>NW_026517039.1:0-600000 GCF_026229845.1 Diaporthe amygdali
ATTTAAAAATAAGTAATTAAAATTATAACTTATTAATTTAATAATTAAATATTTTTTAATATTTAAATTATAATTAAATTAAAGTTTAAAAAAAAAATTAAGCTTTAATAAATAAAGTTTTATTATTAAAAAAAATTGATATTTTAATAAGTAAAAATTTATTATTAGAAATAACTATAAAGTATATAAAAGAGTTAATAAAAAATTATAAACCTTTAATATATATAAGCTATTAGCTTATAATATAAAAAAATAATAAATTTAATTATTTTTTAATATTTATAATTTATTTTTTAAATATTTTAAAATTACTTAAAAGTTAAAAAAAATTAAAAAAATATTTATTTTTTAAGTATATTATAATTAAAGTAAGCTAATATAAGTTAATAAATAAAAAATATAAAAAAATATTACTTAAACTATTATTATACTTTATATTTAGTTATTAAAGCTATAATTTATATAATAAATATATTAATAAAAAAAAATTCTTTATTATTAAAGTAATCTTATAAAACTATTAAATAAATAGTAAAACTTAAAAAACTATTTAATAAAAAATAATTTTATTAAAGCTATATATATTAAAATTTAAATATTAATTAAATTAAATATATAAAAAATTATAAAAAGAAAAAAAGTAATATTAAAACTTTTATTTTTAAAATAAATATTTACTTATAAGTTTAATAAAAATAAGAATTTTATAAAATATAAAGTATAAATTTATATATAAGGAAATTTTTAAATACTTAACTTATTATAAAATACTTATATAATAATACTTATAGCTAAATCTTTTTAAATAGTTATTATAATAATTATAAAGTTTAATTTAAAAATTAATTAAATAAATATAATTAAAGTATTTTTAAATATTATAAAAGAGAATTATAAACTAATATTTTATAAGCTACTAAATAGCTTTTAAAAACTAAAAAAATATATATTATTAAAATATATTTTATATAAACTTTAAAATTTACTATTATAATAATATAAAAAATTTAATTATATTTTTAATTAACTTAAGCTTTTATTATTAATAAAAAAACTATATTTATTTATAAAATAAATAAAAAGTATTATAATAATTTTTTATATAAATAATATTTTAATATTTTATTATTAAAAATACTAAATAAAAGCTTTTTAAATTAAAAAAAGTATTAAATATATATATAATATAGTAAATTAAAAAGCTATAAAATAATTTTTAGATATATAAATAATTAAAAACTGCTAAAAAAGGATAATTAGCTTAGTATATAATATATATTTTAAAAAGATTATACTTAAATTTAGTTTAATAAATAATAAAAAGTTTTTATTAATAACTTTTTTATTAGCTAGTAAGCTATAAAAATATACTAGAAAAGCTATATATATTAAAATTAAAAAATATTAAAAGTATATAGGATTAGTATTATATATTATAATAATGCTTTATTTAAATATAGTATATATAACTATATAGCTTTTATAATTCCTTATAAACCCTAAACTTATATATTTTAATATAAATAGCTATTTAATATAATACCTTTATTTAATAAAAATATTAAAAATTAAATATAAAAAAAAACTTTAAAGTACTAATATACTTTTAATTACTAAAAATACTTTTTTTATAAATAATAAAAAATTTTAAAAATTATTTTAAAAGTTTATAATTATATTATTTAGTAAATTAATTTATTAAAAAATAATTAAATAAAGTATAATAGCTACTTTAATTATAAAAACTAAACTTATAATTTTAAACTATATAGCTAAAAATATAATAATACTTTAAAGATTTTTTATTAATATTTTACTAAATATTAATAAATTATAAGAAATTTATTATAATAATAAATAAGCTATTTAGCTTATTATATTAATAAAAAATAGGCTTATAATTTAATTAAAATATTTAAATATTTAATAAATATAATTAAAAAAATAATATTAAAAAAAAAGTTTAAAATGAAATACTTTAAAATTAGTAAAATACTAGCTAATAAGCTTATAAAGAATTTTATAAGGAA
This sequence comes from Diaporthe amygdali, assembly GCF_026229845.1. Taxonomy (NCBI): domain Eukaryota; kingdom Fungi; phylum Ascomycota; class Sordariomycetes; order Diaporthales; family Diaporthaceae; genus Diaporthe; species Diaporthe amygdali. The sequence goes on from NW_026517039.1 coordinate 2,031, forward strand.
ATAATTTAAATACTTTTAATTACTATTAAACTTTTATAATATAAAAGTATTAATAAATTAAGTTAAATAATATATATTAATATTTATAAACTTTATTTAGTTAAACTTATAAAAGTTTATTAATAGCTAAATATTTAAAGTATTAATTATATTATAATTTTAAAAAATAATATTATATTAAATAAAAATAATTTATAAAGCTTTATATAAAAGTATTATATACTTTTTTAATTATATTTTTTATTATATAAGTAAAAATATACTTTATATAGTGCATAAAGTTAATTATATAATAATTTTTTTTATTAATATTTTTAATGCTATTAAAGCTAATAGTTTAAATTTAATAAATAATTTTTTTATTAAAGCTTTTAATTAAAAAACTATAAAAAGCTTAAAAAGTATACTTTTTAATATTAAAATTAGCTAATATATTTAAAAATAATTTAATATATTTATTAATAGCCTTAATAATATTATTATTTATTAATAAGCTATTATTTTTAAATATATTTTTTATATTAATATTTTTAATATTATTATTAAGCTTTTTAAAACTATTATTTAAAAGTATAAAAAATAAATTATACTTATTTTTAATATTATTAAACTTATTAATAAAATATTATTTTAAGTACTTTTTTTAAATAATATAAGTATTTATAAAAACCTTTTTATTAAAATTAATAGCTATATTATAAAAGTCTTAAATATTAATATATAAAATAATAAAAATAAAAATATACTTTTTATTATAAGTATATTATAAATAATAATTATTATTATTAAAGTAATTAAAATAGCTATTATTACTTTTATTATTAATAAATAAATATATATAAATAAGGTAAAGCTTATTATATTAAATTATAGCTTTAAGCTTAAGCTTATTTTTAAAAAATAATTTATAAAGTACTTTATAATTATAAATAATAGTAAGTAAAATATAGCTAAATATTTAAAATTTTAAGCTAATATAATAAAAAGCTTTTAAAATATATTTTTTAAAAAAAGCTAAACTATTTATATTTAGTTTTTTAATGCTTTTTTTTTAAAGCTTTATAATATTTTTATATTTATTTTTAATAATAATATAAGCTTTTTTATTAGCTAAAAGTTTAATTATATTTAAATAAATATATTAGTAATATTTTAATAAATAAGTAATAATAAAAAGTATTTATAAATAAAAAAAAAGTAAAGTATTTTAAAATTAATAAAAAAGTTAAAAAGTATATTATTTAGTAATTTTTAATATATAATAAATTAGTTATTTATAATTTTTATTAATATAACTTATAATAAAAAAAAATTAATAAAAAAGTTTATTAATAAATATATAAATAATAATTTAAAAAAATTATTTTATAAAAGTATAAGTTTAAAATATATTAATTACTTATAAAAGTTATAATTTAAATAGCTATATATAAAGTTTTTATAAATAAAAATAAAAAAATATTATATATTATAAAATAAATAATAAAAAAAAGTTATTATTAATATAATTAATAATTATAAATAAAAGGAATTAAAAATTAAAATATATATTTTAAAGAATTATTTTTATATTTAAAATAATAGTTAGTATATACTATTATTAAGCTTATTAATACTTTAAAGTTATTATTACTAAATACTTTATTATAATTATTAAATGCTTTTTTAAAAAAAAGTATTATATTTTATTAAACTAATATTTTCTTTATTAAAATTCCTTTTAACTAGCTATATTTATAATAATTAATTTTAAATTATTTTTAAATAAATACTTAATAATATTTAGAAAATATATTATAAATTTAGTGTATATATAAGCTGCTAAAAGCTATTATAAGGGAGTATATACCTGCTAAAATACCTATAAATTATACTTTAAGGGCTTGCTCTTTGCTAAAGTAAACTTAGCTAAAATAACAATACTTTTATTTACGCTCTACTACTCGCTACGTGATCCACGGTGCTTCACATAGGTGAATACTTTCCTTTGCTGCGGCTCTGGTTTAGCCTGCTTTTCATTCTTGTGACTGGTTGACATGACCTTCTCGTTTGTTTTCACGACCTGCTTGGCGTTTGATTCGTTGTTGTAATCCTTGGAGAATTGACATGCCCCTGCGCTCGGGGTCGAGCCACGTATCAGTCGTCTTAGTGCGGACCAGCCCCAGTATGTCCAAAGACCGCGGCCTAAACAGCGCTAATAGTGCCATCACTTTTGCACAAGAGCTGGGCGAAAGATATTTTTCAGACCTTATAAGATTTGTGTGCTGTCCCAGCGCACATGAAGTTGGTAGTACGAGGTTTGGTCAAGCATCGATGCATGTTCCGGATGACGACGCGTGACAATGGTTGCGAGAAAAGCATTTTGGTGGTTCGTTATAGACAGGTGCCGAAGACTGAGAATCATAGTGCTCCAAGTAGTGTAAATCGATTGGGAACCGAACTATGGCTTTGACTACAGGCGTTGTGCTAAAAGTAGTTGTAGAGAACGGTTGTGAGAATTGGCGGTGATTGCAAGCCGCCTCGAAGAAAGCCTTACTCGAATTGTTGACCGGACATATTACCGTAGTGAGCAGGTGAAAAACAAGGGGTAGCGCGGGAGCCCCGACGAAAATGGAACTAAGGACATGGTGTGATGGAACCACTTTTTAAACACTGCAGATTAGTTTGTCTGGGGCTCAAGTCCTTGGAGCACATTGGACATCATTTCCGTTGTGGGTGCGCTGCCCCGGGTGCTAGCCCTTCTTTCGCACGAAAAGTGACCCTGTCTCCATATCTCTGAGACAAGCCTATTTTCTCCACTTTCGTTGATCTACAAGTGAGGACCTGATTTACAAAGAGCCCCGCGAGTTCGCTGCTGGACCATTGCACGACATTCGACCTTTTATCTTACAATGATCTTATAGCCAACGCGCCTGTGTCGCCCGTTGCGGCTCCGACGAAGAAAATGTCATCTCCAGGCATGGGGCCTCCCACTCAAGAGGACTTCGTCTACAGCCTCAACCAAGCGAAGGCGACAATTGCATTTGGTGCAATTGTGACGACTCTCACAGTGGTGTCTGTCGTCGCAAGATTATACACCCACAAGTTCATCATAAGGAGGGTGAGGATAGATGATGTTTGGGCAGTGATTGCAATGGTATGCCACCTAGACTCCGCTCGTGCTGGTTCCGATTTGTTTACACGTCTTCCTAGGTGGCCGTATGTGCGGTCAATATCTTGCAGAGTGTCTTTGTTTCAAATTACCTCCCTAGCATGACATCGATGACCGCAAATAGCGAGGGTGCGAAGGTATTTCGCTTGATTCTTCCTTGATTTGCAGTTGTCTAACGAAGCAAACAGATTGCTTACGCTACGATGATTACATACAACGTCGCCATGGCATCGTTAAAGATGACATTCCTGTTCCAGTTCTATCACATTTTCAAAAACGTCTACGTGATGAGGATTGTTTACACTGTGGCGATATTTATCGTCGGAGCCTGGAGTATCACGCAAATCTTCCTCGCGGTCTTCGTCTGCGTTCCTATCGAAGCCAATTGGAATCATGGCATCCGCGATCCTGTGTGTTTGCCAGCCTTCGTGTCAACATACATCAACTCATCGGGAACAATTCTGACCGACGTGATCGTCTTGTTCTTGCCTTTTCCGACCGTCCTGAGTCTGAAACTTCGCGGTCGTCAATGGTGGGCTGTATTTGGTATACTTGGCATCGGCGCAATGTAAGCTTGGTCCACCCTCTTAAATTTATTGTACTTAAACTGAGTCAACTTTCAGTGTTCCCATTATTTCGGCCGGTCGTATCCACAGTCTCATTCATGCGCCACCTAAAGGCTACATGAGTACTGCATGCTGGACAATTGCTGAGATCGGTGTCGGTGTAATCACAGCATCTTTGGCAACAATACGGCACCTGCGAGATCGCAACATGAGAACCCTGTTATCGAGAAGCTTACCTGAAAACCAGAGAGACTCTGTGTCAGCAGGAATCTTGCCAAGGCCGACACAGCAGATACCCCATCATATTTCTGGAAGCGAGGTGGACTTGATCGGTCAAAATCAATCGGCAGCGAGTGGCTCTCGGGATAGCATGTTCAAGCTATTTTCCAAGAAGCAAAGCTCGTGGACGTCGAATGCAGGCATTCATGATCCTCAGGCAGACTTGACGGCAAATGAAGGTGCGACAAAGACCATCATCACATCTTTTCGAAGAAGGAGAAAGGAGATGCCCGTGTCAGCGGGAGCTGCTGATTTTCTAGGAGAGTTCGGTATCCTGGTGGAGAGAACTTGGGAGGTTCAAGAAATCCGCATGGAGTAGCAATGCTACATACATTCAATGATTAATGAGATCCGAATAAGATAACGACAAGTAATACAATCAACAAAATAACGAAGGAAGTCTTACAATTTCTTTGTTTTGAGACTCTTGATAATTCTTTGGAGCTATCTGCCGCACGCCCGGTGCCATGAGCAGAGGAGGGACAGCACCGTATCAGTGGTGAAAATTGGATATCCATGTCCAAGTGCTCTCGAGATACGTTAGAAATTCGCATCACACCAAGTCGGGCCGCAGCATGTTGCAGGTATTTTCGTGATGAGATTGCCTACTTTCTGCCTATGCCAAATCAAGCTTTGGCAGGTAATAATAAGCTTGATTTGGCATAGGCAGAAAGCAGGCAATCTTACCACAAACCATTCAGCTACCATCACTTTCAGCACAGCCACTTCTCCCACAGCCACAGAGCACTGAGCTGAGCTGAAAGGTCACGCAGCATCAACCCCTCGTGCCCCAGTGAGCTCCCGTTTTCTCACTCAATAGTCTCGACACCTACGAATACTGTACAACTCGATTTTGGTAATTGTTGGCATTCCGTCTATCGCCATCGATTTTCTTTATTGCAGTTGCAGAGTCTAGGAGGATCTCTTCCACTGCTCTTTGCTCCTAAATCATGGACCCCGTCTCTGCTGTTGGCTTGGCATCTTCCATTCTCACCTTCGTGGATTTCGCTTGGAGCCTGCTCGGAGGTGCAGTGGAAATATATCGCTCAGTTGACGGGACTCTTGACGAGAATGCGCGTCTCGATGATGTGAAAGATGACCTTGACTCATTATCTGATCTACTGGGCGTGAAACCTCCTTGCAAAACCAAAGCTGAAAGGAGGATCGCCAGGATCGCGGAAGACTGCCGGGATGACTCCAACACGCTTCGAGACTTGCTCGCAGAGATTGCAGGTGGCAAGAATAAACGAGCCTTCTGGCGAAGTCTGAAGGCGAGTTGGTCGAGCATTAGGAGTCGAAAAGAAATCGCCGATTTGAAGGTTCGGCTGCAGGAGTACCGCTCAGAAGTTCTCCTCCATGTTACAATGCTCCTGAGGTGAGCTCATATCTTGACAGCTATATACCTCCTTGATTATGTTCTGACGACGATATAGAGAGGAGCAGTCGAGCCTTGGTCGAGGGATCGCCAAGATCAAAGATGACTGCTCCCAGCTGAGGATCGAGTTCAGAAATCAAATCACTAGCACACAAGATGAAATCTTGGATGCCATAGAAGCTTTGAACGGATCCACTGATGAAGCGAATTTGACGAGTGAATTCTCTTTGGTAGATATCTCGAAATTGCTTCTCGAGATGCAAGCTGAAATTCATAAAACACACCTTCAACACCGAGTTCTTCGTCAGCTTGTTTATGAAAACATGAATTCACGCGCCTATCAGATCCCCAAAGCTGCGCAAGACACTTACAAATGGACTGTTGAAGATGGTCCTGTCGAAGAATTGGATCAACGCAGACATGCGTGGCAAGTGTTTCTTGAATGGCTGAGGGTGGGAGACAAGATTCTTCATGTCTCGGGAAATGCCGGATCGGGAAAATCGACCTTGATGAAGTTTGTCAGCCAGCATGAACGAACTAAGGAAGAGCTCAAGGCATGGGCGGCATCGAAGACACTGATATTTTGTGTGTTTTACTTTTGGAATCCAGGATCCATGGCGCAACGCACCCTTACGGGGCTTTACAGCTCGCTCCTTTTTCAAGCGCTCACCCAATGTCCTGAACTCATGGAAGAAGTATTTCCTGTGCAAATTAGGAGAATGGAAACCTCCACCGGAGACGCGATGGTGGAGAGAATTCAAGGCTTTGATGAAGATGACATCGAAGAAGCCTTTAATTTACTTCTGAGCCGAGCTTCTCCAGACAATTACCGGCTATGCTTCTTCATCGACGGCCTTGACGAATGCAAAGGCAACAAGCTTCAGCATGAGGATTTGGCAAAGATGTTACAAAGCTGGGCCAATTTAGAAGCCGTAAAGCTTTGTATCAGCTCCCGGCCGTATTCGGAATTCATGGGGCCGCTCGCACTTCCCGGGAACAGACAGATCCAGCTGCACGAGCTCAACAAGTCTGACATCAGAGCCTATTGCCTCGACCGTTTGGGAAAGGATGTCGACGCTGAGAAGAGAGGCAAACTATGTCGAAAATTGGTTGAAAAGGTCCTTGAGCAAGCACAGGGCGTTTTTCTTTGGGTTCACCTAGTGATCGACATTTTGCTCATGGGATTCCGCCAGCACGATCCCGATTCTGTCCTTCTGGCCCGGCTCGAAGCATTGCCATCCGATCTGGACAAGTTATACGCGAAGTTGAGAGAGTCTATCGAGACTGACAGTATCCAGAGGACGAGGTCAAATCGGATGCTCCTACTTGCGACACACAGTCCTGGTCCCTCAAATTTGACGGCTATGGCATTTTCCTGGCTGGACGAATGTGACCAAGGCGGCTTGATGAATCCCAACTTTCCGCCAGCAAGTGGGCTAGATCCATACTCCGAAGACGAGATTTCCACAAGACTCGACCACGTCACAAAACAGATCAATGGGCTCGCGAGAGGATTTCTTCAAACCTATACAGACGGTCCTTTGAACGAAGGACAGACAGGAAGGCTCTTCAGAATCAGGGTTCAATTTTGTCACAGAACCGCCCGGGATTATCTACTTCAAACTGAAGACAGGCGCCGTGCCATGCTCAGGTCGTTTCCAAACTTTGAAAATTCTCACTTGTATACAAGAATCTTTCTTGCAGAAGTTATTCACGGCGGCCATTCAAAGAATCCTCATAGTCTTCGTCATATCTTCACGCCTCTCGATCAGTCAGTCCGCCAGAACGCGGACCCTGACTTGGTTAGCAAATTCGACCTCCCGGTTCAAAACTTGGAGCCGCCTCGCATGCTCAGACTAGTTCAAAATACCCTTTTAATACCACCGGTGGAAGGCCCAGCAAAAGTCTCATTCATAGCATTTGCTGCATACTGCGGGCTCGATCGTTTCGTCCTTCGCGAAAGTACCAGAGACATAACAGAGCTCAACGAGACATCTGTGAGCTGCAACATCCTCTTAGCAGCGTTGAGCGGGGAGCATTACAATCTGGCTTTGGCGTTGTTGAACTTGGGCAAGGGAATGACCCAGCTGTGCGGAGTATCTGAAAACAATGAGCAGATACGCTATGCGCAGACACTGGTTCCCGTGTGCGTCATTGCCACTGCAGAGATCTTCAGGCAGAACTTAGGATCCTTTCGCAGCTCAGGGAAGTGGATAGAAGCGTCTTTGGAGGTAATGAAATTACTTTCGCAATCCAGGGCCAGTCTGAATATATCGGTGTGGATGACAGTAAGGGGGGTTAAGGGACGAAATGCTTCTGAAACGTCAACAAGAATACGAGCTCGACTCGACGGCGCAGAGGTTGTGAAGCTCATCGAAACGTCTAAGATGAGAACGGATGTTTGTGGCTCCAAGCCACTGCTTCAAGCGACAGGTACAGAGAGAAATGGCCGATTTACCGAAGGTGGACTACAATTGTTGATGGAGTGGGTTGCGCAATCCAGTCGCGAATCCGGAAATGAAAGTCTCTTGTACTTGGAATCAGTGGATTGGTCATCGGAAACACAGAGTTTGGTGAAGCTCGAGGGCTATACTAGATTGTACTAACGCTTGCAGTCAATATGCGTATGGGCTGGGTGAAGGAACGAGGGCCAAAACATCAATGTCATCTAGCACGAGCAGGTTGCAACTGATTTTACTAAAGTAACCTCGAGCTCTCTAGTCAATCCTGATATCTTTTAAATATGGGCTTAACTATAAATACATTTAGAGTCTCAGCGTGTGCTTGACGAAACAGTGTTTACAATTCCAGTCCTCCTGTAAACTTTCGAACGCCCAGAGTCACTGACCACTCGAAGCGTCTAGAGTTCAATACAACGAACCCTCGTTTGATATTCACTGGTAAGCCAAACTGAAAGACACAGTCTCAATAGTCAGATAGTCCTCCGCAACATCGGGGTCACCAAAGATCCGCAATGTCTTGACAACCAGCTCATACTGCCCAGGCGGCACGACAGTCCCATCAGCCAGCAGACCCGTGAACGGTGCAACGTAGTAGTAGCGTGGCAGGTAGGTAACAGGGTATCCGTACACGCTGCCCGCAATAGTAGTGCCCAGGACCTCGGTCGTGTTGCCAGTGTAGTTCGAGCTGAGCGGGACGACATCAACGCGGACGATGCGCGCGCCCAGGTCGAGCTGGTACGTAGCGGCCGGGTAGGCGATGCTGGAGTCCGGGCTCTCGGCCGCGGCGAGCGTGGGGTAGGGCACGGTGAAGGTGGTGTTGGCGGCGACGGAGCTCAGGTAGGGGTCGCTGTAGGTGGTGAGGTAGGTGTAGGTCTGGTCGAGGTTGGTCGCGTTGTACAGGCTGCCCGCGACGCCCAGGTACGGGACCGTCAGGCTGTCGCCGTTGGTGCCGTTGATGGCGATGTAGCCGCTGTACACGGGCAGGAGGTCCGCTTCCAGGCCCGCGGGGAGGGTCGGGGACACGGTGATGTTGGCTGTGGTGCCGGCGGGGATCTCGATGGTGCTGTCTGAGAAGGCGAGGGTGGCGGCGACGTCTGTTGTTGGGTTGGGGAAGTACGCTGGCCAGGACGCGGGCTCAGTGAGTGTATAGGCGGTCAGAGCTGGGACGTGGTTGAGCGTGTAGGTCACACTGTCGGAACCTGTGTTCTCGATGCCGAAGGTGTAGCTGTCGACGAAGTGCTCGGTGTCGTTGAAAGAGATGCTAGCGACACTCAACAATGTTGTGGTGAAAGCTGCATCATAGGCCTGGATCAAGCCCGGTCCTTGCTGAGCCACTGGAGCGAGCCCAGAGTAGGTAGCAGTACCGTCGTTCCACAAGTTGGCCTTGGAGGTGGTAGTGATCAGATTGCCGAGAGTCGTTGGATCGAATGTGCCTCGCACCTGGCCGACAAGTGCGTAGATGGCTGCGACTAGGGGTGTGGCCATTGAAGTTCCGGAGAGAACGGCGTATCCACCCAGAGCGAGAGGCCAGGTGGAGAGGACGTTGCCGCCGATTCCAGCGACATCTGGGTAGACATCAAGCTCGTAAGTCGGACCCCAGCTGGTATATGTGCTGGCATAGCCTCCGGTGAGCGTGTTCTGGACTGAGGTGTAGAACACGCCTGCATAGTTGGGGTCGATAAAAGTCAGGATGACGTCCAAGCCATCGTTGAGCTCCTCGACGAATTGGGCGCCCTGGTCTGCCGAGACCATACCGGCTCCTAGGATAGAGCTAGCACCGGTGATGTCTGCCGAGATGACTCTGTTGGAATAATCGTAAGCATGATGAGTCGCAATATGACAATGGTCAGCATTTTTGAACTTACTCATCCGTGTTGGCGTAGAAAAGGATATACTGTGCACCGAAAGCAGCCGCATTGTTTGCCTTGGTTGCGAAGGTGCAAGTTCCACGGCGGATCAGGACGATGTAGCCCGACAGGTCAGGGGTGTCAGCTGGCAGAGCCGAGCAGGCATCATCGACTACAGTCGTGGTGTTGCTCACAGCCCACAGAGGCAGAGTCACATTGCCAAAGGGAACAGAGCTGGCGACCCATCCGAAAGGGGTGGAAGAGTTGGCCTCGCTTGTAGTGTATGTGCCCTCAGTCAACAGCTCGGGGTACTCCGAGTTGTCGAAGGACGCGACCGAGGTGACACCCTTTCCGTCTGCGGCAGCACTGCCAAAGAACTGGCCATACTCACCAGCGTTGCCAGCAGCAAGAGTGCAGGGAACGCCAGCCTCGACAATGCGCTGGGTGGCTACGGACCAGGGCTCTTCGCTCCAGCCAGAGTCACCTCCGATGGAAGCCGTGATAATATCGCTGCCAGCCTCGTATGCTAGGTTGAAGGCAGAAATCAGGACGTCGTCTGCACTGCTGCCATCGCATCCGAAGACTCTGAACGCCCCTAGGGTGACGCCAGGCGCAGCACCGGTGAAGTTGTACTCGTTTGGCTGAGCAGCAACAATACCTGGACTATCATTAGCAACTTCCAAGGAGTACCGCAGACCAAGTCTGGATTCGTCTCACCTGCAACGTGCGTTCCGTGACCGGCGCAATCATAGGGGTCAGGATCCGGCACCGGTGTGTTGTAACCAGTATAGTTGTCGCCAACAAGATCGTAACCGTACGATACCAGGTACCCTTCACCAAAGCCACCTCCAAGAGCAGGGTGGAGGTAGTCGACGCCAGTGTCGATGATGCCGACCTTGACGCCGGTGCCGGTGTAGCCAGCAGCGCGGAGTTGGTCGACCTGGGTCTGCACGTGGGTGGAGAAGGTGTCCACCTCAGTGCCGTTGTATTGCCGCTTGCGGAGCGCACTTGCGGCTTCTTCCGGAGTGATGCTGGTCCCTGTGGTGATCTTCTTCTCGATAGGAACGTTGATGCGGCGGACTGGCCACAGGGCCTTGACCGTCGCCAGGGACACAATTTCGTCCACAGTCTGGGCCTCATCAACTAGGTCCTCAAGCTTGAACGACGCGCCCTTGAAGAGGCTGTAACTGAGGTTCAAGCGTTCGGAGAACTTAATGTTCTTGGAGCTGAGACTATCATAGAAAGAGCGAATGTCCTGCCACGTCTTGTTAGATGAATGTATCTAGTGAATTCGTCTTGATGTTATCTCTTACGTGAGAGTCTTCAAACTCGACCATGTAGGCGCCGGGAATAGTAGCATTGCCCTTGGGAGCCCTTGCACTGGCCGCAGACACGGTCGAGATGAGAGCTCCGCCCAAAAAGGGGAGTATAGAAAAGAATGGAAGCATGGCCGAACCGTGCGTGTCACAAGGGACTATAAAACTGGAAGAGAAGATGAAGGGCTGGGGGACGCGCCTCTCTGGCTACCTACCAAGGCGTGGACCGGACATGTCTGCGATATCATGAATGCTGCCCCTTATATACGGCCGCGCACACACAATGCTAGATACAGCAGACGCTATCCATCGCGACCGTTTTTCTTCTTCGGCATGTGGAGGTGGCAAGGAGAGCTCACCCGACCATAGACCAGAGGGCAGCATCAGATGCAGGATGGGCGGTCTTGGCTGCTTAATCTGGGAAGGACGGGGACGATGCAGGGTGCCATTTGGGAGGCCAAAGCCGCAGATAGGAACGCGAGCGCAGGAATAGGTCGCATTAGTATCGGTGCGGTACAGCAGGCCGTACGCGTCCCACCTGCGCGTGCTGATATGAGGGTATGAGGTGCTGGTGGTGAGGTTGCACACAAGTGGATGGTGTTTGCCCATGTTGCCAATCTCATTAGGCGGCCCCTGACAGCAGACCAGCAGGGTAACATTGCTGGGGCCAGGCGACGACTGTCGAAACTGGGGTACTCACGTGGAGTTCACCGCGACCTTCCACATCTGGCCAGGCACGGTTGTGATTATTGGCGCCGCCAAGAGAAGACGTGATAAGATACCGCTGCATCGTTTGCATACAAAAGGGGTCGGCTGCCACCAATCACCTCTGTGCCAGCAGCCTGGGCGTGAAACATACAGATAGAGTGCAGCTCTCATGGCGGTTCGGCCCGGATAACTACCGCCGGTGGTCGCTGACGAGAGATTCTTGTGGACTTGTTAATCGCAACTAGGGACTACCTGTAGCCATTGTGATCAATTACCGTCAAGAAGCACGTATATGGAGGACAAAGGATTCTGCTTCTCGTTCGACTCTCGTGTATGTGCGTCTGTGGAGACGCTTTAACCCTGTTCTATCTCGGAATCCCGAAAGCTGTTGTCGCGAGACATTCGTATTTCATGCATGGTCTCATTACCGGGACGCTCAGAGGAGGAATGCATCTGCGCCGAGAGCATCTGGTTCAGTTGCACAGCGCGTAAGTAATTTTAACGCCACTATTCTGTGCAATTACGTGATACCGTCAAGTCTTCAGTATTCTGGACAGCTTTTGTACAAAAGCAAGCCCTGCACGTTCAAGTGTTTCGTGCTTACAATAGTTCTGGCCCGCAGATCTGCGGCCCGCATGATCATCAGCTATCAGATCCCCCAACTTTATTTTGGCGTATTGTTTATTCTGTCGTCTGTGTGAAGCCACCACCCATTCCTAGCTGTGGCGTTCACCCGTCATATTGACGTGATCCCATGAGACTTGGCCTTCTATGCTAATCAAAGTCGAATGAGTATCTCTGGATGGCCACATGCGGTCAGAAGGTCACAAGGCCCATCCTCATGTTCATTGGCGCAGCTTATCAGTGCTCCTCCCCACACGCCGAAATGATCCAGTTGAACCCACAACGCCAAGACCCGTGGCTCACCATCCGAGCACCTTCACGTTGCATCTCCGTCCGCAGCGAATACCCTGTCATGCGTACCAGTTTGCGGACCAGGATAAGCTTTTGATCATGGGTTCAGGTACCAGCGTCCAAACACATATAGTGTGCGTAGGATCCTATATAGCATCTCTATCAGTTTCTCCTTTCGCTGGTCGAGCCATAGAGAGCGATTTACAAGCCACACCTACCAACAGGTGATCGGTGGTTAGGGGTCTGCAGCCTCTACGAACTCTGACCCTTTGGTAGGAAAATAGCCCTGGCTATAGTGCAGCACTCAAGGCGCTGTGTCAGTCACGGTCGAAGGGGCGCCACACCTCTTGTGCAATGGACAACATGCCGCGGTCGACGTTTACCCCATCTCATTTATGAATCATTATGCTCTGCTCGCAAAGCTCATACAAGAAACACCTGGTTGCCGTCCTCGACCGGGAATGTTGGCGTGACCAAGGCTCGCAACCTTATGTGCGGTCCTCACCAGTCTATGCACAGCCTTCAACGCAATCTGAAACCAATCAGGGGCGATGAGAATAGGTCTGATATAGATTTCAAGCGGTGCTGGAGACTGATTGACTCGTTGTTAGTCATGAACACAACACTGTAAATTCGTGGTCTTCGTTGGAGCTGTGGCCGCGAAGCGGTCGAATCGGAAAATAAATTCCAAACTCACTTGACGTACAATAGGTCAGGATATGCATGTTCGCGAGTATATAACGATACCCATCATATCTCATTCCAGATAATCATCATCGAAGCGAATAACAAAAGACCGTCTTGTGTCTTCTAGATGGGATGTACCGTAGTCGGTGGTTGAGGAGGCGCCAAGTTGTCTTGGCACTCGCTGAGACGGAGCACCCTTTGTTGAGCATGATGATTGATGCCCTGATCGATTTGTACGTGGTGAGCGACGAGGTAGCCTTTTAGGAAAGCTAGGGGTGATGCCAGGTAACGTACAGCGCAGGTGGCTGGTGTGCTGGACTGCGGGTCGGTGTAATTGTCGATACAGCGTTCGGTCCTCCATAGATGTCGCTAAGTACCAGCATGTCGATCTATGTAGACATGTCAACCGGCACACTATACAGTGCTTATATATCAGAGTAAGTAAGCATAGCTTCTGTGCCTACGATTGGCTCAACGTGGGCTTGACCATCGCCGTTATTTGGGAGCGCCCTGCCCCTTATGTCAAATTCAAACCATCTTAAAATCAGCCGCATGCGTTGTCAGTTTCCGTGCCACATCAGCTGGCCAAGTCTCTATCAATTGGCCTCGGATCGCCCTACTCGATTTTATTTACCTGCTGCGGGCGATGGTCCACGTATCTTTGCTTCCCACTGTCCCACTATTTATGTGACGTACAATTTATTCAGCGAAATGAGTGAGACATCGAGGCTGCTCACTTATCTACCCAGGTACCTTGTTAGGTACAAGCTGATCTACGTATGGCAAGTACCGAGTCTGACGAGACATTTTGAGCACTTGAGGGAGGGATCAGACCGGTCTCTTGGCAAGGCGCATGATCAATCCTCGAGCTGCTAATTACGTACATATTTGTAGGCATCCCCCTCAGCTTTGCCTGTTCGTCTCTTACAAGCCAAATAGTAACAACGCCCCATGGAGGAAATTCGGTGTTGTCGGCCATCGGACAAGGAGGGGCTGATGCCGATGGGTGGAGGGGCAGCACCAGGAGCTGAGAATATCGTTGCTGTGATTGGCCTGTAACTCCAGCTGGGCAGTGACATAATCTTGCATGTGTTATCGGACCCCTGCCAGCTGTGGAGCTGCCGTGCTACCTTGATGTCTAGCTATCACCTTGCTGCTGACTGACCTCCAATGCCCGACTCATTGGGAGATTTTTTTTGTCGACAAAGACAAGACACGATCGTCCATTGTCAACACCGAGCCTCATGATGCGGGGCGCATCGTTGCGGCAGCTCAGGCTGTTGCATGGCTCTGCTGGTGCCCCCTATGCGAGGCAATTGGGTCTGTCCGTGTCGTTGTCGCGTCAGGAACAGTCACTGGGAGCTGTCGACGCGGTGAGGACATGCATGCGGTCCTGCAGCTCGAGGCCGGGCCGAGGCCACGATGTCGGCACAACCAACCTCACACCATACGCTCACTTGCAACCAACACGGCGACGGCATCTGAGCACCTCTGCAGCCCAGGGCGAGGAGGCTGGTCACGGGAAGGACGAGGATACAGGCACCTACAGCGAAGCTGATCATGAACACGCCGTCATCTCGACTTTCGACCTGTTCTCCATCGGCATCGGGCCCTCCTCATCTCACACTGTCGGGCCAATGCGAGCTGGGAACATCTTTGTGACGGATCTCCTTGAGGCTGGTCTACTGCACAAGGTCCACAAGATTCGAATCTCCATCTATGGCAGCTTGGCCCTCACCGGTGAGGGCCACATGACTCCGTCTGGTACGTCCATCTCCTGACTGCATCAACGCTAAAGTGGTGACTGATCCCTCTCAGCCTTGGTCCTGGGCCTCGAGAGTGCCGATGTGGAATCCGTTGACACCGCCTACGTGCCTGCTCGTTTCGCTGAGATCAAGGCCACCAAGAAACTGTTCCTAGGTCAGGGCCTTCCCGGCGGCAAGGGCAAGGAGATCGACTTTGACTACGACACAGAGTTCGTCTGGGAATGGGGCCGAAAACTGCCCATGCACAGCAATGGAATGAGGTTCATGGTCTTCGATGAGCACGGCGACATGCTGGCAACCAATGACCTCTTTAGCGTTGGCGGCGGCTTCGTCGTCAACGGAGCTTTATCCACTTCAGCATCTCACAAGGAGCCATCCATCTCGATGGACAAAGATTCGGGCGCTCCAACACCAGGAACACACCCGAAGGATCTGGGGGAAAACCTGTTTTACAAAGAAATTAGACGGTCCGACGCGGCTGGCGACCGAAGAAGTGGTATAGAGGTCAAGCCAAAGGAAGATGCAAAGCTCTTAGAGTCAGGTCAGGCTGAGGACCAGGCCGTCGTCGTCTCTTCAGGGGGAGATGCACAGCATGTGGCAGGATTAGAGGACGACACCGGCGGCGCGACACAGCCAAGTCACCCCTTCCGAGATGCGACCAGTCTCTTGGCTCTCTGCCACAAGCACAACCTCACCATTGCGCAATTGGTCTACGAAAATGAAAAGAGTCACGGATATACTGATGAGGAGATTTATACTAAGATCATGCGCATTTGGCACGTCATGGACCACAGTATCCTCGAAGGCGTGCAAGCCTCCGCCGATACGACGCTTCCGGGATCTCTGAACCTGCATCGACGCGCACCAGCCTTGTACAAGCGACTCACCCGCGGTCTATACCCGGCAAGCGCACACAAAATCGCCTCTGCTGCCGAAGCCCCTGGGCAGAGCAGACTGGAAGGCACGACTGGCATGTCCGGGTCTACAAATCTGACCTCGACGGCAACAACACAGTCAAAGATTACGACGATTCCAAAGCGCGGCCCGCCCCGTGTCCACGGCTCCTTCAGCCACCCAGTCATGCCGTCTCCTCTGCGCCGCACCGAGTTCCCGGCGATGGACTACCTGGCCGTCTACGCCATGGCAGTCAACGAGACCAACGCAGCCGGCGGCCGGATAGTGACGGCCCCGACCAACGGCGCCGCGGGGATCATCCCAGCCGTGCTGAAATACACGGTCGAGTTCATCAGCGACGACCCGGAGCGCGACATCATGACCTTCCTGCTGACCTCCGCCGCCATCGGCATGCTCTACAAGCGGGGCGCCACCATCTCCGCCGCCGAGGGCGGCTGCATGGCCGAGGTGGGCGTCGCCTGCTCCATGGCCGCGGGCGCCTTCGCAGCCTGCATGGGCGCCAGCCCGGAGACGATCGAGCAGGCCGCCGAGATCGGCATCGAGCACAACCTGGGCCTGACGTGCGACCCCATCGGCGGGCTGGTGCAGGCGCCCTGCATCGAGCGCAACGCCCTCGGCGCCATCAAGGCCATCTCCAGCGCCAACCTGGCCCTCAGCAGCTCCGGCACCGCCAAGGTGCGCCTCGACGATGCCATCCGCGCCATGAGGCTCACCGCGCAGGGCATGCGGAATGAGTTCAAGGAGACTAGCCTGAGCGGACTTGCTACGAGCGTGCCGTTTAATATCCCCGTCAGTGTGCCTGACTGTTGATTGGCTGTGAATGGGACCGTCTTTCGTGGGTTTTCGTGTATAGACTGGGAAATGGGCCTGCTGATGAGTAGAAAATGTGTGCGGGAATTGAATTTTGGCGTTTGGTCTGGCTTTAAAAGAAATCAGTGCTCAATAGACGGGGCGAGGAGGCGATTCTGCCTGTCCCACAAAGATCTTATACATCAAGAATGCGACTATCCTGAACGTTGTTTCTCCATCCTGTCACTGAGTGCCAGTGAGTCGTGACCATGACGGCTATGGATATGTATAGCCTTGGTCATGTATATCTCTAGACGAATTTCGGTGAGTATTGAAAACAATACCAGGAAGATACAAGTGACTAATGCCCACATGGGGTATATAAAGACGTCCTGCCTCATTGTAGGAGGTTCAGGACGCAATCAACCTCAAGACAAGGACTCGAATCAAGATCCTGTGAGCAATCTAAGAGCAAAACTGCAACGCGAAATAATACTCGAGGCCTGTTGAGAAGAAGGTCTCGAGAGGTAAGCTGTAGCATCCTCAGATTCCATGCTCCAAGAACCGCTACTAACGTACCATAAGGACACTGTCAGTGAAACATCGACTCTACACGTCCATCGACAAGCCATTACATATCTCGATATGAGCGCCTCCGCGTCCACAAGCCTTCCCGCTGGACACGGTCTACCGCCTCAGGATCCGTGTAGAACCTGCCACAAGGATATCGAACGCCCGTGTGCAATAAAGGTAGAGATGGACTGCCCCGAGTGCGCCCATGCAGTTGTACGATGTGACGCTTGCGATGGTTCAGGACTTCACCCCGTGGTCCTGTTTGACGGAAGTCAGGGGGACTGCAACGCCTGTGCTGCCTCAGGCATAATGACAAGCTGCATTGAATGCCGCGGCCGATCGCCCGAGCGCGAGAATTGTTTCAGGTGCGGAGGAAGAGACTGCTATCTCTGTGAGAGGTGTCTGGGGTCCCGCCGCGTCAAATTTTTCAACCGGTTCTGCCGGGGCGAAGGCCAGGGAATGGGCACACGTCGGCACCCCAATGCGAGGAACTTTCCACAATGTGACTGGAGTGAACAGGACATTATGAATACGGACCGATCTCTGGCTTAGGATAGAGGCTACTGCGCAGGCGGCAAAGCCGACAGCGGCTGGGGACGACAGTGGCGCGGATGCAGTACGGCGCTCACTTATGGAACTGGCTACGTCTTTAAGGGGGAGATGAGGGTACGAAATTTGGAAATCAATCATTTTCTTACAAAACATTGAACGCCTCCTATCCAGCTGAAATCTTCGCTCGGCACCCGTGAACTAAGCGCGTCAAGTGTTCCTGGTTCATATACCCAGCTGGGTCATCTGCAGGCCTGATCTGTTGGAGCATTCCATTCCAGGGCAAAAGAAATCCAAGACGAGGGGCGTGCGATCATATCGCAACCCCCGTGTGGCTCATCTCGAAGGAATTTAGCCGACTTTGACGCCATACGGCGTCGAGAATACGTCGTTTGGGTCAATGGACGCCTTGATCTTCTGCAAACGCGCGAGGTTCGGGCCCCAATACTTCTGTTGTGGTACAAAGCCAGATGGCAAGCTGGTGTAGCCGGCGTACGACAGATATCTTTCAGGCTCGTTGCCCTGAATCTCGAGGACCGCCTTTTCGATGAACATTCGCGTCGTCTCGTTGGTGGGTGAATCCGTGATTGCGTATGGCGTGAAGAAGTATGATACTTCGCGATGGGGCAGAGAGGTTGCATCGATGGCCACGTCGCCGACCGCCCCTCCGTACAGGTCGATCAAGGCAAACCACCTGTCAGATCCCGCATCAGCGGTCTGGATGTGCTGAAACATATTGTCGATGCTCGTATTGCTGGGGAGGGTCGAGCGGGTAATGCACGTGTCCAGCGCCGCAAAGTAGGACTGTGCAGGAAACATGGATGAAATGCTGTCAAAAGTGCGGTTCATGTGCTCCATCCAACTCAGTCCTGCCACGACCGTACCATTGGTGATACCAGGAATGCGCGCCTCTAGATTGATGCGGTTGAAGTCGGATTCCGGGCCGAAAAAGGCCCCGGCGATCTGGATTTGATCCTTCGAGACCACTACGGCGGCAGAGAATCGACGGTCGAGATCAACGTCATTGGTGATTTGATGGAAGGCTTTAAATGATGCAGACAAATTGGCAGGGCTTGTCGACGCTACGGTAAAACCAAAGTTGAGAACCTCTTTGGGTTCCGGTTTGGTTTTGAACGTGAACTGGGTCACGATCCCAAAGCTGGCGCCGGCTCCACGGATGGCCCAGAAAAGGTCTGGATGTTGGGTTGACGACGTGCGCACAATGGTTCCGTTTGCGAGGACCACTTCTGCATCTTGCATGGCGTCCAGGGTTGTGCCTTCGAGGCGGGAATGCAGTCCAAGGCCACCGACCGTAGCGTGCCCTCCGATGCCGACAGTGGGAGAAGATCCATGGGGCATATACCTCCCATTGGCGGCGTGCAGCTTCTCGGCGATGTCCTTCAGCTTGTTACCTGGGCCTACTTGAGCAAGTCCCGTTGATTCGACTTGGACACTCGAGAGATACATCAAGTCGATAACAATAGCTCCATTAGCACCGCCAAGGGCTGCAAGACTTAGTCTAAAGGCCACGCTGTTTAGGGATCTGAGTTGAAATACCTTTGTTTGTGTAATCGTGACCACCACTCCTGGCTTGCACCTTGTAACCGTACGAGGCAGCGCACTGGACGATAGCTGCGGTTTGCTTTGTAGATTTTGGGTAGGTGACCGCGAAGGGCTCGTACGGAAGGTTGAGGTTGTATGGGCGGACGTCGGTCTCATAGAACTTGGGCTCATCGGCGAATTTAACCTGCGAAGTTTTGCCTTCGACAGCTTTGACAAGACAGTCCCGCGGGTCTCTGTTTGTTAAAATGGTTCCCTCAACCGGAACAAGTATTCCGGCTATGGCCAGAGCTGCAACGACTATTCGGGCGACATGCCCAGATCCGGGGGTCGGCGTGTTTAACATCTCGTTGACGCACTTGATGAATTTCGATATTGCAGCCTGAGAAATTTAAAAGGAGAGCCCAGGAGTCGAATTGGTGTCTTGCTGATTGGATGACATTATTCCAATGAAGTTGGGGTGCTTCGTTTTATAGACACCCTGATGGCATCTCAAAAGTCCGTCCATGGTTCGGTGGCGGAGACCAAGCAGCTTTCTCTCCTCGCATTTTACGGCCCCCGACTTCGATTGGTATTATCTGTTTCTTGAACTTTTGCCGCGTATATTTACAAGCTACTGGATATGGAAGTCGTCTTGCCAAGGCGTTCGCCAGGGTCAATTGGCTTATGCAAAGCCTACTATTGAACTATATTTGGGATATCCTTCCTCACTATCAATGTACTGTCGTACATTTGGCCAAGCGATGTCACGGCCGAGTGACCCGGCCGAGCGACCCGGCCGAGCGACGGGGTCCGGCGATCTCGGGGCCCGGCTTGTTTCTAATACAATGAAAACCCCAGCAAGAACAAAATCTCAGGCGTCCAGGTCTTGTAAGTCGTTGAAGTCCCTTCCTTTTGAGTAAGCGGGCAGTGTCGTGTGATGATCACGGCGATTTTGGTAGTTATGCTCGGTTTGGGGTAGGGCTATTCGATCACGAAAGGGAAGTGTGGTGTCCCCGTCAATATCTAGGGTTTAAGAAAGCATTGCACGGCGATGGGCTCACTGTAAAGAAAGTCCAAAAAGGTTGACGAGTTTTATTTCGAATTCATCTTTGTGACAGTGTAACTTGTTTACACTTCCTTACCGACTATCTAGACGGTGCAAATATATGGAAACCTCATCCAAGCTGATGCGTGATTCAGGAACTCAAAAGAAAAGCCGTAGTGCCTAGCGTCTAGAGAAGCCATCGCGGACAAGCTTGCTCCCCATCAAAGTATCCCAATGGTGGCAAGCATACATCTGGGTGTTTGAGAGACTGATCTCTGACTTTCCCCGACCAAAGACATCCGCATCGTACGCTGCTATAGCTGGGGCAAGATCTTTCCCTTCATTAATGACGTCGACGAGCGTCCGCACGCATAGACCCGCATCCTCAAGGGCGTTGTTCAGACCCTGGGCGCGGTCTAGTTATACATTAGCTCAGATCAACAGGACACAGGGAAGTCTCGCTCACAAGGCACCATAGGATGCGCTGCATCTCCCGCAAGTATGACTCGGCCTCGGAAGTTATTCCAAGGCTGTATTTTAGTCCATGAACCAAACTAAACCTCATTAATGTCTCAGACTATTTTTCTTCCAAACTTTCGTCACTCACGTGGTCAATGGGAAGATGAGTATCTGGGTTTACCCAATCTGCCACTGTCTTGAAGGGCTCACAGTAGTGCGATCCGAGCTTTTTGAAAAGACGCATACGCTCCTCCTGGCTTGCTGGGTAGCCTGCATCTGTCCAGTATGAGAATGAAATTTGGAAAATCCACATCTCAGGATGGTCGGGGTCCTTGATGTCGCCAACTGATCAATGTTAGAACTGTGCATGATGGTAGCGCAATAAACCCCATACCTGTCATGAAAAAGTAGGTCTTTTGCTCGGGATGAGGAGCCAACTATGCCATGTCAACGGTCAACTATTTCAGTGAACAAAATCCTTTAGTACGCACTGTTGCCACTGGATGAATTTGACTGCGGACATGTAAGGCCTGATCCGCGGTGAAAGTTGCCCCGAAATTCTGTATCATTAGCTCAGTCAAGGCAAAGTATAAAAAGACTTCACCTGGTTGGTTGGTACACTTACAAATACGACAATTGGCGCGGGCTCCAGTTGAGACTCCCCTTCAGGGACGGTACTACTGCGCACTTTGCTCCGGGCTGAGACAAAAGTCAGCATACAACGAGAGCTACAATTTTGCACACGCAGTAGCTTACGTCCGTCAGCTCCGACTAGGTAGGCCCCTTT
This sequence comes from Diaporthe amygdali, assembly GCF_026229845.1. Classification (NCBI taxonomy): domain Eukaryota; kingdom Fungi; phylum Ascomycota; class Sordariomycetes; order Diaporthales; family Diaporthaceae; genus Diaporthe; species Diaporthe amygdali. The sequence goes on from NW_026517039.1 coordinate 23,762, forward strand.
CCAGACCTCCTCCCCGCCATTGAACGAAGCAATTACAGTGCTATTCTCTACGGAGAAAGCATGCAATTCTTTGCCAAATCGGACGTTCAAGCCGGTGCGTAGGAGATCTCTGAGTCGACCACGGTGAACACGCCTCGGTCCCTCAGCCTCGACATGAGTGATCAGGTCTCCTGTCTTTCCGTTGTACAGCGGGATCGTCTTGGAAAATTGGTCAGAGACTTCGGTGAATGGATCCGTCTGGGCATTCTTCAGATGCGCAAAAATCTCAGGAGGAAGACAGGCTTCCACATTGTAAGTAGACCAATGCAGTGCCATTCCCCAGACGCCAGCTCTGTCCTGATACTTGTCGAAAGGCTGCTTCTCGAACACTTCAACTGGTATACCAGCCTTATGATGCATTAGGATAACGTGCAATAACAGCTGGATTATTCGGGGAGCACGCTCACCTTCTTCAGTCCTTGGGCGATTAACAGGCCAGTGGCACCTAAATGAATGGGTTATTGCCAAGTCACGGATAACCAGCTGTAGGCTTACCAGCGCCAATGATCAGAACACGGCGGCTCTCGTCATGTGCCATGCTGGCAAATAATTTCAGTATTTTTGTCAATTCTTCGGCGTGAAAGTGTAAACAGTACGGAATGGAGCCTGTCAAGTACCGAAGTTCTAGACACATTTGGAAAGATCTCAAGAAACACTGATCTTTTATACCTTCGCTTCTGGAGCTTGTCGCTGCTTACGAATTCGGAGCTCGTTGGAGCTCGTTGCGGATGCCGATGGAGAGCGAGACTCACTCGCAGCTCATGCAGTCGGATGTTCGCCTTTTGCTAAATGACCGACATCGCGCGAGCCAACGCGAACATTATCTTTTCATACTTACACATGTCTTCATAAACATCCTTCCTTCAGCTTTCTGATAACTGATCAATTTCTGAATCAAAATATCCTAACTTGAACATCATGCAATCGAGTCACCTTGATTCAGGCCGATCATGGCCCGAGCCAGTTGCTGGTGTTTTCCATGTCGGCGGACACTACGAAGATCCACCTTTGCGCAGCACGGATCCATCCATCGGCATCAACTTGAACCACATAATGATACGTATCAGAGACCCTGAGCGAAGCCTACACTTTTATAGAGATCTTATGGGCATGCGAACTGTCTGGACGATGAACACGGGTCCATTCACAATCTACTATTTGGGATACCCCTCTACAGATGCTGAAAGGAATGATCTGGACACTTGGGCAGAACGCACTTCCGATATTAATACCCTCACTCGTTGCAAGGGCCTCTTGGAACTTAAACATATTCACGGGTCCGAAAAGCCGGTGGAGGAAGGTGGGGTTGAGATCTCTAACGGCAATACTCCCCCAAATATGGGTTTTGGTCACTTGGGGTTCACCGTTCCAGATGTTCGGCGCACCGTCGACAGACTCAGAGCTGCGGGAGTTCGTGTACTTAAGGAGACGGATTTCAATGGTCGTGCAAGTATTCCGTTGACAGAGTGGGAAAGGCAGCGTGGTGTGGGTGTCGAGGACATGGTGGAAACCTACAAGAACACAATCAAGCAAGTCGCCATGGTTGCAGACCCGGTAAGTTCTTCTATGTACCTTGTTGATGAAATAAGGCTGACCAAATGTGGGAAGGATGGCTATTTTGTCGAGTTAGTACCTCAAAATATGCATTGAAAACAACCGGGAAATTGGTAACTTTCAGGAAACCCGTTTCTAAAACCAATTCATGGGGGGGGGGGGGGCTGGGGAGGGAGGGATTAAGGAACATGGTTTCTAACGAAATTAGTCCATTGAGAGAAAAGCCACAGAAGTGCCCAACTCCTTATACGCCGTCATTGTATGGCTTCTGAGACGCTCTAGTCACTTCATATCGTTGAAACGAGAAAGCCAAGGTCAAAATACCACACATAGAATTTAAAACTAGCAAAAATGTTACTTGTGGAAATTTCAGCACATTGTATACCGCAACCCCAGGCTTGCTTTGTCAGATGGCCTTGGCATGTTACCTCGAAGGATTCCTCGGCAAGAAGTCATTCTACCCATCTTCACACCGCACTATCTTACGTCTCCAGCACGACGCTGAGGAATCGTCTGAAGCGGCATCTCTCGCACTCAAAAACATAGAATGGCTAAAATGAACGACACAGCGACCGCTAATAGCCCCTTCTTTACGGTTCTGCCGCCCGAGCTGCGCGTCTCCATCCTCACTGCCGCCCTGGGCGGCAGGACTTTGCACATACAGCAGTGCCAGCCAGAGTCGCTACAATCGCAGATGGAGGCTCCGACTTTTGTACCTCAGGTATCACGCGGGGCTCTCGGCACTGCGAAGCAGCGGCTCGGAAGACTGTTCAGAGCGAAGACGAAGGAGAAGAGGAAGGCGACACGACCAGCTCGGCGCCCGATAAAATGGTGCGGGCGTGTCTGCCGCCGACAGCCCGACGTTTCACCAGCCCAAGACAGCTGTGTAGGTAATCTGGCGGAACGTCTGCGAGGGGGTGGGTGCTCATGCGGAAGTCCACCCGAGCTCGCCGTTGGGGTCATTGGCTGGCTTCTTACTTGCCGGCGTGCGTAAGTACACATCAACCACTACCTGTTCTATGAATCCGAGGCTCTGGTTGGCTTTGCCTGCGCTGACAGCTAACCTGATAGGCACGATGAGGGTATTACAATCCTCTACAGTAGCAACACTTTCCACGTCCGTACCACCAGCATGGGCCTGCTTGGACGTCTCGTACCGCAGATCCCTGCAACCATCCTGTCACGAATCACCTCGGTGGAGTGCGTTATGGAGGAGTTATTCAGAGGCTACAAGGACTATCACGCCTTGGAACCGGCGGAAAGGTGTGAAGGACACATGTTGGAACGCACGATGTCTAATATTCCCCGCCTTATGCCAAGCCTGCAGAAGTTTTATATCGGGTTCTGGCCCGATACGTGTCTGCTGCTTCGCTGTGAATACGGTAGTACCCTTGCTTACGAGTGCACCAAGTACTTTGCGAGTCTGATGGAGGCTATGGCCCTCCAATTCGCGCAGATGGGAAGGACTTGCGACCTTGAGCTGGGACTCCCCTCAACGCCGTTCGAGCGTTATCACTTTGAAGCTAGCAAGCACGGCCGCAACACTGGGCTTCCGAACTGGAAGCCGGAATTTTCGAGCATGTGCTCCTACCATCCGAGACTACGTCTTTTCCAGCCTGCTCAAAGCCGCAAACCAGGGCCAGAATTGGGAATTGATGGGGGAGGAGGCTCTGACGTTGGATACTGGATTAGCATGTCCCAGCAGGACAATCTTCAATGCAGGTCCTGAATCCCCCAGGGCATGATTTGAACAGAAGGTATAATAACGATAATCTCATACGCCTCGCTGGTTTGAAAACCTATACTGCTGTCAAACAAATGCGGACAAGAAAACGTACTCTCCTGTTCTCTTCATAATTCATTTCCAAAAGGAATTTACTTTTACACACAAATATCCCCGTGGACCATTGGTATTGACGAATTGCGGTCGCATGATTATATTTCCGATGCCAATAGAACACACCAAGATCACACCCTACGAGGACTGCGGCACAGGCCATGTTTGCGACTGCTGCATTCAATCCCTATGACCAAGGACCGAGTCTCGGAGACTTTGTCAGGGACCGTTGAGATCCACATCCCAACTTTGTAAACGGATGAAGGCAACGTGTTCCTTTACAAATATTTTCCTAATGCACTACAAAGGAACTTTAGGTGACACGGAAGCTGTACCATAGTTTTGATCCATACACGTAATGTCGACAGTACGCCAGCACGTCTCTATTGTCTATTTGAGACGTTGAATATAATCAATCGATCAAGCGGTCGATCAATCCGAGATAGCTACGTAGACTTATACACTAGACCAATACAATTATTACACTGATACATTGGATACTACACATTGGGCGGTGATCATTGCCGAATCCCCAATTAAGTGGAACATTCCCAGCTGAACCAATTCTGGGTTGAGTTTCTGGGACTAGGTGGGGCACAGCGGCTCCTGCTCCGCTTTTGATATGAGGTGACTGACCAGACTCAAGAGTCAAGTTGCCAGCACTGAATGAAGATATCAAAAAGACCTTACCGTACATATGCACATTCGCATTCCAAAACCATATACAATGGCGCTTGTCAGAAAATCAGAGGATTCCATCTTACCCATGCAGGGCATGCCTGCAGAATCCACGTTCGAGGCGACTCACCTGCCGCCACAGAGCTTCCCCGCGACAAAATATGCGGTGGAAGAAGCGGCTGCCCTGAAAAGGGGTGACTGGCCGCCTTTCAGCTACTGGGAAGACTACAAGCCGATAATTAGAAGATTGTACATCGACGAGAACAGAACACTCCAAGAAGTGATCGAGATCTTGGAGAATGAGTTTGATTTCAAAGCAACGTATGTCTGCCCCTCCAGCTGTAGCATTGGCAGCATCAGCAGGGTACAGGTGTAACTCAACCTCACAGGGCGAAGATGTATAAGAGGAGATTTCGAATCTGGGGCTGGCGGAAGAACATCAGATTCAATTCAGATATAGACACCAGCAGAGTGCAAGAAGTTATCAACAGCAGACGCCCGGAAGACGCTGGTGATCTCGAGGCCGAGAAGGTCCTTTTAGCCAATGGGCAACTTGTCGATATTGGCCGTCTTCACCAACATCTACGGCGGAAAAGACGATATAAGGAGATGCAACTCGCCATCAGAATCAACCAGCCCGACATATTCTATAACAGCGAGGCAATCTTCTACAGCGTCCGATCGCATACCTTGGGTCGATACCAAGGGAAAATCAAAGGTGTAACAGATGCTCTTGACCTCTTCGCACGGGAGGAGCCCATAACCGGCCGGTGGCTCAGGTTTACCGATAAAATCAAGGACCTCATGCAGCAGCAAAATCTAGGCGAAGCCATCGTCCAAATGCGCCGAGCACCAGAAGAGGTCGCCGCCATGGTCCAGACAGAGCCAACCGCCCTTTTCGTCAACCTCTTCATGTACATTTTGAAACTTTGCGACTACCCTGCTATCACCCCCGCCGAGTCCAGGCAAGTCAGGCTAGTTGTGAAGTCGCTTTTTCATTACGCCGCGTCCCTCTTATTCTCCGGCTCCCCAGGCCTTCAAACCTCACACCCGCTACAAGTAATAATCAAGGGCCTTGCTACTGCTCCAGACAGCGATTTGAGTGAGATTGCGTCCAGAGCGTGGATGGTAACTTGCCAGTCCTGGGCAGAGCTTGTTTTTCTAGATTGCTCATCCGCTGTGAGCAAGGGATCCGTGATTCAATGGCTTGAAATTGGCGACCAGGGAGTCAAGGATGGCATGTGGTTCTCTAGAATCATCGAGGGAATAATTGACGGGACGATGGCCAGCTGTGAAGCAGCGTACGACAAGCGCGACATCAGATGCATCGAAGCATTGCAAAGCAAAGCCGAGTTGATAATTTATACCAATATGGCCAAACGGCTGGATTGCCACCTAGACCCGAGACTCGAGGAGCTGTACCTGCAAATCTTGAACAGGGGAGCTCAAGGAGCTCGGAGGGCTGATGCTCTGAATTTCCTTGCCGAAAGTCATCGAGCACGTGGGGAATGGGATATGGCGGAAACGTATGCGCGGTTGTGTCGTGCACAAATGGATAGCAACGGGGAAAAGCCAAGTTCTGTTGTGCTCGAAGAGATGCCCAGCACCCTACTAAGCAAGGAGCTTCAGGAAGACTCCAAGATTAAAGTTAATTATCACGAACCAGGTTCTGGTGGGAGTTCAAGCTCAGAGAACTCAATCAATAACAGGAAAAGGTAGTTATAGTGTCGCTTTGATACGTTTCAAACAATTCATCGGTCAGGTGTCTTGCTACAAGGACCAGCTAGCGTGCGGGTGTTTTGCCATTAGCCAAGGTACAAGGAGGCCGAAGGGATAGAAATGAAGGGCCGAGGAGGAGAAGGGAGGGCAGCTCAAGCGCCCGAGAAGTATTTATTGAGGGGAGTCGACCTCAATGCCGAGCGTCTGATACCTAAGGGCCCAGGGCGGAGGAATATGGCGTGTCGCATAACTAAGCCCCTGATCGGAGGGTTACACGCGGCTGAACAGAGGAATAAGAAATCGGTATTCTCAACCCAACACAGGATTTATGGGTATGATCACCCTGAGTAGATAATAACTGTCTACACTAATTTAGTGTGCTGCCGTGCACACCGTCGTAGAGACTATTTTGATTTTTGCAACCACTCTCTCTTTTCTCTCCAAATTGAATGCATCAGGTTTGCTCATTCACAAGGTTAATATCTCCTACTGGGCCTCTGATGTCACATACCGGCTCCTTCTAACAAGCATAACTCCGGCTTATCTAGATGGTTAGCTTCCTTGGCATTGTCCTTTTCCATATAGCCTTAATGTTCATCAATGGGGGTTATCACTTGTGCGTCGTCAGTCTTAATGGAGAAGTGAATTCATTCACATGACTTAACGGTATTTCAGTGAAGTTGGAAGTCATTGTCATTCCATGTATAAGTTCTCCTTTGTCATATGCATTACAATGGTCATGAGCTTAGACTAGCTCCACGTGTTTGTATCTCTTGGACTTAGAAGGTGTCAATTAGAATGAAAATGTGTCCAAGTAAAAGAGAGTCTCAGAAGTTAAGGTGACGACACGAGTAGAATTTAGAGTCTAGCACGCCGCCCAGCCGTCACTCGGCGATAAATATGCCCAGCCAAGAGTAAAGTCACACGTCGAAATAAGACTTTCAACCCCTGCAAGAACTTGTAGAAAAGGACATCAACTCGCAGGTCGGAGAGATCACATGCAATAAATGCCCGGGACAGCTCTCGGCTCCGTGCTCTAGAACATCAGAGTCGCATCTATCCAGCTACAAAATGCTGTCATATTACATCATTTACATTGAGCGCCATCTCGGCCGGCACTTACAGGACCGTTCGCTTAGCAGTGGGCCCCCGACAAGGACGAGCCCAGTCACGATGCCAGCATCTCCGTACGCCGCAACGACTCTGTCACTCCGTAGAGGCAGCAAGCAGTCGCTACCTTGGGAACTGTCAATGATGACAGAGCACAAGAGAGGAAATCCGAATATCTCGGGTCATGAACTGGAAGAGGAGGAGAGACAAGTCTACAGCAGCATTCAAGTGCTCCAAAAGATAGACAGATAATCTAGCGAGATGGTTTCTAGTGGCTCTGAATGAATCGGGACAATTGGTAGCAAGACTTTGCATGTTTGGTTACTTCTCTTCAATCGAGGTTTCCCTTCTCCAATTGAAAGGGAGCCCGATGACCGTTTGGTCAACAGGGAATATTAGACTCCAGATATTCACCTGATCACATGATTTCACCAGGAACCATTGAGGAGTAGTGACACAAGATCCAAAATGCCGGAGGAGTGGCTTTTGTATTCAAACAGCAGTGCCGCCTGGCCCAGTACTGGAGTTAGTGACGATGCCTGGAGAATTCCACTCAAATGACGAGGATAGGGACCTCTGGATCTGATGGAACAAGCGTAATCAGAGGGCTCATTTTTAAAATTACCCTTGTATGCCGCTCAGAAGTTGTCACATAGTTTCTCGAATATTTAATCCGCCTTCCTGATACAGAAGCTTCTGATGACAGATCACAAGCGGTACTTTGCATAATTTTGGAGAAAATAATTATATCTCATGCATCAATCGACTAGGCACACCTCGAAGAGGACACCTGGGAAGTATTAAGAACTAATGACCTTGACATAAATAGGAATGGCCCCAATCGCTCTGCGCTTCATGGCTCTACTCCATGCCTGTGCCATCAACAACATTGAGAAGCCGCTATCTATATTGATCGGCGCCTCACTCTCTCGGCAAATCTTGCACTAGTTCCGAGAAGGTATCGACTCAGAACCGTGCCTTGTCCAGCTACAATTCCATGGTCATCATCCACGCCTGGGCCATTCTGAAAGCTGATGAGAAGGTTCTTTCTGTCTTCGTCTTGCCCCGCTTCCGCATGGTCCTGCGCAGCTTTCAGTACTGTGTCCACCCAAAGTTGTACCATCAAACATTCAGCGTCACAACGTGCTGACTCTTGCATGCGTCGGAGAGACTCTCGAGGTGTCCAGTGCCTGACCCCGTTGGTGGGGTCCTCCGGTGTGACTCCTTTCAGGGCCCAACATGGCTTTAAGAACTCAGAGTGTTGTGACGTAAGTTTCCAGACGCTCCGGTGGATGTACTCATGAATGTCTGGAACGGTGATTCCAGGTCGTCTATAAACATTCATAATCTTTCGAAAAGGCAATGCCATGGTCTCCCATACCCGCCATCCTAGAGTCCTTGAATCCGGTGCAATCGACGTGAGGCGCCTGCCTTCTCCATTGTACACCCAGTCAGCGTGAATAGCGTCAGTAGGAAGTTGATCAAGAGACAAACTCACCATCACGATTCAAAACTGCTCTCCATCTCGAGTTGACCATCTCTTTCTGATAAAATGCAAGCTTGTTGAAATCTATCAACCTGTCGAGCTTCCCCATCATCCACGCTAGCGCCAGATGCGCCAGCGCGTCATCTTCCCTGCCACCGCCAACATCCCCATGGTATCCGCTGAACCAACACTGTTCAAGATGCTGCTCTCCATCGGGAACACTTGCCATGACTACCTGGAAATCATAACGATGCTCATGTAGAGATAAAGCATGAAAGACGTGTTCAACCCCCATAATCTCTGTCTGCAGGTCGGTACTCCAGACAGAATTGACAGTATCCCAGAGACCGCACGCCTTGATAGGGATTTGAGGACGATTCCTGGGATGATCGCCTTCCTGATTTAGGCTCACATTTCCCCTAACACTTGCGGTCTTCCACCAGCGACCAAATATTTCATGCAGATCTCCGAGCTCCAAACCAGCTAGGAGGCCGAGCTCCTGAACCAACTTGATAAGATAGCGGACTGTGAAAGCGCCACGGGAAAAGCCAATGAGGATAATTTCATCGCCGGTCGCATAGTTGACACAGAGGAAGTGGTACGCTGCCATGATATTATGGTCGATTCCTGGGAGCTACGTTAACAGAGGGGTGCTACTCAGGGATGATCCTGAATCGACTTTGGATCTATAAATGATACTCTCAGCCAGAACAAGAATAAGGGAACCGCAGACCTTTCCCCAATGCTTGGTTCAACTTCCGCCTACTTCCAGGCGCGGTCCCAACTCCGGGCTGGTACAGGACAATTTGACTTGTACCATCGTCGGCTGTGTGCTTTATATAACAAGATATGCGGAAAACATTCGTACGGGGACTGTTTTCCACACTCCGATATGCGGTATTGGATGTGCCATCGCAGCAGATAATAATTCTCTTCATTTTTATTGACAAGAACGTGACTCTTTACTCTGGTCATGTCAGTGCTCTGGACATTCTGGAAGGGAACAGGTCAGAAACTCAACGGCAGGTTCAACGTCTGGCGTCGTCAAAGGCTGGCCGAAGGCATCAGTCGACTCGAAGATTCCACGCATATGCACCTTCGAATCAACCTGTTATGATATGTGGCTACCAAGTTTCTTCAGCGCTTCGTGTAGGTTAATCAATCACACTGCATGCAGCCAGAACCACTTGGTGAAGCTGTATTGGGTCAGGTTCCCGAGGTCAGCCCATCTGCAAGCCCCTCAAGGTATGTGTTACCAGCCATCATCAGATCCGGTTAAGTCATGCAGTGATTCGACCATTTCGAGCAACCAAGCTGACATCAAACCCCCACCCCATCCCTCCTTACTCAGACAACCAGCCTGTAGGCAGCCCTTAGAAGCAATGCGTCGGGTGGCCCTCTCTCTCAACTTTCCTCTACGTCACGTAATTGTGCTTCTTTTGTTCGCGTCTTTCATCACCGCTTTCCGAAGCCACAATGGATATACCCACCCTCAAAAGATCAGCAGAATGGAAAATGTTGAGGAAGTTCTTTAACGGAATCAAGCCCTTTCAGCGAGCTCGCGATAGGGATGACAGCCCTCGGAGATTCGCGCGGAGTACGATGCGCCCTTGGGGGTCCGCGCGCCTTGCTCAATCTCGAAAGCCAAGTAATGAGAATGGCCCGACTCAAGAGTGAGTTCAACCATCGCTGTCCCTCAACCCGCCCCCCCCCCCCCCAAAAAAAAAGAAAAGGACGCAGTCCTGCCAGTCTACGTTCCTCTCTACTGTATTTCAGTGCTGACTAGACATTCTGAAGCGTCATCTTCATTCGTGATATAGCCCAGTCCTCCGGCCAGGCGTGGAAAACAGAAGACGATTGTTTCTGGCCTGAACAATTGGCAGATAGCTTCCGCACATTCACGTTCGAGTACGATTCAAGCTATGCCGACTCCATGGATCGGATCATTGCATACGATGTATTAAAAATACATGCTCTGAGACTGGTTAGAGCTTTGCAAAATTGGCAGAAGAAACAGGGGCACTTCTTTGCGCCTTTCATCGTCGCCCGCGGTTATGGCGGTCTGATATGCGAGCAGGTAATATACTCCTTGGTTTCAACATCGTGTTGACAAACTAGTGATACTGGTTACTGGTGCTGAGTATTCCCTAAAACCAGGCCTACCTACTAAGCCTTCAGAAGCATAGACGCCACTTCATTCGAATTGAGGGCCTTATCCTATTCGAAACACCGCATTTCCGCGCTGGACTTGCACAATGGTTGCTGATCACAGCAAAGGAGCTGAAAATACCATGTGCACGCACACCTCAGCTGCAAGATTGGTCAGATGTCCAGACACATCTGAATAGGATCGCAGAAATGCAAAAAGAGTTCCGCGCACTTGTTCCGGGCCCCAGAATGGCATGCTTCTTTGCGTCATCTCATCCCAAGAACAGCCTTGTAAGTAAACATACCTAGGTGCCCTAATCATTTACTCTGCTTAGCTCCTCAGCTTTGACTTTCAAAGTACTAACATCGTCCTTTAGAAGGGAATCTCACCTGAATGGGCTGTTCTCCCAGGTGTGACGTCGATACCACTCGATTCTGACCATTTCTCAACGACGAAACCCAAGAGCGCAAGATCATCAGAACTTCTTCAGCTGGAGGACTTGATCAACGGAAAGCTTTCTCATCGCTTGAGCCAAGAGACACTGCTGTGGCATTGGATGCAATCCTCGCAGATGCCCCAGGGTGTCTCAAAAGACCCGAAACTTGAACTCACAGCAAGCGGTGCACCGGATGAGCAGGTCGGCATCCCAAGGTTGACTCCCCGACAGACCGAGATCTCCTCTTCACACAAATATGAGGTCACCAGAGAAGACAGCGAGCGTGGAGCACAATCGGAGGAGCGGCGCGATCAGGCATACCGGCCGTCTTGGGTCACGGGTCATGTCTGGGATGTGGCTCTTACTTGGGAAAAGACCGTTCCGCAGGGTCTAATTGAGGCTGAAGCAAGACAAGGGAATAATATCATTGACGTCCTGGACTATCTTCTCGCTCTGCGCGGAGATCAGATCACTATAAGTGAGGACCTCCTCTATATTGCGGCTCAAGATATATTCAACGGCGCCGATATCCTGGACTTGTTTCTTGTCATGAGGGGAGATCGAATTACTGTGAGTGAGGAGACCCTCCAGGCCGTCGTTGAGAACATAAGGGATGGCAGCGCAATCATTGAAATTATTCTCAGCCGCTACGGTGACCAGATCCGTGTCACTGAAGAGGTCTTCAAAGCCGCTGCCGGCAGCAGAAGATGTGGAAAGCCACTAATCGAACTACTTCTTCAGCGATACAAAAATCATATTAGGGTTACTGAAGAGATTCTCAAAGCTGCTGCCGCGAATATAGAGCAGGGAGCTTCAATCATGGAACTACTACTCCAGAATTACGTCGATGAGATCGATGTTACTGAAGAGATCTTGAAAGCCGCCGCTGCTAATAGCAAGAACGGAAGTGCGATTCTTGATCTACTTCTTGAGAGATCTAGGAACAAGATCAAAATTACGGAGGGCATCCTCAAAGCCGCTGCTGCCAACGTACAGTGTGGAAAGGCGGTCATGGAATCATTACTTGGCTCCGGACATCAGATCATCGTTACAGAGGAGGTTGTCAAGGCTGCTGTTACCAATCCAGGTGATGGTTATGCAGTCTTGGACCTACTCGTGGAGCGATATGGAGGAAATGTCCTCATGACAGAGGGGATTTTCAAAGCTGCAGCAGGATCCCGCGCGGGATGGAACAGGGAGAAAGTTTCAGCTCTTCTTCTTCGGTCTGTGAAGGACAGACAGGTGGAGTTCGCAAGTTCCATCAAGTTACTTCTTGATACAGACAACTCCGTCCAACAACTACTCTCCTGGACTGCAAATAATGACGAGGATACTTTCAGGCTGCTTCTCGAGATGGATCAAATCGATCTTCACTCAAACGGTAGTGATGGTCACACAATACTGTCGAGAGCTGCGGGCTATGGCCAGGACAACATCGTGAAGCTATTAATGGCTTCAAGTAAGGTCGATATCAATTTGGAGGACGGCGGTGGCCGCACACCACTAGCAAGAGCTCTGGCGGGGAGGAAGGCGAAAGCCGTGACGCTGCTGGGCAAGGCGGCCGAGACTGGCGAAACCGAACTCAATTTTTGGGGCAAAGATGGCTACACTCCACTATTTCGCGCTGTATATAAAAACGACCATGACATGGTGAAAGCACTTGTAGACACAGGCAAGGTCAAAGTTGAGGAACGGCTGGGGACGGGCTCGACCGCACTCTCGTGGGCTGCAGAGCGTGGACAAAAGGAAGCCGTTGATCACCTACTCGGAGTGAGAGGGATTGATGTCAACTCGAAAGACAATTCGGGCTGGACACCTCTGTCTTGGGCTGTGGCCGAAGGGCAGGATGCGGTTGTCAAGCTGCTGCTGGTAAAAGGTAAAGCTGACGTGACTGTCAAGGTTAACGGCGAGACGCCTCTCGAACAGGCTGAAAGGCTCAAACGGACGAAAATCGTTCAGCTACTAAGACTCCACAGCTCAGACGAGCTTAGTCTTGATGTGTAGATAGCCAGTGAGACTTTCTGAGACGATGCTCGATCTCGACCGCTTGTAGGGCGGTACGATACATTGTTAGCACCCGATCACCAATTTGCGGTTTCAAGGTTCTAGAAGTGATGTCTTTTCTAGAATTTGAATGAAGCGACAGGGATGGTATCTATCTCAGTATTATTAAATGGCAGGCTTCAGAGTCTTTACCGAACCTCCATGAAGCAACTTCAACGCCTGTAGTGACCTCAGAGACCAGTGGTATTCAGCCCCTTGATACTATGCGAGAAGTATACACCGCCCGCGATATTTGTCATTTAGGGAAAAAAGTCCAATTTCCTGCAGGTAAAAAATATGAAAATTGAGCGTCTGGAAGGAACCAGAGGCTAGAGATGTCCTGAATGTATAGGTGATTGTCAGAGATGCTTCGTCATGGACCCTGAATCGAGCACGCCAGTGTCTCTTTGGGACAGCGTACAAACACTCGAGGAACTTTCATCATCGTAGAAGCGGGTTGCAAGATGCGAATACGGTGCGAAGACCGGTTGAGAAGGCCGGAGGCGGGGGTGGGAGCCTTGATCCTTACCAATGCGACTTATGGTTAACACGGGCATCAATTTCAAGCCAAACTCAGAATTGAGGGAGCAAATACGGTAAAGAAGATTAGAGGGCCACGTGACGTATTCCTCATCTCGGCCTGCTTAACCCCTACCTGGTCGATCTAGCCGTGACAAAGTATAGCCTAATGTTGATCTCATGGATTTCTGTGGTAGCAAACATGGTCGATTCGCCGGATGGATGGACATTTTCTTTGGCAGCGGCGGCAGCAGTCCATGAAGAGGCGATGTAGTGGCAGCACTATGGACAACGGATAGACCTAACTCCCCAATAGAACGGCACTTTATGCAAATACAGTGAAAATAGCACAACGGCAGGTGTCTGCGGATCGGTACTTATCCACGTGGCGGAGACCGCCAGGCTCTTGCAATGAGAGCGCAAAATGATTTGGAAACATCAACGCGACCGCCTCCTGGCCACTCGACGGTCAATTCAATGGAAGAACTAGCAGAGTAAACGCAGGGTGTTTTCTCCGGTGACCGACCGCCCGTATTGCGTACCCTCTACATACCTCTGGGTGTATTGTAGAACAATGATGGTCACCTCACAGGGAGGGACAAACCGCCAATAATGGGGATGGAAGCATGACTTCGACAACTGGGTCACACGGGTTATATTTCATCGACGCCTCGCGACACTCAATTCTCAGTATAGCAGGATAAGGAAATAGACAGTCTAAACATGTTGCCGGAACAAAAGGGACAGGCGGTATATATGCCTTTATTACGGTTGTCCTTAGGATGTAAGGGAAGGGGATCTGTTTCACGCATAAGAATAGCGTATATATATATATCCCTGTATCTTGTATTACAAACCGAGCGAATATGAACCACTTTCGGGGATTGCTCAGTTCTCATATAAGACTTTTTCGAGTTTTTAAATGGTGTTCCACACTGCGAGCCAACGCTCTCACTGCTCCATAGTACGCCTCAGCAATTATCCAGGGTCATCTCCGGCTTCATCAAGCTAGAGAAAAGCCCCCGGCCAACTCCATCACCCCATCTGGGTCAACGGAAGTCTTAATAGATCTCAGCCTTGCTGCATTGGCCGTCCCATAGAGCTCGTCGGCAGTTGTGTCACCAATCGCGTAGTTAGGATACGCAGTAAAGCTATCTTGGAAAATGCCCTCCTGGACAGCGACCTGTTTGATGTTCGCAATGGCCGCTTTGACCGAAGCAATCCAGAACTCATCGTCAACGGTCAAGCCCCAGGCGCAATACAAGCTGACCTGTAGAGCAGCAGAATTAATATCAGTTGTATGCGGCGTTGATGAATGTATTTAGCCAGGAATAGGGGCTGCTGCATACCAGGAGGGGCGAGTCTGCGTGAGGGTAAGCACTATCCGTGGCATATTGACCGTACTGCAGGAACGGATCGACGCCGCCGCTTATCAGCGAGCCGCTGTGTAAAGCCATCTGGGCTGTGAGGCTCTATGCCAGGGTTAGCGATCCACATATTCGGCAGGGTGGTCATCATACCTGGACCTGAGTTTTAATGGCAGCTAGCAGCGTCTCTGTGATGGTCGAAACCGAGACTGTATGCGAGGTTCCCCGGTTGTTCTTAATGAGCTCGGTCGCCTGCGCAGCTACGAAGCTCGTGAACGACTGCTTATATGCGCCGTCGGTGACGGGTATGATGCCGTCAAACATCGAGAAGCTGTTGCCCGGATCAGGTCCATCGTAGAAGATCAAGACCACTGGTGTAAGCCCAAGGGCAGGCAGTCCCTCTAGGGTCAGGATGATCTGAGCTTTAGGGTCCGTGACTGTACGTGCAAACACTTCGGTGGCATTGAGAAGCGCATCCGCCTTGTCGGCGGTGTAAACCCGTTGTCCACCCTGTTGACCGAATTAGCCCGCGCACGGCCTGAAAGAAAAACTTTGGACTGATGGGCGATACTTACAAAGATTTGGGAAGGTTGAGGGTGTGTTTCGTAGATGATAGAGGTGACCACCGCAAAACGATTCAGGCCACCTTTTAGGGCAAAGAAGAGATCCGTGTTTATGCTGGCGGAGGCTGTAGTAATAGTGCCGTTCTGTGTGAAGTTTTGCATTAGTCACCGTGGAGATGCTGGAGATGTTATTGACCTACTGGTAACACAACATTGTACTGCCTGACAGTATCACATGTCAAGCCAAATTGGTTCGTCTTCCTGGTTTTTTGCGTAAGTCGCTACTCATGTCGCCTGATTCAAAGGTCTAGCACATACCAGGAATAACCTCCTCCCAGTGTCAGGCCACCAACACCTGGTCCGGAAACTCTCCCACCAACGACATTGACGCCCTCACTGGACAGCTCCTTGTATGCTTCGGCCCAAATCTAGTTCGGGGTGACGACATGATCAGCAGTGTTATCAGGAAGCTTATGAAGCGAAGGTACAAACCAGTCCCATTCCAAGTTCGACAGTTGACTTATCCTCGGAGAGGGCAACCTGCTTCATGCGGGAGAAAGAGATGTGTACACCGGTCGTGCTCGAATGGCCAGGATTGGAGGCATGCCCTCCACTCTCGAGGGCGAATGGGGTATGCGACTGTCCAATAATGCTAATCTGATGCAAAAGTTGAGTACAAAGGTGGTATCATGAGGCTTAATTTACACGTAACGAATTGATAATTTGGCTCAGAGAATGTCGATACATACTGCAATGGATACATCTTCGGGAGTCCCAGGCTCGAAGACACACGCTGGTTTTTGACTCGACGACGCGAACCAGTGATCAGTGTTGGTAGAATATCTTGCGTCCACTAATTGAAAGTAAGTTGAAACGTCATCAGGCTGGTCTCTGGGAGCCAATAATTCATCTGGAAACGTGTCACGTCACTACTTACACGGGCTCGTGATCACAGCGCTGGAGCTGGAAACGTTTCCTTTGATGTCGGAGCAGGTTTGAAGTGCCGGATCTACATCGAGGGTCTTGGCCCTACCAAGCAGTGCTGCTATCAAAACTGGAAATACAGTATTGGGTCTCATTTTGTGCAGTCCGAGCAAGCTTTCGGCTAAAAGTCAACGATAAGGGCCAACCAAAGTTCCTGATCGTAAGAGAACGGGACAACTGATGGCAGCAAGATTTTCCTATTTATACTATATTTTGCCAGTACACAAGTGGGTATCTACGGACTCGTGGGTTGTTCTTCAGATCCGACATGGGGTTTTCTGCGGGTAGTCAAGTGGCATCAGCTTCATTCGACGAGATCGCTCATTGGGATGTTTGTGAAGTAGCTTTGATCCTCTTTTCCCTTTTTGGGTCTGCAGTGGCACCTATTTCGAATGCTCAGACTTTCGGTTCAGCTGAGAAAAAGTACTATTGGGCGCTACTGATGCAGATTGCCGTTTGCAATGGGGCGACACGTTATCCGGGTACCGGAATGGAAGGGCCCAGACGGTAAGTGGACTGCCCAGTCCTCAAAGTTTCAAGGTTGGGACCCAATTTTGATCCGCATTACCCAAAGTACCCAGTGTAGCACTGGTCAGTCTTTTTCGGGTGCGGCGGACTTCGGCACTGCCAGACGGTCTTGAAGAAGTCTTCTGTGGGCCCACGAAGACCACGCGGATCCGGAATCCTCCAGCTGATCTATATTACGGTTCCCATTAGCGCTCTTCATCGTCTTGGTATACTAGGCAAAATTGAGTAGTTCTATCCTGGACAGACACGAATTCACACGAATCTTATGTCCAAACAGGGAAGAGGAATTCGGGAGGGCTAGAACGTGTAGCCAAGAGATTCCACCCCATTCTTGTTCAACCTGACGTTTGGATGGTTATTGTACAGATGAACTTGAGTGCGATAACTGATGCATAAATGTCTTGTCGACTACACCAATGGGCACACGTCTTTGATTTGCGTCTCATTCAATGTGGCTTACGTCTTGAATAGGCCAGCTGAATACACGTATTTCGCATCCGGGATCATGTTGTTGCGGCTCACACACCCCGGTTACAAAACTCACCAAACAACCAAATCTGATCACATATCAATGTCTTTGTATCCTGGGACCCCATATCCTTTGCTTGTCATTTCTTCTGACAGCGGATGGCTCCACAAGCGGGGCGGGACGCCCAAGAAGCCGCGGGGCGGACCAAGATCTCCCCATTCTGACAGGGCGGTACGAATTTGAGACTAATGCAAGGTCCGTTCGTGTTGGTAGAATGCCTGCATGTCGGATTCAGCTTCACGTCGGTGCCTGCTGCGCTTACCTCGGTTGTCAAATATCCTCCGGCTCAAGAGATACTACGCAGAACCGGTTACAGGGGTCATAGAATTAGGAGTCTTGGGAGTCAGTGATCGACATTGACAAGGTAAAGCATATGCGCCACAGACTGAATAGGAACCCTACCCACAACACTGGAAGTAGTAGGATCTGACGTAGATGTATGAATTCGCTGGAGGTTGAATGCAGCCAAGGCGGCTATTTGCTGTCACCTCAGCCACGCTGCACGCGCAAGGACGGGAGTGCGATGGCATACTGTACGGTGAGTAAGCCACATTGAAAGGAATGCTGGGCGTACAACTCATAACTGGTGCCCACACATGAATTTTCATTTAAAGACCGCCCATGAATCATCACCGGATACAACGGCTGCCAACAATACAATCCTATGGTAGATGCATGCTGCACAAATCTGTTTAATTTTCGTTTTCGTTTTCGCATTGGCAGGCGACAGCGGCTCGTCCATACGTTGCCACGTACTTCCTGATTCTACATGAAATATTGATTGCTTGTGCATGGCCAGAGCGCAGCATGACGTGAGGTGAGTCTTCCACCGGCATGTTTATCCACCCGACTGAAGTGGTACGACCCCCAACGGCGGTCTAGCTCCTGAAAATCAAGATACACGGACAAACAGAGGCGCACCAAACATTCCACCCTAGCGAGCCTGGCCTGTTCTTTTTAGGAAGACGGTATTTCGAACAGGCTTTCTTACATTTCGGTGCTAGAAAGGTACTTCAATTGATGATGGAACGACGAGTCTTAGCGTATGGTGAGTCGGTAAAACTCTTTACCTGTTCTTCAATTGACCTTTTTGATGCAGACTTGTATTTCCATAAGAATAGCTGTCTTAAAAAGTCCGACGACGGCTTTCAGATAAGTCGAAATCAACGCAAAAGCTCATCATCTCTCTTTTCGACACTTGGATGTGATGTTACCATCCTTTCAACTGGCTGATAAATCCTAGTACAGCTCTGTTAATGTCCCGTTTCATTGATGTTTGCGATCCCCTGCATTTTCAAACGTCCAACATCCTACGCCTTTGAGCGTCTTGACCTGTGCCTTTCTGGCCGTCCGACGGTGGTGCCTCGATTTCTTGTCTCTCCGGCAATGGTTGGAGGCCGCAAGCCCATCGAAAACTCCCATCATCATTTGTCGCGTCTCGGCCAATCCTGAGCCTCCGCTAGAACAACTTTCGAATTTGTGGAGTAGAAATTTGAGTTAGACGCATGGAAGAGCAAGCAAAACATCCAGTGTTGTTGTCGCTACCTATAGTGTCACAACCACAGGAAATTGTACAAGCATTCTGATGTAAAGCTCTGGCATATCAAAGTGAAGGGCACACATACCACAGGTGCCATTCTGGAAAGATTAGCCAACCGCCCAAATCTCCGCAATTATCATTCAAAATCCCGTCGACTATGTTGTATTCAGCAATACTGATGGGAACATCGTACTTATCAAAGTTGCAGATGTCTGTTAGATGTCAGAAGAGCATTCTTCCCGACTTCAATAGGATTGTTCAAGACTTCGAGCAAGACGTTCTGTAACAATTCGAGGAGTGGAGGACGAGACTGATATATCTGAGTGCCTCGGACTGGAGTGCCGACCAAGTTGACACGCTTGAATATGTATCCGCTCTGCGAAAGTAGGAGGAAATATCTTGACCTGCGCGCGTAGGGGTTGTTGACCAGGTGCGACACGTATTTGTGATCGATTGTTGAAGCCGATGAGTCATTACAGAATAATTTGCTGGCCGGGAGGACCCAATCAGTGTTTAAGGACTTCTCGCTGCTGTGGTTCAGACCGAAGTCAAACGTCCCCTCAAAAAGTGTAATGTTTGCAGTTGCCGATTCGATGTTGGATTCTGCAGCGAGTGTGGGAAGTGCAGTGAATTTAGGGAAGGAGAAAGCCGCAGGAGAGCCAGAGCCAGAATGATGAAGAGCAGGTGGTAATTCATGATGTATCTGACAGCGTTTTGATTCCCGCTTAACGTGACCTTTTGACGTCGCTTTATTCAGAACGCTTTTGTTCATTAAGATTGCATTTGCTTGACAATCTCGGAGTTGCACAAGCTGGAGCAGTCTCAGAATGAGGTGTATACACGAGCAAATGGGCGGGCCACTTTGGGTCCAAGTAAAATCTTGCAAGATAGACACCAAAACAGTATTACCAGGATGTATCTTTCCTTTTTCATTGACCTTTGAGGGTGTGTAGGAAGCCGCTGGTTTAAGTCTGAGACTTGGAGTTATCAGTCCTTATCTTGTGGTCGTCGCAAGTCGGTGCATCCCGATGACCTACATACTTCGTAGGGGCAAATCCCAAGCGACTGAGTTCAATAAAATCTGCCTAGCCTAGAACGTTCCCCGTGAAGCAAGACGTTTGAGCGGACGATGACTTGGCCCAGTATGAAAAATCACCTCGCGGTTAAAGGATGGAAAGGCGCAGTTTGCTCATGGGCCGGATCAAGCTTTGAGTCTCCGTAGAGACCGGTCAGGGCCAGTAAGGGTAGTACTGCCACGATTCAAACACATCTAGATTGAATCCTAGGAGAGATGAGTGACCGGGACTGTTGATTTGTGATTAGCTATCATCCACTTTGTGACTGACTTAACCACCATTTTCAGACCATAAAAT
The DNA here is from genome assembly GCF_026229845.1 of Diaporthe amygdali. Taxonomy (NCBI): domain Eukaryota; kingdom Fungi; phylum Ascomycota; class Sordariomycetes; order Diaporthales; family Diaporthaceae; genus Diaporthe; species Diaporthe amygdali. The sequence goes on from NW_026517039.1 coordinate 44,216, forward strand.
CTTGACTTCGCCCCGCGACCATTTGGACTGACTTCTCTCTTCGTACCACAACTGAGATTTGGAAAAGTTCAATCCTTCCCAATACCCACCAGCTGATTGAACCAACCCAACAGTTCCTCGTCTAGCTTCAGCATCCCACCCACGCTTCCTAATTCGTCACAATGAAGTCTTTTATCATCGCCATCGTGGCAGTCTGCACTGGTCTCATGCTGGTGACGGCTTCTTACGTAAGTCCTCGTCGTACCTACATGTAGCATCACGTACTGATGACCGGTTAAATTGGACTTTTCAAACCTAACTTCAAGGTTTCAATAGGTGCCTGCCTCTCGAATTCCTTCTCCTCTCGAAAACTACACCATGACTGATGTCTCGTGGGTGGTCGAATCTATCCCTGGCAATGCAACGTCCACCGTGTACCTCAATGGCAGTGTCCAGGAGATCCTGAAGCAGCTCATCGACATCAATTCCAACTACCCTGCTCTTCTCGACCAGTATTGGGCTTCTAAAGCCTCTGTGGCACCTCTTGATGGGTTTGCTTCTTTGAAAGCAAAGTCAGAAGAACCGAGGCTCTGCAGTTGGTGCGATGTCTGTACTAGGCGGTGGAAGCCAGCCGCATACATGGTCACTCTCGACGGAATCAGTTACCTTCGTAATCTCACAGGCCAGCCTGGGAACAAACCTGGCCCGGGATCCTGTGGCAGAATCAGCTGCGAGTAGTACTCGGCTATTTACTGGTGCAACGACAACGACCAAGAGAAAACGCTGGACTCGTGGGGGAAAATTGCAGATGCTGCTGAGGATATTACTCGCCAATGTTTCTGGTACGACCGATCGAAGTCTCTTATGACTGGCGGTCAGATTTTCGAGCCAGGTGGCTGGAATGTCATCGTTCGACATGATGATTATGATTGCTGAGAGTTCTGGTGCGTCAACACCCGCTGATGCAGTGAGCAATTCGATCATTCTAGTTTTGGTGGCCTAGCACATAGTACTAGGCAGTCTACCTGAGTCTAACTCCCCAAGGGATAAATGCATAACAGAAAAGTCCCGCTAAACGGTGGACAATGCCACAAATGAGCCGCCACTTGACGGCAACAAGACTCCCGATCTAGCCACACAGTAAATGACGGTGAAAAGTACAAGGGTGATCCCAAGCCATACTCCCGCAGTGGCCAGCATCATTCCTCTGATCAACTCATTAAGTGCCGCAGCATCATTGACCCTGGGAAAAGGCTCTTTAGGTAAAGGCTTGTCCAGCATCTTACACAATGGAGCCCATCCATCGGTGATCTCCATCCAGTACATCTGTCCAGGAGGCGTCTTCTTTTCCACTGTCTTGTTGTGAAGTGCGATAAGATCTTTCAAAATCTGGTCAGCGAAGCTGCTGTCTCAAAACATAGAGAGAAGGACCTACGGGGGCCGGGGACAACGTTTCCGGAGACTTTGGCTCCCAGCTTGCCTCTTCCTCTGATTCCCTCAATAAAGGCGGGAAACCATCGCCACGTGGGCATAGGTGCTAGGAAGTACTGGAGCCACCATGGCGATGATACCTTGTTCAAGTTGCCCATGCTCTTCCACCATGCGTCGGGGTCTCGCCTAACCCCCATGACCTATTTTTCAAATATTTGTAAGCATTTGTTTCAAGTTTGAATCGTCACTCCTTGGTGGCGATGGCGTGAAGATGGAAAGTAAAATGCGTCAAGTTAGAGTAGTCCCGACTTACTTTGACCTCCGGGTAGAGCTCGATCAACTCTCCAATGAAGTCAACAGCAGGTACATCGGTAACGCCGACGAATCCTCGTGTCGCCTCCCGAAGCGCTTTCATCAAAGCAGGGCGGTTGCCCGCATCACGCTGTCTGTAGACCTCGATCCACTTCTGGACATAGCCTGTTCGCACCGTCAGACCAGGGTCACCAGCTGTATGGTGTTGCAATTGACACTGCTTATTACGTACTGTCCTCTCTGCCCAGCATCTGTGAGCCACCATGGCAGACCGGTCCATCAAGAAGCTTCTCGAGCGCGATCGCCATCGACGAGGTTCCGGTCCGGGAGTAGCCTGCCCCAATGACCTGTAGGGTCCTGTTGGGGTCAGTTGGGACGGAGGGCACGCCACCCATCTTGACAAGCGCTCAGGAGTTGTGAGAAAAGGCTTGAGCCAAGGAGGAAATGGAAAAGTAAGAGAAATGCTAGCGTGTAGGTCACAACTAAATGGCGGCAATAGCTTCTACTTTTCTGCCAGATGGCGTCGGCCCGAAGAATCTCTTCCTGGCGAATGGTTTTGAGGGGCACGTTTTGGACGGATAATTCCTTGTGGTGCATGCTGTTGTAGAAATGGGGATAGTTTTATGGGTTATTGGCTTGGCATCTCTCAGGCGCGGGTCAGCAGCTTGCACATGAGGTGACTGACCTGACGCATCCAACTTGGATATAAGGTTCCCGATGTCCCGATCTCGACCTCGCCTCTGTACTTGCCTCTGAGGTTCGAAGCATCCTTAATTGTCCTGGTAAAGATCGTCAATCTGAAACCTGCGCTGAGCTCGCGGCACTTCCATGCTGCAGCAGAAGCCTGCCTTTTTTTTCGGGATCAACTTTGCGATTGCGAATCCGATTTATGATGCCCAAGGAGGCAAAAATGCGGCAGCCTTGATGATGAATGGTGGCGGATGGGCTGACTGTCAGCAGGCGAGGCTGACATGTCAGCGTTCCCGAGAAAAGAGGACGAGAACCCAATGCCTGCCTTTGGTAGACCAAATTCTGTAATTCTATTGGAAAAATCATCCCTTTGTTCTTAAAATTCTTTTGGTCATGAATTAAGATGCCAATTGCCCCACAACCAAATCCTGAGTGCAAACGCTTGCTTTGCTCTCATCGTCGCCATACTGTTCCTCTGCTGTCCTGAGCGCCTGCGCATTTCGACTTCTTGCCATACTCAATATCACACCTGTAACTGGTTCTACCTGGTTTTCGAATTGATCAGCTCCACCATAAGCCAAGTCCTGTCCCGACAAATCTGTACGCCAAAATGGGTTTGCCTCAGCAAGCGCCCAGCCTCCAGCCTGAGCTGGGCCAAGTAGAAGGCAAGAAACAAAAGAAGGTTGCATTTGCTGCTATAGAGCTACGACAAGAGACGACCATTCGCCCCGAGGCAATTCGAGTGCAGACTTGGCCCAGGGTTGTGGCAGACAAGTCCAGGGAGGTCGAGCTTGAAGTGGAGCCGAACATCCATAGGCCCAAAGGACAGGTGGTGCAGCAAGGCGGGGTGGTAACATATGTGGCGGAAATGTTCTTCTACATGCGCAACTTCAACTTCTTTCCGCTTCACCACTATTGACGACTTTTCAACATTGCGAGTGTCAGGAAGGTCGTTGCAGTTGGCCGTGGTTCGTTAGTCTTGCCACACATTTCGACAAAGTTGTATGTCTCGAGTGTATCATTCTGTATCGCTATATTATTTGTTCAGATTGTGTTTGATCTTCGAGCAATTCGAAATTCCGATGAAACAACAGCTGCATATGCTATGGGTCATAAAATGTAATCTGGCCTATTCACGATATGGGAAACACGGAGACAGTCAATATGTAAATTCTTTGTCCACAGAAAAAAGAACGAAGTTGAAAGCTTTCTGTACAATGTCGCTTCTGTGATTTTACTTCATCTTCAAGACCGCAGAAAACTTCCGACACCCACATGCCTGACTAATCGTATGTTTGACTGAAGGACCACGACTAGTAGATCGCCCAAATGGGCATAAATGAAGAGATATGCACCGTAATGGGAAGGGGAATGTCTCAATTAGGGATTGCAATTTTCATCCACACGTAAATTGATGCCAAAATGCCCGAGCCTTGGTATCTGATAGCATGGTCGACGAGAAAAGCTGCTATCTTTACAAATAGATCGGCTCCAAACTTCGTGGCCTGTTGAGCACATACAACGTTGGGAGGCGGATGGGCAGTGCATGGAGCTGTCTGGCATGAGTGCTCTTGCCAATTCCTATAGACATCTTGTCCAAGTTCTTTCAGGTATTCGGCAACAAAGATACACAGCCTGATAGTAGACACCAAAACCGAGAAATAAAACTCCTGAAGTCGTGCTGCGAGCTCTGAGTTGAAGAGTGCATATAGGATCCAAACGGTCACGGCTAACCAAACCGTGTTCCGAAAGCAATGACAGTGCCCGTTGTCTTTTGCCATCATGAGAACAATCCAGTCAAGTTTTCGATGTCCAGTTGGTAATTTTTGCGGGTCTTTGATGCAAATATTTGCTGAAATAGTTTGCCGGTGTACTCTGAACGTTCGCAACGATTTGCTTGGATCACCACGGACACTCTTGTGAATGCGTTTCGTATCCTTGATGTTTTAATACTTGCTGCCAGCAGTGATCCGAAACGTGCATCGCTAGGGAGCTTTGTCGCATAACAATGCCGCTCCTCAGTGATTTTATACTGGTAAAGTGTGCCCAATGAATCACAGCGTCAAGACTTGGTCTGGGACATAGTACCTTGTTACCACGCCCGTTGTGGAGAGCAGCTCGACAAAGAGACTACCCTTGTTTGCGACTTGGGAGTGCAAAGAGGGGCGTAAAACGGGAACGCGTGAGAAATGCGAGCATAATGAAGGCGAGCTCTTTGTCTACTAGAGGGAAAAGACTGGTACTGCCATCAACACTGACATAAGGTCGTTTGTAGTGGCGAGGGTGTTTTAAAGGAATTTTTATAACCACAAAGTTTCCAATGCAAGCCCAATTAAGAAGTAAAAGCCAGCACCAGGGCAGAGATTTAGCCGTCGCACAATTGTACCTCACATCAGATGAGTAGTCGCTTTATTGAATTGATACGGTCATTTAGCGTGAGCATTGTCACTTGAAGACCCACAAGATAGAATGAACACCATTCCAGAATCAGGGTCTCAGTCAGCATGCGGAATACGTCGGACTCAGACAAGAGACTCCTTGAGGGGAGTCATGATGCTGTCATTGTTCGTTCATTTTGGTGAGATCTATACCATCTGTCCGGCAACAGCTGCTCAATAATCGTTCTGTTTGAGTGCACATGAGGGAAATGCCTACCTGGTCCAACCGAACTCAGTGTGGAACAAATTAGAATTCATTCAGTCACAGATTGTACACCTCAATAGCGAATTATTGTTTGCCCTTGTGAGTCAATCTTACATTAGCTTTAGTCTTCTGAGTGTGCGGCGCTGCCACGTTGAGCCCAGCCAAGCAATTTTGCGTACGTTCCCCGCAGTGCACCATCTCGGGCTTCAATGCAGTGTGCTGCGCCCTTAACCAGAGAGGGACCTATCAGGCGATAACAGCTATGGAGAAAGCCGATTCTCTGACAAGGAGGGGTTTCTCCCCATAACAAGTAGCTCAAGCCCAAACAAACTCTTGTGTCTGCAATAACTCCATCTGATCTTTGATTCTTGAAATTAACCATGGAAACCAACTACTTGCAAAGACGAAAATCTGGCTCGGTGGATCGGGGTCCACCGCCCATTTGCATTGAAACGCTGCCTGGTGAGATCCAGAGGGAAATTATGCTTTGGCTTCCCAGCCTGGGGTCTCTAGGCGCTATCATCTGCACGTCTCCGGTTTTCTACTCTTTGTTCCGAAGAGAGCCCAAGAAGTTCATATTAAATTGTTTGATTATTGTTCTTGGAGACTCGTTTATCGATGCCTGCACTGCGCATGCCGCCATGCAGGATGACTTTCAGAGGCAGCGCCGAGACGCAATGAAGATGCGTCATGAACCAAGTATGATTTGGCCTTTCCTGGAATCATACCGAAATGGGGCAAAGAAATTGCACGACAAGTCCTGGAGATATTCCGTATCACTGGAAAAGGCTGTGCAAATGGCGACCTTCCATGCAGCAATAGTCGAGCCCCTAGTCGAGCAATACTCATCTTGGGCTTTGACAAATCTCGGAACTTCGGTCAAGTCAAAACCTCTCAGCATTACGGAGCAAATGCGGATTCAAAGAGGCATGTACCGTTTTCAAATACTGTGTGATGTGTTTGGCAACAGGCTCAAGGACCATAACATATCAGCCAATCGACCGAGACATCTCGGCTGCCTTCGATTCCTCTCGAGCTATGAGCCCTGGGAAACTGAAGAAATCCTATGCATCAATGCCTATTTCGAGGAGAAATATGAGGCAAGGCTCTCTGAGGTCTCGGACGACCTCAAGCCTAGTAGCCACAGGTTTAACGGCCATTCGTTCCCGGGCGAGCCGGAACACGCGTTCGACTTCGAACGAGGCGGTACGTCAAAGAAATCGACATATGTGGATAAATGGTGACAACGCTTACATCGTTGGTAGGTACCAGGGTCAACTGTCGCAATTTCCTCGTAAGCCAAGGACTTCCGCTCTTTGCATCGATATCGCGTATACACGAGCACGAGGAGCTTGTGAACACCATGCAAGCCAACATGTTCAAGCACGCGTCAGAGTACTGGCTTGGCGACGTAACCGGAAATACCGACATGCATGAGAGATGGGAGACTTCCTACTCGGAGCGCGACGCTGCGCAGGATGAGGGTCGACCGATGCCCTTTATAGGAGATGACCTAGATTCACCGCCTCTAGCTTGGGTTTTGATCTGGGGCGAGGCGTACAGTAACTTGTTTGGCACCTTTATTCCGAGGCCGCTGCGCTTGTGGGGTTATATCATGTGGGATGCGTGGCGCTTGGAGGAGGATGGTGCTAAAGAGGTGCTGATGCGTGAGTGGTATGAGATGTGGCAGGATGGTGATTACAGAGACAATCTGAGGGCTTGGAACAACAGAGGATGATGCAAATGCAGTAAAAGACATACTATATGGAAATTGAATAGAACAAGGACAATTAGTGTGGAGATAAAACGAGAACATACCGTGTTAGTGATCCCTAGTTCCATGCATTATTGTTTTCATTCTCATGTGCGGATTTCGACGTGTCATCGGGCGCCCGACTCCCCGTTCCTCACCGTAATCTTCGAGCACGGTCGTCTGTGTCGTCGTGAAAGTACACAATCATTCCAAAAGGATGCGCAAAATATCCTGCAGTGGCTGGGTTTCATATAGGTGACCGGGCAAGTTGATGCAGCGCTCATGTATTGCACCTACAGCGATCTCTGCACTTCCCCCCCAAGGTAATGCGACCATTTGAGACCCTGAGAGCCTAGAAGCAGTCTTCCAAAGCAAACAAAATAGCGGAGCAAAAGGAGATGCGAGGACATCGGGGCCGAAAGAAAGGTCCAGACCTGGTACACCCCTGCTGTGAGTGACATAGTTTCCACGCCCGAAGCCGAAGTAGGCTAAACCTCGATGAGAAAAGAGGAGACGGTGATGTCGAAGCGCCACAATTCTTGATTTTGCGCAGCCGTGGTGCCGGTCAAGTGCAGGTGTGCCTGTGTCTTGTGCCGCAATGTCTCGGCCGGTGATCGAGATGAATGAAGATCCCCACAGCTATCGTGTGGCTGGTGGGAGGGTATGATAGCGGTGACAGGGGGCATGCTTTCATATGAGCGTCTCGTCCAGGCGACGTGAGTGGCCGAGGGCCTGCGTAAGCCTGGGCTGCTTGGTGCAGTTTGGCTCAAGTGTGGCGAGTGAGTTCGAGGCGCGATGTGCATCGTGCATGAAGGAGGGTGTCGTCTAAGCGAATCAGCATCATCAAACCGCCTGTGCTCGACGTCACCGGCAGCAGACCCCAGCTGTCATCTCATCACACCTCATGCCCACCCTCCTCAATCGCCGTGGCGCCCATACGTCACCGGTCAGCTTTCGAATTACATATGTCCATCGCCTCAGCCACAGCAATGGCTTGTGTCCAATTTCGGTACCAACCTTTGGATGTTTCTTTCCAGGACAACTTCAGTTCTTCGCTGTCAGTTTGAATCAACATGGCGGATATACAGAAACAGAACGAGGAATTACAGCGAGAGGTCGCTCGCCTCAAGAAGGAAGCAGCGCTGCAGAAGCAGAATGAGGCTCTGAAGAAGGAGATCGCCCTTCTGAAGAAAGCAGCCGCTCTCCATCGTAAGCTAGTCTGACTTTTTACGGCCTCATCACGGTCCATCTCAGCAGTTCATACGCTAATACGGACCGTCCCTAGCTTCAACCGCAGACAAGGCAGCTAAGAAGCCAACAGACGATGCGGTTAAGAAGGTCATGGCAGCCAAAAAGGCAACGGACGAAGCTATCAAAAAGGTCTCAACCAAACAGCCGGCGTATGATGTTGCGGCGAAGAAGGCACGAGACCAGGCCGCGGAGGCAAAGATATCATCAAGGCAGGCCATCAAGGCCGTTGCATCCTTGCCCAAGCCAGATGTGCCCGAAGTGGAGGCAAAGGTACCATCAAGGCAGGAAATCAAGGCCGCCGCATCCAAGTCCAAGCCAAATCTGCCCGACACATCAGACATCAAGGACCATGCGCCTGCACCAGTCAAGAAGTCCACCTCGGCTGCCAAGCCATCCGTGAGCAAGACGGCCGCCGAGGCCAAGAAGGCAGTCGCAGAGTCTGCAACTCTAGATGGGTCAGAAGCTACGACCGAGAAGAAAAAGAAGAAGAAGAAGATCAGGCACACCCCCAAGTACGACATGGCTGCAGCCCTGTCGCGCGGTGAGGAGATTCCCGGCCTCACAGACAAGAAGCCGCTGGTCCGAAAGGTGCCGAAGGCCGCACCCCCCGCCGTCAAGGCACCGCAGCCCGCGGCGGAGGAACTGCCCCAGCAGCCACAGGCCGCTGTCAAGAAACCTGTGCCGCAGGCGCCACAGGCGCCCAAGAAGGAGAAGGTGTACTTGGACGATGCCAAGATCCCCACACATCAGATCCTGGCCCAGCGCAAGAAGGAAGAGGCCCTCAAGCAGCAGCAAGAAGCCCTGCAGCGACAGCAGGGCCAGGGCCAGGGCCAGGGACAAGAACAGGGCCAAGGCGGTGCACTCGGCGCCGTTGGCAAGACCGGAAAGGGCGCTCTGGACGGTGCCGGGAACCTTGCGCAGCAAGGAATCTTCACTATCGGCGACGTCGGCAAGGGCCTGCCAGTTGCTGGAAAGGCCGTCAACGGCGCAACCCGTGGGGTTGGCCAGACTGTTGGAGCTGCCACAGGTGGACTTGGACAGACCCTGGGCGACACCACTGGTGCTCTTGGCCGCGGCGATATTGGTGGCACTCTGGGCGGTGCGACCAAGGGCCTTGGGAACACCGTCGGAGGCGTAGGAAAAGGATTGGTGAGTATTCCTAATTCTCGCCTGTGTGAAACACCTGATCACTGACCACTTTGACAGGGAGATACCGTCGGAGGCAGTAAGCAACAACCACCACCCACCCCGAAACCCAAAGTAGTGCTGTCTCGAGGCCAGCCGCTCTCTGAGGGTGCACTCCAGCAGCTTGCCCAGACGTCAGGCCCGAGGAAGAGTCTGCAGAAGTCTGCCTCGTGGATACTGTCGACACAAAGCGAGAAACAACACTAACCATGAGTGATTTGCAGCTGTCGGTGGCCTCGGAGACAGCCTTCCAGGACCAGTCGTAAGTTTCCACCTTCTTCGCTCCCCAGCCCCGGCACTATCATGAATCTCAAGCATCATATGCGCCTTTTCAATGAAACATTGCTCCTCCACTGGGGAGCAGCAAGGCGACCATAGGGCTACGTCCCCTCCCCACCTCTTAAAAAATTGGGATATCGTATCATCAACTCGATTTGTCCAATACGTGAAACTAACTCGTGTGAAATAGGGCGGAATCGTTGGCGGAGCCGGTCGTGGTCTCGTACGTTGACACTACACCTCGACAACAGTCATTTGATATGCATACATACTGACTTGCAAAACAGGGCGACGCTGTCGGCGGAATCACAGGTGGCCTAGGAAAGGGCGTCGGCAAGGTTGGCCAAGGAGACCTGTAAGTTGGAGCTTAGCCCTTATCGAAAGTTCTTGATTCTGACATTTTCACAGACTTGGCGGCGTCGGCGATGTCGTGTAAGCTTTCAACCTCAACTGATCTTTGTCTCGGCGGACTCCGCGTATCTGAACGTGGTCCTACGTCGTGACGTGAACTATCCGCATTGGAATACCAGCTAACGATCTTTCACAGCGGCGGAGTCACTGACGGAGTCGGCGGTAAGTGTCATGAGGCCCACACATTTCAGCCATCATAAAGCTAACGCACTTTCGAGGTCTTCTAGGAGGTGTCCTGGGCGGATTGGGCGGGCAACCGCAAGGCAAGGGAGGCAAGGAAGGAGGAGGTGGTGGCGGACTCCTAGGGCTTGGAGGTGGCGGAAAAGGGGGAGGTGGACTCCTCGGCCTCTAAGGGACATGATGTAGTATTGACAATCTGATGAGGACGAGGGTGACTTAGGTTTGTAATTGCTGGTTGAGGACGACCAGGACGGTACTTTGTAACATTTAGGCATGCCACCAATGCACAAGCAACAAGCATAGCAAAATCATTTATTGGCACTACACAGCTACTCCACCGCTTCGACAGCATGCAGCCAGCGTGAGTGGGGTGGGATCCACGCTTCCTATTGACTCGGACGGTCACAGTATGCCATCATGGAGACTTTTGGCCCAGGCTACTCGCTGTTCAAAGACGTCCCGTTCCGCACCTACAGACGGAAGAGATCTCGCACCCCGCGCCCCCCGCCCAATCAGTCCGGCAGTCTGTACCGTGCGAGGCTGGGCGATGCGGGCATACACTTGATCAGTCGCCACTACGGGCTGAGCGGTCGTCAGGGCCCGTGCACTACCCCTAACCCTGCCAAGAGAACCATAACCCTAGCTAAATTAAGCTAGCGCTAAAATCTCGCCAAGTATACACAGAGTTTACACAGAGTTCATACTAAGTTCACACCAGATTCACACTCGCATTTTACTATTTAGAGGAACACAAAGAGTACCGGGTTGGGCCTCAAGTGGTGCTCAGGCCCGGCCTACCAGCCTCTCGCTTCGCGCTCGTCCTTTCGCCCCATCCGGCCCTTTTTAAAATTCAATTGCCAGCTCGAGTTTAAACTCAGTATGCACTTTTACGGGTTGAGCGGTTGTCAGAGTCCGTGCACAAAATGCTAGTCCTAAATTGGTTAACCCCTGACGACCGCTCAGCCCGTAGTGGCGACCGCTCAACTGGTACCCCGGGCGATGCTGCACCCGCACCCCGGAGCCGCCGCACCCCGAGATTTTTGAAGAGTTCCGATGTCCGAGCCATGAGGACTTCATTGTGAATTGAAAGCGATTCAGTCCAACTTGTAAATATAGTATAAGAATGAGAGTTGATGCATTTCAAAGCAATCGCCTTCAGAATCCCAGTACCAGGAAAATCACAAACAATGGCTGTTCTATCCAAAAGCTTCACCGAACTAAGTTCGGACATGTTTTCGACATCGCCACAAATCCTGCCGAAGTCCACTGTGGCGCGTGCAGGGGTTGTGTTGGTCACAATTAGCCTTCTCCGATTGGTCTACGTATGGTTGCGTTCCATATATCGCATACATTTCCATCCTCTGGCAGCCTTTCCAGGACCACGCGACGCGGCCATATCGAGATATTGGGAACACAAGATTGCTACAGAAAAGGTCGCATATCCCGAGAAAGTGTTTGAAAGGCTGCACAAACAATACAGTAAGTGGATTTCATATGCTCTACCTCAGGGCATCACAGACCCGCTCACACCCTAGTAGATACACATGCTCTTCGTATCGGACCCAACGAACTTCATCTTGACGATGTCGGCCTCTACAAGACCATCTATGGCCAGAATACCAAGTATCTTAAAGACCCGGGATTCTACGATGCGTTCAATTCCCACCAGACCCTCTTCGGACAGTACGACCCGCAGCTCCACCGCATGCGGCGTAAATTGCTGAACCCCATGTTCTCTCGAGCCGGCATGTTCAAGCTCGAGTCTCTCATGCACGACAAATACGAGATAATGGAGAGGAAGATCCTGCGCCTGAGCAAGGGCTCCAGTGTCGATGCGTACGATGCCTTCAGGGCCTTGACCACTGAGATCATCGCTCAATTCGCCTTCTCCCGCTCCGCTGGCCTGATTGAGGAGTCGAAAGATGGCTTCAAGGCCCGTGCCGTCGCGGCTATTGAAGGAACCGCCGATGGCGTCGAATACATGCGGCAATATTGGGTCCTGAGGGCGCTGTCTGATATGCTGCCCAGGAAGCTTGTGGCCCGTTTCGGCGGAGATGTGGGACAATTTATGAATGTTCTCGACGTAAGTCCATGAGCGCTCGCTCGCTCACCATTTATGCCAATTTGGTTTCTAACCCGCATGAGGCAGTATGCAGAAGATTCTGTGCAATACTGGGAAGAACACAAGGGTCAAGTCGATCATCCCGTCATATTTGACGCCCTCGAAGGTTTGGTTGATGGTGAGAAGTCTATCGAGGCGATGAGCATGCTCGTCGCTGGAGGAGACACCACCGCAAGTACTTTGACATATGCAATTACAGCCGTCACCGGCAACCCGCAAATCCAGCAGAGGCTTGTTTCTGAACTAGAGAGTGCTCTGAAAGCCCGTGGCAGGAAGAGGGGCGAGAGACTCCCGCTGAGTGAGCTAGAGGAGATCCCATACCTGATGGCTGTGGTGAAAGAATCCGTGCGATGCGCGGTGGCGCAGCCTGCTCGCCTTCCGCGTGTGGTACCCAATGATGCGGACCCGCTCATTGTTGATGGCAAAGTCATACCTCCAGGGGCAAGTTTTTCCCGTGTTATCCCTTCCCTGCCTTGAAAGTTAAAAATCTGACCATGGAATTCCACCTCTGCAGACGGTCGTTGGGATGTCATCCTACACTATGAACATGAGTGAGGAGATATTCGGCGCGGACGCGCGAGTATTCAACCCCGAACGTTGGCTGCGTCCTGATTCAAAACAGCTTGGGGAGCACATCTACAGTTTCTCCAAGGGCCCACGCATGTGCATCGGTATCAAGTAAGATTCTCTTGCTCCAAGGACCAAACGTAAGAGATCATGCTAACATACAATTTTCGCAGCCTTGCTAACGCAGAGTTGGTAATTCTCATCGCTCACCTCTTCTACAATCTCAAGGTGTCCCGGCCTTGTGACTTCCAAGAACCTGCCGTCAGAGAGCACTTTACCGTCAGTTACTCTCCGAGAGGAGTGCGTTTTAACTTCGAGGCAATCTAAGGCGTCCCATTTCAACTTGTATGTACAAAGATGGCCAGTTTTCACTGCTTCATGAATATTGAGGTACGGAAATTATCGCTTGACTGCCCATCATCGGGAGAACGAGGATTTGCATGAAAGTCAAGTTTGAACTAAAATTTCGGAAGGAGCCAAGCATTCAGTATTTACGGTAGTACCTTCGCATAGCTTTTGGGATTTGTGTGTATCTGCTTTGGGAAATGCTTTTGGAATACTCACTTGCGGCTGAACTTTGTACTTATAAACTTTGTTGGAAGGATGCAACTCTACTCAGATTTCATTGGAAATGAGGGACAGACCTGTGGACGCGCCCACTTGAGGATGATTAATTCCCGAAAAGCGACGGCGCCCAGCCAGACCGAGCTACATGGTAAGCCCTAGTTTTGGACTTATGCTCGAGACTCTAGTGATGATAGAGACGGAGGAAATTCGTGAGCATAAGTAAATGTTACTCTATTCGTCCCTATATGCTATGCCCAGGGGCGTCAACCTGCCTTCACCATCCAGCATGCCGGCCCATCGGCCGACAGTCCCACAGTCTCTCATGGGTCCAAACCAGGCATAGCGCTCGACCCAATCCAGGGTATCAAGGTACTTGGCGCTCTCCCTCGCAAAATTCTCAACGTGCTCCCGCGGCAGTGGATTTTCCACGCTCCAGTTCGTGCAGGCGTACTCGGTGATCCATACCGGCTTATCTGGACCAAGTTGGTGGTGCGTACTCCAGATATAGTCGTAGAACTGACCCAGCTCAACGCCGTACCAATGGAAGCAGTAGAAGTCGATGTCGGAGCCGCCCTCGCGGATCTTGGCGAGGAACTGCTGCAGCCAGCCGACAGCATGAGGCGCGGACGAGATCCCTGGGCTTCCACAGCGCACGCCGGCCTTTCGTAGTGGCTCGATACATCGCAACCACTCGTTGGCGGCGAGGTCGACGGGCATGTTTGACTGGTCTGGGAGCTCGGGCTCGTTGAACGCTAGGATGGCTTGGGCACCGGCGTTGCGGGCGTGGTCGTGCAGCTGGTCGATGTTGACGTGGTTCCACTGCATGGGAATGAATTGGAGGGATCCGCCATTGGGGGTTGGGTGGGGGGACCAGTTGTAGAGCCACGAGACTTTAGAGCCCGGCTTGGTGAATGCGAGAACTTCGTCTCGGCCGTGGTTGTCGGTGGGCCAGCAGAGGCCACGTTTGGAGGCCATAGCTTTGGTCCTGGGGGACAATGGGGAGAAAGATGGAAGAGGAGACTGGATTTCACTATCGGAGTGTGGCCAGAGTCAATATCTGGCTTGTGTTGCAAGAAGAAATAAGGGTAAAGCTGTGTTTGTGGATCTGGGAATATTTGCAGTTCAACATGATGTCAAAAGGTGGCTGAGCTGCTGACGTAATGTCACGCAAAGAATGGACGAACGGCGGCATCCAACAAAGTTGCTCCTTGCGTTGATGTCACAAGAATTGAGCAGAAGGCTATGAATGAATTGTTGATTTCTCTATCCGAACTTGCAGTCCGTTCTCCGGCTGCTTCATTTGTGGGTGACAAGATCTATCTTTGGTATGCACAACCCCTCTGGCCACCCATGTACTCGTTCAGTGCCAAGGTTCTCAAGGTTGGGGTTGGGAGCTGAGGGGTCGAGGTCTCTCAACATCTCGATGGTGCGTTCCTCCAAAGTTTCAAGGGCGGCTTGGTGTCGAATTGGTCAAGCCGGTGAACAGTTGGGAAGACCGGCGGATTCGGCACTGTCTATATGTTGCAGTAATTTGAATATAGATGTCTTTATGTAACGTGGGTGTCTCATCAAAAGTTCACAAATCGATGGACTACGTTCTTGCTCCCTGTATCTCTAACAGTGTCAGAAAGAAGATGAAGTTTGGCTTGTATTATCTATCAGAGAAACTCAGTTTCTGGGTCACTCTCAATTTTGACATTTACGCACGTGGCCAGCCTAATGTTGGCGAGGTGGGACATGCCTTTGTACCTACGCATTGATCCCAATCGGACTTGTAAAAGGATATAGATGCATCCCTAGACGGTCTCCTTCAGGTAAGGAGGTTGTAAATTACACAAATCATCTTCAATGGTATGACGATCCAAAAAGCGGAAGAGCGGAACAGAAATAGAAGGTATTACCAGAGAGTGATGACTTCCTTTTCCTTCATATTCTCGTTCGGGCGCTGCAAATGCGCCTTCCTCGAGGCAAGTGACCGGTTCTGTTTATCTGAATGTTGAAGCAGGGAACTGTGTTTTCCTGAGACCTCTTGAGACCGTTCTTCTAGTCCAAGTCTTCTTCCAATGGTTGACCTGACTACCTTTTGACGAAACACGAACTGACGAATACGAACCCGAGACCCGATATATCCTGTCGTCACAACGAATCCTGGACCAGATACATCATGAAGCTCTCGATTATCTTGCACGCGGCAGCCACGAGCCTAGTCCAAGCAGCTGTAAGACCCTCTCTATAGTTGCACAGCTCGACGATTCTAACTCCTTCCTGCAGGCCCAGGATTACATACGTGTCACGTCTGCTCTTACGGACTACGGCATCGATGAGATGCAATGGATCTTGAAACCGGCATTCGGCGAGCCTCTCCTGATCAATGGGACCCTCCAAGAGATCGAGGACCATCTTGAGGGGAGTGAAATCTTGCAGCTTCCTCCACGGCCTCGAGCCGAGCGGTCTGCGGCGCATGATCAACGATACAACATCGGCAGAGAAGTCAATACTGTTAAATTTTGCGGCGTCTTCCCCATGGCCGACGCGCATCATATCGCAGCTCTAGTCCCTGCCATCGGAGTCATCTCGGGGCCCGCGGTCATCGGTCCAGGGCCTGGCAACTGTGCCCAGGTCAGTTGTGCTCAGAACTCCGCGATATGGTGGTGCAACGACGTAAGTCCCGTTGCTTCTCCAATCGGCTGCAAATGAAAACGCGTATCCTGACATGGAATCTTGGCCTCAGCGGAACATCACGATAAAGCTTCCTCAGGGTACTCAGGAGCTTGGCGACGCAGTGGAGGCAATCATCGATCAGTGCTGCAAGACGACGAATTGTCAATCATCCCCAAACTATCCCATCTCTGGACAAGCGTTTTCAGATGAAGGATGGAATGTCTTGATGAGAGGAGAGAGCTGCTGAGTCGGAAGAATTACCAAGGGCCAAATGGCAGATATTGCATTGATTGGAAGGGCCAAGGAAACCCCTTGCATTGTTCATGGTTCTGTTTTCTGCAGCTTGGTTGTATTTTTTCACAAAGTCCAATTGGCGTGAATAGGCGTACCTTAATCGGACAAGGTTATCAGCTTTTCCTCCTATTTTCCAAAGCCCTTTCTAAGCTCATGAGCTCGACCATACGAGCTCGAACTTCGATATCTCGTGAAAAATGTTCAAACAAATTTTGGTACGTGACCACTATCTACTGTGTCTAATATCTAAGTTCAATGCCTTTTCCGGTGCGGAACTTTTGCCTGCGCTCGGCGAATATTGTGTACGCAGGCAGTGCTCTAAGGCTCGCATCGTGATTTCTCGCTCCAAACGTCCGAGTATGTAAAAAGTTGTATATGATCCCGTCGGATTAGAGGTGTTTTCGCCGTCACCCATCGGGGCTGAAATATTCTAGTGGGTCCTTCAGCGTCGGTTCCGAACTCGTCCCGAAACACCGATCATCAACCAATTCACATATTTACCAAGTCATTGCGCTTTTCAAAACAAATCACGGCACAGGCCGCGCCTGCGTAGACCCGCTGCCGTGTTTGCTATTGGGCCTGGGCTCCACTGCGTCCCGGACGCGAAGAACCCGGAAGCCCCGGGGCGGCGGCATTCACCGCGCGTAAGAGGATTGTCACCCGGGAGGCGGGTCTTGTGACATGGTCCGGGGCACAACGCAGACCAATCCCGCTCGATGCTGGACGAGATCCTAGGCAATACCAAGCGCGTTCTTTCACACTGCCGTACGGCTGCAGTCAATGCGGAGCCCGATTAGGGTTCGTATCCATATTACACGACTCAGCTCCCGAGGAAGGCAGACGCACTACCACTTAATCGAGGCCTAGCACTTCGAGACCATGGAGCTGAAAGGATCGACCAAAGTTTGATGTTGGGCTAGCAATAGCAGGCACAATAGTAGGACGGAAGAAAGACATATGCAGGCAACATGGACAAGAAAGCTGTGTCGCTTTGACTTTAATGGATCAAGCCCCTATGGAGCCTCCAAGATCGTGAATGAAACATCAGCCCCTGTGTCCTGAATGGGCCCTTGTTGAGACAAGCTTAAACGGTGATTACAACGCGGGCCCACGGGATGAACGGGGGCTTTTGCAAGACTGTGTCTGCACCAGCCATAAGAGGCCCGATTTCCTGCGCCATGATGGGACCGATTCAGGGTAGTTCTATTCCGAGCTGTCACTTGCATTCAAGCCTCGACCAAAATGACATGCCAAAGGCGCCAACTCATTGAAGATGCTCGCTGATTCCGGGTCTCTTTACCTTAAACCCTCCGACGACCTTGCGCTTGCGACTCTAGCTTTGTCAATAGTTCTGTCTGTCCTGACTCTCGCCACCGTTTCGCTAAGATGCTGGCTTCGCATGCAAGAGAAGCTCTTTGGGGCAGATGATGGTATGATGCTCGTCGGCATGGTCACTTTTCAGGCAACATCCTGTGTGACTGCATATGCCTGCTTCATCGGCATAGGGACCCACGATGCGAAAATCAACATGGTACAATATTCTGAGGCACACAAGGTATGTGCAATGCTAGACATGAAGACTGGCTCGTGTCCCTTGTTGTTTGATCAGCTCTAAATAAAGATTTGCAGTACTTGCTTATCTGGGAACTGCTTTATTTCACAGCTGCAATGTTCATCAAATGTGCAATTTTTTTGACCATGTTGCGCGTTACGGCCAAGTCAAGTCACAAAATCGTACTCTGGATAATTATCTCCATTGTCATCATGACTGGATTGACTGGGATAATTGGAGGCCTGACGGTGTGTCACCCCATTGAGAAAAATTGGGATCTCACGGCTACACGTCAGGACTGTGCCTACGACGCTGTCTTGGTTATCGGGTTCGTGGTGACCGGAACATCTATTCTAACGGACTTTGCCTGCGCTGGCTTGCCGATTTTTATTCTATGGAATATGCAAATGGACCGTAAGATGAAGATACTGACATGGGTCATGCTGGCTCTTGGTGCCAGGTATGTTCAATGCGGCCAGGATGTTTACCACATAGCTGATTTCCTTTGTAGTGCATCTTTGTCAACTATCGTCCGAATTCCATACCTGCAATACTGGAGTATCAGGGCTGATCAACTTTGTAAGTTATCTCTCAAATATGTTTTTATGAAGCATTTGGGAGGACGTGAAGCCTAACGAGCACTATGCAGACAACATCGCCAATGTTATTATCTGGTCGATGTTCGAATGCGGGATTGGTATAGTGGCAGGCAGTCTCTCTATGCTGCGGCGGTTGGTAATTCAGTGGGTGCCTCAAAGGGCCCCTGATGAAGAAGAACCATCGACTCCCTTGCCACCAGCCCGCTCTCTCATCACTATTGGCGGGTTCGTCTCCAGCCAACAGACGAAACCCTCTACATCTCGCCAATTCAAACCAGCGGACCTAGGTGCTGCGATGAGTACCAACCGTGTTGGCACATATGAACAGCTTAGCGGCTCATCGGCTGGGAACAAATCGGCTTCAGTTGCTGGAAGCGGCCACAACGGGTTGGAAATGACGGATCTCGGTCATAAAAGACGCCACGGGAGCGATGCAACGGACAAACGGCCCCTTCGAGAAACGTTCTGATAGTTCGAACAAGCTTTTTACCATATTGGGAACTTAATACCGGTACAGGTCTCTTACGCTGACCCATGGCATTACTCACGCAGCTTCATATATGAGTAGGCGTTCACCTAGCAACTGAGTAGGATTTCCCTCTGTGGCTATGAGGGCACGACAATCCCACCTGTCCCAAGCCGACTTGGCTGTATTAGAAACACACCGCATCGATGTTGTGCATTAGCCGTGTCAAAGCTCAGAGAGATGATTAATACAGGTAGAGCTAGTCTCGTCTGTGATTCGCTGCTCGGCTCTTGGTCCGTATGGCCTCGGGCCGGCGTCAGGAACCGTCCCATGCTAGTCGCGCCCAGCACACCAACTGGTTTGCACAGACCGGCCTAACAATTTCGAGAAGACGTTCTTTGTTTCCCCTTTATAAGTGTGTCTACACGGGCCTTCCTTCGCCATATAGCGGCCTACTATCAGGTTCCCCACGTGGTCAATCCGCGACCGCGGGTCAAAGAGCAGGCCTCCTCACAATGCTTATACCAGAAGTGGATGTCGGCTATGAATGGTGCCGACGACGAGTGCATGTCTTTGTCACGATAGATCCATTTCGAAGCAGACGACCGAAGCCACCAATTGCAGCTCAGACTCAATTCAGTGCCCAAGGCGCTTTAGCTGCGCCTTGTGCAGTTTAGCTTCACAAGATGCACTGAATGCTCAGCTCCGGGTGAGCCAAGTTCATAACCTAGCCCCCGCGCATCATGATCTTGCAATCCCTTGTGTCTAGCTTGAAGAGCTTCTCCAAACTGCAGCTGGTTTTGCAAAACATCCATCCAGGACACCACAATGACGACGACACCCTCTCCCCGTCAAACGTCACCGGACCCATTGGGGATCACGGCTACAAAGTCAGACAGCTCTGACGATAGTGTCACAACTCCTTGCCTCGGGGACGCGGGGCGTCACCTGTATGGTAGCCTATTCAGGCGGGACTCATCTTCCACCACCCTGCCTTTCCCGGAGTTCAAAATGGAAAACGAGGCTTCTGATCAGCCTGTCAGGCCCTTGTCGCCCCCTCCGTCGCCACTATCACCATTAAGCTCACGAAGGAAAAAGATTCCGGATCCACTGACCAGGCGTTTGAAGGGGAAGTCGGGCCTGAAGTCGCATGTCAATGAGTCGGCTCTGCGGCAATATACGGATTATGATACTCTCGGGACTCCACGATCGCCATTCTTTTCTCCCGGTATCTGGACCGGGAATACATTTGGCGAACCAGATGCCAGAACCAACTTGGAACAGTTTGAAGATGTTTTCACTCCACAACTCCCAATACTGGATGTCTTCGCGATGACAACCGTCAACACCGTTTTGAAAGATCTGGCTGCAGTCGCTCGTATGAGGCAATTTGCACAGTCTTGGGGCCGGTACAAGGATATCGACTTCCTCATGAAGGTTGAGGAATATGCAACTACGATGAACGCAGTTTCATCGATCATGGCAAATATCTCGATGAAGTTCACTGGCGTAGCGGCTTCCCAACCCATTAGACTCCCGATGGCGGTGTCCAAGAGTCTTAACACCGACATCAAGAACGTCTCCACCTCGCTTCTACCCGGGCTAGAGAGCCTTTTCGATGATGCCAAGTCACATATCGAAAAGAGTCTTGCACAAGATATCTACCCTGACTTTCTCAAAAATCAACTATCTCTCGGCCTGCAAACTATTGGACCAGGGTACTCACCCAGCCAAATTTGCTCAGGATTCGGGGATTCCTTTTGTATCACTGATTCTTATCAAACTGATTCCCCTATAGTATTTGTGTCGGATGGTCTGGCCGGCCTCACTGGATACAAACATGATGAGCTGGTGGCGAGAAATTGTCGGTTCCTTCAGGGTCCGGGAACAAGGGCAAGTGGCGTTGATCGCATCAGAGATGCTATTACGAAGAACAATGAGTGGTCTGAACTACTACTGAACTATCGGAAAGACGGCCGGGTTTTCTGGAACCTCTTATTCACAGCGCACTTGATGGGGCTCGACGGCCAAGTTCGCTACCATCTTGGGGGCCAAGTCGACGTGACAGAAGTTCTGGAGTCGCAAGAAGGCGTCGCCGGTCTACTTGGTTATGTGCCTCCTCTGAGGGACCGCAAGCTGCCGACTCTTGATGAACACGAACATCGCGGATCATGGCGGAATGCGTTTAAGGGGGAAAAGCGACCGGGTCGGGAGAGGGACGCCAAATATCCCCCGCAAACCTCTCGCAACAAATTCTTCAAGACGTTTAGACGTCATTCTCGAAGTGATACACCCGTATCCCCAGTCGATACCGAGAGTAATCACGACCTGTCGACCTCTGAGCCATCTACGCCTATGGACCAGAGGGGCTCAATCAATCTTCCAACGTCTCCGACTCCGACTCATCATGCAGTCCTCTCACCATACTCTCGATTCATTGTTCTCGATTACATTCCCGCAGGCCCATCAACACATTCTCATGACAAGAAGAGCTTGAAGTCCCAGCTTCCAGTTGCATTCTGTTCCACGGCAGTGATGGACAGCTTGAACAATGGCAGCACTCAGAAGTGTTTGGCAGACGTCATTGGCAACAACATCTTCAAGGTCCTCTCGGAGACTGGGAACTCGTCATCGGTGAACAAGTCATTCAAATCTACCGTCCGAGCGAACATTGCCGAAGGACGGACAGCAAAGCTCGACTTGACGCTCAATGGACACAGCCTCCGCCGCCCTAGGGGCCTATCATTATCCAGAAAGTCCAGTGGAGTCGGCATCTCTGCATTGGGCTTGGGGGGAGACGCAACGCCAAGTTCGCCCCACCATAATCGCACTCTGCACAAAAGCATTAGTTTGGAGAGACTAGTGCCAACAAACCACAGCAACGGGGCGGCAGAGGATTTTGTCAGCTACTGGACTCCATTGAAAGACGGGGAGAAAGTCACTCGATTTGTAGTCGTGGTCCTTATCCCTGAGGTGTCGTGATCCGGGGGACCATCTCGCTGGCGCTTTCAATGTTTTTATAGCTTGCGTGCCAACCACACATATTTGCCGGTTGAGTGTATTACTGTGGGGGATAGTCAATTGTGCAAAGTTGTTGAACTAAAGCGAACCGCGAGTATCTCCCATGGCTCTTCCATCCGATTAGTAGTGCGTCTAATTCACTACAAAAACAAATTACCTTATGACTTTCGTCAATTGGCCATGTCACAGAAATGTGTTTTGTTTTTCTCCGCATGTGATTCAACAACATTTCATTGTTGACTTAAATTACATTCTGCCTCTTACATGTCATTTGTCCCGGGGAGAACATTGACCTGAGGATTGGGAAAGATTCCACCCACCAAAGAATTATAAAATGTCCATCATCTAGTATCTCCGGACAGAGTTCACCCTCAACTGATGTTTCTCGTCCGAGGGCAGTATACAGGAATGACATCGCCGATTACTCGTTATTCCACCCGTTCATAAGATTAATTATTTTCCTGGGAATCATCGCCTTGTCCATCGGTGTCCACGGGAGGGGTAAAGGGGAAAGGAAAAGGGTTTGCAGGCGCAGGGGCAGGCTGTGTACCAGTACCAGTCCCGACCCCAGCTGTGGCAGACTCGCGCTGCCAAAATGCCCACACGCCAGTGCGGTAAGTTGCACATTGCCCGACTCGAACAATCCCAGCTTGATTGCAATTATCATCAGCGCAGGCAAACAGGGTTGGGTCTGTGATCCAGTTGTTAGCCGCAAATCATTATTCGCGCATAAATTACTGCTTACTGGATGTGCAAAGAGCGCTGACGCAAGTCACTTGCACCCATTCCATACTGGCCACACCGGCGGGGCCAGGCATGACCACGTTGTTCTCGGGGTACTCGGTTCCAGCAGGCTGTGTGCAACCTGTGTCCCAGAAGCTGACAGATGGTGGAGAGTCAGTCTATTGGTCGTGACGGAGAAAGATGCGGACAATTCTCCTCTTACAAGTTCACAGTCCCATAGTCCGGAGACGTCTGCCGTGATGGCAGAAGGGCTGGGCTCGCAGCCACGAGAGAGACGAATATTGTCCAGAAAGCGGGTAGCATTTTGAGTGTCGTTCGAGTTTTGGACACAAATAAATCCAGCCAGACACCAAGCGAGCACGGACTCAAATTTGATTGTTGAGATGAACTACAAAGTCTCCTGGTTGACATCTGTGGGCTGCTCTCCGTATTTATACACGACGGCGGAAGGCGTATGGGCAGCACGTCTTGCGAAAAGAATTCAAATTCCCCGCCAAGTCATCGTGAACTATCCAGCAAATCTTCAAAGTTCCAAGCTCGAGTGCATTCCATAGCACAATTGAAGTCATCCAAAAATAGAGTCTCCAAGTTCCAATACAAGTCGCTCATAACGGCTGACTTTGTTCTTGAAGTTACATTGGACTTCGAGAAAAAGAAACCTTGAACAAACTCCCAAATTTAAAGCTGTCGTGCCCATACGATGCACGCTCAGCCGTTACTAGTGAGGCTGTTTATTACTCCTTTCTCCGGAGCTTGATTTGTGACCACCTACCCGATACGTCCTCGCCAAGCCAACTGTAATTCGATTGCAGCTGAAACACTATCCAGGACCTCGTAGGCGAAGTCGAAGTTTCCAAAAGCCCAGAACCTAACAGCCGAAAACAGGAATACCACCACTGACGTTCCTACGGGCCGACTCGTCCGATGTCTTACCTTAGCATTCATTGGGCATTCAAGTCACATCTAGACTGCGAGATCGACAAAAAGGCCCTGGGAAGTAATTTATCTGACTAAAGTAGACAAATTATTTGTAAATACTTTCCGACCCCCCCGGACTTCACCAATGTTCGCCGCCATGCTATGTGTAGGTACAAACACCTAAGAGAATTAGTCTCACTGATGGTTGCGAATGCTCATATTCTAACAAATGCCGTGACGCCTTATCCCCAACTTATGTTTGCGCACTCTAAGACCTGGAATTATTACGACTCACCTGCCTCAGATTGTGATGTGTGGTTAATGGGGATGGCGGCAAAATTAAGTGTCATGGAAACGAAACTCAAATACGCTTCTTGAAAGTTTCGAAGATCACCCAAAAGTGATTGGCTGCCGGAGGACAAAGTTTGAGTCTCGTGGTAGGACCCTTCACACCAAGTCGCGGTCCTTGCCGGCGTCCGAGAGGCGCTATATTTAGAGTGAAAACTTCTGGGCCCGACCGTGGCGCCTCAGTGAAACTTTAAAAACAACGGTCTTCTACCAATGTGGCTCATTCGTTCCTAAGGTTCGAACAAAATGAAACCTGTTCTGGAAGCTGCACCAGCTGCCATTGAATTACACGTCGATGGGGCTGGTCGCGTCGCTCAACGAAGGACTTCAGCAAAAAGACTGAGGATCCTACATTCATTTGTGTTGAGGAATCTGTTTGTCCCTGATAATAATGACTTACACAAGCAAGGCTTCGTGCTGTTACTTCCGAAAATAGCGATCCGGGCGGAAAAGTGATAACATAAATGCAGCCGATCCAACATTGTCGTGCGCTGTGTTGCCCTGCAGGGTTCGACATCAACTCCTGCTAGGTTCCAACAAATTGGTATTCGCCGAAGACACGCCCTGCTGTTTCAGAATCCCTACGATTAAATCATAAATCACGCAGACTCTTGAGGTAGCAGCCAACTTAGTATATAGAGCTGGAGTATTATCACGCATGCCCGCCAGCTTTAGGAAAGTTAGTCCTCATAAAGTAGCAGGACCGGGTAAAAGTTTCACCAAACAATGAGTGATACAGCTTATTTTAGTGACCATCGGGGGATTAATGCCAGTATGCGTACCATACATGTCGGAGCACATGAAGAGAGTGCTATTGCGACGATGCCAGCTGCTGCAGTAGATGGTAAGGTGATAAATTTGTACATAGATCTGACCACAATGTTCAACTCTATTAACGATTGAACCGCGTGCCATGAACTATACTGGAGGATTCATGAGACAAATCGACCTTCAACTATTAGGGAAAACCCACATTGAGTCTGAGTTGATGTCAAATTCAGTTCAAGAGACGGATGGCGATCAGGCAAGTGAATGGGTGGGAAAAGCGTGTAGATATGTATTGGAGTAGACATAGGGGAAGGGGAGCCGATCTCACCAATGTACAAAGTAGGTGCTGGAACGACGGAGGGTAACAAGACACCGACCAAGTAGAGAAAATGCCAAATGTCGCATCAAGCTTTCGTATCACTGTCACAGCGTTACATGATGGGGCAGTGGTTTGAGACTTTTGCCTTCTAAGCCCATACTTACATTGGATTCAGGTGGAAAAACATATTGCCACTACAACCTAGACGGGGAATTCATGATACTTGTCAGTCAACCTGCTCGAGAGGTCTATACCGTGCGGCTTGATTCTCTTTGGAAGCAGGGTATTTGGTGAAATTCCAAATCAGGATGGCGTTACTCATAGGTTCGTTGAGAAAAAGGAGTTTTCCGCCTCGTTAATTCTAGGGCACACCTGAGTACTTTGGTGAGTTAGTATGCAGCATTCTGCTGCCCATACCTCGAGATTAGCAGTCGCCTGCTGACGGTTACCCAGGTCGCGAACCGAGAATGAAGTGATCGAGCATTGAATGCTCTGCGAAAGTTTCGAAAATAAGATCATGGAATAATTTATGCGTGGCTGGCTGTTAAGTTTGCCTGCCTGACATGCATCCTACCCTACCCAGGTGTCACTTTGCTTTCGGAGGATATGCAAAGTTGCAATGTTCTGTTGATGGAAATACCTCGTACCATGGCAGCATATTAACTCTTTCGTCTTAAAAACTGATTGTCGTGGGCTAGATGATTTTCAATGCAATATTACTCGCTTCGATGAAATTCTGTCTATTTGACACTTTGTTCAACGCTGCTTTACAATATTGCTTTGAAATCTAACAATCGTGACAGGACCGGAAAAAGTACCAGCATCTATGTGAATCTATCCTGCATGCGCCATCCCATTTTCCTTGCCAGAAACTTGATTTCTTTCATCGATCATAAATATCTCAAAGGGCTTCGAAAGAGCTCTTCATGCCAACAATGAAAACATCACTTCAAGCCCTGATGTACTCAGAGAACTAGCGTTCTCGCTCACTCAACAAGACTCTCAGTAAACCTCCTCAGCCCTGTTCTCTGATCCCCACAGTATCTCATCGACTCTTGAGCACTGACGGGCAGGCCACTAATCTATAGTCTTCGTAGTCCTCTCCTCTCGCCAACGCTGCCCAAAGACCCACGTTAACACGGCAAGCGGCGTGCAACAAGCCATTACAATCGCCAATGCCAGAAACGTATACCCAGGCCCCAACTTCTCGATCATAGCATCAACAACAGCAACGCCGACTGCGCCGAGGGTGCACCGTACAAGGTTATTGATAGCTGTGGCACTAGCTCCCTTCCCAGGGCAAAGGTCAGAGACGAGAGTCTGATTGGCAGCGAAAACCGCGTTGCTCGTTGCCGCGATGATGAATTGAAGAGCTAGAGGAACCGCGATGTAACCAGGACGGTTAGATACAGATCGTGACACGCTCATGGAGAAGCCATAACCCGTGACAGACGCGACGAAGAGTGCCACTATCCACCAGAGATTGCGCAATCGGGCATGCTCGATTGGGAATCCCGCGGGAATGGCTTTGGTAGGAATCGTGTAGTCCATTGGAAGGCCGTTGTCGGACCTGTAGGTGTTCTCGTACACTCGAAAATCACGCGTCATCAGCTTAGCCACGATGGCGGAGCCTACTATTGTGCCGATGCCGTTGGGTAGGTAAGCCAGACCGATCATGGTCTCATCCAGGTGGAAGCGATCCTTGAACAGGCCCGTCGTGCTTGATGTCACCATGGACCATATTGCGTATACCACACCGCCGAAGATCAGATTGGTCAAGATGTCCCTCTGCACCAGCAGCTTCAGTGGTGAGATGAATGTTGCCAGATCAACTTTCATTCTGCTCGCTCCTTTTGGCGCATCCTGCTCATAGTATTTTGGCTTGACGCCGAAGCATTCGATCAGCGGCCGATAGATACCGCCGAGTCGGACAGTTCCGTTTCCAGCAATAGATCGCATTGTTTCTGGGAGGAAAAGCACAAGAGACACAATCGTAAGCGATGAGAGAATCCAGAGGAACACAAAAATGGCGTGGAATCCAAGGTAGTTTGACAATGCACCGCCTAATACGGGTCCAACAGCAATGCTGAAATTACGAACTGGAATACGCAAATGGTTAATGGTCCGAGATGGACATTGATTTCTCGATAGGGAAAATTTCAATATGGGGTTGAACTTACCGGCTTGGTAAAAGCTAATGAAACTCCCTCTCTCTGACGAGGGTGTAATATCTTGGATGACTCCATTCCCTGTAAGATCTGTATTAGAAACTCTTAATTCCACATGAACGTTCCATATCATTTTGCGTACCAATGCTAACTGTTGATGCACTTCCAACCGCCTGTAGGCCTCGAAAAACCAGCAGCACCGCATAATTTGGAGCAAACGACAAGGCAATGTTAGCGACAATGTAAACACCAAATGACGCCATGTAAATAGGGCGGCGCCCTAGTGCATCGGCAAGAGATCCCCAAATAACGGGAGATATTGCTTGACAGATGAGATAGGATGTGATGGTAAGGGATACTGCTTGCAAGCTAACATGAAAATCCTTCAAAAAGGGGTCAGCTACAGAATATTTTTCCATTCATATTCTTGTCTTCCAATTAAGTAGCACTGACCTTAGCTATTGCATCAAGAGCAGGAAAATAGATATTAGACGACAGGCCGGAAAAAAGTCCAGCGATGCCGATAAGGATGACGATAGCCCATTTCTTACTGCGTGAGAAGACATGATAAAGTTCTTCAGGCTCATGAATGGGTTTTGGCTTGGAGGTGATGTATGGCTCCTGCTTGAGAACCCCGAGGTCAACCACAGATGTCTGTCGCGTGTAAGGAGGAGAGCTGTCGGGAGTGATACTCGGAGAGTATTCAAAGTACAAAGGCTCTGCCCAGAAGGTATTCCCAGGCATCGCCTGTTCTGATCTCCGGGAGTCTACATTCAAATTCAAAGGTGGAGAAGACGAACGAGTGCTTGGCTCCGAGGACGGTTGCGCATCTGCTTCTGAGATAGCGGGGATGTGTGGCGTAGCCCCAGTCTGTGGTGTTGTTGTAAAGCTCATTGCGGAAAGATCGTCACAATCTTTTGCTCACGAATGTCTCCTGACACAGAAGCTTTCGAGTCAAATATCGAGATAGTCGGCCACTCGACATCTTATACTCTTCGACAGCAGGGCAGCGACCGTGATGCCAAGATATCAGGAGGCTCTACATGCTCCATGTACCAAATAATAGATCTCCTGCCAACTTCGTGCTTCAGGCTATCTCTTGGCTTTGCGAGACCGGATCCCTGTGTCATTCCGGTGCAGCGACAGTGCATTGCAATGCGACATGTGTGGGTTTGGGTGTAACTTCTGACTGCAACGCTAAACCGCTTCGCCCCATTTACTTCCGCAAGGGCAAATTGGCAATCGTTCCAGACGAACTAATGTCGAGTAGTGGCAAGATATCGATGAGGCGCTGGAACCGGGTAAGGACCATGCTTCAAGCCGACATTGTGAGAATGCCTAACAGTGGATCACTTTCAGCCGCAGAAATCCATGCCCAAACACAAGGCTGGGTACCATCGCTCATCATCCCAAAGGGACTCTACCCGCCACCATTGGATGAGCCGCGTAGCTGCGTATGTCGTCGAGATACTCCTTAAATGATTACGTCCGCGCATGAGCCAGATTGTCTCCGAACTTGCCCGACTTTACCGAATTGCCAATTGTCAATACGACCGCGTATAAGCCACACCGAAAAAGTCTGGAATATTCGCCCACTCCAATCAGGAACAACGAAGATATAGGCACATAGGGGTATGAATAATAACCTTACGATAACTAGATTCTTCACTTTATAGCTAGGCAGTACTTCGCAGCGGAAAAGCGCTGAACGGCCAGGACGTACTGTGTCTTAGGGGGTGGGAGATGATATGTTAGGTGTGAACATAGCATTGAACCCATGAGTTATCATTTCCGGGTAGCATCCCCATTTTTTTATATCTTGACACAGCCTGGCTATGCGCGGCCGTATTGATGATTGGGCTCGGTTTGATCGGGTCGGCATCTTGGCACGTGCTTGGCGTATTGTCGATTAAAGGGATGATGCATATCGGGGGCGGGAGCTACCGGGAAACATCCGGACTTGGCGGGAATAAGCTTTGCCCCCCATCTAACCCCCCACGCTCTTTCAATTTCAGCCGCTATTGGTGAACGATGTCCAGGAACAGTTGGCCAGACGCTCATGAATTGGAACCGACTCACGATAAGTTCCCGTGGGCTAGATGATGGGATCAAGCTCACAGCCTTGAAATCAAGAAGTGTGACTCCTCGCCCGAAGAATTGCGCACGGCGGTCTTCGGAGTAGCAGCCATCACGTGGGGAAAGATGGACTTACCGTTGGCTGCTTGAGACGTCTCATAGATCGGCACAGAAACGTACCTTGTACCATCTATTCAGAGCCGTCCAAGACCTACCACCACTCATCGGAGCTCCTGTCCTCCTGTCGACACTACGAGAGAGTGGAGGCCACGATGAATCTCAAACGTGGCAAGATGCCAAGACTGGACCCGCGGATCCCCTCAAGCCGATCGCGCTTCTCTTGTAAATCGCAAAAGTGGCTGGGGCCGCTCATGCTCATAGACATCGCTGACCAACGGCGACTACAGCTCGCGGTATATCGCAATTCTGTGCATGCATTCCGTGGATATTTCTTGTTTAAATCGCTTGACTCACTTGTTGCCTTGAATCAACCAAAAGTGCCTGCTGCAAGACTTCTCGTTCGTTTTCTTCATACAAGAAAGAGCAAACTCGAGCCATTTAGCTCAACAATCATTAGACCTTTAATGCTTCTCTGAGATCGTTAGCCGCGCCACACGGTTTGGTGGCAAACACTTCTATCTCTTATGAGCACCTCTACTGGTACCTCAAGTTATTCACAGACTTATCCGTGATCATATATATGAATAAACACGTCAGTGTAAAAGTAATTCCGGCTTCAAGCGTTAATTCACATGTCTCGTTTCAATACAGAATAATTTCTCGCTGTTTTGAGTCAGTCATTCGTGCTTGGCCCATGTCTTGCTCCGCATTTCAGATTCGTGTGAGTGCTACTGTAGGCTTTGGAAGGAGGTTGCCAACGGATTACTCATGGGAACCACATACCTCATGTGGATCTTGTTTTCAACGGAATCGATACGTGTTCCTAGACAGCACTCCAGAAGTGGAGTATCTCCCCTTGCAGTAATTGATCATGGTATTGAACCAGCCGGGAGCAGACTCGATCTGTCACGCTGCAGCAGCTTCGAAGCGGCACTCGTAGCATTGAACCAGTAAATCCTCTTCGAAACTCGGCAAATCAAAACTCCATGAGCGATATAGACTGGCAACATTGTCACCTTGAAGGGCCTGTATTGCGTCAAATAAGGAGACGGACGGAAGCAGACGAAAGAACAACTCGCCCCACTACGACATACACGACAAGCCCGACGATATCAAGATTTCCATCTGCAGTCAGATCGATCCCTGACAGATACGAGAGACCAAAGCAGTTGTCTCGTTGCCTGCGAGTGTGCGCAACACAACTGCGTATGCGAATTGGAGCAGCTTAGACAGCGTGAGTCGGGCCTATGCGCAAAGTGTTGCGACTGCGCTGGCCAAGTCAAATGTGTAATTGAATGAGCTTGTTGCTGTGCACCTAGTAAGAATTGGCCGTCACTCTCGCGTTCCTATTCCTACCCGAGTTTCTCGGTAGGGTTGGTGTGGTGAAACGTCTAATTTTCGGAATGTTGTCTGCAACCGAAGATGTGCCGAACGCAGTCGCTGTACTTCCTTCTACCGAGTATTTTATGAAATTGGTAACCTCGGTGATCTGGCCGAAGTGAATATCGTTTTTTTCCCCGTAGATGAAATCATCTGCCTGATCGAATGGGGCAAATGGCCGAAGGTTGGGTAGCAGCCCGATGTATCCTACTTTTGCTTTGTGTGCGTATCTGTAGATACTCCATTGAAAGGTGTTTCATCCGATTCTTGCGGAAGCGATACCGGATGTACATGTAGCCTTGAAAATTGGTCCATGGGGGCGTGCGTTGTGCAGCGAAGTATGCACAAATGACAGCATAAGAAATCCATAGCGTGCCACAAGCTGCATATGCAGCACACACATACACCATTTCATTTTGAGTAAAGCGGTCACTCAGACAAGTGATATATTGACCACCACCTCAAGCCTATGGCAAGTCGCAAAATATTAGAGATCCTCTCCCCACCTTTGAGTGTCAATAGTAGATTTCCGCCTCATATCGGCTTTTCATATCCGGTTTTCTGTCTCTCGGCGACTCAGGTGGACGTTATCGACGCCCGCTGATGCGACACCAATGCACGGCACGGCGGTGACAAAATCATCTGGGCAAGGGGGAGATAAGCCGCGCCTTTTGGAGATGAAATAATCCAAACAATTGATGAAGCCTATGTTATCTTGTTCTGCTGTATTCATATCTTAGTAACATTGGTGACCGTCCCTCCTCACACATGACAAATTAATCAATGACATAGAGTATACCGGTTAGACAGCAGAACAAATGCCTTCTCATTCCCGATTAATCACGTTTAAACCACCTTCGAGGTCCAGTGGTGTCAGGTGGTGCAAGCGTAGTCATGTCGTGAGCCGTTGTGTTCCAGATTCCCGTGGTACTGGGCTGATGGGTGCACCCAGTGCCTTTGGTGCACCCTCCGGGCGAGGTGACAGGCGTGGTCTCATTAGCTGCTGTAGAACAGGGCAGGGTAGTCGTCTCCGTGTGTGTGACAGTATGATTAGCAATCTGTGTGGTCCACTGTGTCTGCCAAAGCGTCGTGGTGGCCGTAGAGCAGGTCTGGCCCGCTTGGGAGCCGCAGCCACTGGTCTGCAACGTGATTGGGAAGCACTTCTGCTGGCCGAAATTCGGCGACACGTAGATGTTATATTCTGCGTCAGTGGCTGGACAGGCAAAGAAGGACGGCGAGCCTTGGTACAGCAGCGTGTTGTTGGGGCTGATAGAAAACCCTTTGGTGGGCTCCTTTCCCTGGTCGCATTGGAACTGCGTCGTTGGAGGGTCTTGAAGAACGTTAGAATGCAAATATCGCATGAGGTCACTTGATTGATGGTCTCTTACCTGTCACTATACACCCGAATCCATGCTGGTCCGTGATTTCACCTCCCTGATCAATACAGAAGGAGGATGTATCATAAGACCCGTTTAGTCGGATTTGCCCATCCTGAAGCTGCCCAGCTGGGCACTCAAACGTGCCCGCCGACGAGATCGTGAATTTGCAACAATCAGACCCGCCACTCGCATCACCGCCAGTAAGTGCTAGAGGGAGCGATAGAATGACTGCAAAGCTCGCAAGACGTAAGTACTTCATGGTTCAACTGGGTATGAACGAGGGCTTATGCCAATGCAGCTGTGGAAGAAGAAGGGTCTGGGTTGTAGAAAGAGAAGAGCTCGACGCCTCTGTTGCGCCTACAGCCATCCACCATCCGCGCTACCGAACTTGTCTTTATACAAGTAGCGCATGTGGACTTGGACGAGACCGCGTGCTTGCCTACTCTAAGTCCTCTATCCTCGCTGCGCTGATCCAGATGTCTCGCTTCTCTCACGATCTTCCTAGCTCCATCGGCGATTCTCACCCCACTCTGATCCTCTTGACCACATGTCATCATCATGTTATCTTTTGAAGAAAAAAATGCATCGGATCACATGAGGTCTCTCAGGGAGGGTAAGGATATTGTCATCTCGCTTGCGCAGGCAGACACCAGAGCTTAGGTTCGTGATGGTTGTGCACGCCGTCCAAGGAAATTAGCGTTGAAGGAATCCGCCACAAGGCTCTTGACCAGTAGTTCTATTAACCTGTCTATACTTGCTCAGCTTCTTCAGTCTACTGCAGATAAGACGAGTTCATCACATTACCAGGGTGTCAGGATCAGTCTTCTTCTCTGTGCTGCGCAAGAGTTCGGAGATTGAGGATGTCGGTTGTCTACAGAGCAAAGCATATTTTGCAAACTATTTGATATGAGCTCATTGGCTTCCTCGGATTCAGGCTGACTTTAACGCCACATCTTACAAGTATTCCCATGCAGACGGTCATCTCAATCAAAGGCAGGCCACCCACGCCGATTAAGCCAAGACAACCGGTACAAGTGTAAGCCGCACACCACCCCACCCCAACTAAGCGAGCTGGTACAGTGCTTACAGCTCGCCGCAAAACCCGGCTCGAAGCAGCTGCAGCCTACATCACCTACATAGAAGCTTGTGCGGACCTGCATATGAGCTATGCACGCATCCTGAGTCTGTCGACGTCAAAGGTTCCAAACCTCCTCAGTACGAGATCATCAGGGGAGCAGCGTCCGCGATCAGGTCGACGTTCAGGCACGACCAATTTTGTTACTTGACAATTGAACTCTTTAGACTGAATTGATCGATTTCATGATGGATACAAGACTGAGCAGCCCTGAGATTCTCCTCGGAATCTTGGCCACCCTCAACCGACTTGAGAATCGCTTTGAAAGCCAGAGTGAGCGCTTGACCGACCTCGAGGTCTGCATCCAGTCACGGTCAAGTTCCCCAGTTGGATCACCTCACGCCATTCAATGGAACAAGCACTCGGAGCGAGCAGAGAGGGCCTCTTCCGTGTTCACAGACTCAGGATCCCGTCAATTTGCACTCGGAGACTACCACGCTTCGGCGTACAAGGATACCGTTGCCAACCTCCGCAAGCGCTTCGAGTTCATCGACGAGAGCCTCTCTGAGCTCGAAAAAACACGAAACGCTGGGGGGCACGAAGACGATGACTACTACTCAGCGTCTATTTACTCT
This sequence comes from Diaporthe amygdali, assembly GCF_026229845.1. Taxonomy (NCBI): domain Eukaryota; kingdom Fungi; phylum Ascomycota; class Sordariomycetes; order Diaporthales; family Diaporthaceae; genus Diaporthe; species Diaporthe amygdali. The sequence continues at coordinate 78,109 of NW_026517039.1, forward strand.
TCTCGACCTCTCTCACGCCTGGAGCTCGAGAGCTTGGCTGTTCCCAATCTACAAGTTGCAACAGGAAGCTACGGTACCACAGCCAGTGGTTGTGCCAATGCGCCAATTCTGACTCCGGAAGCCCCGGCTGTTCCCTGCGATGACACGGCGACTCCGTCAACACAGTCGGAACGCAGCAGTTCTGAATGTCTTAGCCCATCTAGCACAGCTCAGACCTCTCTAACGGGCTCATGGCACAAGACTCAGAGAGTTCACAGTCGCCTTGGACCAGCTCTGCAGAGCATCAAGACTGTTGTCAGGCGCTCGGCCTCTCTGAGGTCTTCAAGCACGGGGCACAGCCGTGCCTCGGAGAACATGAATGATGCTGTGGGGGTCGAGATGCTTTCTCACCATGGGTCCCGTAGTGTCGGGGACCGATGTACACACGTCGTCAGCGTGACAGAGAATAGGGCAGGGGCCTTCTTGTCGTGGGTATCGGGCAAGCTGGCGAAGCTTGGTCGCAGCATGATCAATCAGCAATTCAAAATGCTTGACACAAGGGGCTAAGGGATCGGAAAAGGAAGACAGCTAGGCATATTCATTTCTCGGCAAATTGCAGCTGTTCCCAACTGCCAGTATTTCATTTGTAGTACAGATCAACAGCGTAAATCAACACTTCGATCAAAAACTCCATGCTGAGGTAAATCGCGTGTTAGCAATCAAGCTCCTATGAGCCCTGACGTTGAAAGCATCCACGCAACATCCAGATGTTTGAGTCGGTCAATCGCACGTCAGCGAAAGTTTCCCGTGGTAAACCTGTAGCACCTTTTCTTTGACCTAGAGCTAGCTAAGTGTGTCATCATCCTGGAAAGACAGGCCGGGGGAAGTGGGAAAATGTGCACGTATAGTCTAGGGCATACAAGTCAGCTTACTACAATTCTCACCTCCCCAGCACGTGGAGAGAGACAGCATGTATGAACCAGCTTGCGACATACCGTGTGTGCCCATTGCTTATGCACACACACTTGCAGGTTGTGTGGCGCCTCTGACACGCAGCAAATATGGCCTATTATCTGTAGAATCTTACGCCAAGTGTTCTGAAATCCTTTGATCACGCCCGACGTCATGAACAGCAAGAGAATGGCCATAATCATGTGAGCGGTTTCACACTCAAATATACTCTTAGCGCCACACAACATATACACATACTGAACACTATTCCGACCCCCTCCCCAGCAACAGCCTCCGACTAGTCACCTATGGACACTATCACTGGTGGCTTCGGATCCTTTCAGACGTGACAGAATAGGCGATAGTCTAACACCGAAGAATTAGACTAGTCTCATGTTTTAATCTCACGACACTCTTGCGCTCAAAAGTGAATTGCCTCATGATCAAGTGGCATCGGTATGGGCACAAATCAAGTTAGTGAACTCCGAGGCTGAGAGATGCTCGGACTCTCGGTCTTCTTCCTCCTTGATTGTTATTACCAAGCCGAGACTCAATCCCATAGGCTCAGATTCAAACAACTAAGCTGGGAAGTTCTAGTTTTGCGAGTGATATTGAGGATCCTCAATTATTGCGCTCAGCAGGCCAGGCGCCTAGTACCACACCAGGTGAAAATCAAGACCAAGAAGGGGGCACATCTTCACGCCGTAGGATTCTAGTCTTCGTTTGAGAGGGTGTCACCAAATTACAGACGTATCCCTTGCCCGATCACACGTATGATTCTGATCGGCGATGACTTCCATTCCCCTCGAGGCCTCGCAACTTTTTGCCGTGTTTTACTTCTGTTCGGCCTTTCTCGTAAAGCTGCCCTCGCTATTAGCCTGGTGCCTAGACCGCTAAGTGTGACAGAACATACCAAAGCTATCCCATAGCCAACTATAAACCTTCAAATGGGGCTCAATGCCGATAAACTGTTGAGCCCTGGTATCCTACTAGTATGTCGTTGCACATTCGAACTCACACATCATGCGATCTCTACGGAGTGTTGCCATCACCAGCAGCCTTTTCTTGCTGGGCCATCTTTCCAATGCTTTACTTCTTCGGTCAACAGACAAATGCGCCCCTGGAGAGTACTGGTGCCAAGATCGTTGCGGTTCTGACTCGTACGGTCAAACATGCTGCCAGACACCAGATGGCCAACACAATCTTTGCGGTGCAGGTAAGTCTGACCCGCCCTACTTTCTCTTTCTAACATGGAGCGAGCCATGGCTGATAGCAAACCAGGAACAACATGCTGTCTCTTTGGCTGCTGCCCATCTGGTTCTGTTTGCAATGCCGTAGGAGGCTGTGACAATCCAAAGGCAGGAGGATGGCACTCATCATCGGACATGCCATCTGGCAATGCATCATTCCCCTCGCCCGCGAGTAGTAGTTGTGGAAAGGTTCAAACTGTCACTGTCCGCTCAGTGACTCAACTCACCCGCTCTTGGTTCAACCTTGATTTCCGGTACACGACTGTGACAGTCACCACGTCTTGCCCCAGTAATAGTCCAACTACTGGTCCCGGGCAGGGGATCACGGGGCCTGGGACCACGGCACCGACCACTGTTGGTCCAACAGGAGGCACAACTGATCAGCCGCCTGCAAGTCCAACTACTTGGACCGACGACAATGGCGAAACACTTGTGTCCAGCGCATCCGTCATTATCATCAATGGTACGAGGACTATTCCCGTGCCGAGCGTGACTGCACCTGTGACTATAACAACTCTCAACCACACGTTTACTTTCAATCCTTCTCCTCCTCCGACCAGCCTTCTACCGAGTCCCCAGACCACTAGTAGTGTTCTCACCACGACCGGGTCTGACGGCCAAACGATCATCTCAAGCGGTGGTGTGATCATCATTGGTACCACGTCTTTCACCCTACCCACTGTCACGGCCCCTTCGACGTGGATTACTGATGGGGCAACATTCACGCTTCTACCTCCGTCCGGTGTCACCATATTGCCGACTGGGCCTTTAACAAGCACGCTTTCGGACGGCCGTACTATGATCTCAAGCTCAGGGGTCATTGTTGTTGGGACCACCACATTTACTCTGCCCGCTGTTACATCTCCCACCGTAATTACGACTGCGGATCTTACATTCACTCTCACACCTCCCGGTACTAGTCCAAGACCAACTCCGAGTCCCACCGTGACTACTCTACCTGATGGGGGAATCTTCACACTTCCAAGCGTTACGACCCCGTCCACGATCACAACTGGCGGAACTGTAATCACTATTCTGCCGCCGTCCCCGAGTCCGTCACTGACAACATCGATTATTACTTTACCGGATGGCAACAGCTTCACATTACCTGTTGTTACGGCACCATCCACCATAACGACAGGCGGCACAACTATCACACTCTCGCCTCCCGGAAGTCCTATAACGACACCACCACCTACGACTACACCTGTGGTCATCACGCTACCAGATGGCAACACCTTTACACCACCTACAGTCACGGCGCCCTCGACAATAACGACCGGAGGCACGACACTGACAATCTCGCCCCCCGAAAGACCAACGACGACACTGTCGGTGATAACACTACCCGATGGCCGTCCTTTCACTTTCCCTTGTGTAACAGCCACAACTAGCATCTCCACCGGCGGAACTATTGTCACACTCGTGCCGGGGCTACTTGGGTGTACTGGGCAGCTACCGACAACAGCCCCCATCCCGTCTGTGACTACTCTTCCAGACGGAAGCCCTTTCACTTACCCTTGTGTCACAGCAACCACATCTATCTCCACTGGTGGGGCAATAATAACTCTCGTACCTGGGGTGTCCGGCTGCACAGGCGTGGTTCCTACCACAATACTCCCTCCGTCTCCGTCTGTTACTACTCTGCCAGATGGAAGTCCTTTCACGTTTCCTTGTGTCACTTCATCAACAACCCTTTCTACTGGCGGAGCAATCATAACTCTCACTCCTGGCATCATTGGATGTATCACTCTAGGTCCCACCACTACTCCCGGGACTACAACGGACTTGCCGACATTCACGACATGGCCGCAAATCGAGCTCATCCCAGTGACCACAAGTGTGGGCGATGACGAGCCTCAGCCAACTGGGGGAGGCGGCAAGTCCACCTGCAGGCTGTGGTTCTTTTTCGTGTGCATTGACTGGGGCGAAACACACATACTAGGATGGCAGTGGAAGTTTCCACCCGGTGTCTACCCTCCATGCCTTGGTCCAGGCTCCTGCCCGCCAATAAGTTGGCCGCCCAACGTTCGTATTGAAGGCACGCTGCCGCCATGGCCAACAATCACGTGAGTTTCTCCGTTACAGAAGGTTTTTAAATTCAACTTGCTGACCGGAATCATGTAGTATTGGCACCGACGGCAAACCAACCGCAGCCGACAAGCCAACGTCTTGCGAGACCACGTCAGCCACCCTCAAGGCCTTCTCGACGTCGTATGACGTTACCACGGAGCCCACAGCAACCCGTACCACTGCTACCGACGTCCAGTCGACCTCGGCTGTGATCCTGGGCTGCAGGGTCCGGGATGCCGAGACGACGAGGACGACAACGTCGGTGGCGGCCTGCACTCTGGCCCCCAAGAACCCAGCCCGCAGACATACGAGCAACAGCATCGACTTCAAATGCGAGGGCAAGTCGGACAAGACTTACGCCATCTACTTGAAAGCCAATTATCGCGAGGATGCTGCCAGGCAGCCGATCAAAGATCTCCTGGATAGACGGAAGCAGGAGACTCGTGCAGTCACCGAGGACGGTTCTAACGAGCGACTTTATTACGAGGTGCGGTCCGAGAAGTTCAAGACGACTTACTTCTACTTTGGGTACAAGATGTCCGAAGACGTTGCAAATTGGTTTAAAGGGAGAGATGAGGTAATTAAGCTGTTCTCTTATTAGCCATCAATCTCTTCATAGGATTCCCCACTGTCCTTGCTCCCTTGACCTGGCTAGTCTCGTCCACGGGATGGGGAGAAGAGCCCTGGAGTGTATCTGCCGCTGATTCAAACTCCGCAGATCTGGAAAGTCTTGTCTGTAGATATAGGTGACAGCACAGTAAAAGACTCGATGTCTACCGAAGAGAGCAGTGGGCTCGAATACAGATTTGACTTGAATGAAGGCTCAAACGACACGTCGCCATCCCACTCTCATATGAAACGAGCAATCAAAATCACTTCACAGCAGAAGAATACGTGGGAGCGCTCCCAGATATCGGTGCCACCGGACCGAGATTGGTACGAAGTGGACGAAGAAGACGACGGCACATATGTCGAAAAGTTCGCAGACGGTACCACCAGGTACACTTCTTGGTGGGACGACTCGTACGGTGGCGACCAGACTATCTATGTTCTCGACGAGGATTTCCTTCCCACCCACAATGTATGTGCTCTGCAGGAATTGCCTCATAGTCAATGCCCTTTCCAAGTTGGATAACTCTAATGAACACTCCTAGGAATTCTCAAACAATCCACCCAAGGAGAAGCTCAAGACCAACGGTTTTGACCCGCCCTGGGACGGTAAAACAAGCCCCCATGGAACGGCGGTAGCCGCATGCGCGGTAGGCAAGGACATTGGGATCGCGAAAGAGGCAAGTTGGGTTATAGCAGGATTCCAGAAAAATCAGCGTAAGTCACCAGGGCCTCTAACAGATCGTGTTTTGAGAAAGAAAGAAAAAACGATCATGGCGGAGGACTTAAATCTAAGCCTCCGAAAGCCAACTCATCTTCTGACCGCTCTTTAACAGACTCATACCTTGAGATAATCGTCAAGGTAGCCGACCATATCGACTCATCGAAGATCACGCTGGGTACAGCCACAATGGTCATGACGACTGGTGTTTTCGCCGATGACGACGACGACAGGCCCTGGAAGGACTCCATGCGTAAGTGCGACCCCTTTAATGCGGAAGAACTTGAAACTCACATGACCGGTCAAATTAGTCCACATACTCCGCAAGCTCGACTCAGATCTCAAAACGGTCATCGCAGTGGCCGCCGGAAATAAGGACAAGGCTTCAGATCCGGACACAATCGAGCATTGGCCGGCGAGATTCGGCATCGACGGGGAAATTGAAAATATGCTCGTTGTTGGGGCAAGCGATATCAATGGCCGGCGTTGGAACCGAAGCCCGGCCGTTCCCAAGATTGACACTTACGCACCTGGCGTTGACAGCTATGTGGCGATTTCATCCGGGCCAGGAGCATACGCAGAAATATCAGGAACGTCCTTAGGTAAGTTCATTAGTTCAGATCGAATTACCTGCACCAGATACTGATTCTTGGGCTCATGTACACAGCCGCGCCAAGGGTTGCAGGACTGGCGGCGTATTTCAGAGCGATACCCTCGGAGTGGGAAGGTTTGGACGAACCGCGGAATGTCAAGGCTCTCATCACTAAGCTGCACCGCACGTTCAAACCAGAGCTTAACGAGTTCCGGGGCGATGGTGCCGAAGAGAAGTGGGAGAACAAGTACCAAGGTGGTGCACCCGAAGAACAGCCCGTCATCTGGAACGGACAGTCGTTTGACAAGGAGGATAACCCAACCAATTGCTTCGAAAACCCCAACATCCTGCAGTCCTCCGGTAGGAGGAGAGGAAGATCACGCAAGAGACAGCAGGACGACCAGGAGCCCGAGGGCGCCAGCTGTCCAGCCATTCCGCGCGACCTCGACCAGCTGCCTCTGCACAACGGCGAGACGATAGCCCCGAGCAGTCTACAGATCCCCCCGACGGCGCCCCCGCGGCCGACGTCGTCCAAGACGACGACAGACATGGGGTGCTGGTGGACGGCGACAGTCACCGAGTGCAACGGGAGCGGCGGCCACAACGCCTGCGTCACGCGGGCCACGTGCACGACGCCCCCGGCCACGGCGTTCCCCACCATCACCACAGCGCCCAAGCCCACGATGACCATACCGGGGAGCACGTGCTTATCGACCGTGGTGACAGGGTCGTGCAACCTCGGGGTGGGCGCGGGTCACACGGCATGCGTGGAGAGCACGACGTGCGCGTCGTGGGCGTCGTCGTGGGCGCCGCCGAAGCCGACGGGTGGCTTCTGGCTGTCGTGGGTCAAAGCGGACGGCGAGACGGACATCGCTGCCGTGGCAGACGACTGGAGCGGCTGCGAGACCCAGCAGAAACGCGGCAGCGTGATTCAGTACTCGGTCGTCCAGAACACCCGGGACGGGCTGGGCAGCGGCCTGACGCTGCAGAACAACCGCGTCTACCAGCTGTCGACGCTGGCTATGGCGGGTAACTTCCCCATGTGCGGAACCGGCACGGGCTTCTACCTGAATGTGTTCCCCCCGAAGATTGATGGCATTTCATATCTGGATTACCTTCGTGAGTTGTCCCTCCTGCTGTTTGGTGGTTCTCACCTTGTGCGGAACCACGAGTGCTAACCACTCCCCATCGGCAGAGTTTGACGGCATGAACGGCCAAAATCGTGAGTTCACCGGCTACTGCACTTACACGCCAGATGGCGACTGGTGTAAGCTGGTCAACTTCTCGCCCATGTATCAGCGGGTGTGGCACTGCATGGTGGAGAACAACCCAGACTGGTGCAGATCGTTTGAAGTCCCTGTCAATGTTCCTGGTCCTCCTCCTGATTCGCCCCCGGACACTCTTGGGCCATCGTGAGAGGCACGGCGACGGCTCTCAGTTCCCAACTGGTTGGAAAGGCTCAGAGGCGGTATGTCTAATACTTGAGTTGAATGGCAGACTTAACGTTGTTGGTACGTAGACAGTAGGCCAAAGTAAAAGGCTCACAGTCGAGCGAAGCATCACATGCCAAGTACAAAACACACTGTGAAAATTTCCGTTTTGCGACCCAGCAACCCGGATAATGCTATCCAGTAACGACATGTTGGCGGATGTCCGAATTTTATGCCCATCCCACTCCGAGTTGGCAGGTTGGAGGTTATAGATCGGGCCCTAGCCGAGATCTTTCAAACTGGACTGTCAGTTGTTCTCGGACTTGGCTACGGTCGTCAAGGTCAATAGAACAAAGGCGGCGGTTTAGAACTTGGTGAAGTACATAGTGGCTGACGTGTAGTCAACGAATGTCTGCGTATTGTGGAGTAATGAACGACATCTCCCTACCTTGCTTATATAAGCGGGGAAATTAAAGCACCGCTTAGTCACTCTGCTCCATCCCTAGATCACCGTGCATGTGTCAGCGGCCGCCGCGGCGTTTCGTCCATCCACCATACACTGCCCCCAGGGTCAGTCTTGCCGTGTCTCAATGCCCTATCAATTCTCCACCTATGGACGATGCCCCAGAAACGAGCTTGTGATGCTTGCTACCGGCGGAAGGTATGTGTTCATATCTTTCAGTATACGACTTACTGACGCGTCTAACCGTACGTAGATAGAATGCGCTATCACCGTCCAGGGAACTCCGTGCAATTGGTGTCAACATCACAGTCTTGAGTGTACATTTCTTAGAAAGCGGTCGGCGCGAAAACAGCGAAGCAGGTTGGTCGCCCCAAAACTTGAACGTTGCATTCTTACCCAATACGATCTTTTATCCACCTATATTACAGAGCCAGTTGCTTTAGCTTTGACTTCTCTAGGACTCAGTCAAGTGATGTCCAGGCGCTCGCGCGTCGCGTTGCACAGCTCGAGGACGCTCTGCCTCAGCCTGTTTCGCCAAATACCTCAAGTAATACTGCCTCCCCATTATCAGTCACCTTACCTGGCAGAAACACGGTGTCAGGAACCCCAGCAAGTGAACAAACCACCCCACATGCAGAAGACTCTCAGGCGACGTCTCCCTGCCACGTCGCCATCTCACCCGGACCGCTGCATTCTGCGGCAAAGTACCTCGGTCCACATTGGTTTTTCAACGGCGTGCCGATATTCTCCGATGAAGGCCAGCGATGGGTTTCATTGCAGACCGGGCAGCAAGTCAAGTGGGCGGAATTTCGGATTCCCATCTACAGGCCAACATCGCTTCCAGTCTTGCATCTCGATGAATCCGACTCAGGTCTTCTGGACCCAATAGACCAAAGCACTGCCCAACGGGTCCTAAGGCCCTTTCTCAGCACGTACGGTCCACTCATTTTCCCTGTCATCAACCCTGCCTTATTCGGAACAACGCTGGACACAGCTTACGAGACTATTGATGATCCTCTATCGTCGCCCACACACATTGCCGCCAGAGCTTGTGTTCTGGCTACTCTGTCCATTGCGGGTCGAATGAAAATACCAGGCTCCATTACCTCTTGTCTGAACCCTGAAAGATGCGTCATCAAGGCACAACGTCTTCTATCACTCATTCCCGGCTATATGAGTCTTGATACTCTTGTTACAGTGCTTCTGTTGGTAAGATAGACTAGCCACAGCTCTTGCCATTGCTTGTGGTCAGTAAAACCGCTGACAGTAGGTTCAAAAGCAAACACAATGCAGTTTGAGTGGCAATTGGCAAGATGCGGCATTTTACCATTCCATCGCCTGTCGTACTGTTTGTGCCCTGGAATACCACATCAGTGTCCCCCCAGATTGTGATGCCACCATACCCTCCCTGGAACAACGGCGAAGCTGCCATGGGCGCATGCTTTTCTGGCTTTGCTATACGTCGGATAAAGATTTCTCTCTACATACGGGCGTCCCTCCTCTGCTCATCGATGAGTTTTGTGACCTTTCAATGCCGCAGGACTGTCTAAGCAGCATTGACTTGCCCAGTCCAACAACATGTTTTGATACCGACGAGACAGACCATGTCTATGCAATGCCACCATTTTCTAAGGATATTCGTCTAGGCCAAATCAAAGAACGAATCTGCCGGCTGCTATACTCCCCTCGAGCCTTTAAGGGCTTTGATAGCAAAATACTCCTAAACATTCGTCATCTAGATGACCAAATAGAGCACTGGCGTTTATCTATTCCGTCACTACAGCGTCCGGCTCTGATCTCATCTTCATTTTTCAATTCGGTCGGCTCTAGCGCGAAGGACATGCGCTACGTCTACCTACAACTGGAATATCTGTACTTGATGGTCGTTGTGCATATGACTGTGAGACGATTCAGAGTCGCCAGTACAGATATCAGCGACATAGCAGAGGATCGCCATAGGTTGATTCATTCCAGCGTCGACATTTCCCTCGAGGCTAGTCGCTCAATTTTCGGGTGTTTGAAAGCCATGATTAACGCACTTTCAGAAGAAGCTTTCTGGTATGTGATCATCTTACCCTGCCTTTGGCCCAAGTCTCTCGTGGGCACACCGCTCTAATTCTGACTGTTTCTACGACACTGACATGCGCTACAGGCCAGTTGTCCGTTATGCTACGCCTGCTGCCATTACGCTAGTACTCAACATGCTCGTACATCCCCTAAATGAGCAAGGGCAACATGATCTGGAACTCCTGATATCAGTCAGCAACCTCATTCGGTGCATGACCACTAGTACATTGGCACCTAGCGAGGTTGCATGCATCAAAGACACGAATTCCTTCGTGATGGAACTTGTGTTTTTGGGGACATGTGCAATGAGAAAGGCTGGCAGAGAGGAGAATCACGGGACCTAGGACTATCCAACGAAATGTATGTTGGGGACGGGGGAATATCAATCACCTCAACCCGGTTATACTTGACTACGTCTTATTATCAAACTTTTTTGCGGCAAGGTATGAGAGCTCGATTATAAGGTGTGGGCTGACAGCTCCAAATTCTGAAACGCGGGATGATTGAAGCTCAGCGGTGTCTGTATCGCTCTGTGAGCTTGGAGAGCAGGCGAGTATTCTAATGACTAAGCGGAGGTTGTGTTTCCTCCTTCCTCCGAGAGTTTCATGGGTTACTCAGCGGCAAGCGGTCCTCTTCGCCGCCATTTGCTGCCTACGTCTATTTAATTGCTAGATAAAGACAGAACGTCGCCTCTCGCTTGGGTTGCACCGTATCTGAGTATTATCACACTTACTTTTGAACACCAACCATTCCATCAAATCTCAACCTCCGCGTCAGCCGCCATGACGAAACTCACAGCAACTTGGACTCAACTTACCCAGAGTGCGCGCCTCCAGCGCTCCTCACAGTGTCTTTCGGTACTAGGTTCCCAGGTTTTCGTCTTTGGTGGTGAAGTCATTCCGCGTCAGCCAGTCGACAATCGACTGGACGTTATCAGTTTCGGCGCATCTACTAGTAAAGGTGTGGCTCGACATCACTTTCAAATGTTTTGCCGCTGCTGACCGTAATAAGATTCGACTGAGGCCTCAACCTTGGACGCTCCACCAGAGGCCCCGACTGCACGCGTCGGGTCAGCCAGCGCCGTCATCAAAGACTCACTGTATTTATTCTCTGGCCGTGGCGGCATCGCGATGGCGCCCGTGGAGGAGAACGGCGCCATCTGGCGGTACACACCGTCCCATTCGAGTTGGAAGCTGCTGAAGCCTGTGGATCCGGAGAAGCCCTACCCTGCCGGCCGCAGCTATCACGCCATGACCTCAAACGGATCCGATCTCCTTTTTGTGCACGCTGGGTGCCCCGAGAAGGGCCGCTTGCAGGACCTCTGGTCCTTCAGTCTCGTCTCGCAGACGTGGAATGAGCTACCGTCGGCGCCGGAGCCGTCGAGGGGCGGCACCAGTATAGCATACTCAGGCGGGAAGCTGTACAGAATGAACGGATTTGATGGAACCACCGAGCAAGGAGGCCTGCTTGACACGTATGATTTGGCCACGAACAAATGGTCCTCTTTTGCGTTCAACCCCGACGGGAAAAGTGGGCCCGGGCCGAGGAGCGTGTCTACACTTGTGGCTGTGACGATCAAGGGGAAGATTTATCTTGTCACTATGTTCGGGGAGTGCGATCCCAGTTCTTTAGGTCATGCTGGCGCTGGGAAAATGCTCTCGGATGTGTGGGCTTTCGACGTTGCTGGTCAGGATTGGGTGAAGGTTGAGGCGAGTGGGGGCAGCCCTGCTCCCAGGGGTTGGTTCGCTGCTGATGTAGCACAAGCAGGTGGGGAAGACTCTGTAATCGTCCATGGTGGTCTTGCGGAAGACAATTCGCGCCTAGGCGACGTCTGGAGGCTAGACTTTACCTGAAAATGAGCCTAAGCGAACCTGACGACATGGAAGCGTGAGGCCTAGATACGCTCTACTTGTCTATCTTTACGATGTGTTATCATGCGTATATACTCGTAAATGCAGGTCATTTTTGCTCGCAAGCGACAAATCCTAATATGTGCTATCGCTGAGAAATATATACTGGGAAGATCTTTCAGGTGTCCTGCGATCCCGGGCGCGAAGATCAAAACTCCATTCCCAATGCGTGAAGCCTTCCTGGATCTCTCTTAGACGTGAGCAACGTAGTTGACACTAGACTCCCAGGTGTTGCCAGGCTCCAGGCTGTTGAACTTGGCCACATACCCAGGCTCGATGGCAAGGTACCTCTGCCAGGCGTCCTTTGGCGCAAAGTCAGAAGAAGTCTGGATCTTGGTGGCCCAGATGTTCCAGACGGTGGTGTCGGGCAGGGTCTCGCTCCTGTCGACGGTGACGCGCGGGCTGCCGTCGTCGTTGAGTACGATGGGGGCGACCTCGGCGGGGCTGTAGATGCGGTCCGTCTCGCCGGTGATGCGGAACGCGTCCGAGGTCTCGGTGATGACGGTGTAGTTTTGTGTCTTGTCCTGGTAGGTGGAGCCCTGCAGGCCTGACACGGTTGTTGTGTTGATGTTCTGCGCCTCTCTAATCAGTATCACGAATCGTCTGCAAGGAGAGAGTGCGTGGCGGGACTTACAGGGACAGAGAGGTAGGTGTGCAGGAGGAACTGGAAGTCAATAGCCTGGGTGTCTGTGTTCTCAAAGCTGAAGTGGACATTCAGGTTGTCCTGGGTGAGGTTGATGGTGTATGCCAGCTTCGCAGAGTACGGCCACTTCGTCTGATAATCAGGGATCAAGGAGGCCGAGTCGAGGGAGAATGTCAAGGCGACTCCAGAACCGTCTTCCTGCGGCGTGGACGACTCAAACACCCAGGTGCTGTTGCGAGCAAAGCCATGCGAGGGCAACTTCGAGGTTTGTCCTGTCTTTGGAGGAGATCCAAAGTTAGGGAAGACAACAGGGATACCACCGCGAATGGCAGCGCTGCCATCAAGGGGTGAGGCGGTGGACAGGAAGATTTTGTCGTCGCCATCGCTAGCTTTCCATGATGTCACTGTAGCTCCGTGGAGGTTAACCGTCACGGCGTCGCCGCTGGGCAGCTTGGCCTCAACGGTGCCGTCGCCCTCGATCACGGAAGGCGGAGATGCACGGTGGAATAATGGTCCAGCCTGGGCCTGAGCCAGGAAAAGGCAAGCGGTGCCAAGCGGTAGGAGGGATCGCAGCATAATGGCGTCAAATAATGAACGTAAGCTTGAATGAGAGAATATTGGTCGAAAAGAATGACTGCAATGGGAAGCGGATGGCAAATAATTAAACTAGTAACAGACTATGTGAGTTGCCACGGTTCATATATCATCAATTAGACGGCCATCTTGCCGCATTTCTTCTCAACCCGAGTAGACGGTATCGATGGCGCATGATTCGAGACCACCGAGATTACCGGCCCCTGAGCGTCGATCTTAGAGGGCGAGATGAACGCCAAGTGCCCAGAGAAACCTTGAATCGAGGCACAACCCGGCAGCAACCCTTTTCGGCCGACTCAGTTTCTATTTAGCGAAACTTTTGTAAACTTGAAACAGCGAATCAACGCGCATTCGGAATAGAGTTAATGAGCTCTGCGGGATTCTTGCGGACCCGTAGAGCAGAGGCTTGAAGGGCATTGCACTGGTTTTCTGGCTAAGTGGTTCTCGCCGGCGTGCTGCAACAGACACAACGAGGCTAATAGTTCGTTGTAAATGGATTTTTGTTCTAAAGACATGTTAATTCCTTCACACAGCCATCATCTTCTGAAAATACAGCTTCGTTGCGCTCGCACACACGAACGCTCGATGGTGCACCATGTTGTACTCTGAATACTGAACCTAAGCATTAGGACGAACACAGTCAATTCATCAGACACTTTTCCGACATCCACTGTGATAGAAACAAATCTTTTTCAATAGAGATGCTGTCAAAACACAAGGCGATTGGCAGTAGAAAAGCATTGTAACTTTTCGGTCCAGATGGACCTTTGTGTCAACCTCTAGCATTGACCGAGACATTTTTCATTGACGGCGCCCGCAAAAATTGTGAACTGGCAACCTCAACTTACTACATGATCACGAGCCATTGAGATGTCAGCTGTGCTGCGCGACATCTACAACACGCCCAGCGACGTTGCAAATGTGGCAAGACCAGGCAGAAACTCTTGGAAGCTAGTCTGCTGATGTTCTGGGCAGCTTATTGCCGCAATTGAGGTTTTTACTGTCATTGAACGAGGCACGGGTCACACAGGATCAACGCCACAAATCCAAGCCGAATTCTGCAGCGATCTAGTCCCGATTCACTCTCCACCCCCAATACAGGCAAATAGACGACCTTAAACCTCCCTCCGAGGTTCTTTAGCGCTTACATTTATCTCGTGGGGAGCTTGCATCCTCATTCCTGATCTCGTCGCCCGAGAGCAGAAGCGTCAATGGTATTTAACCAGGCAGTAATCATTAGCTATCGAGATATTTGTGCCGGGTAGATCATCATACTGCTACTTGTCCCATCTAATTCAACTCAAGTCCGTCGACATTTCTGTATTTCCTTTCCAATAATGTCAGCCCCACTCCTTGACTCTGAGATCGATGCACACGACGCGCCTCCCCCTTACGATGCCGTGGCCAGCCCGGGGGAATCAGCGGACCTCCCGCCAGAGAAAGTACCGCCGCAGGACGACATAGAAGACCAGGATGAGTCAGTGCACGACACAGAGCCTCCCCCGCCATTTACGGTCACGCCCGGAACCCTCATCCTAGCTCCTTGTGCTGTGCTCATACGAGGCGCCGTTCCGGGAGCAAGACCACTCTATCAGCTCTCACGGCCGCTCAACGGCCACACAATGACATTCAACCTGATGAACATGCCCGCGGATCGGCGTCTAAAAGAAGATGGCACTCTCAAGGAAATATGGGAGCGCGACAAGCTCTACAAAATCTACAAGCATCGCGACTTGACTCATATGAATGCGCAAATAGCCGAAGTGAGCTCCCAGAAGCCGAACCAATTCGATGACGTTCGCCTGAAGAAGGAGACCTCGATCGGCTTGACTGGTGTGAGGAACTCCTTCGAAGCGACATGGGGTGAGGAAGAAAAGAGAAAGAAGCTTTACCACGCACGGCAGAAGAAAGGGATTTTGGAATGGCGGGATAGCGCAGACACGCTCATCGCTATTGACAACCCGGCAGTTGCGAGAAAGTTCCAGAATGAGAGTCTGGAAATCCTTGTTTCCCTCGACAAAAAACACCTGGATCTGTTGGTGGCACTTTGGATGGCGAGGATATGGCATGACACCCAAGCGGAAGGGCTGAAAGAGGACAAAGAAGACGCGAAGCAGCGCAAGGCTGAGCAGAAGCAACTAGACAAAGAGGAAGGCAGGCCGTATGGACCAGTGCATGACATGAAGGAAGCTTTGGGGATCGGGTATGGGTTGAAGACTCGGGCTGACGGGCTGACGGGAGGCATGCCCGCTATCAGCCAGAGTGGGCGGATCAACTGGGGTGGGTCGAAGAGCTAAAGGAGCCATCAATGCGAAGGTCAAATCTTCGAAGAGGGTGATTTTCCAAGGAAGCGTGTATTTTTGGACAATTTTGTCTCCGATGACTTTGCTCTGCCCGGTTGACTACGTGGACTTCAATCCACAATCCTGAATAGGAAAGATGAATGCGATTCGGTCAATGTGATTCAGATAGTGTTGACAACTAGATACTTGAATGAATTAAACTAGCAAAGGAATATATCGACTTCTTTCAGGCCCCATTCCAACCAATCCTCATGGCAATGGATCCCGCATCCAACGGTGTAAGGTATTGGATTGTCTTTCGCAGTCGCGTGAGCGCTGACAATATGAGTGTCTCCAAGCAACTTGAAACTCCGACCCCTTGTTTTCCGGAGAACGAATGGTGATCTTGTACCAAACATTATGCTACATAAGTCGCCTCGCGTGGCCACATCTGGAGCTAGTCCAAAATACCCTCGCTGTGTCACAAAGAACTTACGATTGAGAAGACAGGACGACAACAAATCACTCACTTTCTGAGCATCGCCGCTCCCTAGACGGTCTCGGTAAGTACGAAGTTCTGGCAACACTTCCACAAATCTTTTGCCGAACAGGAGCAGTAGAAAGGCCCCAAAGTCGAGTCGTGCAGTATCCGCAACTGGATCAGTAGTGCTCCCGCGCATGGTCAAAGCCTCAACGAAGGCCAACGCTGGTGGAAAGTATTTGTACGCAGAATACTGGCCGCGATCCCTCCATGAGTTCCAAATTGCTCTGATCTCGTGGATGGACGCGTATCGGCTAAACACTGCCGAGGTGAACTCGATGGTGTCAATTAGAATCCCACGAACTCGAAGTAATCTAGCCTCGGTTATATAAGGATTCGAAGGCGGCGAGGTGATCGAACCGATGCATTCTTCGTATCCTGTTTCCATGTCCGTAAGATACTTGCGGAGATGCCATTGGGGCACCCATGACGGAGTATCCGAGGTCAAGGTCGCTTGATCGTGGGTAACAAAATGCAGGCTCAGCAGTGATTTAGTCGCTGTTATATGCCAATGTGCAAAGTCATAATATACTTCCTGCCAAGGCTTCTCATAGCTGATCACGAGATGCTTTCGTAGTTCCGCGAGCCCCGGCATGCCGAGGAACGCATACAGCTGATCTCTCCTGTCAGACAATCGAAGTCCTCGAGCGAGGTCCAAAATCATTAATGTGTCATCCATTAAAGATTGAGGTCCGGTCCAAACCATAGCTTCAGCTGGATACTGCACTTCACGTAGATGGAGATGTATCGTTGGTATAGGAATGCGGTACCGGAACCAGACGCTATTTCCCCGATGAAAGAGCCAGAGGTATGTTCGCATGACCTCGGCCCAGCTGAAAAAGTCCATTCCCCAATACACCCAAGCATCCCTTGCAAGGCCTGCTTCTTGGACCACCCAACCTCGTCGGAACCATGGATGCCTAGCGAGTTGCTCAACAGATTTCCACCTAGAGTCCGCCATAAGTGAAGGATCTGCTTGATCGAAAGGATAGGAGTTCCAATCTTGACATATCCCCTTAATGGTTGTTTGGACCATATCATTGACTTCTCCCAACAATGTTGCTGCACGCCGAGAGTGGGCCGAGCTGATGTCATCGGTACCCAGAGTAATCAGGACTCTGTCCGCCTGGCTATATATGCGTGCCATCAGGCTGACCTGGTGGCCTTTCTCCTTTTTGTCTTCTTGGTTGATGCATACTGAGTCCGCCCATAAGATCCTCTCGCGGTCTGCGTGCCGTATTTGTTGAAGTGATTCATAGAGATTCGAGGTGATTTGGAGGCAACGACCGTTACAAGTGATCTCCCGGTTTTTGGTGTGATTACCCCAGACGTAGGAGATCGCTTCGAAAGGAGGATTTGTGTTCAGGTTGTGATGTTCCAAGACACAGACCAAAGGATCATTAGTATTTCCTGCGGAGAGCGTGAGGCATCTTATTTCGGCCGAGTCTTGAATATGTTGGTATTGGTAGCTGTCACTGTCTGGTGATCCCGGGGTACTTTCCATGATGCAGATATCAAATGTTAGCGGTCAGAAGTCTTCTACCTGATGGCCGTGTGAGAACGAGCAGATAGAGAGAAAGACATATCCATGTCCAGCGAGAGTGGCAGAAAAATGTTGCCAATGTGGCAAATGATTCACGGATCAGGCAACGACGGGCGTATGATTTATTTGAACGTGAAGAGACATTGTCAGCATCCATGGTTGAAAACCCCTCACTCTGATATGATCACAAGAGCAAAAGCGGGTCAATCCAGAGAGCTCTGGATTGGCCAGTATTCCTGCACGATGTGAGAAATATCACCAATCGGGCCTCAAGTGCTCCGCCATGTGTGAACAGGATTACGATTGTAACCAGCAATAGGAAGCAGCCACGTTGTTCTGAGACTTTACATCACGCAAGTCTTTTTTTACAAAGACTTCTATCATGTTTTCAAATACTAGAAATTTCGGACACGCTTCACGGCAGGGTTGGATGGGGTTCTTGCGGTATTGCGTATGATTAGCCACGTCGAACAGTGAGCGAAGAGAAGGCGAGTTTTGTTGAAAGGGCTCATAATTTTAAGCACTTCAATTTGGGCAATTGACCTAAAACTTGGAAGTGTAAATCATGTTACATAAGATATCTGGAGCTATGTATAATCACAAGCTCGTAATGAAGCTAGTAGCACACCACCACGAGGCAGCAATGCCCCTATGCTAGGTAACTTGTTGGGTCTGTATAGGCTGTACGGCTGCTCACCTTCAACTTCAATCGTCTCTGATTCGTGAAACGTGAGATAGAGCTCGCCGCACTAGACGCAATTGTAAGGCTTGCTGACAATTGGTTGTAATCTGTTTCGAGATGGATGAGAGCCTTGGCATCTTGAAACCTAGTTTGATTCCCAACTGAAGCTCGAATGTGCCATTCAGAATTCTGTGATGTAGATCGATGCAAATGAGACGTAGTCCTAGCAGCTCGCTTCCACCTTCCTTAAGATGCCTGTCGCATGCACATTGAAGCGATGGTTGGAACTTCTAGTGTCTTGCATGGAGAGCTGACGGAAGCCGTGAACACATACGCCTCTGAAATATTGTACGTAAAAGAAATGGAATACATATTGAGGACATTTGCCGTCAAAAAAGACGGCGGCAGTGTCAATTCCAGTACGAATCGTCAAAGACCCCTACACGCAGTCTATTTACAAGGATAGACGCCCACTACAACAAGAAGCGTCCAATGCTCACTCTTTTCAATTATATAAACCTAAGACAGTGATCGTTGAGCATCGAAATGTTACAGCTCGTCCCGAATGTAGGATGCATCGATAAGCCAAGTATTGGGTTGGTACGGTATTTCCACAGATCCCAGAACTGTCGATGGAATTCAAAAGTAATCACGCCATGGACTTAGGTTCAGACTTGTACAACGATAATCTCAATACGGCTTATAGTAACTACCATCCTTTGGGGGAAACAGAGTGGAGATGAAGGGCGCTAAATAAGCACTGTCTCTGGCTACGAATAAGGGCAGAGAACATGAGACGTCAGACATAGACTCAGCACTGATTCAAGACATCTCATAGCTCGGGTCCATCGCTCCGCCCTACATTCCCCTCAGCCGTCAAGGTCGACTTGGCACTGGATGTTGTTAATGATGTTACGGTGTCTAGCTGCGTCTGGAAAATCATCATGACGTGAGGTTTGTCTACTGCGGATAATGTCCACTCCACCCTGTACATTTAGGAGCATCGAACCTGCTTCGATGGCCCGGATGTCAATTAACTCTGGCATAGAGCTACTTCCGGCTGAGCTCACAAATCGGAATTCTCTATTATCATTATTTCCCATTACATTTCTTCAGTGCAAGAAGAACGAATCGCAATGGCTTTCCCATTCCGTCTATGCCTCACATTATTAGGGCTGCTGTTTTTTCTTTCCCCGGCCACCTCTCGGGCTCTTGATGTCCAGCCTCGTGCAGAATGCAACCCCATTTCGTCGAAATCGCTTCCCATCCCGGAGACCGACATGTCAACTAGTCCTCCTGCACCTCTTGATGCTATCGATACCAATAATTCAGAATCTCCCATTCTCAGACCAATATCGACAGGAGCTGTTTTCAAAGCCACTGCAGGGCAGCCCATTTTCATCAGACTCACCAACTTCCTGGACATTCCCGAAAACGGTGCCAAAGTAACCACGAGTCCCACAGCGAGCTGGGTGTTATTGGACCACAAAGAAAAGGCAATCACTGGTCAAGTGCCCATTGACTGCCCGGCAGGCCGTATCACGATAAACATTACGGTGCAGATCAGCATCGCTGGAAGAGTCATTGAAGTCGGGTTTTCATTTTTCCTCGATATTCTTCGGCCGAACAGCATCAGCACCGCAAATTCCACACCAACTACCACAGCAAGGCCGATAAGTTCAGGCTCTTCTCTTCTGGCAACAACATCCACAACAACGACTTCGTCTCCTGCGACCACAACTAGCGCCATAACCGGCCCTACCGTCTTCGCCGGCCAGTTTTTCGTCACGGGCGTTGGCCCTTTTTTGCGCAATGCTAGCGACAGAGTGACCGATCTAAACAGCTATCCAACCTCCCCTTATATTGGATTCCGTTATTTCACGCCGGGGTACCAGGTTATCGAGGGTTTAGTCCCTTCTGATATACCAGATTCGACGGTGGCTATCGACCTCAGTGTTGTGAACGACAATCTCGAGTCCTACAACGTGACAGTGGTCCTTACCATTCGTGCAGCACCTGACGCCCCTGGTAGCTCAACGACGACCACATCGACTACCTCGAGGACGCTCCCTACTGCTTTCCCAACTGCCACCGTAACTCGGGGCCAGAATTTTGGGATCGGATTTGATCGTTATAGATATGCGCCTGGGGATATCGTCGTCTCACAGTCGACAAATCCGCCGGTAGACTGGATCCGTCTCGACCAACCTCCACCGTTCAGACCAAATGGACTCATGGGGACTGTGCCGGCAACGCAGCCTCTAGGTCCGATAGCAGTAACGCTCTCAATTTACGGGCGAGGTCCCGACGTCCAGGGAGAGTACACCGTTACATTCACCATTATTGTCGTCGCAGCTGCCACGAACGCGCCCCCTTAGCCGTACCACGCAAGCGGCAATCCATCCAGGATGTCGATAGTCCGACATCAACAGTCACATTTGACTTGGTAATACGCGCCTGCTCTTGTACTCGAACGCTCCTGGAAGCGCGACATACACCGAAAGGTCTTCCCTTACATAAACAGTCGAACTTGGGTGCTGCTTTCGCGGTTTTGCTTTCTTTTCTGCTTTCTACACTCGAAGCTGGCAGATCGCTTTTTTAGGCTCCTTCAGTCTAACACAACGCAGACAGTGATCTAAAATCTTCTGTGAGCAGCGAAGAGCGATCACATGTTTGAATTGGAGTCGGCAGATGCTTTGGGATGTGTGAAGCTGAAGAGAGCCGCTTCAAGCCACAAAAAGATTTAGTCGCATACATTTAGAGTTGCAGTCTTGGGAACAAGATCTGTCGACTGTAGAAACCAAGAAAATAAAAAGAGGGTCCTACACTTTTTTCCTTCACTTGATTCTGGAATGTAAGTTGGCGCTTTCGGGCCACACATCGGATTCTTGGAAGAAAGTCGTCAAAACGAGAACCTGTATCATCTGGCTGACGATGACCGTTCGACTGTAGATTTTCATGAGGTGTTGTTGTTCATAGGCCGATTTACGGCTCTGTGCAGTTGTACATGTGGCTGATCTGCTCCTGAAGTAGGGCAACTATACCCGACCTCCCGCCGCCGCTGAGGTCAGACCTCCGCCCGATTTTCGCCTGTAGCCGTTGCGTACGCAGCGGGATTGGTAGACTACATGATCTGCATTTCACGGAAAGCCCGCATCGACGGGGCCAGCACACCGTTTGTGGCGGCGTAGTGCATCATGTAGGCTTCGGGTCGGACGCCACCGCCACCAGAATCGCTGCATAGCCATTGGAATCCGATGGACGAATTCTCACCGGCCGGAATATCGTGATCATCAATACTGTCGCCGTGATACTGTTAGCTGTCATCGTGAGACGCCACGGATGTTTAGGTTCTTTTGAGCTCCGCGTCTTTGCTTCTGTGATATGAATCCGCCACTACGACTGTACTCATATGGCTGATCAGCGGTTTTCTAAGAGAATGAACAATTTCGAGTTGGGAGAAAGTCAGTCACAAAGACAGGTTTCAAAGCAAGGCAGGCAGCAATCAATGAAAGTTTCCTGGGTGGTGCAAGAACCGGACGAGATCTGATTTTGGTAAAAGTCAACGTACTAAGGCTCTCCGTCCTCTCTTGAATACACTTGGTCCCATGTTTCTTCCTGCACATAGGAGAATGGCTCTTGCATGGATCTTAGAAAGCCTTGAATCGCGCACCCCGTCGAGGTGAGACCGTTGACCAGAAAACTCTCGGCTGAGACATGCTGAGCACGGAATGGCTGATTAACTGCGGGGCTACTTCTGACTGTGTACCAAGCTGGAAGTCCTAGATCAGTGAAGTGCAGTTTGAAAAAGCATAAGGGGAGCAAATTCAAATAATGATTGACCAAAATCTTGACCACAATCTTACGTGGTTAAAACCGGCCTTCTCCGAATGAGGTCAATATAGGACGCTGATCTCGGAGAACTGTTGTTGTGGCTAGCTGACGGATCAGGTTCGCATACACTGAAGGCGCCTCGAGCTTGAATTCAATACATATCTCATTTATGCCTAGCCGAAAGGATTTCCAAAGCTATGGCTGGCTGAAAGATTGCCCTGAAGACGCTCGAGAGGCGAGTTGACTGTTCGGCACCGTTTTCCCGATTGAACCTTGTCTTGAGTCCAGGTCGATTTCTTCATAATTATTTGAGGCCGACATTTTCTTGCTCATTCCAATGGTTTCAGAATATCTCTGCATTGAAACTATCTATCATAAAATTGTCTTTCCACAGCACTCCCTTCCATTGCAAAATGACTGAGTTCGATTTCTTCGTTCCCGATGTGGTGAAAGAGGCATTGGGAGACACTGAACTAAGTCAGGCTCATCCAATTTATTCACTCTTCGCTGGTTTTTAATTCTATAAACAGGACAATTGATTCAGGCTGAAAGCAAGATCTTTCTGGACACCACATTTAATGAACCGGAGAGCACGGTTTCAACAGCCAATCTGCAGGCTCTCAATGCCTACGCGGCTACCAATACCGATAGCTACACTCTCACTAATGATATTAATCTAGGCGATCTCTCTAACGCCGCGCAAATCATATTCACGGGAGAGACACAGAAGGATGCCATCCGTCGTGGCGATCATAAGCTCATTGACACTCTGAAGAAGTCACAATCGAATGATTTGAAGCCTTGCATGGACCATATCAGCAAGCACGGGGAGAACGCTTTCGTCGAGGCAATCAATGATTCCGATGGAAAGCACTACTACATCTGCCCAAGCGATATCGGCTATGTTTGGGTCATGCCTCAGTCAGTGGAGCCCCAGAAACAATCGGCTGGGACATCTGGAGTTCTGGCCAACGATGTGCAGACCAAAGCCACTGTTTCCGTAGGCAGCTACGCCAAGAACACCAACTGGATGGGAATATCCATGAAGACGATCTACAACATTCCATCCCGAGGTCTCGGCCAGCGCGATTGGTTTCTTCGTGGCGAGAGTGGTTGGGAAGTTCGTTGCTGAACGAGCGGCTGGTATCATCTTTCGAATCGCTCTACAGCGAGCGGTGGCTGCTGCAGCTGCTGATGCGGCTGCAGGCGGTCTGATGGCAGATGCTGCAATTGCAACTATAGTGGGAGCAGTAGGAGCTCTAGCTGCTGGAGTTCTCGCCGCAATTGTCATCCTCTATCTCGTGGACCTTTTCCACAGATCATATGGACTGACGCTGAATATCTACAACTGGGACAAGTCCGGAGGCTGGAATGTCAACGATTGGTTCAGCGACAATAGCAAGATCAACGATGATGCCAATACAGGTGGTACCGGTCAATTTAGAGCGGCCAAGCTGGATAAAGTTGAGGGTAAGTCGTCCAGCGATCTTTTCCCGTTATGAATATGGAACTGATGAGCATGTAGATAGCTTCAAGGGTCCTGATGGGTTCCCTATCCGTACTACTAGTGACCTGGCAAGCTACGGGACATACACCTTTTCGAACGGTAAATAATTCAAATGCTTTAGCGATGTTCCGTGTGTGCTGAGAAAGCTTTGCTGCAGACAATCAATGGTTCGAAGGCTTGGGTGTTTGCCTTAGAGTCCAATCTCAGACGAACCCAGCTCAAGGTAAATAACAACACCAAAACTCTGTTCAGCCGACAATGAGCTTCATGGCTGATCAGAAATACAGGATTTTACCTCAAATATGTCGTCCATCGATTCAAGGATAACGAGATCGGCCTTCAGGGCAACATTAAGAATAACATGGAAAGCTATTACAAGAGCTCTTGGGCCCCGCCGCAATCATTCACTACTGAATCGGCCATTGAAGGAACGGGTGTCCCTATCAAGGGCATCACGTACGCTTTGAGCGGTGCCGACGAACGTCTATACACCTTTGATGTCCACATTGGCGTGAAGCAGTAGGGCAACCGAGTTTGAACTACTTATCAAGCAAGTGGGAACCACGGTGAACGATTTGGTCATTTTCTTATATTGCTATGTTGGCCGCGCGAAGTCTTTCGCCTAGGTATTTGCACCAAGAATGGGCACAACTCAGGAGGGTCGAAGCAGGTATCAATACTGATTACTCAGGCAATCTTTACTACGTATTTAGCACAGTAAACACGAGTGCACTGATGCAGGGCTGAGGTATGATCTGGTTCTTGGGTCATCAGAGGTTTCCCTGATTAGAAGGCTTCGAAAAGACGCATTGCAAAAAAAATTGCAGTCTTTACCATATGGAAATCCAAACATATTCTTTGAAAATTCTCGAAACTTTTGTACATTTTGGTGACTCTTGAGCTTTTGTCAAAGCCCAGGGACGACTTTACCTCTGTCTCATTTCTTATTCCCATTGTTCTGTACCTCTCGCGTCAATATGCTTCACAGCTAGAGGAGGGTTGCCAAGTTCTCTACAGCACCTACCCTTTCTTTTGAACTACCCATCTTCGTTATCTGTCCTGTCCTGCCTATTTACGACCTCTCTTGATTTGTTGAAAGCGCAAACAAAAGATATCGCGGCATCCTATGAGCCAACTGGCGCTCACGATACTTCCACGGGTGATATGAAGCATGAGTGTCCTAATGCTGATTCTCAGATTTAATCAACGCCATCTTTAACGTCTGCATGTTCTTTGAACATGCATCCCTGACTTCAATTTCAAAGTGTATGCTCCCATGTAACTTACAGGCTTTGAATGTTATACTCTTTTATAAAAGTCAGCTAGGTTAGAATAACGATTTCCATGAGCTCAGAGCAATTTTCGTCTTTAAATTTGCGTGATTTCCCACTGTCTTCTAAGTCATCAGCATACGCGTTCATGGTCAAAACAATATTTGCTATACTAAACATGTTCTAATAACGTTGCTAAACCTTTCTATTTATCTATCCAGATATGTCTAATAAAGTAATTAGCTCTCAAGCCTTATATAAACTTGAATAATTATAAAGTATCTTATTTATTTATTCGTATATTCTCCGGTAAATACACACCTTTGCAGTGGAAGGATGTTGTCTTGCCTTCTCTTCTGAATTTTGCACTTGATTCAATCAAGGAGACATCCTCTTTCGCCCAGATCGGTATAAATATTTTATTCATTTAGGGTGCAAGCTTATTCTTGATCATCAAGCGAGCAAGATAAATGTTACGAGATCAACAGTTGCATTGAACAACTCTTGACAAAGACCGCTCAGTCGCCGAGCCAGAATTTTGAGGAATCGACCGCGAAGGAATCGAAAGAAGAGCACAACGCTATAGAATTTCCCAAAGGCCTGTACTCGAGTAAATATAATTTTACAGAAGCGTTTCCCAAATATGACTTCGGATCAATCGGCATCCCTGTAGCGTTCATCGACTATTGGTGTGCTTGAGCCTACCCAAGTAGAAGTCAGAGTCTTCAATCGGATAGGCTGAGCAAGTCTATAGGAAGGTCCTTCGCCTATACCATATCTTTACACCATTTGCCTTCACGCAATCTGATAAATTTCAGTACCTCATCCTGGAAAGGCATTGGTATCTCTTCCAAAACTGGTGCGAACCATACTACCTATCTTTCAATCCCGAGAGAACTCCATAACAAAAGCATACTCCACATTCCCATGCCAAAAGCCATCCCATGACCAGACGACTATACCTTTGCCAGTACCACCACCCACGACGATTTACCCTGATCAAAAGTCGTGAGTGAGTAGATCATAGCATATTCATTAACAATATTTGGCAGCTGACGCTGTCGTTCCTTTTCCAGCCACTGTGTCCATTACGTCTAGTTCGGTCAAGGAGGCTCATCCGGAACTCGGACCAGGCACAAGTTCTCGAATGTCTAGTCTACAGGAAACGACCCAAAGACTTGCGAATCTATTCAGGCGGCTCACTAGTTCTCTCGCAACACCACTATCTTCTCTCGAGGCGGGATGTACTCATCTAGAGGCCTTGCGGCCACCAACTTGTCCAGTTCCGTCATGAAGTAGTTGGAGGGATGGCTGAGGCCGGTACTCTCATGGTATAGTTCCCCACTTGTGTCCACTTTCCTTGTGGAAATTCTGAACTTGTTCTCAGGAGAGATATAAAGAAGGTCGAGACATCCAGATAAAAGGTGGATCTCTGATCCTGGTTTCACTGAGCAAACAAGCTCCGGTGATTGGAGCTCCTTCTCGTAGTGGCCCTTGAAATAGAACACCTTATCATCGGGTGTCTTGCAATAGAACCCAATCATTTCCTCCGTGCCCTCTTCTTTCTCAACCTGCCGATCGAATAATGGTATCCATGAAGTTGGTGACTGACTGAAGGCTAGCCCATGCCAGTTCACAGGGATTTGAGACTTCTTTACCCGAAGCTCGTTTGACATGTCATCCAACCAACCTCGTACTTCGTACCTGGTTATAGTCTCTCCGCCTATTGAATGAAGCAAAACAACCGTTCGCAAGGATGGGCCCCAAAGAAAATTTCCTGTCCGTTCCCGGTATGAATTGATGAACAATGGCTCTTCTGGCGCAATGAATATGTCCGGTTTCCGTATTGACCACCAATCGCCGTCATCATCCTCGCTAACGATAAGTAGTTCTCCATTCGCGCTGACATATGTAAGGTGGAGGACACCGTTGAGACAGTAATGCTGGAAAATATTTGTCGGAATGCGAATTGCATCTTTATCTTCTAGATTGCCGCAGTCCCACTTGAATGGTGGTCCGTCAGTCAGGTCCAAGCGTCGCTCGACCAGGCATGGGTTACCATCTCCCAAAACCTGGATGAAAAATAATCTCAGAAGACTCCCACGCTGGTTGTAGGTGCCTTCCTTGTCTTTCAGAGTTAGTATGCAACTCAGAGGTGACTTTTCAACTGCTTTAGCAATCGTATCCAATGCAATCAGCTTGCTTTTGTAATCTTTGGGGAACAAGACCAGTTGCACCCATCCGTCCCAGCGCTGAAAGAAGAGGAAGATCCAGGGCGATGTATCATTCGTTGCACTAGCCATGGATGTGCCATTACCCAACGAATCTTCAATACGACCAAACCTCTGGCAAACACATTTTGTTTCCGTGTCTTGCAACATGTGAAGTAATTCAGGAGGATCTTGCCGGTCGATGACTGGGATGTTTTGATCCGGGGATAGGGATATAGTGCAAGTTGTCTGACTAGTTTCGGACTCATGGGATTCATGGGCTGCATCGCCCATTTGCAATTTATCCCCAAAGTCTGCTTCCATGATTTCAGCAGCTTTTTTGCTTGTTGTATTTGGCGGTGTCTGCAATAAGGCCTGATCCTGGCCAACTTGGCCTCCCGGTTCCTGGGTTGATGGCGTGTTTTCGAGGCAGGTTTCGAAGGCTAGTCGCAATTAGCACGGTCTTATTTACTCGTGATCCATGTTAGTCGCTCACCTGTTTCATTGGGTGAGCTATGGTCCAGTGTGGTGGTAGTTGAATGAACAGTCGCCCCGGTTGGCTGACGAGGTATTATAGTATGAGAAACCCCACCATCGTGGGATGATGATTGCGCGGACAGTCTGTTCTCCTCTACCTCTGTGCTCCGTTGGTTCTTCTCATTCCTCGAAAGTTTATTCTTCATCTTCGTGATGAAATTTGGAGCACTCCGACCTTTGCGTCCTTTTGATACAGAGTTCCTCCTCGGAGATTCAGGTAGTGTTCTATTAGCTGACAGATCTTGAGGGCCATCGCAAAGCGCACTCTTCGCTGGGAGCTCGGTGCCATCGGAGGAGTCATGAGGAGTCATGAAGGCACCCGCTTGGGAATCTTTTACCTCTCGCAACGCTGCCATTAATTGCGCGAAATTCCCGGAGCTAAGAGCTTAATATTAGAAAAGTCAAGTACATTTGACAAGTATACGAACCTACAGTGCATTATTGTTAATCGCCATGGCACGTATCAGAATGGTAATCAAGGCTGTTGTGTAAAGATTCGTGCTCCGGCTTATCTTCAGCAGATTGTCTTGAAGCGCGTCCTTTTTGAGAACGAATCGAACTTTGCCATAAATCTTATCCCCTTCGCACTGAGCCAAGATGTCTTTGGCAAGTTTGGAATTCGCAAGTATGGCATTTCGTAGAGCATCGAAATTTATGTCCACAAGAATTTGTTCCCTTTCCTCCTCTGAGAGTGTCTTGAAGAAAGTTTCAATGCTCGTACGTCCAAGATTAAGAACCTTGAATGTCATTAGCAACAAGACTACCGCTGCGTTAAGAATTCTTCCCCTACCGCAGAGAACTGATCGATTTCTTTATTTAATTCGGATCCATTCTTTGCAGCATTCTTCATGTCTTGACAGAACGTGATTGCATTGTGGATGAGACCGAGCAGCTGTGCCCCAAGTTGGGAGGATGCAAGGACCGCCTCCATGATGTTGAAGACGTGACAGGGATACGTCGCCTTATTGCGGAGTGGCGGCCCGCCGGGCTGCGATAATATTTACTAAATAGGGTAGGACAATTTGGTTTTATCATAACGTGACTTCGCTGATTTCCATAGAAGCGAGCAAGGTTAGTCGTGAACGCCTTTCCTCCATCAATCGAATCTGTGTAAAAGTTTGCTCTGACTGCTTTATATCACATGTACATGTAGATTGAAATGAAATACGAACTTGAAGAATGCCTCATGAGAGGCATATCCACAAACTCTGTTGAGCCTGCAGGCTGTGCTAGGCATACATGCAAGATCATCGCTGTTGGATGGAAGTGCCGAATCACAGGTGGAAGCAAGCAGGCTCGTGACGTACTACTGCAAGAGTGGCGAGACTGCGAGGGCGATCTAAGCCCAGAACGTTGACCGGGATGGTTGCTTTGCTGCATCGTGTTGGGGGACTTCGCCCAAGTTGGGCTTCTGGTTCGTTCAATATATTAATCGTCACAATTCTTCTGTTTTACTGGTTGTAGTCTCGGCATGGAAAGACCCCCAAGGATGACAGCGAAATAATCCCTGGTCTTCTGACACCCTTAAAAACGAGATGATGAAAATTCACATTCCGTGATATTTAGAGGCCTGTGTCTGTTGGTTAGGCCAACTCACGGCAACGACTTGCCGTGAACATATTCATGCAGAACCAGGAGAACTGCGACTTTTAGTCGTCTAGGCCCTTGAAATTTCTTTAACAATCGTGGCGGAAGAACAATGCAAGGTAATCGGGATTAGGGACCGCAATGACGACCGCTTTGTGCTAGATCATGCAGTGCGCAAAATGGTGGAGTCAATAATTTGGTCGACCGCCACTACCGGGCACCAACTCATAATTTGCAACTCCCAAAAAAGATAAAAAAAGGCAACTTCTGCTGCGAACTCTTTGCTCATCTAAGTCTTTCGCTCCACTGCGACGAGTGAGTCCCCGCCTCACGCGTGCACTGGTTGATGAACATCGAAGGTCTCAGGTTCGATGAAGGGTCGTCAAAAACTTGATTCTCAACGAGTCCAGTACGATAGCCGAAGTCTTTTCCGCAGTATTCGCCTGGCAAAAGAAAGATTCATAGTTTATTTGATGCTTTCTGCGTGGCCATACCTACTTTGTGAGTTCAATTGTTTGACCAGAGGCTGCTGCATGAGATCCGGCGGGTTAAGACCGCTACCTCGATGCTCAGTGTCGCTGCGAACGTCCACGACAGCATGGTAGGCGAGTCCGAGGGCGGATTTAGGGGATCACAGTGCATTTACAGCCCCGTCATAACATCTACCTAGTCAATCTCCATTCTTTTCCCAAGCTCGCCATGAGCTTTTCTTGTAGACTTGAAGTCTCGGCTATCACGCCGACGCGGCGAATGACATGAAGGTTAATCGAGATGGCTTTCTGACCACCGTGCACTCCCCCAGGGCCTCCAACCTGATACTAGCTGCATCAACTTCGTTATTAGATGTAGAAATGCTTCATCATACCGAGATCAAAAACCATTTCAAAGGATGCGTTGCTGTAGATTCGTGAAAAATACCTCCTTCACAGGGATCGAGAAAAAAGGAGCATCAAAAATGCCGAAGTCCTGTTAGACAAAGTGGGCCCCTTCGATGTAAACTGTTTCTGCGTTAGTACGACCCTTTTTCACGTTGCCTACTAGTATCGCAAAGGGAGCGAACTTTACGATATTCCTCCAGATGCGTCTTTGCAATATAACCCCCGAATTTGGGTCCGAAATCTGACCACTCTGTCGTAATAGTCTGGACATTCGCCAGGATCTTGCAGAGCTTGGAGACATTGTCCTCACCGCAAGGGAGTTGAAATGAGGACGATGGCTATATGCCCCACTTTTGTCGCAACAGTTGATCCTTGTCTGGTGGAACGTCGAGGCTAAACAGAGCGAGGATGATTCCGGGCTTGTGAGGCTCCTTCTGCTTAATCATAGGACTTTATAATCCTTTAGCTGAAACTTTGTATTTGTCTGTCTAGACGTGTTCAATAGGGTAATTGCCTGTTGAACATCGGTAATGGACCCACAGTTGTAAGGTATTCTGTCTATACACGCATATAATTCTCGTGTCCATCAAGAGGCAACGAGAATTCTAGACGACTCGAAACAAGACCTACGTACTAGTCAAACATTCACATGCGATTTTACATATCAGGTCATCAATTTCCGGTGTGGCAGGGCCTGGTCAACTCTGCCGGGATTACTTACCTTTCTAAAATGCCCCAGGTGCGTGTCATGCTCATAAACTCTCAATGGTGTCATGCGGCCTTCGGGATGACGTCTTAATGCAGAGGTTCGATACGTGGCTTGTGTGACCGTACATAAGGAAAGGGCTATTGTACAGTGCGGCAGGGAGGTTGCGACCTGCCTCAACGCGCATTACCTCGCTCGTCATTGCCAGTTCACATGAACATGACCAACGATCTTTCCAGATCAGGCTGTAACGCCGTCCAAGGTGGTCTTTGTTGTCAAAATTGCGTACGGCGACCTATATCCATGCAGTCACTCGTTTCTGTTGAGGCGGTGACTTAGCTCGTTCACGCGGCCTAAAGTGAGCTTGACCAGTTAAGGCAGAGACAATGGGATACAGGGGACCAGCTTCGGAATGCTCCTAACAATTCATGTCCTTCCAGCCGCAGTCTACATGCTCAACATTTCATCCTCACCGGCGAAATTATTTAGGCCGACTAAATTGCTGTCTTAGTTAGGCTTGGCCAATTAATTCAGTACCATAGGGAACAGCCCGAGCGTCATGAACTCCATGACGTGGCTCTTATATTTTACTAGGTCTTGAATTAAACGTTTACCAAATTTTGTCGTTGATTATTGATTCGCTGAAGAATGTTTAAATTGATGACGTACAGTGAAGCTACGTAGACACCTTGAGTGGTCTGCCAATAAAGTCTCTCCAATCGCTAAGACCTTGACGACTATCAAGGTGAATTGATGAAACATCATTTGAGCAGACTTGTTCGCGCTGGTTCAAGGGCGCCATGACATCGACCGAACTACGATGCCCTCGCCAGCCTTCCTCGGCAAACCATCTCGGCCAACCTTGCCCTTACCCAGATTGACCTCTCCATGGCTTTGAAAGCCATGCTTTAGATACAGATTCTGGGAAGCCTGGGTTGTGGCCTCCAGCCAAATAGGTCGCCCATCGGCTCTACCTTTCTCTTGCATATTCTGAATCAATACACTAGAAAGACCTTGTCGTCGACGATCGGCTGATGTGCCCATAATGAACACATACCAATGGTTCTTCCGCTCTTCCTCAGTAAACGCCTCTTCCATCATACGCTCAGTGGAGGGGGCGTACTCGAGGAAAGCACGCTGTGAAGGCAAATATAAGTCATATTCTCATCAAGATAAAACTTTAAAAGGAGGGAAGTACCTTGAAAGTGCCCAGGCCGATGTTCCAGAGCGCGGGAATTATCCCTGCTTGTAACAGTGTCCACGGATTCTCAGCTGCTGCCCCTGGCGGTATGAGAAGACCGCAGGAACCATAATCGTCCACCTCGATAAACAGGCCGTTGTTGAGCGCGCATTGGGTGAGAAAAGCGCGGAGTAGCTTGAAACGTACAGATTCATGGTCAGACGAGTTGGATGTATGCAGCAACCATGTGTACACTGGGTCGCCACGGAAGGCAGGCGTCAACGCTTGGACGGTCCTATCTACTCGTTCTGTTGACGAGGATTATTTAGAGAATGTTCTAAGTCGAGGATGAAAGGAAGCCAGACCTTTGCCACCAGAAATGACTGGGAATCTATGCTGAGCAGTCATGCTGGAGGCGGACACGCCCACAATGGAGTCCTGTTGCGCGGGGCCGGAGGGGGAGAGGGGGAGGGGTTGAGAGACACATTGATTCATGGTCGGACAGAGAGAAGGAAGCCAGGCAAGCCAACTCACAAGTTCGCACCCGTGGGAAGCGCTTCGATCTCACTCGAGACACGTTGTTTTCTGTAACAGATCTTGAAGAGCAAACTTCATAGTTGCAATCAATCTCACTTGCATGCGTTTGCAGACGCTGAATGATACATGCGAAATGTTCGGTAAGCACCTGTGGACGCGGGGTGACCTGGATTGTGCAATAATTCGCCAACCTTCATTGGCATTGGAAAGTCCTGAGCCAACCAGCCTGATTATCGCTGCTCCGATTGGTTACCAACGGCCTGTCTAATGTATGAGCTGGCGTGCATGCAAACAACTGCTTGGGCCACGGCTTGACCAACGGTCGCTATGGACGTGGGGGCTAAATTCGGTCACACATCCGATTTATGCATGTTAGCGCATCATATCAAGTGATAGATAATAGACTCACAAGGATCAACTAGACTTGATAGGGTCCTCCGCTAGCACTACCCGAATTCGACTGCATGAGACCTCAACTCGGAGCCTTGTCGACCCTCAAGATTCCATTCTCTGTGATTAATTCAGGGTCTGTGCAAGGCGCAAATCGCCACAGATTGCTTAAGAGATTAGGCGTCCAAACGGTCGAACCTTAACGTATCTGCCGTGGAATAATGATGGCCCATGGAGCCAGTGGGCCAGATTCCTTTCTCGAATGCATCCAAATTTGGCACTTGCAAGCTGATCTCGCATGCTCTTTACATTATCGCGGGTCCTGGGCTCCTCCTCGTCAACCACCGGGAGTTTGGTTTGCCTTTGTGGGCGGCGGGCACTGCAGAGGCTCGGATCTCTACATTCTAAAGGATCATGAGGGGCGTTCTCAAAACGTTCAAGTCGCTGCTATACTCAAAAGAATGTCGCCCAACCTACATCCAGGGTATTGCGATCGAGATAGTGTGAGACACTGCTCTTCGGATTCTTCCGACGGCCACATTTAACCGCTTGGAGAAAACTTTATGGGCTACTTGGCCCGTACCTTCCGAATTTCCACCATGCCTCAGCTTTTGGAAGAAGAAGAAAACTGCATCAAATCCGTGCGACTTTTGTCTCTTAGAAGCCTATTAGTGCCTAAACAAATCAGCAATTAATTTCGCGAGGCAGGGATCCCTAGTCGTATTAGTTAGAAAGTCGATCGAGCGCAATGCTGCCTTTGCAATGGACAAATTTCCGCCTGTAGAAGAACAGAGAAGGTCTCTCTGTTCAGAACTATGTTGCAACAGCTGTTCAATTCGCCCAGATATAACACGTGAATGAAGCCGCTTGATTGAACTTTGTGCCGCACTGTCGACCGTGGGCATATCATGAAGCAGAAGCAGAACAATTGCAGTGCAGATGAAACCCAAAAAGAAAACCGGCCCGTGTTGCAAAAACCTCTCCCAACTTCGCATTTTACTTAGAAGTCGTCGTCCATCGCGGTCTCCTCGTACAGCTCCGGTTGCTGCTGTATATGCTGGGCACTTTCCTCCCTTACCTCACTGACTCCTTCCTGGATAGCCTGCAGATTGGCTGTATCCGATTCGAGCTCAGGCAGCGCTCTCGTGTATTTTCTCAACTCATCGTCGATCTCTTTGAGACCACCCTCAAAATCTAAAAGGTAGCGGTCCAATTCCTTGCGGGCGAGCTCCTCAATAGCTTTAGAGCTAGCATCTGTGATCGTCTTGAGGTCCTCCTTGGCTTTCTCTTGATCTGTTCCCGAGGCTCCAACAGGCAGGAAGGCCATCTTTTGCAGACAAGGATTGATGTGTTCTGTTGCAACTTCTTCATACAGAGCGGCAGCCTTCACGACGAAGCCGAAATGTGCTGACAAAGTGACCAATGTCTCACGCAGGATCTCGATCTGCACCTTGGTGAATTTTATAGAGGTGTTTCCGCCCTTTTCCGTAGCTGGGAGGGTCTCCAACAGCTGCTCTGCCGGGCGACCTTTGATCATGTCAAGGTGGTCTGTAAGAAACCCGAAGAACTGAGTGAGGCGTGAAAAGTCATCCTGCATCGCAATGATAGCACTTATAGCTTTGCGCAGTATCTCTTTGGTGTCGTCCATGGTCAGTTTATTGTGCTCCATGTTGTGCAGCTCCGCATTCAGCTCTCGAACTTGGCTTTGAGCCATGAGCTGAGCTTCTCGGTTGGCTTGTAGATTGCTCCGTGAATCTTGCATCGCCTCGCGCATGATCAAAAGCTTTTGGTATCGCTCCCGAAGAACCTGCGCGTACGTTGAATCTCCTGGACTTGGATCTTTCAAGGCAGCGTCAAGCGAAGACTCAAAGCCTTGCCCGGGCTGAGTTGCTGCATAAGCTCTCAGCTTTGATGCCTCATAAAGGGGTGACTGCATTTCAAGCCGCCAGTTGGCCACATTCTCGTTCCAGGCGCGCTTTTTGCTCAGAGGCTTGAATTGGACTTGCTTGACAGCCGCGTCAGTTGTCTGAATTGTCTTTTCGATGATGCGTCGCACGCTAATAGCATGCTTGGTATCGGCTGCACCAAGTCGGTTCTGCAGATCTTTGAGCGTGTCAACACTAGCGCGAATCTTCTTGATGGCATCTCCGACATCTGTTGGACTGTCCTGCTCAAATATGACCTTGATGCAACCGAGTTGGACATCTAGCTCCTCAGCGGATTGCAACGCCATATCAACAAGCGCTGGGGCCCGGGCTTGGTTCTGAGCATCATTTTTGATGCTGGATTGGCCTCCAGCCATAGCAGCAGGCCTGGGGCTAAAAGAAGATTCAATGGTATTGCCGGTGAACTTCAATGTATTGCTGGCAGCCTGCGCCACCTCAATAGCCATCCTGGGAGTCTCCTGGATCAAGTTGATCCCTGAGTTGAGCAGTTTGGAGGTACTACGTCCAGCATTCCGGACACTGGTAAGAGCCATGGTGGATAACTCTGTGGACGTGGAAGACAACCGAGTGAGTAATCAAAGATCCCAAAAGAGTCCCGAAGCATGCGGTTAGGCATGAAGATTTGAAAGCACATACCTCCTTTCTTTGCCGCCCTTCGAAACTCGCCTTGAGCAAAGTTATAATGCTCTTCAGCTTCTGCTAGTTGATTTTCCAGGCTTTTCGCTCTTTGCTCCATGAGATTCTTCCTCTCCTCCACAATTTTAGCTTGCTGCTCAAGGCGCTGAGTTGTCTTAGCCGTCTCAGCTAGAGGGTGCAAGAATCAGCGATAGGTATCTCCGATACTATATGCAAGTATTGAGGGGTGAATCAAAACAACGGAAGAGTGGGAGCTTGGTACTGAAATAAGAGCGCTCTTCAATACCTGCGTCGTGAGATAGGGTCACGGTGACTTCTCTGAGGAGATCAACAAGCAGTTGGAATGCACCTTCGACGGCTTGTGCCTGCTCGTAGCAAAGGTGCATCGCATCGCGTAGCCTCTGGATGGATGGTTTCAGGCTTTTCTTCGCCATCAGAGGATCTTGAAGCACTTGAAGAATATATGCGACCTGGTTTCAAATTCTCAGTATGCTCACTCAAGCCAAAGTATGTCTCTAGCCTGGGACCGTGACAGCTTACATGACCGCCTCTCCCAAGCATGTCATTGGTTTTCAAATGAATGGAACGCAAGTTATTCTCTGCTAGATTGAAGCAGGTTCTAGCCTGATCGAGGGTTTGCATCATTGCGGCAGGGAATGCCCGCCGCCTGCGCATCGTTCAAGTTAGCATAAACCCGCGCCCAGGTATATAGGTACGTAGCTTAGACAACCAGAGAATTGACTTGATCAGATGCTCACGTGAGGTACTTGAATCCTCCTTCAGGCTCGGTCAGTTCGATCAAAAGGCCGTTGTCCGAGAAGGACAGGAGTTTTATATGTCCAAGCAGGCTCGCAGCCCTCGGAGCGACCATGAGCATGGCTGGGATGCTCGTGCCGAGCTGAGCATCGCTCACACGAATGTTTTTCTTCAGACTCAAGGTCGCTTTCTGACGCCTTTCTACATCTTCTTTGCTTTCCTTCAGCGTCAAATCCTGTGACATGATATTGGACGAGATGTCGGTCGCTCGAAATGGTTTGAAACGGCGAGATGCCGTGTCCACAGCCGTATCAGTAATTGAATCCGCAATACGGCAGCTTCTCTTCCTGGCTCCACTGAACGAGTGCAAAGGATGAGGAACAATTTCTGAGTGCTTAATAAGTGTGCGACCCAGGTGTTTCGGTTGTGTAAATGATCTGAGTAACCTGTTATGTTCACGCGCAACTAGACTGACGAAGAAGTAAGGCAGGGTTTCAAATCCGACATAGACATGAGAGAAAACGGGGCGAGCGGGGAGAAATAATAGGTCTTCAGAGCAGGCGAGCCTTATATCCCAAAATCTTGTTGCTGCACACTTAGTAATACCGGTGAGCTT
Organism: Diaporthe amygdali; assembly: GCF_026229845.1. NCBI lineage: Eukaryota > Fungi > Ascomycota > Sordariomycetes > Diaporthales > Diaporthaceae > Diaporthe > Diaporthe amygdali. Next base: position 115,030 of record NW_026517039.1, read on the forward strand.
TCACAGTACCTGAGACTGGCAGAGGTCCACACACATGCAAACGGCGAGATTGACATCGCTGCGACCTTTGTCACACGAGCAGGATGCCTTCGTCGTTAACTAGGTGTCCAGTCATGAATAAGTAAGCGACTTGAAAATGCTACACAAATTACAGCCACTTCCTCCTGATGATAGTCAGTCTTGACCAATGGCTGAAGAATGCGGCATCTACTTTGAGGTAGTACACGTTGCCTTGCACAATTAGTGCAAGATCTCCTCGATCACGTCAAGATTCACTACGACACCTCCAGGGCTCATTGGAATTACCTGTCACTTCCATAGGTTGCCTCTGCAGTGCCGGGCAACGAATGGCGATCCGTCGCCCAGCATCATTATTGCTTTTGCTACGCGACATATATGCATGGAAAGCCTTAATCTACTTGGAGCCCGTGCTACAGCATACCGGTGTGGCAGCCCTTGTCTACTTTAGGCACTCTCTGAGGGCGCCGACTTCCCCAACCAACCTCTTCATTGGATGCCGACTCCGTGCGGCTGGACTGGAGACCCCACCGCTCAGATGGAGGATGGTGAATGAGCCGCTATCAGTAAGCAAGAGGGAATTACATTGATTACGAGAGTTACACAACAGGATTAGCAACAGGGGCTTGCATTGGGAGAGGGGCACAGGGCTGTGACGCATGTCGGAGACTGTGAGGCCACGCCACCGCCTCTGCCGCTTACTTGTTTCAGCTTGGGGGGCCATTCAAGATGGGTGTTGAGAGACAAGGGCATTGGAATTGGCATGAGATTATCAACTTCATAAGATGCTAAATTCCAAAGCATGCCTAGGTATTACTACAGAGAGTGCAGTCCATGCACAAAGCAGGAGCTGGGCGCTCAAGGCTAGTCTAAACTTTTCTAAGACAGACAGAACTCGCCAAGCTACGTTGTTTTCTCTCGTTGAAAAGAGTACTCAGGAGCTGGTTCACCGATCTGAGCTCAAATTTCTCCCCACACATTCTTCTCACTTTGGTATTGAGCGAATACGCCAGGCTTACACGCCTTTCACCATGTCTTCGCCACCCGAGATGAGAATTGAGATTTCAGCAATAACTAAAGCCAATCTTCAAATACGTGAGAGAATCACAATTCTGGAGCGGGCACACAAGGAAATACAACATGTCTTCCAAACCGACGTGGAGTCGCTACACATTGCCGTAAGAAGTCTGCCGGAAGTTATGCCCCTCCTGATAGAAAAGAAATTTGCGGTAAACGAAGAACCCCCCTCCCCCCCCCCAAGCTTCGCAAATTCTGTAGCGGACTCAACTGACATACACTAAATTGTACGCAAAGCCTAGCAAACTCAAGTTGCTGCTTGTACGAGTCTCGCCCTTTCACACGAGATTGCGCAAAAGGAAGCGCCAGTTGATGACAGGATTTTCAAACATCGTTAAAGCGATAGAAACCACAAATACAAACTTGAAGCAAACCGAAAACAAAGCTAGAGAAGGGACTATAGACGCTGCACAACTTTGCAGCGAAGCAGCAGTACAACATAAAACCTGCTCGGAGACTATCGTGAAATTATCAGAGGCGAAGGCTCAGAAAGAAGATCTTCAACAAAAAGCCACGAACGGTATTCAACAAGCACAAAAGCGGGCCGGGGAGTACAACGATACTATATCCAAATTATCAGACATGGCGTCTCTCCATGACACAAAAGCCGCGAAGCACAAGAAGGTATGATAGCAATCTGCTGGGTTGTCTATGTTTGGAATTCTAACATGTCTGTCCAGCGTATGCGTTATATCATTCCCATTCCTATTGCTTTACCTAGACAAAAGTATAGCCAAGAATTCCTTATGAGTCTTTTTTCAGAAACAAAAAAGGGCATGGGGGACCAGAGACTGATGCACATACCTTAGTGCTGCCAGTGTCAACAAATGACTGACCTTTGTTTCAATTGCAAACAGGTCTCACGAGAAGCGCGGCACACAATTACGGACGGTACAGAGCCAAGCAGAATTAGAGCTTGAACGTACTCAAGAGACAGAGAAAGCCTGGCAGGTTGCACTTGAGTCGCTAGGGGTTAGCCTGAAGGAGCTTCAGAGGCTCGGTTCGGAAGCTGATCAGGCTGAGAAGGACTGTCAGCGCCTTAAACGAACGGCTCTACTCTTGACTGACGACTATAGTCGGCTCTCTGTAAGATTGAACGACGTTGTCAGAGCTGTCACGTGGCTTGAGATTGGGACTTTACCAGGGGATGCAATCCGTGCACAAGCTGTACAATCTCTGCAGGCCCTTGCACTCTGGTTGCAGGAGAATGTAAAGCTGGTTCGTGAGAACGAGTCGGAAAACGGTGAAGGGTGTTGATTCTCTCACAGCGGTGAAGAGAGAAATTTGGTCAGAATCGGGTCAATGTAAGCGTTGATCAGGATCCAGCACTCTCTCAGCTTGTGTCAGCACCCAGCAAGAAAGTGAGGCAGAACACGAAGCAAATGTACCGGCGGCTTGATTTGGGAGCGGGGTTCACATGTGCATAAGGTCCAGCCCCCGGGTCTGTATCACACGGCTTTATTACCAGGAAAATGGCAGGAATCGCAAGAGTTGCGGCGATATTCAGAGCGGTATGAGTTGAGTCGACCCTTAAAATGAGTGGCGAGCAATGATGCTGAGACGTGGAACCGTCTGAGTGCAACGAAAACAGAAGAATGCGATCACGTACATCCTCGCCGCTTGCGGCCCACAATTCTAATTCAAAATCCCGCAAATGCCCATATCTTTGAGGAAGAAGCACAAAATCACACGTTGAACCCTGTTGAAGCAAACTGCCTGAGCTGGTACCTTTCCCCACTGCTGTAAATGCTCCAGACCGGACAGTTCGCGGTGCTGCCGCGGAGCGGCCGGAGCTGTGTCGGCGAAAATATGACAGAACTTGGAACCAGACCAATGGCTGGTGAGCTTGGCAGTAACATCCTTGACGGCGGCGACCATCACGGCGATGGAACTAGAGCGAAAAGGGGGGGGGGGGGTGGAAATCAAGACCTTGGCCCTGCTGTCGCCAAGCTGCACCCGACTTGTTTACTCGCATTCACAGTAGGAACACGTTCAACAGTCATCGGAGCATGGTACTTTTCCAGTTTCGATCAAGTGTTAAATGTCGCATTGTCGGGAACTCAGGCATGCCGTCCGAGTGCAAGCGAGTGATAGGGAAAGACGTCGTCCAGTGAGAAGGCAGAGAGGCCTGCTCTGATGAGCATGCAGCTCTAGATATTGGCCATTTGGGTTCTGCCCCGAAAGCTGATTCTAGTGAAGGATTATCTAATTGGTACGTTCTGTCAAAGGTCTCAAGTTCCTCGTCTCAATGGGAGGGCCTAATGCTGAGGATGGTCTTATCGTGGTCAACGGCATGAATGAACTTCTCTCTCATGGGAGGTCAAGGGAAAGACAGAGAGGAATCCAACGAGCGCAGCTCCAAACCTCTGACGTTGTCAGAGACATATTTTGTTCTAGCGTCCTTCTACTTACCTTCTACTGCACCACCTCCTCTAGGACTAGCTTGACACATCTAGATGGATCGATAGAGTTATCTCCACAGGCCGTGATAGGACCAACGAGTGGGTCTGGGGTTACTTCCCGGGGCAGACTTGGGGAAAAGATGGAGGGACGGAGAGACGGCGAGGGAGCTATGGCCCTCGTGCGTCCACACCCAAGACTTTTCCAAGACAAACGACCTCAATTCCAAGACATGGGGACTCCGCAACGGCGCCGCCGAATCAAGCGAGGATTTGGACGGCTGCACTCAGCGCTGGTCACAGCTCTCAGCTGGCCGGCGGGCACTCCACCCGCCGAGACGCTTAATACCAAACCTTACCACGGGTGCCATGCGAAATTGCTGGCCAGCCCCCGACCACGGCGCATTGTTCGGCGGCATCAGGGGTTTGACACGACCCTCGTCAGCCCTCCCATTGGCCAGTCCATGCGACTACCGACGGATCGGTAGAGCCTCACACACATCATCGCCGGCAAGTCCATGCTTCAATCATCTTGGCTCAGGGCCACAACTGAGAATGGACGCATTGCCTGGACATTTCCCCCGTATTTGGCGGCTAAGGCCCATGCGGAGCTGCTAGACCCCAGACTCCAGATCTTCAACTCCAGACCTGTGGGCCTGGGGAAATGTCGCATGAATCAGGTCCATCAAGTAGGCCCGGACGTATAAAGCTTCACAATGCCCAACTCATTTCCGCTCTGCGTCGTTCAGGAGACCTCATCCGCATCGTGGGCTTCTCCTTCACGCTCGGTTTCATCAATTAGGCATCTTGGAACATCTTCGAATACAGGGACTGGACATCTCAAACATCTCTTCATACACTTTTGTCTATATTCTTGATATTCCACAAATCCCACACGACTCAGCATCATGGCTGGTGGTGGCATGCCAATCTCCACCGGCACGGTTGCCGGTGGCTACCTGACCGGGAAGGCCCTCATTTTCCCGCTGTCACTGGTCATCTCCCTATTCTTTCTGTGGGGTTTCAGTTACGGTCTACTAGATGGTAAGCTGTCATATCTCTTTCTGGATTGGTCAAGACCGATACTAACACCAATTGGCACAGTGTTGAACAAGCACTTCCAGACCGTCCTCGGGGTCACCCGTCTCGAATCAACGGGGCTCCAGGTCATGTACTTTGGTGGAGGTTACCTGCTGTTCTCGCCTATCGCAGCCGAGGTCCTGAAGCGACGCAGTTACAAGTTCACCATCATCATGGGCCTCTGCCTCTACTCCCTGGGCGCCATCATGTTCTGGCCCACCGCGCACTTCACCACGCCCGAGAACAAGAAAGCCGCGTTCGGCGGCTTCCTGGTCTGCACCATGATCATCGCCTGCGGCCTGGCGACGCTCGAGACAAGCGCCAACTCATACGCCGTCGTCATCGGTAACCCAGCGACCGCATCCGCCCGTCTGCAGTTCTGCCAGTCCTGGAACGGCGTTGCCTCCTTCATCGGCCCTCTTATTGCGTCGAAGGCTTTCTTTTCAGGCGAGGGCTCCAAGGACCTGACCTCCGTGCAGTATGTCTACCTGGCCGTCGCGTGCGCCGGCGCTGCCGTCGCGGTGCTCTTCTTCTTCGCCAAGCTGCCTGAGGTCTCGCAGGAGGTCATCGAGGGCACCTCGACCGCCGACAACCCAGCTGCCGACAGCGAGGAGGGCGTTGGTGCCGGCCCCCTGTACAAGCAGTACAACTTGATCTGTGCCGTCGCGGCGCAGTTCTGTTACGTGGGTGCTCAGGTTACGGTTGCGGCCTTCTTCATTAATTACGCCACTGAGAACGCGCACTTCCCTTCCTCTGAGGGATCGCAGATGTTGTCGTACGGACTGATTGCCTTCACCATTGGTCGCTTCGTCGCCACGGGCCTGGCGACTGTCTTCCAGTCCGACTTCATCATGATCATTTACGCGGCCATTGCCATCGCTATGACAGCCTATGTCTCAGTTGGCACTGGCACTGCCGCGGTCGGTGTGCTGATCACAATCTTCTTCTTCATGGCTCCCATGTATCCGACCCTCTTCTCCCTCGGAACTGCAAATCTCGGCCGACACACCAAGCGCGGAGCCGGTATCATGGTTATGGGTGTCTCTGGAGGAGCCGTGTTCCCGCCAATCCAGGGCGCGATTGCCGACTCCGCCGGCACGCGGATCAGCTACGTCGTGCCGCTTGTTGGTTTTGTATTCGTTCTGACGTATGTGCTGGGTCACTGGCTGCGCACCGGAAGACACATCATGCGCGTCAAAGAGGTCGTCGCCACGACGCCCGAGGCTGCTATTGCCGCTGGAGAGAAGAGCGAGTTTGAGAATGTCGAGATCGTTGGCGACCGCAAAGTTTGAGGAGGACTTTCCTTTTTAGAATTTCCCGTCTTTGTAAAAAAATATGCTAGATTCTGCTTCTGGATTTGATATTCGGGAGAATTCATAATAAAAGACCGGGTATAGAAATTAAGAAGTGACGAGCATTTTAAGGTTCACCAAATTTTCGTTTTGAATTAGCAGTTCAGTACAGCGCTCACGAGTTTGCTAAGCAGGCTCAGTCATGTACCCGGTACTAGAGCCCCAACTACCGAGTAGCGTATCCTGAAAGTCGGGGTAGCCCCCTAGTGTGGACCCAGATGGAGGGGGCGAAAATACAACACAGCATACCATATCGCTTATTCGGTTTCATATATTCTTGTGCAAGGGTCGCTATTGACTGATTTTATTCACCTCGCCGGCGATTGAATGTCCTATCTATTCACTACCACGCAGGTATACCAACGTTGGTAACAAATTATGGCGGACTACACCGGCGGCTCGGAGCCTCTCGGCACCATTCACCCCAACCAGGAGAAGCTTCTGAACCAAATCTCGGCCTTCCTATCCGAAGTCGAGAATCTGTGAGTATTAATTCCACCATCATCGCTGTGTCTACCCACCTTGGTACCTCGACACAAGCTTAACATTTCACAGCACCCCGGGTAAATCCCTTGAGGACCGTCTGAACAAGAGCTACGGCCCAGGCACCCCGCACTACGACACACTCGCCAACCTTATCAAGTCCGGCCTGGAAGAAGGCTGGGTAGCCAACATTCCCATCGATGGGTCCCGCTACCGCCGCTCCCGGGTCTCACCACCGACAGAGACGACGCGCTTCTGCTCCGTAACGACCGTGTACATGGCCACCGTGGATGGCGAGGAAGATTTTAAAGGGCAGTACCATGCTCACCCGTACGGCGAGATCAACTGCGTTGTGCCGATTGATGAAGGGGCTGAACTGAAGGGGTTGAACGGGTGGATGGGCAAGGGATGGACAAGTCCGCGTAAGTTTATCCCTGGGCCCGTTGGTGAGGGATTGTCTGACTGAAATCGCTACATGCAGATCCGGGTAGCCACCACTACCCTCAGTGCCGAAGAGGCGGCGTCGTGGCTCTGTTCTTTTTGCCGGCTGGAAGGATCAGCTATGATGCTAAACCTGAGGATGAGATGCCTGCTGGTGCTTGATTTGATTCGGCTTTACGGTCATTAGAGGTATTTTCGGGTGTACTTGCAGAATTGAAGTACTAAGGCCACTTCTGGGCCAATATGATGTATTTTACATATAGTCTGCAATATGAATAGCTGTCTTATTATGCAAAACCACGCTATAACAAGAGAAACAACAAGCTCCCGCAGGCCGTTCCAAGCGCCGCTGATACCACTTGAAATCGTCCCATACCCGCTGTGAAAGAGTAGCCGCTGCTGGTGGAAGTATCAGTCGAGTTCGATGAGCTATTATCGTTCTTGGCTCCCGCGTCGACTTGGTTAAATTGGCTGATTACGAAAGACGATGCATCGGCTAGGTAAGCCGTGTTGTTGAAGTACGATCCGTGCACCCTAGAACTATTCCCGCTATCGCAGTAGAGGTCGTTGGCGTCACACCACGAGCGCATCTTGTTGGTGTAGGGCTCGCAGGCCGTGACGTTATTCCTCGCAAAGATCTTGATCGCATCTCATTAGCATCCCGATACTTGCAGTCCATGATATCTTATTGGAGCGAATAAATCCCTTACCCCATTCCGCGTGCTGTTGCCCTGGTTGAATGAGGCATTAACAGAGTGACTCGGGTCACCAAACATAATGACCGCGACGATATTCTGCTCATACTCGGCTCCAAGCTCCGGAGTGTCAGAGAACGCAGTCCCTGTGCCATCGTCGCGCCCACAGAGCGTGTCCGCCGAGACCTGCGCGCCCTGCGAGTAGCCCAGCAGCGCGATCTTACCCTCGGGACACGCGGCCACCCTGTCCTTGATTGCCGCCGTCATGGCCGTCACGCCGTCACCTTCGGACACGGTGTAATTGGCGAAAGTGGCCGGGTAGACGATCGGCTCGATGATGGAATTCGGAATCGCGGCCGAGACGTTGTTGGCGACGACTCCGACACGGCCGGTGCCGGGCTTCTCGCCTGTTGCGCGGGCGACGATCATGTACAGGCCATCCGTGCAGTTGGACGATGTTTGCGCGGCTGTGAGGCCGGCGGCGGCCAGGATAAGCGGGACAGGACGCATGATGGGGAGGATAAGAGTAATTCAGATGTGAGTGATTCTATGATCTCGCGCCACAAACAGCACTGGACTGGGAGCTGCAGTCACAGTCTCTGGTTGCGTGAGCCTCACAGTGAATTGAGGAGGGTTGGTCGAAGCAAGATGAAGGCATCAGAAGGTTGCATTCGTCCGAAGTGCCAAACAAACATATGAGGTGTGCATGTTTCCGAGAGGACTTCCGTTGCTGCCGGGTGCCAAGGATTACCCCGATGGCCGAACCTCGGCAGACTAACAAGCGTTGTTGATTTCCTGGAGCTGCCAAAGCAGGTATAAATCCACGCTTAGCATACGCCCCATGACCAAGACCGGATGACTCGTACGCCTACCAGGCCCTTGCTACCTGGCACTATGTCGTAATGCCGCAACTGCTCATCTTATTCCTTCGGAGATCATCCTAAGCAGCTCATGCAGCTCTAGCCGGCCCATAGCATTGTTGACAGTATCTTTAACGGAGTTGCTCACGGGGGTGGCAAGCCAAATATCTAATTCTTCACTTCGTATCTCTAACAGTTGCAGGCCAGGCCATGAGTGAAATTTGTAGAACCAAATTTTAATCGCTATGAATGGAATAATAGCGAGTGACGAGCAAATGCTGTCGCGTGTGGACCAAACATGGAATTTGTTTTTGTAGCCACTGAATCTTAACTACGGTGAGCCATCTAATTAAATGATTGCAGACACCGAGTTGGTGTGACAGGTAGATAAAAAAATCACCGGGTGAGAGTAAGTTGGATTGTTGCGACTCACTCCAAGCCAGCCGCTCATTCACCGTAGTAGCCATCCACGCGTTCGACACGCTAACGGAAACGCTAGCTTTTGAGGCTTTCCGCACGTGATCGAGTGATTGCAGGGGTTGGAAGACCCCTGAACTGGTACCGCGTTCAGGGTAGATGTTGCACCCATGTAGACTTGGAGGAGGAAGCGATTTAAAGTTCTTGGTGTTGATGGCACCACAGAACATTGGCGGTCAATTCAATCTATAAGTGAATCAAATCACACATGTGCCCGGAAACTCAAAGGTAGATCTGCGTTAGCAATACCCAGTGGGTATGTAATCAATATGTTCATGATGCAATTCTCAAGACTCGTCGTCCGTCTCCATATGCGCCATAGCTGTTATGCGGCTTCCAGTTCCTGTAGCACAATACGCAGTCCTCGCCCGGATGATGCAACTGCTAATACATCTAAGCAGTCTTCTTAAAATCAACACTGATGTCCTTCACCAGTGAAGGACCCTCTTGGCCTTTCTGCATAGAGCACGCGTAGCATCAAAGTCCCAATCGCTCGGCTTCGTCCGAATCATTGTATCTGCCCAGTCTCGATCCTCCTCCCACACTTCCAGGAACATTCCCATGTCCTCCCAGTATTCAGGCATGAATCCAGCATACTCGAAGTCGAGCAGGCTGGTGATACGACCGTGCTCGGAGGCCATGATATTCCTGGGATGGATGTCGCCGTGGGTGAAGACAGCAGTCTCGGAGCGGGGAAAGTTGCGCTTGACTTCTTCGTCTGGACCATGGTTCTCACGGTACCGCTGTACTATGAAATTTCGCAGGGCATCATCAGTCTTGTGCAAATTCTCGTCCAGTGGCAACGTCGAGTTGCCAGTTAATCTACCCTGTGGGTACATGGGCGAACCATCGACGGTGGTGTAAAAACATTTCTCAGGTGGTATGTTCTCGGGCCTTGGAATCTGTCGCAGGGCCATGATGATGTCCCATATGTCTTGGCAGGCTTGTTCCTTCTGACTGGGGGCGAGGCTGGGCCACACTTTTTCGAGGGTGTCGCCAGGAATCTCTTCCATGAAGATTCGCCCTAAACCCGCGCACTTGAAGTTGGAGTGATACACCTCTGGCACTGGCACGCTTGGTGCATGTTCTCGGACGTACTGCATTGCAGCACTCTCGCTACTCCGAGTTTCGCGGCTCTGCTTCATCAACACGCCTTCATCAAATCTGAAAAGCCATGCCCGTCCCTGTCGACGGGGAAGGTGAGGTAGCATAATGCGAAGACATTCGGGTGGGGTTTTCGTGACGGTGGTCTTGCCTGCATGTTGTTCTGGACTGTCTTCGGGCGTTTGCGATGCTGTCGTAAGAGGGGAGGAGTGTTCGGTTGGTGAGGTGGCAGAAGTCAAGGGCTTCTCTGCCTGATTGTGACCTTCATCAGTGTCGCAATCCATGTTGAATTGTTGTGAAAGGTATCTCGAAGGCATGTGAGACAAGAATGTGCAGTTTAAATACGAAAAGAAAGACTGTGTAGAGTTTCGAACGCAATGAAAGGCGTAGCAGCTGGTGTTTGGGAGCCCATGCCTCCAGCCCTAACCCTTTAGTTTCACCAGGGCCAACCCCCCCCCAACCGAATGAATGTCTGTTGATATCTAGATCATGACTACGGACAAAACGCTGTCATCAAAAGCCACTCATTCATTATTGGATTTCAATTGGAACCCAGCAGTTCACAAATATTTTTTATCCATTGTGGTGTCGAAGTGATCGGGCTCAGGATTCCCAACAGAGGTCAGTCATCTTTCTGGGACCAAAATTCTTGGACAGGGATTCATAATTCGTTTGAAAATGACAAAGATATCAGATCTTCTGATGCAAACCAAGATATCCCGTCTGTCTTGATCCACCAGTTCAAATACAGAGCTCTACTGCTAGTATGCCATGTACTAGTAGTGGAGTCTTTAGAAACGCCGTGTCACCTTCTTATGTTACAAGACGGTCCAAGACCTTCCTTTACATATTGAAAGGATCAATATTCACTGCGTGAAATATGTCTATATGTTACAAAGAAGCCGTCGCCGTGACTGTGAATGTCTTAGTCTAGTTTCTAGTTGATCTCCAAGACACGTCAATGTAGCAGGAGAGATGTACCACATAAAAGTCAATGCAGGGACTGTGGTGAAGATCTGTCATAGGATATGTTCGAGGGCTGTGAAAGAGTGTGAGTTGGAATGTCTATAAAATAGACTCAATGGAATATTGTCAATGGTGAATACAGTAGAGTGTCCACAGAGCCCAATGCTTCACATCGTTCCCCTAGACCAAGTCATGGAATAATTGACTACATGATGCTACTTCATAGAGTCACTTGATGTTGAGGACTGTGTACAGTGAATATACATGAAATCGAACATGTATTTGAGAGATTCTGGGCGCTAAGTGCCCAATACTTTCTGCCAGAAACTCTTCTACCAAACAGTCGTGTTCGACGTTCCCGTGGACCGTCAGCAACATGGCCAACATTCATCATGCCGGATCTCTCTCCGGTCACAATGGCACTTCTACCGCCAGAACTTGCACCTGCAAGTTCCCGAAACCCTACATGAGCAATGACAACAACGACAATATCAGTGGCAATGGAGAGATCAGCAAAATCCTCCTCACCGAGAAACTTCAGATGGATAATGGTGTCATGTACACTCGTCGACACGTTTGCGAACCCGCGACCAACTCAAACCCCTGGAGACAGGTCGTCCAAATTGCCAGGCCCAAGACTCCTCCTAAGAACAAATCACTTTGGGTGGTCCGCCAGCGCCAGGATGGTAAGAACCCGCATTGGTCTCTTTTCGCTGCATTCAACGACGACACCGACGGTCCGCCGGGCAGAGTCTGGCAGGTCAACGGAGACCCCGATGTGGGAATGCACTACGCCCACGGCTCACCCGACCAAGGTATTCCCATCTTCCTCTCGGCATCCTTTGCTGACAAGCTCCTCGTCTGTGACGACCTGTCACAGGACTGGGAGACCAAGCTTGACGAGATTGCCCACACCATCAAGCCCCCTGGCCCGCCTCAGACACCTGAAATTGAAGGTACTCGACAGATTGACTTCAACCGCGGTACCTGCAAGACTTGGGTGTGGCAGGTTCTGGACGAGCTCGTGGCGGAGGGCATTGTTTCTGGCGCTGTTGCTACTAAAGCTAGGAACCTCCAGCCTGTAAAGCCACTAAAGTAGGAATTCGAGACCTCCTACGCGATGTGCTACTACGGGACCATAAGGTAAACACCTCCGGGAGATCACGCCTCACAACATAACCTCCTATAGGGCAGTCTTGCATGGCAGAACGTCCTACGATATAACCTACTTCAGCATGCTGATGGGAAGATCTCCAACGAGAGAATCTCTCAAAGCAAAAGGCTCCAGGACAAAGTACCATTGACCCTCTTGCCTTGAAGTGGACTGGGAAATGTTGTTCCCGAAGACGTCCCTGTAGCTCAGCAAACGATTGGGCTCAAGTCAATACTCGCGACAAGAGGATCAACTTCGCCATCAAGACAATGATACATATTCGGAGCTGATATGACTTGATTGAGATGTCCTTGATGCTTTGGTGTTCTGTGCGCTGTTTACGTATATGTACTTTTCAGGCTTGTATTATGCTGCAGAATTTGGTGGTGTAGCGGGACGCCTTCATTGTGTCCCCTTGTTTCTGTGACAGGTTATATTCTACAAATCGTAAGGAGAGTAAGATCTCACTCTACATTCGTTGATGATGGCCGCAATACTTATGATAATGCTGGGTCGGTTGACATGGACTCGAAATGTCTGTATTATTTGTAATTTGTTGTATTGTGTTAGAAGCTTCGAGTTTCGCAGATGACTTTCCCGACTTTGTGTTTCAAAACGTACGTGCAGCCCTATATAAGCAGGAAAGTGTGCGGGTACGCGAGTTCTCAAGTTCAAATTGATCCCTTTCTGACCTCAATTACCAATTTCCCAAACTTATCACCAGTCCACATCCTTATCATAGCCTCAGGTGCATGCTCAATTCCCTTGACTACCTCTTCCTTTGTCTTTACCTTCCCCTGAACAAGCCAAGTTGCCATATCCATTGGAAGTGTAGGCATATACTTCTGGAGCAGGTGTGGATCGGAGCAGATGAAGCCATTTACCGACAAACGCTTGTAAACGATGTGGAGTGCAGTCCGGAGAGCCCATGGCTGATGGTAGGTAGAGATCATACCGCTCGCAATAATCTGGCCATAGTCTTTCATGCGTGTCAAAGTGGTCTCCAGCTGCTCCCCGCCGACGCAATAGTAGTAGACATCGATACCCTCGGGAGCCAGACGCGCAAGAGCGTCATCAGTTCTCTCCGTTTTATAGTTTCAGGCCCCATCAAACCCCAGTTCTTTGAGGACAAAGTCGACCTTTTCGTCACTTCCAGTGCTGCCGATCACCTTCATACCCTCTAGTTCGGCAATCTGACCGACTAACTATCCAGAAGTTCCGCTCGCCGCGGATACCCAGAACGTTTTGCCGGCCCGCGGCTCTTTTACGAACCCGTAGAAGCTGAAGTATGCGGCGAGACCCGCGATTCCCAGGGCGCTAACCAAGGTCTCGGGCTTGACGTCGATTCCCGGAGGCAGAACCATAACTCCAGAGGTAGGTATCATCTCGGCGGGAATGGGTTATGCAGTGAGCAAGTTGGCACTGCGCCGCAATCCGTTGCATAAAAGCATCCAAATTCGTTCAATTAGGCTTGTGAAAAGTACCCTATACCCGCCCTTCATTTCGAAACCGAGAGGGGTGGATCATCTTGGCCAACACCAACAACAAACTAGGAAGTGCCTAGTAAATGTGAGGGTTGTTGGCCGCAAGACAACGTGTTAAATCGCTAGTTGGCCCGATACTGACTGACCTTTTCCATGGAGCCTGCCTTAGTTCATTGGAACCTGAGGCGGAGAGTTGGGTGCAAAGACGGGAGGGATGCCAATGCAGGAGGGTGATAGTCTCTTCGGAGACACATCATCGTAGGTACCCAGCCGCGACGGGACGAACAAACAATTCATGATGCTGGTGTTTACATCCGCTGGTTTCGGCCTTAGCTAGTTATAGATGGCAATGAATAAGCTCAAGAATAAGTTACACAGTAGCACAGGCCACAGTCATACTATCACGGCTGGCGGAAGGAAGCAGGACATTGTCCGGACTGTACGGCAGGCCGCTGATCGCAACGTGGCTGTCGCCGCATTGCAGCAGCATCTGGCGGCGAGGTTGGCAAGGCTACTCATGCGGGACGAGACCAAAATCAGCGTGGCGCATCACTCGACGGCCAAGCATGGACTGGACAGCATGAATAGTGTACGAGTTGCGGAACTGGCTCTTCAAGGGATTTGATGCGGACACACCTTTCCAGCAACTTCTTTCATCAAGTTTAATTATTTCAGAATTAGCAGTTGTCAAGCCATCTAGACTACGTGCAGTTGCAATAGAGGGTGCTTTTGGAAAGAATTCTGCTTAAGATCTATGATTAACCTCAGCCGCTGTCTGTTATCTGATGCTGTGGTTGTGTTTGAGGTTATGTACTAAGCCAAACGGGGAGAGGCAGTTGAACGTATCAGCTGCACTGTCGACCAATACCCACACTCTTCTGCAATTTCGGGCAAAACAGTCTCTTTTGATAGAAAGATTCAAATCTGAAGATTTCAACTCACTTTTGAACCCCACTTGAACCCCATAGCAAACCCCATGCAAAGCTGCAGGAGCTATAAACCTTGAAAGGACAGAGCTCTGAGCGGGTTTCCTTGCTCGCTCAACCCTTGTTAAGTTCAACAACATCCCAAACGGAGGTGTCTCCATCTTTCGCCCAGCTTTCACCGAACAAACAGCTTCACCAAGACCCAGCGTACAAAATGCCACCCAAACGCGCTGCCAGGATTGAGTCGCGAGATGCACAGCCATCGCAAATCTCTCGCTCACCATCTCACAACAACCGAGCGGTGACACCAGTCAAGGAGGAAAACCAAGATGTCGCGGATGGCCCCGTGGACTAACCCTTGTCGCCTGCGGTCCAGGTGCCCGACGCGGTCGATGCGAGACACGACCAGCCAATCTCGATCCTCTCAGCCCCGGTCTATCAGCATCTACTGGCACAGTACTATCGAAACGGCGAGTACTCAGACCTCGAGGTTGTCTCCAACGGCGTTGTGCTCTCAGTTCACAGGATCGTTGTCTGCTCAGAATCACCTGTGTTGAAGGACAAGTGCAGTAACCTAGTGAGTCCCCACGCGCAGTTCGCCGTGTAGATAGGATCTTTCTACCGGGAAGGTGTAGTGACCAAATTCTCTAGGGTCGCGACCAACGCTTGGAGCTGCACCAATATGATACCGAAACACTGGACCGTGTCCTAGATTTCTGCTATCGCCGTACGTACTCGGATGGCGAATACCCAGACAACACAGCGCCATTTCCTCTTACCATGACCGCCGGCGATGTGAACGACGCTCTCGAAAAGCCGCTCGTTGTTCTGAATGACATAGAAGATACTGAATGGATGGGACTTGATCCTCAGTGCGAGGTCTTCGACGAGGAGGGGCAGGACGGGCGCGAGGACGAGGAAGACAATGGATATCTGCCATCCCCCTGCGAAATCGACCACCCCTGTGATGATGTCGAGTCTTTAGACGAAGAAGAGCTTCCCGCCAACATGCCTTCAGACTCCCAGGGGGAAGAGGAGACTCCGCAGCCTCCATATGCGATCAGCCTCTTTGCCAACTTCAACGTGTACATCGCAGCAAAGGAACTTCAAATTCCAGCCCTCCAGCTTCTCGCCCGCTTACGTTTTACACACTCTCTGCGCTCTCATTGGGCTCGGTTTGCGGACCTCCCGACTTTGATTGAGCAGGTCTATCTACGTACGGATAGCAGCGAGCCACTGCGCGCGTTGATCAGCCAAATGGTGGCTGCTGAATACGGGACAGGATATTCAGTGGCTTCCGAGGATGGTATCAGGGCGCTTATGGCCAGAAACGGCGAATTTGCCAGAGACGTGCTGGACACAACACTTCGATTGCGAAGAAGATGGGCAGATTCGGAATGATTGATGAAAATCCCGTGCCCTTAAGTATTTCGCTCATAGCTCTTGCGAATATTTGCCCACAGTTCCCAGGAATGTTCCAAGTAGGCGCCGAGTTGTATTGGTTCTTATCCAGCAGTACATGGTGAGGTATTTCTGTGGAGTTACTAGCACGGCTCGAGAGGAAGGAGAAACCGCTGCACCCCTTTAGCCCTCTTTACCCACCTAGGTAGTTTTTCCGCCTGGTGACTCAGTTTCTAACAGACTGAAATGAAATGCGTGATTCTCAGGAGTCTTTTCAATCCTCAGTTCTAGGTCACTTTCTTCGTACAGATGAAATATTCCCTCGAATTACTTGTCCATGACGAAGACGCAAAGCATCACCCTACCTTCTATCCGAGTTTATCACCCACCCAGCAGAGACTGGAATGATCCGCTGCCAGCATTCGACTGAAGGAAATCAATGAAATCAGCACAACCCCTGTGCCCTTTTTCCTTGGCAAGACCCTTCGCACTTTGGCACTCCTTCTCGCTGAAACCATGTGGCAGAACCGCGTTCCAGAGCAAGCACAGGATGTCGATACAACCACTTTCGGCGGCCGCCTCAAATGCTGTTCGGCCTCCCACGTTCGACTTGGCCATGTGAGGATCAGCGCCGTTGTCAAGCAGCAGCTTGACGATCTTGATGCTCCCTGTCGTTGCGGCCATCTGCAAAGCAGTTCCGCCGTGTCGTTCGGCCGCCGTATCATTGGCCTTGGCTCCATGCAGAAGGAGCAACTCCACTATCTCGTAGCTTCCGGACTCGCACGCTGCCTGCATTGGTGTGCGCTTGACACCACGACGAGCAGGCCTGTTGATCTCCGCCCCGTACTCAAGAAGTAGGCTTATCTTCTTTATGTTCCTCACCCTGATACCCACAATCAATGGTGTTAACAAGGCCGTGATGACCTGATCACCCCCCCATTCCTGTGGGATTTCATCAACAATTGAATTCGCGTCAGCCCCGGCTTCCATCACCTTCCGTACCAGCTCATAATTGCGCCCGCGATCATGTTCAATGGCAAAACCCAGTGCCTTTCTGTTTGTGCTGGGCCGAAATCGATTGGTAGAAAAGTACATGTCGGTCCAATCGCCGTGGCGGCATCGGCTATTGATGTTCATTCCGGCAGTGAGCAAGCCATCAAAAAAATCGGGATTGTTCAATTTGATCGCTTTCGTGAAAAGGTCACCTCCCAATTCTCTGAGATCATATTGATGGCGTGACTTCAACGCTGACAGCAGAAGCTCATACGCAGCTAGATCATTCTCCATCGCGTACATGAATGCAGCGGGGCATTGCAACGATGCTCCCTTCGAGAGCAGCAGGCGGATCATGTCATGATCGCCGATCTCTACGGCGGCCTGCAAAGGCGAGGAACCCCGTTTGGATGGCGCTTCCGGGCTTGCACCTAGTTCCAGCAGTCGGTGAACGAGGGTCTGGTTTCGATTTCGCACTGCCGCCTCCAGCGCTGTCAACTGAAGCCCAACATTGATCGGCGCACCCATCCGAATCATGTCTTCGATGATATGGATGTCATCCCAAGCTACAGCAGCTTCTAGTGGAGAAAAACCTGACACGAGCACGGACTGGTCAAGTGATACATCGCATTCAAGCATCGTATCCAAAATGCGTTTGTTACGTTTTTGCAGAACGTCAATTAAAAGATTGGAGTACCTGAACCTTCTATGGTTGTTGGTTCTGGCACCAGCATCCAGCAAGATAAGCGCCGCATCAGTCTCGTCACTGTGAATCGCAGCTGCCAAGGCAGGAGCCAGATTCTCCCGATTGAGCAATCCAGAACCGTGGTCAAGTACCATTTTGAGGTATGAGGTATTGCCAACTTCAGCTGCTGCCAGGACGGCAGCGTGAAAATGGTGCTTCTCGGGAAGACGGGTTAAAGCTCCACGGCTTTCGAAGGTGGCGATGAGATGATCGTCCTTGGCTCGGATAGCTTCTGCCAGAGGTGTCCTGATCGGAGTGATTACGTGCTTAGTATAGAAGGATCCATAGCTCTCAATATCATATCCACTTTCAAAATAAAAATCGCCACGGTAGGGTTTCATGTCTTCGGGATGCCATGATTCCACCGGGTCGTTCACACGAGCACCCATGCCAAGAAGCAATTCGATTAGCTCCGCATCACCACCTCTCACAGCTGCGGCCAAGACGGATTGCAATTGTGCCGTGTACTGCAAAAGAAATTTGCTCAACTCCAAGTTCGACCGCCTTGCTGCGTGACAAAGCATCTCTTCGATCTGCCGTGAATTATTCGAAACGCAGCTACCGCAGTCTATGGATTCAAGACACTGCGCAAATAAATATCGGATGATCCTGTCAGCCGCGGTGTTGTCGAGGTAGTGAATTATGCTGACCATAAGACATTCGCTTTCGAAGCAGATGTGGTGGTCGGCCGCTGGAATGCGAGAGATGAGCTCCTCAGCAATAGCCGAATGGCCAGGGCCCGGCCGGATCGCATTCTCAACCAGATCAATGGGAAGTTCTGAACCACAATCGAGGAGCATCCTCAAGAGGTCAAGGTCCACAGGCTCTGGTGGCTCTGAAGGGGGCCGAATGATTCCAGGGGGGCTTGTGTTTCCCATGTTCCATTGTCGCAAGGCGAGTGCGAGCGCACCTTGCTCCTTCTCTGGCTCTATCTCTAGCTCCCGCGGGTATGTCTTATTAGGATCGGGACGAGAAGCTAAAAGTGTCCGCACCAGCTCGATATTGCGGAATTTAGCGGCCAGCTCGATTGGCGTATAGTCTCTCCCCTCAAAATTGCAAGCAATCTCGTTTAGGTCAATGGCAATCCTGGTATCCTTTCTGGTGTGATGCAGGATTGTCGCCACGGCGTCAGGGTCACAACCTTCCACAGAAGCCCGAAAAAGATTGTCGGCAAGCGATTTAGCGACGCCGATTGGACCGGATTTGACAACTTCAAACAACTGAGTGCGTATCTCATGGTGTTCCCTGAGGAGTTGTAGTAACGACCTCCGTGGGACACCCCGGAGACCAGCAAAGTTGTTGGTGAACGAGTAGAGCAAGGTCTTGAACAGATCCGAAGACGAGGTAGTGTTTCTCCCAACTATGGTTAGGCCAGAATGTCCAAAGAAAGGAGCGTCTTCCGGTATCAATGATTTCAGACTCTCCATAATATCCTCGACATCTGGTGTCCCCGTGTCCCGAAAGTCACCGGTGTCATAGCTCGGAGTGGTTTTGGCGTGCTTGACGAGGGAGGCAACGAAGTTTCTCACTCCCTGCAAATGGCCATCGACTTTCGTCTTCGCTAAAGGTCTCTCAGAGGCGTTTTCTTGATGATGATCCTCACCTTGATTCAGAGACCAAGGCGATCTATCTGGGTAGAAAGGTTGAGCGTCCAAAGGCTCATTGACGACCGTGAGGCCCGGCATGAGACTCCAAAGAGAAGCGTCATCGAAATTTATTGAAGAGACAGAAGAAAAGTCGAAATTCGCAGGAGTTTGGATTGAATCGGCACAGTATTCACCGAAGTTGAAAAACGGGCTGAGTGTTGGGCAGAATAGGTTGAGATTTCGGGATGTAGGAATATCAACGACTTCCTCGTCAACTGACTGACTAAGACCCGCCTGCGTATCCTGCGGTCCCAAACGTTCAAGATGATTGATTCGGTCGTTCACTGGTGGACCGATGGCTGCGAGATGGCTGGCTTTATGTAGAACCAAGGCATTGCAAGGGCGGGTTTGGTCACCGAGGTGCCTGTTCCATTCTCCAGTTTCATCGAGGAATTCGACGAAGGCTTGCCTAGAAGCGGGCAAGGTGCCACCTGTGACAAAATTAGCTCAAACAACTCCGTTCACCATATATGGAGTCATTGCTCTAACCCTCATGCAAAGCCCCCTTCGGCATATTGTGTCGTATCCGATAGCGTCGTCGGGCTCTGTCAATCTTCTTCTTGCTGAGGACTGACCCAGAGACTATGATCCGTACTTGTTTCTTGATTCGGGATAGCATATCGTACTGCGAAATGAGGGCCGCCCATTCATGAGTTTTGAGGTTTTTGACGAATCCCCATTTCTTGAACTGCGACTCGTACTGAGCGGGACTGATAAAAGCTTCAGCTTGAACGTTCTGTGCTCCCGTATCACATCGCAGCTAGAGAATACTGCTTACCTGGCATGGAACCCGTACCTTTCTTTCATTAACTCAACAACACCTGGCTCGTCTTCTCTCCCTTTCCTTCTTTGTAGCTGAATCTTCTCGGCGCAGTACATCTCCTGCAAGACCTTCCTGTGTCGGTCCCATTCCTGCTCGGATATTGGCTGAATATTTGTCATCTTGAAGGGTCCCGCAGGTTGTGCTCAAGACAGGAGGTCAAGCGGTATGTGATAAGAACAATTATCTTCCCAGGCAAGAGGAAAGAAGGCTGGATCGTCAATTTCAAATACAACAAGCTGAAAAGATAAGCCCAGCTCTTTATATACACGCAAACCGAATTGGAGAAGAATTATACCTGCATCTAACATGGGTGCCAAGTGTGCTGCCTAAGGCCCTTGTTGAGGAGGCACTTGACCGCTGGCTGTAGATGTCGGCTCGTTGCCGGAGTCAGCAAGGTGGAGAGCAGGCTCCGAAAGGATTGACCGGCCGATGCTGTGGTTCGCTCATCGTTTATTACTATTCTGCACTTCTCGGCCCCCGACAGGACACTACAGTCGATTCTGGGGTAGCACAAATAAATTAGTGGACTAGGCATATCCATGGGCAAAATATTGTGCCCAAAACCCGTGCCCAAAACCTGTGCCCAAAACCTGTGCCCGAAACCTGTGCCCGAAATCTGCGCCAAAGATCTACGGCACAAAAACTGCGTCAAAAGGCTGTGCCAAGTTTTGAACGACTTTATTTAGTCAGGATGTCCACATTCATACGATAGGAACAACGGATGATACCAGAGAGCTCCAAATGCTTTCATTTGGTCCATGGACCTTCAGTGGATGACTATGGTCTTAGCAACATGGGACCGATGCTGCACTCAGGATGTTGCTGGGGACTATTGACACTTAAAGGTCGCTCCACCATCCACGACCCAGGTTCTGCAATTCCTCATGTTGGATGTCTGGAAAGTAACCTTGCTGAAGAGCATGTGTCTTCCAGTCTTCATATCTCTCCATCGCTGCCTGCAACAATTTGTTGCCAGGATCCAGATCTAGAGCCCGTCGGGCCGCTTTGCAACCTACCGCTAGGCACGTTTCATCAGGTGGTCTGCCATTGTAAATTACCACAAGACCCATGGCCACGGTAGTGTTGAGGTAGATCTCTGACTGACGGTCGGGCTTCCACTCAGGGACGCCAAAGGACAACCCAGCCCCGACACTCATTTCATATGCGCGCAAGATATCATTGCTCCGTGCATCAGAGACGTCTGGATCCACGGGAGTCTGGGCGATTGAAACAACGATGTTGGTCAGCTGGCATTCCAGCAAAGAGTAAGCTCTTCCCAGAAGGTCCTCTATGAAGGCTTTGTCGTCGCTGGTACTGTATTGGGCCGCGGCCCACACATCTTTTCGCCCTGTACCTCGTGCGCACATAGCAAAGGCTTTCTCAATCGGAACCATAGAATGTTTGAAGCCCTTCTCATCAATCAAATCTCTGCCTAGCAGGTGCAAGCTCTGTATATCTGCGATGAGCCGTTCACGATCCACAACGTGGCAAGATCGGATGTCTTGAATGACATTGGCAGCAAGTTCTGTGCTCAGGCCAACATATTCACCCTGCAACGAGATTCTGGAAAACTCACGGAGGTACTTCCGGAAAGGTTGAAGGACCATGGCGTGGATGTCGGGCGTTGTAAGGTAGTCCGGGGTGGTGTTACCCTCGTGAAAATTGGTTGTGAAAGCCAGCGAATGGCGGGTCGCCTCATCCATTTGGTGGAACAAGACAAGGCCACTGTCTCCCATGATCGCACGACAGAAGACGTCTACATCACTGCCGCAGAGAACAAATTCGCCATGAGAAGACGAAGCATCGATGTGTACGGAATCAAGGCTTACTGCGCACGAATCAGTAAAATGATCAGATTTGGATAGGTATTGAATAATCAGAATCCCTCACTGGCTCCATGGGACGGGAGAACTCAGATAGACCATGCTGATCTCAATGGAGACGGCTTCCTGAGCATGGAAGGTTATGATGAAAGCGCCCATTCTGGTCAAGAATTACTTACTGTGGTGAGTCAGAATGCACAGATTACTGTACTTGGCATCAATCAAGCAGAGATGACTTGCAAATAACCGTTGTGAAAGATCAACATCGGAAGCGATGACTTTCACAAAGCGGCCGCGCCGCAAGATTATCTCTCTGCCTTCGGCGAAAGTCTGGCGATTCGTCAAGAGGATGTTTGTGCTGATCTTATGTGTCTTCTCGGGGTATCTCTGAGCATGATTGTCAAAAGCTTCAGCCTGTTCGTCCTCGCTTCCAGGGAGGAAAGACATAGCACGTGATAGAAGCTGCTCAACGGTGGGGTGTGGGAAGTCGAGAAGAATGCTGGCGTAAATTTGATTGCGGACCTCCAGAGGGCAGTCGAGTAGCCCGACCGGCTGGTCAATGGCTCCGTTTACCGTAGCCATGATTGACGGCGACGTGTCCGTAGTTGATCAGGAGAAGGGTGAGGATGATTTGAATCGTCTTGGCCAGGCAATGAGCATGGGACAAGACAGCTGCTGCAAAGGTTGGGCCTGATGTACTATCGCAACTGGAGTGGGAAGAACGATGGTGATGTATTAGCCTCCTGGCAATATGAGGTACTCAGTCAATTACGATCAGTGTCAGTGTCGGCTGCCTGTGAGGCAGGTTGGGGCGATGACTACTTGCCACAGGGTTGTGCTGTTGACAAGCAGTTCAGCAGCGGGCGATGAGAGGAAGTGAAATGCGGCTCTTCGCATTTGTACTGGTAGCTCTTGCGTGGGTAAACTATTGCGCAGCACCCAGCAAGCAAATGGTAGTGGTCTCAATCTTGGAGGGAAAAAGGTTTGCAGGCAGTAGCCGAAAGCGAGACGACTTTGTCTGCCCCATTTTTGAAACAAGCGAAGAGCTCAGATCCTAAAAGCAAGCATCTCTTTGAAAATAGTGTTCTTCTTGATTCCAGCAAACGTAATGACCCAGAATTAGACGGTCAGATCTGGTATTAGGCAACTAATGTAGTACGAGGCCTTGCGCGTCCAGGCCACAACTGCCAAACGGCCCAGTCAAAAGTCAGGGTAGCAGCAGTCACAAGCACAAGCCAAGTTATCTAATGTCAAAAATTTGCGATGCTCATCTCGAGACCAGTTGCAGGTAACTCAATCATTTCCGTCGCCGACTCCATCATGAGCCAGAGTACTCGCCCCGAAATACCACAACTTTGATGACATCTGTGGAAAAAGTGGACAAACCCCAGCCTACCGGCGTGTCCCAGAATAAATCGCACGCGTAATACCATATCAAGCAGGAGAAATCCAAGATCCAATAGATGATCAAGCAGATGACTGAGTTCGCAAGACCCTGGTCGTTAAGAAGCATCACACAGCACAACGGCACAAGAGCACATGTCGATAGTCCATCGCAGTATAGTTGAGTCCAAGCCTCTTCCATAATCATGTCGGTGCATTGCACATGTGTGTGTGGTGTCTATCACAAAACCGCTTGGCGCTGTCTTGCGAGCCATGTCGATTATGAAATGCCGATCAAAATCCACATCTCGGCAAGCCCAAATCCAGAGACGCTTACAGCCATGAAGTCCGCTTTGGTATATTTCCAGTAATCGTCTGTGACTGTGGATGACTTTTGGCATTTGCGCTGGGCTTGAGGAGAGGCTGGCACTGGGGTTCATAAGAAGCAATTCATGACTGAAGTTGTCGTTGATCCCTGTTGTGAGAAACCGAAGGCGATTCAAAAAGGGAATTACGTGACCGCAAACACCACGACAAAATCGTCCGATATCGTCTCTACGTATTACGCAGCTGATGTCTGTGCGGCACTCCCACGTTGGGTCATGGATATCTTCGACCACTGCGAATTCCATCAGTAATCAACGAATCGTGCTCAATCGTGCACCTGAGTGAGAATTTAAGATATATAGGTGGCCGGGGAAACTTACCTCTATGCGTCACGAAGCATAGGCTTTCATATTTTCGATGGAAGACTGGTATTTGGTCGACTAGAACGGCAGTGTCGCGCGGGAACTCGGGAGAAAAGCCGCGGGAAACAACGAAAACAAGCCCCGCCCGAAGAATTGTCTCTTTGGCTTCCTCGAAAACCTGGCGATTGGCGAAGAGAATGTTGGTGTGGATTTGGGCGTCGACATTGATATTCCGCAGCCGGTTATCGATGGTATTGGTCGGGAAAGACGGTGCGAAAAGTACGTGGTCGTATACCATGTCTCGAAGCTCGGCCGGGAGATGAAGGAACCGAAATGGCTTGTGAACAGTTTCCGAGCCCATTTCCTGGATATCGCACTTGACCGTGCCAGTTGCGGGTATGAAAAGGGTCCACGGGTATGATGAGTCTGGGTAAGTAGCAGAGTCGACGTTTGAGGCTTGGCGATGTCTAGATCGGGATACATATGGGGAAATATGTTTCAGATGTGATTGGGGTTGAATTGGATGAATTTCTTGTGTAGGATTTCTCCCAATTTGATTTACGGTCAATTCTCAGCTAGCTCTTCAACTATATCGTGAAGGCTAATCAGGTGATGCCACAACTCATATTGCTCAGAGAGAAATTGCCATTTAACCGCTAGTCTAAGACACAGAAAGTTCTCAGGGTCTCTTTTCAAATATTTGATGCACTTAAGCTCCGCCAGCCTTCCCCATAGGTAAAGGGTGGTTTGGCATAGACGTGCGCTTAACAATCTTAACAAGAGTTCGAAGAGTCCCTTTTCAAACCCTACCTGTCGCCACGCTAAAAAGACCGTATAAACACTGTACCAATTTTAGCCAGCTTGAAAGTCACAATCACAGGAGCTGCTTCAATCATCATAAAGTCGATTTGAATGAACAGATTTCATTCTACGCATACCGTAGGCCATGTGCTCTACTGTTTGATATCCAAAGATCAGGAGATGATTGGCAAATGATACCCTGGGTATTGCAAAGATCTTTAGCTATTTTGCTTATGCACTTCAAAAGCCAGGTTGAAATTCCAATTGAATATTCTCAACCGTACCTGATTTCTTAAAATGAATAGATGCACGTCGATCAACATTGACCCCTGACCATGATGGTAGAAGATCGCAGCCCTGTATGATAAAATCAATGTTGATAAATGGTGTGTGCAACATGATTAATGCTGTCTTCATTTCCTGTATGAAATGTCGACTGGTTCAGAAGGTATGAGCTCTAAACACCTGAAGACTTGGGATGGCTGATACTCAACCCATCAATTGCGTAACTTTCAGTTAATGCAAACGGTGTGGGCAGGTGCTACTCTCGCTTCCTGTTTGCAATGAAACTCACCCACCGCAAGCTTTGTATGCTATCCTCCGTCAAAACAATACTGCAAGATCACTGCAGTAAACTCTCGCTGATACCCGCCCTCTCTCTGCCACTCCAAAGAAGCATGGATCCATGCATATCGTGCCACGACCAGCTCAAGCAGCTACTTCTCTCAGTGCCTGCCGACGAGCTCCGACTTGATGGCCTGAGTGAAATCGACAGACTTCAACAAGGTTTCAAGGCCTTTCAGCTTGATTCTAAGCCCGATTCAGGAGAAGCCAGTGCGCCAAATGACGCTGCTCCTCTGATCACTTTGAGGAAATTGCCGGGCAGAGGGATCGGTCTCGTTGCGACACGTCGCATCCCTGCCGGCAGCATCATTTTCAAAGAAAAGGCCGTTTTGGCCCTCCCAGTCCGCGAAGACGGGGCCGTTTATTCTGACTTCTTCACAAAGCTTGTGGGTGATTACAACAAGTTGCCACCTGGGACGCGCCAGCGTATCTTGGGCCTCCATGCATACACTCGACCCGACCTTGAGAGTGCCGTGCGTAAATTTCTCGCCGCGGGCAAGGGCAATGTTAAGCTCACCAAGCGTCAAGCGGACTTCCTCATTCATTTGAACTCGATTTGCGCGACCAATTCGTTTGGCGGTGCAAAGCTGTCGTCCACGATGCTGTACCTCGGGACCAGTCGGATCAACCACTCCTGCATTCCCAACTGCGAGCATTCGCACGGATCGGAGAAAAATCTCGACTATGTTACAATCCACGCCATTCGCGATATCCACCCGGACGAGGAGATTACAGTGACATACCTCGACGTCTACGATCCGCGCGACAAACGAAGAGCTGACACGGAGCGCGTCTGGGGCTTCGTATGCAACTGCCCAGCCTGCGATTATGCCAACCCTCTCATCGACACGACCATACACGAGAGCCGAATAGCCGAATACCGCCGACTCAGGCTTGAGTCTTGCCTTACAATATCTATGGACGTCCGTTCCATCCCATTGCCACTTGAGGATCTTGATGAGGCGCTTCGTCGGTCAATTCGTCGAGCTGTGATCACAGAGTCCATCAGCGACAACCAAAGTGTTTTGGAGAAGTGAGTTTGAGGATCCATACATATGGTTTTCTTCATTGAATGAAGCTGCTAGCTAACAATTCACTCATCGCTTACTAATAGATACATTCTCTCGGCCGGAATTTGCGAATGCAAATGGCTTCTAACAGGCGATGAGCGAGACATCAAGACCCAAATCAGCTTTTTGGAGCCAGCTCTGGCCCTGACGAAGAAGTTCCCTTTCACCCACACAGGTCGGGAAAGAAACGGTGATGTAGGACTAAAACTGCAATCAGCAAGAGCCAGACTGGGTAGTACGGGAAAAGCGCAGTGGGCGCAACTTCGGAAATATGGAGTCCTCGTGCCGCGAGGGGACAAACATGTCACGGCGCAGATTGCCTTGGGTGCCAAGCTTTCGGACGGGAAACATGCTATGGATTTCATCGACGGTAGAATACCGCTCAAGGATCTGCCTGCAGAGCTGCGGGCCCTTGTGACCGCGTCTGGTCACAGTCTCGAGGAGATTCTCAAGGTGGCCCGAGAAGAGTTGACCAGACCCCAAGTGGAAGGAGATGTGTGAGAATGGGTGATGATTAACGAGTAGCCAAGCAAGAGGCTAGAACCTGGAATGCGAGATATAGGAATACCGATTCTCGGGTTGGCAATATGAACGCGCTGCTTTTTGTTTCCAGCTCCCTACCAATGAGCACTACTTTGAGCTGCGAGAACAGACGTCCTGGCATATCTCCCTCAAACGTGGCAACTATTAAGGCCATGGGGTTCATGATGGTGTCGAGCTGCCAAGTCTGGCGACAACGACATGTCGCTCTACTTTCATAGCCGTTCCTGAGCCGCTGATTGAGAAAGCGACTCAGCCCTCCCTTTATCTGCCTGTCGCCCTTGACTTATTGGTGATCTCGGACTACGAAGCATAGCGACATTTTCAAATATCTCGATGACAAGGGCAGGTCCCAACCAAATATGTTTGTTTTCCTCATAAGGGCCGTATCTAGCTTAAAGGGCTGACTATTGGTCAAATCATTGCACTTGACTCAGGTGAGTCTACCCAGCAGGAACCAAGTTTGGGACAACAGCTCTTTACACCTCCACTGCGAATCGATGCTTGAGTTGCGCTCTTCTTAATGACTCTTCAAATCAGGAGACACTTCTCCACCCGTATATTTGAACTGAACAATGCCAGTCTCGGAGGGAACAGGCGGAGGCCTGCCTGGGGATGTCAGCACGAGCGCCACGTGTACAGCAGCACCCATGCACCCAATCATATTCCAAGAATGCCCTCAATTCTGCTTTACCCAACAAGCGAAAATAAGCGGTCTCGCTTGTGCAGCACTGCCTCCAGTTTTGAGGCAGGCTGTCGGTCGTTCTAAATTCTGATTCTTAACGTTTCACTCCGTCCTTTGTCCACTTCTATCTGACCAAGATGCCTGATTGAAACCATTATCGAATTTTTCCAACTGCTATCTCTAATGGCTGAAGTGGCAGGTCTGGTCTTGGGGGCGGTTGGGCTGGTCGGCCTCATCGGCGCTTTCAAAGACACAATTGAGCTCTTTTCCCTCATCACAGCTTCTCAAAACTTCAATCAGGAGCTCCTGGTGACCATCTCGAAGCTCGACATTGAGAAACTGATCCTCCTACACTGGGCAGATCGAGTCCGACTCTTGCGAACAGACCATGATTCAAGATTGTCGGACCCAACCACTCAGCAAGGCGTGAGTTTGATACTGAACCGCATCGAGAAACTCTTGTCGGATGCCCACGACCTTACCAATAAATATGGCCTTTGTGAAGTATCACGTGAAGAGTCTTCAAGCTTGTCAAGAAGCCCCACCTTGATGAGCAGCTATCGGATGCAGCGATTCTCTTCGTCCTTTCGACAGCTCAGACTGACTATCGCACCTCGCACCAAATCGACAATGACGAACAAAGTACAGTGGGCGATTAAAGATCGGGACAAGTTTGAAGATCTGCTCAAAGAGCTTAGCCGACTCACTTATAAGTTGAATTTGTTGGTTCCCGCTCAAGGAAATCCTGAAACAGACCACCCAAGTGGTCTTGGCTGTGAGCATGTTCAAATGCAGACAGAAATACCAACGCCTTTTGTCGACCGTACGAAGGCCATACCGGTTGAATCCTTGGAAGGGACCAGGAAAGACAAGACTCATGAGTACTCGTCATATTCAGCCGCCCAGATTGCACAAGATGCTCATTGCGTTGCGAATACGAATGACCTCAAGGTCGCTTTATTGGCTGCGGAGAAGCAAAAGGCTATCTTTGCCGGGCCCATAAATGCGGAGCTGCTCCATCGCGAGGCGCTCTGCAAGAGAATACTGAACAAAATATGGTTCCGAATGATGGATGACAGAAAGGAATCCGTATTGCCAGCGCACATTAGCACTTTGGAGTGGGCACTCCACCCTCCCGAGCAGGGCTGCCTCTGGGACGACTTCTCTCACTGGCTACAGTCAGGCTCTGGCATTTACTGGGTCTCAGGAAAGGCCGGCAGCGGGAAGTCGACCCTGATCAAGCATTTATACTCCCATCCAGATGTTCCAAGCCTTCTTTCGCAGTGGTCAGGCGACAATAAGTGCATATTGATCAGCTACTTCTTCTAAAACGCTTCAAGATAGTTGCATCAAGTCGGCCGATTCCTGAGTGTGTGCTTGCTTTCAGAAATTGCCCAGGCTTGAGACTTGAGGATCTGAACCGGGGTGACATCACGCGATACGTCAAGCACACAATTGGGGAGCACGAGTATATGAAAAGGCTCTCGTCAAAATACCCTGGTCAGGCGCAAGTCATACTAGACGACCTTGTCGAGAAATCATCCGGAGTCTTTCTCTGGGTTGTTTTGGCCTGCAGATCCCTCATTTCCGGTTTCGCAGACTACGACCGGTTACCAGAACTTCGTCGTCGTGTGGACGATCTGCCGCGCGAGCTTTGGGACCTCTTCGACCACATGTTGCGGAAAATAAACGCACGGCATCAGGAGCACGGGGCCAAACTCCTTCGTACTTTGCATTTGCACAAGAAGGATGAAAGAATGCATCCAGGCGGGCTACCAATAACTGCAATGAGCATGGCAATGAGCGAGGGCGACGCGAGCGATATCTACCGGAAGTGGCCACAAGAGGAAAAGCCACATTACTACGAAGAAGTAAGTGGACGGCTTAGGAGCCGCACAGGGGGATTACTTGAAATACAATTACGGAAGGAACATGGATCTCTTACGAACGCTGATGGTGCTATCGTGGAGTTCATGCACCGCACCGTCTTCGAGTTTCTAGATGATCCTAAGGTATGGGAGTTGAAAGGATTACGAATAAGCGACGACGCATTCTCGGAAGCTGCAGAAATTTCGGTGTTGAAACTTCACGGCAGTGTCCGCCTCTTGGATGACCAACACGAAAATATGGCTTGGGCTATGTTGAACGAGGGCTTCGAATGGGGTACTATTGCAGATCAGGAGAAGCCAGAAGGCCGCGGCAACATCTACTGGAGAATACAACCGGCACTTAATGTGCTGACATATAAAGATGTTCGAGGTTCCTTTTTGCCGCGACTGGTCAAATTCAACGAACACGACAGGAGGGAAGAACATTCTCATGCTAGTCTACTACTGGCCGTTGAGCGCGGTGCAACGAACTACGTCAAGCGGCACCCTGATTTCATTGCAACGGCTGTGAAGACCAAGTTTCTCTGCGGATGTCTGCCTCTACTTTATCCTTTCGTGAGTTTGGACTTCGTCTCTAAACGATTCGAGGGGCGTATCTTGGAAAGAGATGTGGCCATGGTACGATTGTTGCTTGTAGCTGGGTGCAGTCCCAACGCGAAAACTATTCTTACAATCAAAGACCCTTGGACGCACTGGCTCGAAACTCTTCTCAAGTTTTGGCAGAGGTTGGACAAGGCATCCCAGATGGCTGCTATTAAAATCACAGCATCCTTCGTGGAAGCTGGGGCCAACACAATGCCTCTGGGGAGGTCGATGACAGAGTGGACGCATCTGATTTGTGGACAAGGAGAAATGGGACACATCTTTGAGGATGCATTGAAGGCTAGCTTGTCAACCATTGACTGCCAACGGACGAACGAACAGTGAATAGAGCAACTCTTGGGTTACTATGGCGAGGAGAACTGTTGTTATGGCAGAATGAAGCTTGTTGGTTTGGTCGGGGCGAGTGGCGTTAGTATCCTATGACGAAGGTTTGTAAAGTCGAGACTTGGGAGCCCAGGCGTGGTGTTGGATTTCTTCCAGCGAGACCCGTCAAGCTGCACCTCTACTCCCGCATATATTGAGCGTAGTGACTTCATTGATAACCACCTAATGATTCAAGATACTTTTAATGATGCATTCTTTGTCATGTTGGCTTCCATTGCACCACTTCAGCGAATAATTCCGTGAACCTTTTGCGACCGATTCCCACTACCAAAAACACCCGTGGACCATGCCATAATCAGACAAATATTGCAAGTTTCTTGTCATATAAATTCAGATCATCGTTCTTCTTAAGTGGGGCCATTAGTCAACGTTCATGTCTTGATCTTCAAATTTCTAGCCCAATCGCGCGCTTCTTGAAGCCTAGAGCGAAACGCTGAGCGAATCAACACCAATGATTTCGGAGCCATTAGGTCGACAAAGATATACCTAAAAGGTGATATCATCCTCTCATCGAGAATTGTGGCAGAGTCGAGCAGACTCACAGATTTGGTGGCATTCGTTGAGAGCAAGAAGTCAAGGTGATGCTTCTAAACCAGATCATGGATCATGTTAGTGTGAGCACGGACCAACAGCACAGAACATCTTGAAGCCATCACGGACCCACATTTTCTTTCTCTTGACTAAAATTTTACAACCGACAGAAATTTTGACGCACTTGTTGTCCGAAGCCAGCCCAACTAACCGCTGCTATGGCTGTCCCAAGACCTTCAGAATACATCGTACCCACCAGCGAGAAAGAGCATGTCTCTCTTATTATCTCAGAAGCAAGCTGCGAAGCTGAGGGCCTGCACCTTGTCACATGGAGCTCGGCATTCCTCCTCTCCAAGGAGCTGTATAAGCTGCGCATAGAGCGCTCACAGCTCAAAGGCACCACCACTGGCTACTCAATTCTTGAGCTTGGAGCAGGCACGGGTCTCACTGGCATCGCTGCCGCTGCCGTCTGGGGAGGAAGTGCCTTGCTGACAGACTTGCCCACCATCGTCCCTGGCGTGCAAGTGAACGCCGACCTTAATAAGGACGCTGTCACTGCTAAGGGTGGGAGTCTGGCCTGTGGCACACTTGACTGGAATAGCCCGGACACGATACACACCCACAAAACATCTGACGAAAGCCAGCCTGCGTCGATCCAGGTGAACGACGAGACTGCATTTCCCATCATCGTCACAGCAGATACTATGTACACTGAGGATCATCCTCAGTTGCTTAGTCAGACCATTCTGAAGTGTCTACGGAGGACAAAAGATGCTCGTGCGATCGTCATGTATGCAATGAGGATTGCGTATATTGATCACATCAGGGAGTTCTGGGAGTTGATGGAGGAGGGAGGCCTTGTTGCTGAGCAAGAGGGCCGGGCCGAGATCGACCTCAAGGACTGGGACGATGAAAAGCTTCACGAGTGGATTGTGTGGAAATGGAAGGACCTTTGAAGCTCAATCGTTGCTCTCAACCGCCTGAAGACATTCTCGGGTGATTGGAAAAGCGAAGGCCCACTCTTCCAATCACGCGCGGCCCGCAAAGTTGGTCATTTGGAGTCCGGGTGCTCTTGATGCGGAGGCACACGGGACTGCTCCTACGCCCCGAGCTCGGCGGGATCGTCTATGCCGAGCCGAACGGAAGATGACTTAGCCGGTCAACCCGCCGTCCCGGAGGCACACCCGGCGATTTGCGACAAGTATTTGTGCTGAGGTACCGTGTCCAAGAATTCCAGCAGATTCTCCATACATCATCTTCGTTCCTGAGATCACCGGGAACATTGAACATTTCACCATGGCTGCCACACCATCACAGCCAGTCATAAGCATTGCCATCATCGGCTCGGGCTTGATAGGTCCAAGACACGCAAGAGCTGTAATACAAGATCCCAATGCCTCGCTGCACTGCATTGTCGACCCCAGTCCGGCAGCTGCTTCAGTTTCAAGCGAGTTGGGAACGACCTGTTATCCTTCTATTCAAGACATGCTAGCATCCTCATCCGGTAAGCCCGACGCAGCCATAGTCTGCACACCTAACAAGACACACGTGGCCCTCTCGAGCGAGCTCCTCTCAGCAGGAATCCACGTTCTTTGCGAAAAGCCTCTGTCCGTCGACATACCCACTGGACAGTCCCTTGTTGCACACGCCAAGGCACACCCCAGCCTTAGTCTGCTCGCCGGCCATCACCGACGTTTCAACCCCTATGTAGTGGCAACAAAACGCATACTGGCCTCGGAGACACATTCAATTGGCCAGATCACAGCGGTCTCCGGTCTCTGGACTCTGTATAAGCCGCCGTCCTATTTCGATCCGCCGACGGAGTGGCGCCGCAGCGGCGAGAGCGGAGGCCCAGTGTGGATCAACCTGATTCACGAGATCGATATATTGCACTATATACTGGGCAGCAAGATCGTGTGTGTCGCTGCCTTCGAGGCTCCCAAGCGCCGTGGTCATGATGCGGAAGAGGGAGGAGCCATACTACTGCATTTTGACAACGGGGTGGTTGGGACCTTTCTACTAAGCGACGCGGTTGTGAGCCCGCACGCGTTCGAGATGGGCACCGGAGAGAACCCAGTCATTCCAAGGACTGGGAAGGATGTGTATCGGATTTTCGGCACGGATGGCACGTTGAGCGTACCCGACCTGAGGCGGAGCTTCTACAACACGGAAAATGGCGTGGAGAAGTCGTGGAACAACCAGTTGAGTGAAGTCACCGAGACGCTACAGGACTGGCTGAGCGAGGACGAGAGGAGCAAGATTCCGTTTGAGCTGCAGGTTGCACACTTCATCAGGGTCATCAGGGGTGATGAGAAGCCGGTGTGCACTGGGGAGGATGGGTTGGCGGCTGTGAAGGTAGCAGAGGCCGTGAGGACGGCGCTACGGACGGGTGGTGTGGTTGATGTGAAGTGAGAGGAGGCTT
Source organism: Diaporthe amygdali (assembly GCF_026229845.1). NCBI lineage: Eukaryota > Fungi > Ascomycota > Sordariomycetes > Diaporthales > Diaporthaceae > Diaporthe > Diaporthe amygdali. The sequence continues at coordinate 148,597 of NW_026517039.1, forward strand.
GGAGGAGGATAAGTTCTGATTGGATAGCGAGCCATACTCTCTGCTCTCGGCATTATCTTAAAACACCATTGAGCGAGTTCAAGGATTCCACGTCTTCCAGTGCTAACTTATAGAAGAGAATTGGGCTTTGCTGATCAGCTTGGATTTGCACGCCTTACTACAATTGCATGAGAAGTCGTCAGCGAAAATGACCATGCGTTCGATACAAACAAATCAACAGAATGTGCTTCTCTATGTGCCATCCGATATGGTTCTTATCGCTGCTCGCTTCTGGCTGTGCTCAATAATAATTACTCGGCCAAAAGCAATGGTTGGAAATTTTGGCCGTTGTGTAGGCGGGTCTAGCACGCTAAGGTCAACAGCTGTCTGTTTCAAGCGAAATGCTACCCCTCCCCTGTCAGTCGATTTCAAGACGTGAAATTCTGCAATTTTGAAAATTTCGTCTCTTTCGAAATAGCCTTTTAAAAAAATAAAAAATATACTGTATTAAAGATCTAATAAAGAAGATTATAGAAATAAAATTTTTATTAAATAGAAAAATTGATATGCTTAAATATTCTCAGATAAAGTATGAAAATGGGATTGATTTTTGATTAACAGGGGGGGGGGTAGCATTTCGCTTGACTGCCAAGACTTTCAAATGCACACAAAGTGGAAATTTAACGTGTGTAGGAGGGACTGAAGACGGACAGGGGGGGGGTAGCATTTCGCTTGACACAGACAGAGGATCAACAGTAGTACGGCGGTGTAGCCCTAAAATCGAATAGCGCCGTGCGTTGACTCACTTTCGTACTAAAACATGACTGCTGCACCTCAATCCAAAGGATCCGAACATGAATCTAGACCTTCGAGAACTTGAATGACTCACCAGAAATCTGCGAAACGATTCAAGAGGACGAATATTGCAAAGTCAGGCCCATAATATACAAAGCAATTAAAGAAGAGACGACCCGGCTCAGAGCGACTGGTGTGTTGTCTACGAGTGCAATACACGCCTATTCACGCGGGTCGGCAGTATAAACCCTAAATAATACAACCACACCGTGAAAAATGGCTACTTCAAACACTGTCCTCTCACTCTCATCAGCCGAAAAGATAGCCTCCTACCAACTCCTCCCGCCCAACGGCCTGGTCAGCGAGGCAGCTCAGGCAGCTCACCGCATCAACCTGCTCAATAGCTGGGGACCAGATGTGATCAAGCCCGGAAGCCGAATCCTCGAGATAGGCTGCGGGCAGGGCAACTGCACGGCCGTGCTGGCCGAGGCGGTTGGTCCGAGTGGCCATGTCGATGCATACGACCCAGCCCCGCCAGATTACGGCTCCCCATTCACGCTCGCGGAGGCACAAGGTCACATCTCACAGAGCGAAATTGGCAATAGGATAACGTGGCATCGTGAAAAGCCATGGCAGCAAGAGGTGTCGAATCCAGATGGAGAGGTGGAGCCCAAACAAGAATGGGACGTCGTCGTTCTGGCCCACTGTGTCTGGTACTTCAAGCAGCGCGATGAGCTTTCGAATATCATGAACCTCCTGAAGTCGAAAGTTAGGAAGGGTGGTAAGGTATGTATCGCGGAATATGCGCTGCACGCCACGGCAAAAGCGGCCTGGCCTCACGTCCTGGCTGCCTTGGCAACGGGAACCTTGCAGGCGCTCGGAAGTGAGGACAGCTCAGAGAATATACAGGCACCTCTTAGTCCTGAGCAGATTAAGAGAATTGCTCGGGACCAAGATTGGAACCTTGACAGTGACGCAGTGCTTGTTCCCAAGGAAGGTCTTTTGGATGGGAGGTGGGAAGCGGGATCCGTGGCTAGTGAGTATTTCTCAAAAGAGGTGGACCGCGTCGTTTCTGGTGAGGATTGGAAGTCAATTGCGATCTTGAAAGCCATGCGTGCTTCTGTACTGGTAGCGGTGGACGCCATTGGTGGTGTAAAGGAGACACGAACGATGGATGTGTGGACAGGCGTCTTTTCCGTGGACAAGGGACAAAAATGATGAAAAAGCAGACAGGGAACCAAGACGTCACTTTCAGTAAGAAGCATGTTTACTTTCAAGCAGTTGACTTTGAGTGGTGTCTTCATCAAGTCAAGACGATTATTGCGCATCGATCAGTTGACACATTCCTGCGTCCATGAGTTTGATGTCGTACTCAACCCTCAAGAGTGCATGGCTCCGCAAGAGCCCTGGCGTCATTTGTTCGTGTGATTGATAGACCGGCTTACCACGGTACTCCATAGCTTTATCTTTGCGCAAGCCGCATAGCACTGCCTGGTGGGTCGGCTGAGGCCTCACCGTGGAGTGAACTACAAAACCTGGCAGTGGTCCGATACCCAGTGGAGCCGAGGTTGAGCCGCGGACTTTGTAGGAGTTAAGGAGGAGTTAATGATCTTGGCTTAAATCCCCAACATCAATGTGGCAGAACCTTCGCTTGAGATGGCTCTCTGTGTGATCGGCTCCATAGAAGTGTGACATTACAGTGCAACATATACCAACCTCAGCGTGGGCGCATCGGGGGAACAAATTCAGCCATGTCGTTCTTTTGCCAACCCCGTAGCCCCATTTGTGTGTAAATTCAAGGTATCATCCACCCGCTCGCTCGATGTGATCGCATTCAGAGACTATTTCTTTGCTTTTTGCGCGGAACATCCGATTCGAGGACAACGGGTACTCACGTACAATAGCAGGACCTGTGTAGAGTTCGGGGACGAGGGTATCCCCAGGATAAAAGCCAATCAGCATTTTGATGGTACTTTGGGTATGATTCAAGAAAACAATGGTTGTATGCCACCGAGCCCGACGAATTTCGGCCTCGCATGCCGCTAGATACGGAAGTATACGCGTGTTCGTCCCCAGTTGATCTTGGCTTTGTGACGACATGTTGTACGAGATCCACAGCCAGATAAGTCATACCAAGCAATCACACCCTTTCACGGAAGAAGATGTAACTCGAAAAGATAAGGATTGTTTGGTGGAGTTTGTAGTCAGTCGACTTACATGGCATCCAAAAAGCCCGAAATGTTAACGCCGCAACCTGGAATGCTCAGTCAAACACGGCACATGGAACGTATATTGATCTCAAAGACTATATAAGTCCCATGGTAACGTAGAAATGACGCTTGATGATGAATGCTAGATTGCAAAGCAAGAAGACACCCTTCTACTCCGAGCTATCAAGATGAACGCAACTATGCGTGGTGTGGCCATGATTGGCACTGCATACAATGTTTCCGTTCTTGACTTCCCGCGGCCTGTCCTCCAAAATACCACCGATGCCATTGTTCGCATTACAGCTGCTGCAATCTGCGGTTCCGACCTTCACTTCTACCACGAAGCGTCAGGATCGCCCTCTGATCCATTCGCCTTAGGCCACGAGGCCATCGGATACATCGACGAAATTGGCACAGGCGTTCAGTCTTTGTCTGTTGGAGAATACGTCATCGTCCCAGACAATGCAAATGACGGCCATTACACAGCGGGACCTGATCTGCCCAACTCCTTTGGTACCAACGCCGAACTTGGAGGATGCCAAGGTATGTTTTGACTCCCTTGAGAAAACAAACTGGTTTGGATACCTCATCTAACTTAACATTTCGCAGCCGAGTATGTCCGAGTCCCCTATGCCGACTCCTCGCTCATTCCCGTCCCTGTGAACGCCAGCAATACCACTGAGACCCTATATGACTACCTCGTTATATCCGATGTCTTCGCCACCGGCTGGAAGGGACTGGACTACTCGACTTTCCAGCCCGGCGACACTGTTGCCGTGTTTGGTGCCGGAGCCGTCGGCCTCTGCGCTTCTTACGCCGCCATGCTGCGCGGCGCTTCTAAGGTCTATACGATCGACCGCGTGCAGAGGAGACTCGACCTGGCCGAATCTATCGGCGCCATTCCCATTAACTACGAAGAGTCCGACCCTGTCGCGCAGATCATGGCTCTCGAGCCAAACGGCGTCACCCGGAGCGTCGATGCGGTAGGCTTCGAGGCGCGGAACGCGGCGGGAGAATTGCAGTTCTCCGTTGTGCTCGACAATGCAGTGGCTGTCACGATCCCGTACGGCGGGATCGGCATGCTGGGTGTCTATCACTCGAACCAGACTTTCCCAGTCGGTGCTTTCTGGGGTAAAGGGCTCAGTATGGGGAGCGGCATTGTGCTGCCGCTTCAGTTTGCAGACGAGTTGGTGCAGCTCGTGTCCTCTGGTAGAGCTTCGCCTGGTTTTGTTATCAGTGCTACTATCGGTATCGAAGAGGCTCCCGAGTATTATTCTCGTTTTGATAGGCACGAGGAGTCCAAGGTAGTCATTCGATTTCCTTGAGAACAATAAATTGGGTCTTTCTTTGAGAGCAAGGGGTTTGAGGGGGCACGGATTGTGTGCAGAGTAGACAGATGAGAGTCTTATGAGCTTCTTTAATGACCTGGTTCGTCGGTTCACATGAAGCCAGGCGACCGAGACTTGCATGGCGTACCCGAATCTAGTTGAATACTACCGATATATTCTGCAAAATACTTAAACAGCTCCGGAGGTCTGATCAATCATCCCATCGTGATCTATAGAGGTCACCATCACCCAACCTCGGCAGTAGCATACAAGCGTTGTTATGAACATTATTACTCCCAGGGAAGGGACTCCTCACATTCACTGCAGACTATACGGTACCAAGAGGCACCCAAGGGATCTTGATAAAGGTTTAAGAGTTTTATTAATTATATCTGTGTGTTTAATTAGGGCAGTCTCTGCATTAAGCAAAATTAATATTATCGTCAAGATTTTACCATTAGTTGGCGCAATGCATATTAAATCTTGTAGACGTTGAATGGGTTGAGGTGGGGGTAGGGCAGTCTTAGAACGAGGGACTCGGTCGGTGTAGACTGAGTTCAGCCCTGACTTGCCAGCGCTGTTTATGAAAGGATGCAAGCTTTACCTACATAGGACGATACAATAGGTGTTCACAAGCCTCAATCATCGCTCTAATCCAAATACAACAGGTCAGGAGTATTGTGGTGCCGACTAAATCGACCAGGATGTTGATCTACTCCGTCGGACTGGTACACGTCATAAGAGTCCCTGGCCCCGGCTTATCAGATTCATCGGGCTTATCTTTCTTTCGGGCAAATAACCCGCCGCCATTGACTAAAGAACTCTATCTCCCGTTCACATGTCTCATGTGAATTTGTGAATTGAAGCAACAGTCTCCCGCCATTGCAATCACCATGGAGCGACGGGGCAGACTGCTGGTCGCTTTATTTGCTGCTGTCGCATTTGTCGTCACCGCCGGCTTTCTTTCAAGACCAGCGCGCAATGACGACCAGCACATTAATGTAGAACCGGCATCGCCAGCGCACTTCAGAGCACCGAAACAGAATGTTTGGTCCGACCTCACGCGACATGAAGCGGATGAGATCTACGGCTTTCTCTGGAAGGAGTGGGCTCATCTCAACCTAACGAGGACGCCAAAAAATGCTACCGACAACTTCATTGTGACACTCGAGGCCTTACAGCCCAACAAGTCCGAAGCGCTTCCATACATGTTTGAGGAAAGAAGCAGTCCGGCCCGATGGGCGAAGGCTGTTCTTTCACATCATTCAGATGATGGCCCTCTCCTGTCGTACTACGCTGTGGGACCGCTTCCTGTCTCGCCGGAAACGAGCGTCGAGCCCCTGGTTTATCCGTTCAACTCGGGCCGTCACTCTGTTCCCAACTTGATGGCAGATTTTCTTGGCAGCGCCCGTTTCGCAATGTCATTAGCAGAGAATATTACCGATATCACGACTGAGCTTCTGGGAGCCAAGGCGAACCTGGAGGATCCATTTGATCCCAACGCCCTGCAGGCCTTCCCGCGTTTCACACGTCTCGAACCTGACCTGGTTGTCGGATGGATACAGTTCTTCAGACCTGGTATGGGCAGCTCTGGACGCACACTGCTTCCGCAAGGACTCTACGTTCGAGTTGATGCGAGCAAGGATATTAGTCAGTGGAAGGTTGGAGAATGGTTCTACAACGGCCAAATGTTCGCCAACGTGGATGAACTCCGCAATGCGATAAGTCGCCCTGACAGTGGCTTCTTGAGGACCCAGCCGAACTTAGACGGCCACTGGACTGACACTGAAGACTTCGACGCTCATCCGGACGGGCGCGAACTACCACCTCCAGTGTCAATCCAGCCACTCGGTCCCCGTTACAAGCTTGATAAGACAGAGAAATTCGTTTCTTGGTTCGGCTTTGAGTTTTATCTTACCAGCACCCAAGCTACGGGAGTCAGTCTATTCGATATCCGCTTCAAAGGGGAACGGGTCATGTACGAGCTGAGCTTGCAGGAAGCCCTGGCGCACTATGCAGGGGATGACCCAATGGCGGGCGGCCAAGAGTTCCTCGACGCGTTCTTCGGCATGGGCACCAATGCCTTTGAGCTGGTTCCTGGTTATGATTGCCCGGCATATGCCGACTACTTGGACACGGAGTTGCACCGCAGCGGTAAGACAGAAAAGCTGCCCAACAACATCTGTGTCTTTGAATTTACCTCGGACTACCTCTTGTCCCGTCACACAGCTCAAAACTCGGTCACTGCATCACGAAACACGTTTTTTACGCTTCGTTCTGTCTCCACTGTTGGTAATTATGACTACACGATCGACTACGTCTTCTACCTCGATGGAGCAATCGAAGTCAAAGTGAGAGCGTCAGGGTATATCTACGGCGCCTTCTACGCCAATAACCCGTATAAAAATGAGGACGAGTACGGCCACCGCGTTCACGACGCCCTGTCATCATCTCTGCACGACCACGTCATAGGCTTCAAGGCAGACCTAGACATCGCTGGCACAGCAAACGACATGGTCCGCCTGGCCGTCGAGCCCACCACGATCAGCTACCCCTGGGACCAGCCGTACGTCAAGGAGCGCAACACCATGCACCTGAAGGAGTACCCAGTGACGCACGAGGCCGGCATGGACTGGCCCAAGAACTCGGGCGAGTTCTTCCTCGTCTACTCGGCCGACGCAAAGAACGCCTGGGGAGAGCGCAAGGGCTACCGCGTCGTGTCTGGCACGGGCATGGCCAACACGCCGCACCTCACCGTGCTCAACTCGACTTCTCTCGGCGACAGTGCGCGGTGGGCCGAGCGGGACATCTGGGTCGTGCGGCAGAAGGACGAGGAGCCTCGTTCCGCAGATCCGCTTAGCTATCTCGACACGCTGAACCCGTTGATCGACTTCAACAAGATTGCAGATGCGGAGAGCCTGGAGCGGGATGATGAGTATGACGGGGATCTTGTTGTGTACTTCAACGTTGGGAGTCACCACGTCCCGCACTCTGGGGATATCCCAAACACGCTCATGCACACTAGCGCTTCGAGCGTCATGTTCGTGCCGCATAACTTTGCGGACCGGGACCCCAGTCGCGAGAGCGTCCAGGGTGTGAGGCTGCAGCTGAAGGGGACAAAGAGTGGTGGCTTCGCTGGGTTCCCGGATCCTGATGAGGATGAAGACCATCATTCGGGTAGCGAGGACCTGAGAAGCCGGGAGAAGAGGAGTGAAAAGAAGAAGAAGGGCGGATATAAGCTACACGAGGGCGCCAATTACTTTGGCACTCCGTACACGGAAGGAGTGCATATATCTCTGGGAGAGATGGAGCCGGACCTGGAGAAGAGATATCAGAGCGAGGAGATCAGAGTTAGCGATCTCGGGTTGAACGGCAGCGCCGCAGGGCTTTGGATTCCCTGAGACTTTAGAGTTGTTGCTAGAGTTCGTGATTTGGATAAAGCGAGTGAAGCTTTGGGCCGCACTGCTCAGTGCTGACAGAAATCGTTATACAGGCCTGGTTGTGATCCCCTTAAGACGCGGGCCTACAATTTAACTAGACCTACTCGCCTACTACAATCTCGCTTCCCTAGTGCAATGTAAGGCAACCATTATCAATAGCAGGCTAGAATGCAGGGCAGCATATCTTTAGAATTAACTAAGTGCTTACAGCACACAAAGCTTAAGGCTTAAGAATGCCTAGGTGGACTAATCACATACTGATTGTGGACGACAGAAGGTGTCGTGAAGGTGTGATTCTCAATACCCTGAGAACTCAATATTTTGTAAATTCATCCTTACTGCTAGCCCGGCTCTACCACAGCCCTCAGCGATTCATTTGGAGTGTAGTCTGGGTATTCGCCGTTTACTAACACAGGCCGATCTACTAGTGTGGACCATGTGCGCACCACACACTTGAGCAATATCTCCGGTGTACAAACTTGAAGATTCAAGCAGGTGTTCTTTCGAGACAAACCCAAATTTCAAGAAAGTTCATCTTGCATCCAACTCTCATCCTGCATCATGGAAAAACTCAAAGCTGTCCTAAGTTCGGCTTTGGCAGCGTGCCAGATCCCAGCTAGGCTATCGAAGGCTTCGATGGGGGAGGTCCAACGACAACAACAAGAGCATAACGGCTCATACCAGGCCGACTCAAAGCTCATGAACCTCCCGCTAGAACTTCTCGACCTCATTTACGCGCAGCTTGAACCCAGTGGTAAGATTGCGTGCTCTCTTGCCTGCATAGGTCTTTACGATAACTACTTCGAATCCGCGTGGGACGCCCGAGCATATTCAAGCCCGACTGCGAAGCGCGACGTGATCTCCGTCTTGGAGAAAGACGTGGCCCATCACGAATTCTTCTGCCCATTCTGCGATCGGTTTCGGGGGTTTCGACCACGAGGGAAGGCGAAGCCGCGTACGTGTTCGTTGGAGGCCGACTATAATATACACCCAGACAACCCGAGCTTGGCAGGGCAGAAGGTAGTATGCTGTCCCAGCCCAAGACTGGCAATGAACTCCTACCAGGGCCCCGAGATCAGCTTTCCTCTCGGGCGTCTGGTGCTGAACCGCCACCTTTACGGGGCGGACTGCGGCTTGCCCCTGGGCTGCCTGGAGATCGATGACCTTCCCATCCGAGTTACGGGTACAGGCGGGATTCCCTTGACTTGGAGACAGACTTGGCGGGCCAGGATCATAGAAAACGAGCTATTCCTTCGCTGCACCCACCTTCTCACGCAGGAGGAGAACATGACCGCCGAGGCTTTGAGAGCCGCCGTCGAAGGAGGGTCATCCTACTTCTTTTGCACACACCGGTGGACATCTAGGACGAGCGACAACCCAATGTTTTATCGGGGAAAGATACCACTCCATGGGCGAATATCAGAGGGGCAGCTTACGGCCTGCCAGAAAGCCGCGTCTTGGTGCTCCAAGTGCCTGACTGACTTGAACACAACCATCGAATGGCGGCCGTGCCTCGAGGCAGACGCCGGCGGAAAGGTCGGGGTGAGCGGCAGTGGGAAAGGCAGGTGGACCATCCGGGTCGAATCGTATCACCAGCTAGGAAGCTTCAGACGCGCAGTCGACTGGAAGTACCAAGCGGCTTGCTCAACGACACCATGGTACACTGCTAATGAGCTGTTTATGTCTGCGCAGTATGCGCAAGGTTTGGACCAAAATCCCCCGGGGTCGGTGATGATGTCCTGGCAGTCGGGGACATTGGAATTTCCGCGACATTCGGCGCTGATCGCCCGTGTTAGTTATTCTAAGCATCGGCGGGATCAATAGCGGACGTTGTGATGTGAGTAAGAGCGAAGACTCTGAACTTGACCGTGGCGGAGAGAAGGGTGGGGGATATAGAGACAGGAAATCAGGCCAGGGGAGCACGAACAGGGGTCTGGACCTCTGCAGGTGCCTTGCATGGGGGATCTGGGCACGCTGGGGTCCAGGTTGCAGGGGTATCTCCTGCACTCAGGGAGTCGGTAGTCTAGCTTGGATGCCCCGCTGGCCGTCACACTGGCGCATTGTTTACTCGGGTTGAGCCGACGTCTCTCTGCCTCTTGCTCGTCCTAACCCCGCCCAAGAACACGAAATACAACGACCACAGGAGAACTACACATGCGGTCCATTCCTCAACGATGACACGAGCACCGCAATGGCAGCTGTCCAGAACAACTTGCCGTCTCGCACAAGATCAGCGCGTATCGCCGGCCTAAACTCGACCAGGACCCTGACATCTGCCGCCGCCGCCGCAGCGCCGTCGAGACACCACGCGACACTCCCATCTTCGACTTCCAATGTGTCGCTATTTCTCACGAACCTGCACCTACTGGACTTGGATCTCCTCCCCGACTGGCCTGGTCTCAACCCCTCGACTTTCACCAACAAGGATGCCTCCCAGGGCCAGAAGAAGAGGGTTCAGTGCGTTGAGTGGGCACTGTACCAGCTCTTCAAGCTGTGGGACCCAGAGGAGGCGCGTAATAAGCTACAGCCCTTCTTCCCACCCCTCGAGCAAGTCCAGTCCGTAAATCTACGAGCTGCCCTCCTACGCTGCCTCGAGCAGGCCAAAAAGAATGGCGTATTGGGAAGAGACATAGTGCTGCGGAAGACGATGCTGGACGAGTGTAAGGGCGAACGAATGGAGGAGGTGCTGGCAGTGTTCTCTTCGGCGGTCTTGAAGAAGGTCATCACCGAGGAGCAGCTGAATAGCAAAGCACATTCAGCTATTGCCCAGACACTGGCTTTGGAGAATCGCGGCTATACCGGGGAGAGGGTTGACCTGAGCAGCCTGATAATTGCCCATAAGGTGTCTCTCAGGAAGAAGCTGGATCAGAAGGGGGCATTCAGAGCACAATACAACGACTTTGCGAAGCTTTTGGACTCCAAAGAACACGGCATAAGCCGGAGACGGGAGCAGACCAAGAGTGTGGCACTCCAGAGCAAGATCCCAAGACTTTCAGACGCCTCCAAACAAGATCTTCGACGCGCGGTCCGAAACAACTGGTCGGGCAACGAGCGATGGATTGAGACCTTGCTATATGGAGACGCAAAGTCACAGAAAGACGGTGTGCTAACCGCGCCGTTCGACCGTGTCTGGCGCCGTGTGCGGTCAAATCGCCTGGATGAACTGGAAGACACCAGCGGGGGCCTGCTTGAGCAGCTTGGGAGTCGCGTTCGTACTCAGCAGGCGAGGCTTGACAAGTGGCAGAGCTTCAGGAACGAGATGTTCAGCGACGTCGTGGATCAGCCTCAACAGAAGGGAACGGCTCGTGTTGGTCGGCAGAAGGGTATTGACTTAGGGTTTGGAGCCCACGAGGGGCTGCACTTGGGACGAATGAGCCCAAGGAAATTAACGTCGTCCAAGACTTCACATCTTAACGAGGAGTATAGGGCCCTGATTGATGGTCTGCAGACGGAGCTGCAGAGCCTGAGCCAAAACCAGGCCGCCCCTTTCTTTGGCCAGCTCAAGGGGCGCGAGCAGCCACTGAAATCCTCCGTACAGAGCAGCTCCAGTGAGAAGCCGGTTGATGAGCCAGTCTCTGAGCTTAGCGAGCTTGAAGAGGAGCTGGCGAAGACGTCTCTTCCACTGCGCAGCAAACCTTCGGAGCATTTGTCTCGACTTGATGCCGACCAAGCCATGGAATCGATCATCGCCCCTAAGCCATCACAGAGAGCACCACGGGCTCGCTTACCACAACCGCTGAAGACAATGCATGCCTTCAGGCCGACAAATGTTCCAACTGAAATCTCCCCGACAGATACCTCAATACCTACATCGCGTTCCGACAGCAAGACAGCATCTCCCCAACGGTCACCGGCCCGAGAACACAAAGATCTATCCCGTTCTCCCACTCGCTTTCACAGACATTCTCCGTCTCCTTCGCCGTCTCGGTCGCATGCTCGAGGCTCGCGGGATATGACACAGTCACCCGAGGAGATGCCCCCATCTCCAACCCAGCAGCAAGCGGACCAAATTTTGGCGTCCATGAACGCGGCGTCACCCTCACCGGTCAAGCAGCCGCGCCCGCGGCATACCCTATCCCTCGCAGAGCGAACCCGTCTCTCTATGGCTCGCGGCTCAAGCGCCGATTTGGACGACGAAGACGAGGTCGCGCTGAGCTCGCCGTCGCGACACCGCCGACGAAACACATCATCACGGTCACCAACCAAGAGCAGCAAGCCCGCAACCCCCACCACCATCAAAGAAAACCACTCAGCAGGCGACGAAGCAGACGCCGAGCAGGGCAAGGAGGACGACATCGTAGCGCGCACGCGCAAGTCGATGGCCAACTTCGAGGCGACGCAGCAGCGCGTGCGGCTGGAGCGGCAGCGGTCAGCAAAACGCGAGGCGCGCAAGCAGACGCTGTCCAACAAGAGCGGCGAGATCGCGCGCCAGCCCTACTTCCCGCCGGACACGGTGGACGAGGAGGCCGCGGGGGCCGGCGGCGACGACTCGACGGCCATGCTGGAGGAGTTGATCGCCAGGGAGGCGCAGATGGGCGAGGGCGCCGCGGACTATGACTCTGTGTTCAAGAGCCGGCCGCGCATCAAGGCTAGCCCGCCTGGGACGCCGGTTAGGGACCGGTTTGGGTTTGAGTGAGTAGATTGATATAGATTCTGAATAAACATTGTCAATCCTCGTCTGGAAGGTGCGGAGCGTATGACGCCGTGTTGTGGTGTTTATTGCCTGGTACATTTGGGTGCAACTGTCTGAATCTGAACCATGTCCTGAAAACGGCAGTGTGTATGGACCTCAAGGTTCAATTCACTGTCTTGAGTTGAGTCTATGTTGCAATATATTTGAACGCTGTAGAGAGCCGCCGTCCACAGACATATATCGCATGTCACATGCATATATCTAGCCAGTCCACCCTGCTGGCGTCCAGCCATTTTTTGTCTTGTCCCCGTAGTGCATCTTACAACACATCTATCGCAGATTGTACACAGTGGCCAATATAAAGCATCAAGACTGAAGAAATCCTAACCTCCGCTCCCAAATCTTTGCCTTGCTCTCGTGTTAAACCCTTCTTCCAGGACAGCTCACCACCCCTGCCTCGCAAGCTCCGTCACCCGCTTACAGGTAGCCTTGAACCCGTCCTTGAAGCGGGCCCTCCAGCGCTCGCTGCGGAGCCTCTTGCGCTTGAGCCCCGGCCGCTCGTGGAAGCGCTGGCGGGCGAGGTCCTGGACGACCTTGTTCCTGCGCACGTGGAAGTTGAGCATGTTGAGGCCGCGGGCCAGGTCGACCCTGGAGTCGAGGTGGACGGTGCGGCCGACCGAGGGCCGCAGGCGGTACTTGATGTCGGCGGCGGACTCGTTCTGCAGGGCCGTGTTGTTGAGCAGGTCGTCCATGTTGGGGGCCACGAGGTTCATTTCCTGCAGGGTCTCGAGGATGCCGTATTTATCGGATGGGTTGATGGTGCGGTTGGCCTGGGAGCGGCGCAGGCCCGGCGAGCTGGGCGTCGCCCAGGGGGTGAGGAGGCTGTCCTTGGAGGTGGGCGGTGGGGTTGTCGATGATGACGGTGGTGGTGCTGCCGCTGTGGAATTGTTGGGTGTGAGGAGGGACGACAAGCCAGCCGCTGCGGGCTTTCTGTTCTTGCTGGCTGGATTGGGCGACAGACTCGCCCGTGGTTGCTGCGACGATTGCTGCTGGTGTTGCTGCTGGTGCTGTCGATTGGTCTCGGACAGTGAGGGAGTGGGAGCAGGCGCAGTGGCTTCTGCTTCTGAGAGAGAGGGTCGGGTCGAGGAGACGGATCGGTATAGGGAGAACGCAAGGGGATAAGATAGTGTTGATGGTGTCGCAATTGCCCTTCTCGAGGCCGATCGGCCAGCGAGAAGGACGGCCTGTACTGGTCGGAGCTCCATCTCCAGGTCTGTGTCGATGGCCTGCCTGTCAGTGGATGTCAATTGATGATTAGGAAGTGACTGATGGATCCAAACATACAGGTTTGAGGTTGCGACCAAATTGGCCACGACAATGCTTCGTCCCTGGCACGCTCACAGGTCGAGGTCGAGGTGGGACGGTGACGAGGGCGAGCTGGACTAAGGTGGTGATGTTCACACACACTGTAAACCAATTGGCGCGATGCGACTGATTGTTGGATGCGCCTGCCGGGGAAATTTTGTCAAGATGGCTCTAACCTTGTTGGGCTAGCTCTGTAAACAGCCTTCTCTGTGCCTGCCCGCAGTACCTAGCGTGCCTAGGTACCTCAGTGCCCCCAGCCAGCTCGGTTGCCTTGGCCCAAGCTCTGGATTGACAGTTGGAGCCGACGCCCTTGCAGCAAAAGTCTCGTACCAGAGGCGGGACGGACCATTCAATTCTACTGGGCACTGCGAACTGCCTGGCCTTGTTTAACCCCAAGCTGCTTGCTGCTTTGAAGGTCGCTCGTTAGATACTTCCTACCAGCCCCAGCAACACCTCTGCAACAGCTTCAACGCAGAATCGAGTCTGCTTCCTGTCATTTTCTAGTCACAGGGATTCCTACAGACTCGACATCGCCGGCACGCGACAGGAACCTGGGATAGCAGATCACAAGGAAAGGGACCCGGACGGGCACAGCAAAAAAAGATGGCCTACAATCCATACGGAGGTGAGCACGCGCATCCGACTTTCCAACACCAGACTCTACTGTCGCAAACATAGCTAACTAATTCCAGCACCAGGCAACCCATATGGCCCTCCTCCCTCCTTCAACGGCTTCCCTGGCGTGGGCGGTGCGCCTGGCATGGCCCCGCCGCCTGGTCTAGGTATGTTTGTGTCTTCCGCTGCCTCTGTTCATCTGGCTGTCTATTTATCTGTATGCGCTCTGCTGTCTGCAGTCTGCAGTCTGTCGCCTTGTCGCAAGCTAACTATGGTCTTCAACCAGGCCCTCCACCAGGCATGTCCTCTGCCCCTGGGATGGCACCTCCTCCAGGTGTCCAGCAAGCCAATTCTCCCGCACAAGCTAATCGACCAAGTGGACTGCCCGCCTCCTTCCAGCCGCCTCCCAACCTGCCCAACATCAACTTTAACGCTCCCGTGATCCGCCTCGGCTCCTCCTCATTACCCCCCAAGCCAGCAGCCTCCGCAGCACCTGACCGCAGGGAGTCTAATGCGCCACCCTCGGCTGGTGGCGGCAGGCCCGGCCTGGGCGCAGATAGGAATCTCGAACAGTCTCGCGCCGCCGTCAGAGAGAGCATGCAGGCCCTACAGGCACCCACCCAAGAAGAGCGATTACGAACTATATTCTTGCATCAGATCCCAGAAACCTTGGGTGGCGACGAAGGCGTGGAAAGGTTCTTGGGCCTTGTCGGCAGGCTGCGCCGTTGGGACTCGGCAAAATCAAATTTATCAGACCACAAGGGTGAGCTTTTCGGTTTCGCCCAGTATGACGACCCTGATTCTCTGGCCACTGCTGTCGAGCTGCTCAAGGATATCGAGTTGCCCGTCAAGAAGCAGGAGCCTACCGATGGCCCTGTCAAGGACGAGTCCGGCGACGCTGGCGACGATGAGCCGTTCAAAGGCATAGAGAAAGCCAAGCTACAAGTCACCGTTGACGAAAGCACGCTGAAGTTCCTCGAGACATATGAGGAGAACAGACCCGACGACAGCGGAAAGGAGGCAAGGCTGGAAGCAGCAAGAGCTGCGTTGAAACAGGCGGTTCATGACCTTTTCTATCCCCCTCTACGCAAGACGCAAGACGGCGAGGGAGATGTGACTATGGGTGATGCCAACGGGTCAGGCGAAAATGTGGAGGTCATCAACATCCCTATAGCACAGGAAGATGAATTGGCAGACATCCCGGCCGAGATGAGAGAGGTCGTCGCCCAGGAAATCGCCGCTTTCCGTGATAGGAGCATTCGTCGGGATCTGGAGCGACTGAGGCGGGAAGAGGAGATGGAAGAGATGGAGCGGGCGCGTAACGGCGCTGCACGGCCATCACGAGACTCGCCTCCACCTGGCGCTAATTCCATCCCGCTCGGTCCCCGGGGTGTACCGAACGCACCATCTGGGCCTCGCGGTGCAGGTCGTGGTGTTGCCTTTATCAATGGTGCGAATGGTGACGGATCATATAATCGTGACGACGAGGATACTGATGCGAGCGATAACGAGCTCCATCAGAGGGAAGTAGCCAAACACAAGGCCGAGGATGACAAGCAGTATCTCGAGGCAGAGCGGAAGTGGGTCAACAGAGAGCGGCAACGAGCCGCCGCGCTTGAACGTGAGACAGATCGCGAGAAGGCCGAGGCTGACAGCATAAACCATCGCATCGAGGAGCAGCTCGAGCGCGAGAAGAACTGGGACGACGAGAAGGAGGCCGCGCGTAAGACGCACCCCTACTATCGCGACCATGCGGCATGGGCACGGAAACGCGCCCAGGATCGTGCAGAGGAAGAGAACCGCGATGAGGCGGATCGCCGGGCCGAGCAAGCAGAGCGCCGGCGCGAGGCGGCGGAGATGGAGCAGGCTAAGGACATGGCCGACTCATTCCTCAACCAGCAGGCGCAGGAGATCGAGCAGAGACAGCAGCAAGCCGCAGCTGCGGCCCCCGCACGCTTCACGATGTCCCTGGGCGCGGCGGCGCAAAAGGCGCAACAGCGCGCCGGGCCGCAGCGCAGGACAATGGCCGAGGTGGAAGGTCTGCTGGACGATGAGGAGAACGAGCAGACGACTAAGAGGCAGCTGGTGCCGATCAAATTCGAGCCACTGGGCCCGGGCGACACCAAGGCCATGAGCGAGGAGGAGATCCAGCAGGCGGTCAAGTCACTGGCTCAGGAGATCCCGACCACCAAGGAGGGTCTGTGGGGGTGGGACGTCAAGTGGGACTACCTGGACGACTCGGCTGTGTCGGACAAGCTGCGGCCCTTCATCGAGAAGAAGGTTGTCGAGTACCTGGGCGTGCAAGAGCAGCTGCTCGTCGACGTCGTCGAGGAGCACCTGCGCCGCCGGTCCAAGCCTGCCGAGCTGGTTGACGAGCTTGAGGGCCCACTCGAGGACGACGCCGAGGACCTGGTCAAGAAGCTCTGGCGCATGGTCATCTTCTTTACGGAGAGCGAGAAGAGGGGGTTGCCTGCTTAGATGTCATGTGATCGCTCTTGCCCTCGCCCTCTCTCATCGGCTGTTGCCCACAGGTGGCTTGTATTAACGGGCCCTACAAGGCTATACACCCCGAGTTTCTCCTGGGGCTTATCATAGGCGGGATGTGATATGAATACTTAAATAGTCTGGTTTGTAGGAATATCACTGGGAGTGGCAGTCTGCACGGTTGTTTTGGTGGGCTTGGTAGTGTGTTTTGCCCGTGGCGCTGTCTGAGCTAGAAGGGCAGCGAGTGCGCTGTTCGTAGATCCGGTGACGGCGATGGCGGTCTGGAAATTGGACTTAATGCATGCATACCCCTAGATTGTTTACATCTATCTGTGAAAGATCTCGCGATGTACAAAATAGTGATTTTGATATCAACCGATGCCCGTTCTTCCTGTTTTGACACCTTCCACCTATGATACCGGCTTTGCTCGAATGTCTGTGCCTGCCTGGATGAGCACCCTCATGACTTCGGGGTGATCCTCGTGCGCAGCTCTCATGAATGG
Source organism: Diaporthe amygdali (assembly GCF_026229845.1). Lineage (NCBI taxonomy): Eukaryota > Fungi > Ascomycota > Sordariomycetes > Diaporthales > Diaporthaceae > Diaporthe > Diaporthe amygdali. The sequence continues at coordinate 165,949 of NW_026517039.1, forward strand.
TGTCATGCCACAAGGACTGCCTCTGGCCTATGTTCGTGTGGCCGAGCCGTCCAATCGGTGACACGGAAGCCTCCTTGTTGACAGCGTCATGCTTGAATTGTTTTCCTCAGTGCATCATGTGCCTAGTGTCTGGAGACTACCTCCTAAGTAACAGTAGCCGTGTGTCCTACGCAAACTGATGCCCAGAGCACTGTTCTCTTTCCCGGTCGATTGCAGAGAGCGGGATATACCATGTCACCTGCTGCTGGCTCGGGTCTGGCTCCGGCCTTCAAGAGATGAGTGACCACAGGGCCGTGGCCCTTGGATGCCGCGGCCGAGAGTGGGCTTGTTCTTGCACCCCAAACCCAAGCCATCGATTCAAGATTCGCCCCTCGCTCAACCAGGACTCTGACAGTGTCCAAGTGGCCGCGTGATGCTGCTAGCCACAGGGGTGTGGCCATTCGATCGTCTCGCCCAGTCAAATCTATCGACGCACCCTTGTCTAGGAGCAGTGCCACAATGCTCGTGTTCCCGGCGTCGGCGGCAGTCCCAAGCGGCGTCAGGTTCTCATATGCTGGGCCGTCTGCTAGGCGAGGCTCCACGTCCAGAATTTTGCAGAGCAAGTCAGCCTGGTTGGCCCACACAGCCTCGTGCACTGCGAGTGGATGATAGATCATGAGCTTTTTGACGATCGCCGGAAAACCATTGTGAAGTGCTGATTCAAAGGGTGTCAATCCGTCGGAGCCTCTGAACTCTCTGTGCTCGCTGTTGGACTTCATAAGCAAGAGGTCAACAATCTTGCTATCGCCTCTGCGAACCGCTATGTTCAGAGGCCCGTCGCCATTCTCGTCGACCAAGGATAAATCGACCCTCGAACAGTCAAGATATGATTCCACACGAGATATATTCCCTCGTTTGGTCGCTTGCAATAGATTGGAGTCCATCGAAATGGTATCGATGTCCGGGAGCCGAGATATGTATTCCATAACAGCGGTGTTTCTTTGGCATTCGGCGATCGACAGTGGCGTGTTACCATCCGAGTCCTTACTATAAACATCCACATCCGGAATATGTAGAAGCATCTCAAGTAGGACGACGTTCTCCTTCTTCATTGCAATCGTAATGGGCGGGCCATGGCGGCCTGCCAAGGTCATGTACTGGCGAATTCGGCTAAAATCTTGCTTTTCATTCTGAGAGACAATGAGATCAGCCAAGAGTCCGTCCTGAGCATGATCAGTGGCCCATTGAAAGACATAAGCAGGCAAGTCTCGTAAAGCGGTTAGAAACTCCTTGATGTCCCATTTTGGTAACCCCTCAACAGGGCTTTTGCCGGGCAAGTCTTTCGAACGCACCAACAGATACGCTACGCAGTTCTGAACCACCTTTTGTAATCCGATCTCGTAGTTAGGTCGCAGAATTTCGGATGTGTAGGCATCGACGGACAGCCCAAGCAGCGCGTAAATAACATCTCGGTCGTCTGAGACTTTGCTTCTCCCAAACTTCTTCAAAAGAGTAAGGAGGTCTTGGGAAGGACCTCCAAGCCACCAGGACTTTGCGCGCAGCAGCCCAGGCATAATGTCCAGCCGGGCTTGTACGCCTTCCCCACAACGGACCTTGAGAAGCGAAGGCATCATGACAAAGGTGCGGGAGTCAACTTCTTTTCGACCGCAATTGATGATGGCAAATTTAGCGAGTGCTGCTTCCTGGAGAACCCATATTCTTGAGAACCATTCGCGTCTTAATAACCTTCTTAAGGCCTCCACAATATCGTTAGGCGGGAACTCTTCGCCGAAGTTGCGTCCAAAACATGCCCACAGATGCCTCCATGTGTTATACATATGAGGTCGAGGTATTGTGAGTACCTGTTTGTCGAGCTCATTCATCCAGTCGAAAAGGTTGTCGATGTCGCTGTTGCTCGGCCCTAGCCAGATTATCACGTTGTACGCAGTTTGGTACACAAGACGCATTTGACCAACCTGGTGGCCACGTTCCTGTATGTCAAGAGAGAAATGAGCGGTTTGATACAACTATCGGAGAAGAACTATGTATTGACAGGACGGTCTAGATCTCAAAGATAACTGAAGTCAAAGAATCTGGGTACGGATCGAGGATGGGCATTGCAGAGAACATTACTCACAGCATCATGGCACTGGTCAATACAAATCGCATCAACCCAAATGATTCTGTCCCGATCCGATCGTCGCAAATTTCTGAGAGCTTCGTACAGGTTTTTGGTCACTTGAAATTGACACCCTTCTAGCCAGATGGTGTTCGCTGATCGTTTGGTTCCCCAAACATAGGACAATGCTTCGTAAGGGACGCCGTCGACTTGGTGAAGGTAAGTCTCGAATATCTCACAATTGATCGGCTCAAATTCGTCGCCTTTAAGCAATCGCACTAGTCGTATGGCGTCTGCCGCGAGGTCGATGCGCCTATACTTGTAAGAGGCAGACATTACACCAGTAAGATTATTTTGGTGGGTTGAAATCAGTGGCCAGGCGTTATAAAGGCTGCAAAATCAGAACAATAACGCCGCCTTAGAGATGAGCGGTTTGAATGACTTTTTCATTATTATACATGTGATATGGGAGCATGGGTCTTTGGCACCGGTTGTTTGTTGAGAAGATGAAACAAGCCCCGAAGCCTAGTTCTACGACAATGCATATAGATTAAGTCCCAACTTTTGATACCTCAACCCTCCAGAGGGGCACAGCCTCATCGGAGTAAACCAACCTCATGACCTTGGTCATGTGTCACTGAACTATTGGCTCGCAGTCCGGGCAAGTGCAGTAGTAAGGTAATACAAGTGCGGAGGAAAAGCCTACCGTATTGCGCAAAGCCTCCTGTCAGCACTGGTGCGGGGGCACAATTGGTAGTCGGGCGGTTGTAAGGAAGTTGAAAAAGTGTTTGAGACGGCCAGTACTGGGAGTCGCAGAGGACGAACATTTCATACTGAAAAACATCAGAAATCTAACTAGAGCTGTCTCGAATCGAACACAATTTTGACTGTTTGTCGCATCATTGAGAGCAAACACTTTATTCCCTGTCCAAATAATAAGGTACCAGAATAACGACTTAAATGGACAAACCCAATCTAAAAAGCACTAATTCACCTTGAAGACAAAACACTTCTATTGATTTACACATTTAAGACACATGCAAATGCGCTGTGGTCCAACTTGAATGAATGTTATTGCGTGTTATCTGCAGCTCATCGCCACTAGAAACTCAGACAAATCAGAAGAGCCATTGCTCCAAAGTATCAATTTGCTTCCCCGAACAACTGATATATCCCCCCCACCCCGGCCTGCCCCTACTGGAACACCCCTTGAGGCGAGAGAGAAAGCCATTGCTTATTCCGTAAGGCGCACGGAGTAAGGATGGTCTTGACCGTTGCCGCCAGTAATGTAGCCATCGCCTCCGAGGTTTCTGCAGACGTTGACCGCCTGTCCGTCGTAGGTGTTGGCAAGCTGAACACCACCGGTACATCCAGAAGCCTTGCTCTGAGTGAGGACGAAATTATGGCCCTGGGTCGGGTCGTCCTCGCCGGAGACAACCTTCATGTAGCTGCCTCCATTGGCGAAGCAACCATTGTTGTGTAGAGAGTAGTGAACCGAGCCGACTTGGTTATTACATCCAGAGTCGCTATAGAATGCAATATAGCCAGCAGCTTCGACGCCAGCGATGGCAAGAAGAAAGGCGGTGCAGCTAGAGGTGATTTGCATTTTTCTTTTGTGTTTCTGGAGAACAACAGAAGCGATCAGCAATCAGACAAGCCTTGACAGGTAGAGTGTTTGAGATACGCACAACTCAGTGAGGTAGTAGTGAATGGGCCTTTGCGATTGAACGTTGTTCAGATAGAGCTGATTTTGTGTGTGGAGGTTTAGATCGTCTCGAGGAGTCGGGGTGCCATTCTTATACTTTTCGACACCAACAGTCATGTAGAGAGGATTAATGAAGATCCCAGCCCCCAGGCCTGAGTCTTCCACGCTCGCGACACATGGAGAGAATGACTGTGACTTCTTTACGGCTTCAACGGAGGCGTGTGATCATGAGATATCTCACCGAGCTTGGCATCAGTAAATCTTTTCCACATCAGTTCGCGAGGCTCCTGGCGTCACGTCAGTTATACCGCACTATTGATCCCACAAGTGAGCAGAGCCAGAAATTACAGAAAGCCGCGCCAGTTCAACCCACCGATCCTTCAAACGGCGGTGGAGATGATGCAACGTAGAAAGGGCGTCAAGAATTTGCGAGAAACGCGAAGGAATCCGGAGCACGAGGACGGGATATGAGGTCATTGGCAGTTATGAATGCCTAATTTTGGAATGACTTTTGACAACAATACGTAATTTGCATTTATCGATCACAACAGCTGAGAAGTTGCCGGTTTGGATCAATCACTATGGAGTTGTGATATTTGGTATTGTTATCGACATCACGCCCCACGGCCCATGTGAAGCCTCGCGACCCCCCTCCCCCTTTCAGAGCGTCCTTGATGGTAAGAGCAGCAGTGGCGGTCCAGAGCATTAAGTTGAACGATGAGAAGACGGCTGCCGACCGGGTGGAGCCGCAGACGATACCAGAGCAGAAAAGCAGGTGCGTCAAGAAGACGGCGCAGCGCAATGAACCCAGAGAAGTAGAAGGGGACGTTGGTGACCTCAAGAGCAAGAACGGCCCGATCATTGCCAACAAGTCGTGGACTATCATTTCGCATCCAAAAACAGCTTGCCGACTTGAGCATGGCCGATGACGAGTGGCAAGGCTGCATTATGGCAGCTGACTTGACTCTGCAGATTTGATGACCAATTCTGACATGCTGAAATACTATTGCGTAAAACAATAAGCACTTATAGGTTTTTGAAAAGGCAAGGCTCAGGCCGCTGCAAATTGTGCAAGTGCCAGTACCATTTTGACCCAAGATCTACGTGAATTATGTGCATAATACAATACAGAGGGGCAGCTGCTTACTACAGCACTGCAGTTACCAGAGTCCCGCTTCAGCGTTGATTGGCTAACCATAAATGGCGACTCGAAAAAAGTGAGAAGGATCGAACAGCTGACAGCTGAAATTATTGCGGTTTGAGATGTATACTTCTCGGCAAGTGAAAGACATCAGGACACAGTGTCGGCAATGTCCACGTTAAAACCATCAAGCACTCATTCCTCAAACCTTGTATTTACCCCAGATGTCGCGGGAATAAAATGGATAAGTCTCTCGAAGAGTCAGAGACATTATTCGGGGCTTCAAGTGCTCGTTGCGAGGCTGGGTGGCAATAGAATGCACCAGTCAGGCTCGCTGGTTGTCATCAGGCAATCCCTTGAACAGCCCAACGGGTCGAGGCTGCTTCGGCCATCTATAGACGGAACTCGCTCGTCATTGGTTTTCATTCCACTTTGAGAGGTCTTTCAAGACAGCCAAGGTATAGGGCAAGTTCGGCCAATAGTCTTGCAGCTATGATCACCGGCTATCAGACCGCAAATCCTTACATTTGGAGATCATCGCCTAGTCAAGGTGCTTCGGCTGAGACTGGCCTACTTTCTCGCCAGTTGACGTTGGAAAAGAAGCCTGCTGATTAGTCATCTACAGACCAGCACAGGGGTTCTCCGCATCGACGTCGCAGTCGAGCCGAGGCATCTCGTCTCACCCGATCCGTTCTCCAAGCTTCCCCGGGTTCCGGATAGACACCCAGCTTTGCCTTGCACCCCACCAGATTTATCCCACGTCTTGTTGAGATCAAGGATTTCATATTGGGAAGCAACACCAGACTGTCCAGGACCAGCGACTCCGCCAAATTACATCGCCATTGGCATCCCGACCAGCGTCTTGAAGCCTTCTGGGTCAAGAACATACTCCAGTCACTGACGCAACCTCTAAATACCGTTTTGTTAATCTCACAGCAGCCATGTCGTCCCTTCCCAAAGGCCTGACCTCGCCTCCCCCCTCCGTCCCAGACGTCCTCATCTCATACCCCTCGCAACACGTCCTCCTCGTGACCCTCAACCGCCCCAAGGCCCTGAACGCCATTCCATCCACCAACCACAGCCTCATAGATGGCATCTGGCGCTGGTACGACTCCCAGCCCACCCTCCGCTGCGCCATCCTGACCGGCAGCGGGCGGGCGTTCTGCGCAGGCGCGGACCTCAAGGAGTGGAACGACCGCAACGCGGCCGCCAGCGGCGAGCAGACCGTCGAGCCTGAAACGGCCCAGAAGAACAGGGACCGGTGGGCCTCTGCGGGGTTCGGCGGGCTGAGCAACCGCGCGGGAAAGAAGCCCGTCATAGCGGCCGTGAACGGGCTCTGTCTCGGTGGCGGCATGGAGATGGCCGTGAACTGTGACCTGGTGGTTGCCAGCGAGGACGCCAAATTTGGGCTGCCCGAGGTCAAGAGGGGCGTGATTGCGCTTGCCGGCGCGTTGCCCCGGATCCAGAAGACGCTTGGGAAGCAGAGGGCTGCGGAGATGGCGCTTGTTGGTGGGATGTACACGGCGGCGAAGATGTACGAGTGGGGGATAGTGAACAAGGTTGTGAAGCAGGAGGATGTGGTTAAAGAGGCAGTCAAGTTTGCTGAGGAAATTGCTGACAATAGCCCTGACTCGGTTGTTGTGAGTCGCGAAGGTTTGAAGCTGGGGTGGGAAGTCGGGCCGGAGATGGGGACGGAGTTGTTGGAAAAGGGCATGTTTGGCCGGATAGATGCCGGGGATAACATGATAGAGGGCGTCATGAGCTTTGTAGAGAAGAGGAAGCCGGTCTGGAGGGACAGCAAGCTCTAATTCGTGGCTAACAAATATTTTAGTGCATACTGTTGGCCGGATATGCAATGTGTCCGTATAGACAGTGGAATACATTGAATGCCTGGACCGACATGAAACTGCATGGGATCCACGTCTCTTAGCATGCAAGGCTACTATAACCAACATAACATGACCAAGGCTCAGGCCATCTCAAACAAATATCCCTACGCTCGTTTCACCGATTGTCGAGAGTAATATTGACTCAACTTGAGAGAAATTCCAGAACGCACAAGGCTTTCGTGAGCATACGACTCCATGCCAGACTAAATGTCTTTGGATGTAAACTATTGGCACGTGTGGAAGCTTGTCTGACATACATGCATTATGGTGTCACAACACATCCTTGACTTGGCTGGTAGCAATAGCTCCCCCGCTTTGAGGCTCAACGAAGGAGGCAGCCTACTGGTCCTTTACATTAAGAACATGAGAGCTCCAAACTCTTCTGAATTTGACCACTTGATGCGTTCTAATCCTTGCATATAAACTCTTCGACTTGGTATCGTGCCCCATTGAGAAACTCACTCCTTCAGTTTCAGACTCGTCACGCCTGGGCCTTAAGCACTTCTACCAACCGCTGAGGAACTAGTATGGCCGACCACGGGACTCTGTCAGCCGGAGATGATACAGAAAAGAGGCTATCACAACTTTGTGCCGTCTGCGACCGAATCGGCACAAGCGATGCCCGTTGGTTCATCAATGCACGACTGATTTCACAGCCTGGGTTGGGGATATACGTTCATCGCCGTGACTTGCATTCGCTTAGAGCTAGCGCTGGTAAAGGATGCAGGTTGTGCGAGTTCATCCTTTCCACCATTGTAAACAGCGACGATGCTCGTCAGGTACCAACACTCAGCGGTGATATTCTTCAAGACTGTCTTCTCAGTGTCAAAGAGAAAGGAGGGTTGAACAGGAAAATGAGGCTTCTTCACAGTCGCGGGCTTGAACTGTCGCATCTGATACCATACAATCTACCATCCAGACTCAAATTTCCCGAAGGTATCCGCGGGTTAGACCTCCTCTCAAAGTGGTGTGGGATTGGACGAGTGATCTTGATCGGCAACGCTTATACCAATGCTCTTCCATCTAACCTGCGTGCAGTAGCTCTGTACCCATTTGGTACCATTGACTACCAAAGATTTGGAACTTCATTCATTGCAGGACAACCTTTCGAGCTCGCTGCTAGTCTAGGTATGAGAAAGATTCTACTATCTCTGTGGACCTGCTGATGCTTCGAGTTCGTCTAGATGATCCATTGGAACCCCTGGCCAGCGCTTGGACGTCCTCCCCAACGCTATTCACCGATCCTGTCTTGCGTCGTATACGTCATTGGCGTCGGATATGTTTGAATGAGCATCCCAAATGTCGGGGATCAAGGGGTCCTCGCCCTCTTCCAAGCCGAGTTATTAGCATCCCTGCCGAGACGGAACCTCACAAAGTCAGGCTTCAAGATACGCGAGGGCAAAGTGGAATTTACGCCGCTCTATCATATTGTTGGGGCACTATTGCTCCCAGAACAACCACCAAATATACACTTCCGGAGCATTTGGGTGGAATACCAGTCTCATTATTGCCGGCAACGATACGAGACGCTATTAAGCTGTGTCATTTTCTAGAAATTCCGTACCTATGGGTTGACTCGCTTTGCATTGTCCAAGATGATCCAGAAGATTGGCATAGAGAAGCGGCGGAGATGGCTGCAATCTATGGACGAGCGGCTCTGACGATATCCACACCCCAGAACAGCGGATGTGATGAGGGTTTCAACGACTTCGGGCAAATCGAATCGGAAGGCCCATCTCTTCCTGAAATATTATGGAAACATCGACAACGTGGAAGAATTGTGACGGGAGTAGTTAGTGTCCGGAACATGGCGTTGAATTCCTATGGCGAGCCTGAAGCTCCGTTTTGGATAGGAAAACAACACTCACCATGGATGAGACGTGGTTGGACCTTGCAAGAATGGCTCCTGTCTCCTAGGGTACTGCACTGTGGAAGAGAAAGAATGTGGGATTGCTACGAAACGTGGTACACCGAGAGCTCTTCGATGCTATCCAGCTCTGAAAGTGCTCTGCTCAATGCTGACCCCGTTGCCCAGGGCTTGGCTTCTTCTGTATTTGCGAGAATGGCCCGTATCGACCCTGAAATTGGTGAAGGCGCGCTAGATACCTACTGGGCTCGTCTGGTAGAGGATTACACATCGAGAACGCTCAGCCACGAAATGGATAAGATGCCTGCGATAGCAGGTCTTGCAGCCATTTTCATGGAACACAGCCATACGAGGGCGCTAGCCGCCAAGTATCTCGCTGGTCTCTGGTACTATAAGGGAATTTATCCCTTCGAAGGACAGAAATATCCGACATCACAGATACCGCTAGGCCTCTTGTGGAGAAGGTCCAGCGTTGAGTACATGCGATCACCCGATACATATCGAGCCCCATCATGGAGCTGGGCTAGTTTGGATGGCCCAGTGAGCTTATTCCGTCTTCAGTGGTCACTATTGGAGATATTTGGATCTACCGCTGGATCCAAGGATTATCTTCTATTCAAAAATATGGAGATCCTTGCCGTCAGGTGCTTATTTGATCCGCCTGGTTCATTTTCTCTGGTTCAGACCGGATGGATTATCGCTTCGAGTCTGCTCGAACGTGCATACTTGAATCCATCGTGGAAAGTCGCACAGTTCAATAGTAGTCTCCAGGCAGAATATCACAAGAGCTTTGTTGGGTTGAGTACTCACCAGAAACACGAGGAGACACCTTGGTTCGCAATTTTCGATCAGGATCCTGAACAAACCGGTGTAAACTTTGCAGAAGAAAGTTTACATGTTATACAGGTAGCAACCATGACTCGGCAAGTGCAGGAACGACGTCTTCCCGTTATCATTCACCACGCTCTCGTCGCAGAAAAAGTCGGCATCTTAGATGGTATTGATTGCTTCCGCAGACTAGGGGTTGCCTGGTACTGCCCCAAGGATGGAGGCAAGTGGAATGGAGTGATCGACGGACCAGCCAAAGAATGGATAGATCGGCATATGCTTCGAGATTGGAAAAGTCAGAAGATACGTTTGATTTAATATTAGACCTATTTGGGGGAGATCGAAGCACAATTAGACCATGCAGCAGAAAATAATGCTCAATTAAATTTATACAACCCATTTTACAGCGGCATTCCATCACATTCAAACTCTATTAGATTATGGGGGTGATCGTACGTGCTTCACTGGTGATCTACCCCAGATGTCAACTGGTACCGATGACTTTGGAGAATAGCCTACAGGCTACAGGCGCACATCCAGTATGCTTCTGTTCAACATGTTAGAACTGACTCAGATAGACTCACTTGATCGTCGACATTGATTCGGGATACTTTTTAATGACTACGATACAATTGTTGTGGCCTCATATTTACATTTGAAATCAATTACGTACTTATGCATTTGTCGATACTTGGTGGATAGATCGGTCAGCTGAAAGTCGGCCCATGCAGCACGCAGTGTTGTCCTTCACTTTGGCATTGGCGACCACATTAACAACTGAAGATACACGGCAAAACAGGTCTGAGGTTGAACCGTGGAGTCTGTGACACGCTGTGTTCACGGATATGGTTAGCGACCCCGCAGGTTCATGTGGGGGAGATCCTCCGTCGTACCACAATCGCCATTCTGAGTATCCCGACGGAGCATTGACAAGCGACAGTGGTGAGGGGAACGCGTGAGAGGTGGACGATGCGGGGAGAGCAAGGGATTGATATTAAACGCCATTCTGTAAACCTGGTGTTCACAGCTAGGACGACACTCACAAGAATGCATTTTCTGGGAGCATCGCCGCTCGCTAGGAACCATGAATACCCTTAGAACCGCGCCGATCGCGAGGGTTGTCAAGCCCCAGCTACTGAGGCAGGCTTCTCGCCTTGGGTTCGCCAGCAAAGCTGCACCGGCCGATCTGCTTCGCAAGAAGGTGGACGGCAAGAATGTCATTGTCACGGGCTCGGCCAGGGGCATCGGAAAGTCAATTGCCCTTCGTCTTGCCTCCGATGGGTACAATGTCTGTATCAACGACATTCCCGCTCTCGAAAAAGGGTGCGACGAAGTCGTGAAAGAGATCAAGTCAATGGGCAGGAACGCGTGCACTGCTGTTGGCGATGTGACTAACAGAGGGGAGGTGAAAGACATGATTCAGAAGAGCGTCAAGGAGCTAGGTCCACTTCATACAATGTGAGTTATTCACGTCAGGCCCAGCCTATAACTGGTCATCAGCTTACATTCAAATTCAGGATCGCCAATGCTGGCATAGCCCAGGTCAAGGCCTTGCTGGACCTGACCGATGAGGACTTTTCGCGGATGTTCGCTGTCAACGTCATCGGAGTCCATCACTGCTATTCCGAAGCAGCCAAGCAGATGATTGCGCAGGGGACATGCAAACCCGACTCACCCGGCAAAATCATCGGAGCGTCCTCCATCGTCGGCTTCAAGCCTTTCGCCTTGCTTTCGCACTACAGCGCATCAAAGTGGGCGGTCCGGGGACTCACGCAGGCTTATGCAATGGAGCTAGCGGAGCACAACATAACTGTCAACGCGTACGCGCCTGGCATCGTGGGGACAGGCATGTGGGAGCTCATTGACGAGGGATTGGCCAAGAAAAGCGGCAGAGACGTCAAAAAGGGGGCTATGATGGACAAGTTTGTTTCAGATCTAACGGCGCTGGGGAGGGTCAGCGTGCCAGGGGACGTTGCGAAGCTGGTGAGCTTCCTGTGCAGCAGCGATAGTGATTTTGTCACGGGCCAGACACAGGTTGTTGACGGGGGAATTATTTACACATAACTTTCAATGTTAACCTGTGCGAGATTGTTTGAAGGGTGAGAACGTGGCAATCAATGCTACTGTCCGACATCTTGTTTTGCTGGCACTTACACCATGAGGATACTCTATTGAAGTCATGAATATGGTACACCCGTTCGCTAGCGAATATCTTTGTTTCCTGGAATGAAGTCACCAGTTCTAACCAATGATCGCCCACATAGGCGGCAATAACGCAGGAAGATACACCTATCATTCATTGAGATGCAAGTATGTATGATCTAAGTGAAGGTGGATAGCAAATACGTGTACATCCATAAGGCGTCTCTAAATATATTGACGTTCTCTGGGCTTGTATAGATGAGCCGCCGTTATCGTGTAGCAGAAGAAACTTCTTCGCCTAGTCCAAACATTTGTAGATTCTTATTGGTATAATTCCTTCAGGGTGCTTATTTCCTTAGGATAGTTTGGTCTAGAACTTGATATATTCCAAGGTGAAAACCAAGTTCATTAGATAAATCTGATACAGTCGACGTATGTTTCTTCCAATTTCTAGACTCATTGTAGCTATCCATCAACTAGCTCATGCAAATCTATTGTACTAAAAATGACACCACACGCTGTTCAAACTCTTCTCGCTCTCCCCCGCCAGACTGGTGCTCCAGTAAACAGGCAACCGATCCAGAGCCACATTATCACAGCTGATTTATTGTAACAGCAGGGCCCAGTACTTGATATTTACACAAGTAAAATCAATACTACCCGCCTTTCCTCGGACTTTCCATCACTTAATATGACGTAGGATCGCTACACAACAGTTCAAGATGTACACAGCTCGTGCAGCTCTCAATTTGGAATCGACGTTCTAGCCTCAAGCAATGCTTCACATACAATGTTGGAATGAAACCTCCTTATTCTCAGGGATAAAGACACATGGTTGACCGGAGACCGTTTTGGCTTGACAAAGTCCTTCTATAGATCTAGCAGAGAAGTACTACACGAGATCATCTTATAAGGGATTATTCTATAGCGAGTTCTCCTATAGTAGATTGTCCTATAACAGGACTCCTTACTTCTTCATTGGTGTATTCATCCATGACGGAGATGATGTACCCGCAAAGGCTAAGCTGATGCTCGGACATGCACGGAGAATGTCTGGCTAGTGAACAGTTTGCACAAGAGCTGTGAAAAAAAAAAGTAAAAGGATGCGAGGAGTTGCTGAGGGACGGAGACGATAGGCTTTGCAATCACCCAAATGGTTATGTCGAAGAAGACAATGAAGCGCGGTAATAACACATGAGAACCTGCAAGTCAGGGTACGAAATGGTGTTACAATCATCTCTAGTGTCGACTTTCGGCTTGGCCGACATGTGAAGGTTCCTCATCTGAAATTTAATGGTGTCACCATGACTACGACCAAGCAGTCGTTGACAGCAGAGAAATGATCAACCAGGGCAAACATGGTATCAGAGCCCGTGTCTCACTGAGACCAGGTACCCTATGAGCTTAATGTCAAGCTTATTCGTCAGTTGGAATTAGTCGTGCGCTCTTATCCATTTCCTCCTGGCTGACCTCGACAAGGCTATGCGCTCCAGCTTCAAGCCCTTTTTGTATCACACACCACCGTTTGAGCTGGATGCAAGTATTGCTTTCAGGTGACGCGTAAGATCTGAATATTTAGCTGACTAATAAGCGATTTCAATCTTTTACATTATCAGAAATGTTTGAAAGATGAGAAGAGTCGTTCACGAGATCATTACATGAAGATACCCTCCACTACTTTGCGATCCCAGATTGAAGAGTTTCCTTCCTATGCTTTTCGACCCATTGACGGATATTGGGTCTTTTATCAACCAGTTTTACCAGTCCTAGCTCCTCAAGCCACTTTCTCATAGAACGATCAGATGTCACATCGGGGTTCAAAATCCAAGATTCATCGTTGATGATCGATTGGAAGATCTTTGGATAATGACCACCATGTGAGTCTGACCGACTGCCGATTTCGGCCGATATTTTCCATGGTATCCATTTGAACCCTTCCTCGACGAGCTTGCTCCCAAGCTGTGTTTGCATGTCTTCGGTGATCTCCCAAAGCACATATCGTCCTGCTGGATGTGGCTCTTTCCCGTTGAGCTGCCCGAACACGCGACACATTGTGCTGCTCCGCTGATCCATGCATGCTTGTTCCAGACTGACACAGCTCTCTGGAAAGGGTCCTTCATCAAACTGCGAAGAGCCGTGGCGCATAGTTTCGGTCAGAGTTCGAACAATAGTGTACGCTGGAACTGATGCATACACCCTATAGCTCCTTGTTCCCATGAGATTGTTTGTGAGCGACGTGCAGATGTCCCATGCAAAACAAGCGTACTTTTCATTAGTTATGCAAATGTTGAGCATGACATCCAATTTTGCGCCTTCGGTTATGAACGACAAAACGATTTCAGCCCGTATGGCAACTTCTGTCCATGTGTTCGCTACTTGCCAGCGCCTGTGTTGAGCAATGAAAGATAAAAACTGCATCAATTCGACCAGATAGTGCTGCCACGGAGTTTCCAGTTGTGTGGCCGGCAAATGATGGCACGACTCCCACCATTGCCAGTTCGGGTCAGCACCTGCCGACAGCAACTCGCGGAAGGTACGAAGGCGAGACTGGCCATGTCTTCCGTGGCTGAGTTGAGTAACTGAATCGGCCAGGCCCATCAGGATCGCGGATTTCTCATTGCCGCTCAGATTCCCGTCCTTCAGTCTTGAAATGATAAATTCATCGTCCCAGTGGTACTGAGCTAAGACCCTCAAGAAATCGGCGCCGGGACAGGGAATTGCGTCATCCCACGACCCCACAAACAACCTGCCGGAGTTTGCAAGTTTCTCGCAAATCAACATCAGTCGATGCCAGTCCGCACATACCCACTCATTCGTGCCTTCCCAAGTTTCGTGAAACCTCGTCAATTTGTAAGACCAATCCGCCGAGTCATCATTATGAGCAAAAAGTGCGAGTTTTGCTAGCCAAGCTTTCATAAGCCGGTAATGAACGGTAAACTCTGACGCCGTTTCGAAATCCAATATCTTCCTGCCCGACTCGGTGTCGGTAAGGAAGTCTCTAGCGGTTCGGTGTATGAATTGCAAGTCTGAGCTGGTCGCAATAGGCCATACCATGTCATACATGTGCCCATACCAGCTCGACGTATCTCTGTGCGCCTCGTCTACTCTCCCTTCAGTACCCGATTCGACAAGACCGGCACAATAGATCTTCACCTTCCTCTCAACTTCCTGGCATCTCCTCAACATGATGTCTTGACTAACGAAATCTGATGTCCCGTCCAAGGCATCCAATACTCTATCAGCAACAGGCGTTGTTGCAAGCATGAGTTGGAAAATATTGAATCTGTTGGTGGAGAATTGTCTGTGTCTGCTGGCAAGTAGAAGTTTGAAGTAAAGCGCGGCAGTCTGACCGTATTCGGGTAAGCTGTCCGCGCCGGCCCTTGCCCACATGTCCTGGTATAAGCTGTCCAAATCCTTCGGCAAATGATCAATTCTCTTCTGAAGAGATTCAACACTATCATAGTTCCTAAATCCTTCGTTGATGCTCTTTGTCGCAAGGATGAGCCATAGGAACACTCCTTCCGCTTTAGCGACCAAGGATCGGATCGGGTCATATTGATCTTCGGACATTTCCGTCTCAGGGAACTCGACATGTTCTTCTGCGTAGACCATCAAGTCTTCGTAATTCAAATCTTGTAATCGGATTCGTGGGTATATGGATAATTTTGTCTCCAAGATCTGGGGATCAGGCCGGCTTGCCAAGCAAAGTTTGATCTTTCTCCTCTGCGACAGCTTAAAGGCCCAGTCCAGAAACTCTGGGATGCTGTCTTTGGTCTTATTTTCGGGGTTGATCTCATCAATGCCATCCAGAAACAAGCACACGCCATTTTCGTAGGAGTCCAAGGTCTTTAGAAGTGCTGAGCGAAGTTCGCTGCTAGACCAGTCTGTGTATGAGTCTTTTGGGCCCGACACAGATGATATGACCTTTCTGAGTGCCGTGTTGTTACAGCCCAAAAGTTGATAAAGGAGCGAGCAGAAGAGCCCTTCCATGTTTCTCTGCATTGTGGAGCCCGGTCGCCAAAAGTAGTGGGATGCGACTTCGCAGCCAGGAGACCAGGCATTAAGATACTTCTTCGTCCGATCTTGACCCAAGATGTACTTCACCAGAGTCGTCTTGCCCGAGCCTGGCTTTCCGCTGATCCAATAAATGGCATCGGTTGAGCTAAGCCAATTGGAGAAGCTATCCCACTTGATTTCGGATAGAAGCTCCTGGTCCCCGTCTTCTTCTCCTTCCAAAGAACTTGCCCCCGAATCCGCATCCGTGCTCCGGTCTGACCCGCTGCCCGAGCCACTTTCTGTAGTACCGTATGCGTCCTCAGAGTCAAAGTCCTCATCAGAGTAGTCATCGTGGTCCCCGACAAAGACCCAATCCAACGTGTCTTCATAGGCGTCGTCAATCTGATTACGACGCTGGTTAAAATCCGGGAATTTCAAACTTTTGAGGAAACGGTCTCGAATCTGGTCATCCACATGGGCCTCTTGGCTCATTACTAGGCAGTCCATCTTCTGGCCGACCAGCGCTACCGCCTTGTTGGTCCGTCCGGCCTCGAGTGAGACCTGTTCCCTAGTCTTCAGACCTTCCGAAGACACAAGATCAGTCGTCTCTCGGCGGCCTTCTCTGTATTGCTCGATGAAGAAGCGGAGCTCGCGCCTGGCTCCATCTAGTTTTATGTGAGCTGCATCGGTACTTGACCTGGTTTGTGGAGGAAGAACTGTTAGCCAAGCAAAATACCACAGTCGGACGCAAAGGGGAAAGGGCGTGACACTCGGTGATCCGCACAGGGAAGTTCACCGAAAAATCCGAAACAAAGCAAAGGTCTATTTCCAAGATTTAGAGTACCATATGTGCTTGGGGCCCGGTCTCAACGAAAAGAAGGTTCTGAGTGCAGGTGAATTCGCGGCTTACCATATTTGCGCAAGAAGACGGTTTTGCATCCGCTTCTCCTCGGTGTCTAGGTTCCCCTGCAGCCTGTCCAAGCGGCGTTTCCGCCAGGCGACTTTTGCTGTGACTTTCAAAGCAGACGCAAGGCTCCCTCGCTTCGCATTGTCGAAAAGGAAATGCATCTCCTCTCGGAGCTCGCGCGCTGCCTTGGAGCAACTGGCAGCTGACTGGACCAGGATCTCCTCGAGTTTCTTCTTCCCGGGTCCACTGTGCTTCTTGATCTCGTTTGCGAGACTTTCCAAGCCGACAGCATTGTTTTTGAGTTCTTCGTCTGGGGTGCGCCCCTGGTATACATCCTTGATACACGCGATGGTCTTCTGCCCCAGTTCTACAATTTGGAGTATGTTGCAGGCAAGACCCAGAGCTGCGAGGGGCTCCAGGCCGGACATCTTTGCATCTTCCGAGAATTGGGGGGTCCTTGTGTTGGCTCAAAATTTGTAGCTGAAGCTTCTTTTTCTTCTTGTTCGATGATTTGATGAGTTCTTGTTGAGCTGTTTGGGATGAGCAAGAATCTTCCTACTGCTCTCCTATGATCAGGAAAGATGACAGGTGTGAGTGCGGTCGGGACTGTTTGAACGATATTTTAGAAAAGATGTATGTAAGTCCAAGTGCAATCAGCTTTCCAAATTGTTATAATGACCGCATCCCCGTGCCTAAGGTGCGCAACAACGCCCGGTCAAACGTTGAAGATGTCGCGATAGCTGATGATGAGGACTTGCTGAGGTTTCTGAGTGAGGGGTAATTAGCGAAAGGAGGACAGATGAACGATTTAGTAGCAGATGTCTGTCAATCTCGGATCGCAGCTCGTTGGTGCCACGTAATTCACCGTCGTACATGGCTGGCTGTGCATATGCAGTTGCATGCCCAACCCCTCCTCGGACTTGGGAATCTCAGCAGCGACGATGGGACCGACTTCGATCAAGATTAGACTCTTACTCTCAATGACTATACTGATCCCAATTCTCTTAGGTCACTGCAGGAGACGCCGGAATAGCTTGTCGAGAAGTCAGAGCAGACAGGAGATACTCCGTTCGACACTGCTCCACAAATATGGACAACGACTATTACCCTCAGGCAGAGCTTCTTGAAAGGTCTCTGTTCACTCGTAGCCTGCAGGTTCTGGCGTGGAAATCTGTGCCACTGCAGACTTTGAAGTGGCTTGCATGTTGTGTAAAAACAAGGATGGATGTAGGCACTTTCTCGGCTTGGCGCGGTCCAGAAACTCGACCACATGCCCACCTTGGAGGCACACAATGGCCCGTCTCTGCAGCGTATTGGGCTGAGCGCCTTGAGGCGCAGCTTTCTGCACGAAAAACCGCCCCCATGCTAGCAGTTCTCTCTCTCCGTGCTTTCAAGCGCTACCAGTTCGATCCGGCTGCACGCTGAGCACTAGATCCCTTACGCCTCAAGCAAAATCCACCCGGGGTATTTGAGGCGCCAATATAGATCGCCAAACTTCTGAGAACCCGCTCCATGATACAATTATTGCCAACCTCAAGATTTCAAAGTGGCACTTCTGAAGCCTTGCCATACCGGGGGTGGACACTCGGATGTTTGTGAGGTCTTTATCGACGTCCAATTTGGTACCTCTCTCGAAGTATCGGACCCCGATTCGCCTTCTTCCGAGCTGCCAGAATCCTTATCTATGACGCTGGCCCACTGCGCACCACTTACAGCTGAAGCCAGCCCACGAAAACAGGAGGTCCTGAAAAAGCCGCTTACCAATCTCAAGCAACGTGAGCCTCCGTCTCAAGAGGATTTGGGGGGAGCAAGAGAGGCTGTGGTACTCACTCCTCTTCGTCATGGATCAGTCCCTCGCTAAGGCTTCACAGCGGCGCAACTTATCCTAAGACATAGCGACGTCCTATTCACTTGCGACCCACATTTTGGGCTTAGCCCGTGGCAGTACACCTCAGCATAGTCCTACTATCGTGAAACCGCCTCTCTCGGCCATGGAAGCTTCTTCGGTGACGTCAGTGCCTTCGGTGCGGATGATGCCGTCTGAGTCTATCGAATCGGCCTGGAATCACCACCAGCCGTCACAGACAGGCTTTACTAGCTCAGAGCCACATTTTTAACCACAACAGCCGCGTTTATACAATATATACTATACACTCCCAGCTCCCCAACAAAAAGAGCTGAATCCAGAAATCAACATTTTCGTAGTTCTCAATTGAGAACTGTATCACAAAAGAGATACTTTACATAATGCGTTTTCGAAAAAAAAAAGTGTAAATAACCTCAGATCAGAAGGCCGTGGGAGACGGCGCTTATAGCCATTTGTATACCACCTGACTTCTGTTTCCTGAATGAAACTTTCTAGCAAACATCGCCCCATCTCCAGCCTCCTCGCACCACTGCCGAGTGGAATATTCTTTTTTCTTTCCAAGCGAGAGGTTCAAGATAATACCATTGTGCGCTCCTGAAATGGGGCGTGGAGGACTCTGGTACGATGTGACTCAGATCGCACTGTGTATCAATTCTAGCATATACTACAACGATTCTAGGCTACATTTTGATAGCCAGCGCCCGAATTAGGCCCTTCCGAGCTGCCTTGAGGCTGTCGGATGTAAGTAGTAACGTTACTGTAGTATTTCTAGCCTTGCCCACGAGCACATCGTTCAATAATTTTCCCAAAGAGCACCGACGCGCACGAGCAATCTGATGTACACTATCTGCCGCGCGATTTGACCAATACAATTTCGTGGAACATCCAAGGTTGGATACTAGGCCCATGTGGAGTGATCCGTTTGCGAATGTCCACCAAACATGCAGAAGGCTTCGCATCCTGCGTCCCTCATTTCTCATCGACAAATATAGCAGCCTAATTGGACAATTGGATCCCATCCATGCAGATCTTGTGAGCTCAGACACACTCTCAGTAGTGAGCGCCCCTACCTAGATCGGTGCCTTTATCAGCTGCACCGCCCACAGGGCCCCAGACAGACCTCTCCTTCAGCCATTCCATCTTGCCGGCGCTATCGAGTTTGGCAAACATGGAGCTCTCAAATTCAGTTTCGATTCCATCAACCTTGATTGTGCCGGTCATGCGAGCTGCCAGCATGTCGCCATCACGGAGAAACTCTAGACTGGCAGTATTGGTGCACGTGTCAGCACAACACCTTGAGCAAAACGATAAAGGCTAACCAATATTCAACTTACACTACAGGCTCATAGTGGCTGACCTTGCTGCGCCACTCCTCCATGCCCTTGACATAGGCATCATAAGAGAGACGCTGTCCATTCATAATGTGGTAGAAGGTAGGCGTCGAGAGAGCCTCGACATATGCCTTTGCCTCCTGAGGTGGACCCGTGAGAGCCCACTTCATGGCGCGCTGATAGCCCTCAATGGTGGATGTGTATTCAGACATGGTTGCTGTTTGAAATGGCGAAGGTTACTGTGCGGTGTTGATTGCCTGCAAAAACTTATGAGAAAATGCAGGAGGATCCAGAGAAACTGTTCAGATCTACTGGCAGGACTGAGATCGTGTGACTGGCTGCTGTGGGGTCAGTAGTTATAATTTCGACGCAGCCGCCAAAGGCCAGTCGCCCCAACAGTAGAAGCTGATGCGAGGTCTGTGACTTTTTATGTACCCAAGAAACCGAAAGAGGGTTCGTATTTTTCTCAAACCTTCAGATGTTCATCACAAGCGCCGCGATATGGACCCGGAGAAGGTCTGTGGGTCACAGACAAGTGGGCACGGCCGATCCTTCGGCCGAACCACAGCAACACTTACATCGCCTCACTAGATTGGTGCTCGTTGGTTTTGGAATCACCAACAGTCGTCCTGTACTTAGCCCGACAGCGTAAATCTTTGCAGGTCGCATATACTGCCGGGCGGCTCACTGCTGCCTCGACTCGAATTGGCCCACCTCTGATGCCAGAGGATGCACACTAGGCTCCGGACCGCCGATCAGTTCTTGTTTCGCCCAACTGTCCAGTTCCAGCGCTGTAAATTGAGTGGTATCGTGGCCCATTCGCCTTCAATATTGGGCTCGCCCAACGACCAGACTGCTTACAACAGCTTTCCACCGGAAAGTCGGAGGGAGAGGGCAGTTTTCCTAATTAGTGTGTATGCATGCTTCTCTAGCTCAGTGCCGCCGTTCTGACGACAGCGGTGGCTTCTGTACAGTGTGTGCCATCCTTTCACCGCTCACGCCGTGCCGCACTGGCAGTCTCGTAGGTCCTGAGAGGTACCTAGGTACCTACTTGGCAAGCCTTGCGGTACCTTCCCTAACTACTGAATAGTGCTTAGGCAGTCGTGCGTACTATAGCTCTTGATGAAGTCGGATTCTGGATTGAAGCGGGGCGAGATGTGTATTTCGATAAAGCGAGCTTTTCCTCGTAACGGGGATGACACTACATAGTACGGGCCCGTTTAGGCGAGACGGCTTCATGTTCTCACTCCCGTCGGTTTTCTCGTCATCAAATCCCGGTGCGGGACATATGTAGCCGAATTCCGAGCTGCAGGGGATCTAGAGCACCGTTTGGTATCCAGGATTTTGCCTGTCCAATCGTTCGTTTTAAGCTTTCCCTTCACGCACCTGCACCCTCATGAACGACTTGAGACCTTCTATGTATTACGTAATCTGAAATGTCGAACAACATGCAATTGACCAGCACCAAAAAGTACATCATCTCGGGCTGCACAGTGGCCGACGGCGATGCGCTCGCCGCCAACAACCTCCCTGCCTTCTGGGCTGATCCGCATTTCCGTCTGAATTGGCCGAACCGCACTCTGGAATACCATGTGATTCAGATTGCCAAGCGTTTCCCGAATAACTTGTTGACTAGGCGCGAGACGAAACGCCATTTGAAAGCTGTCCACCCCGATACTGGTCGCATCGTTGGGTACGTGCGATGGATCCTCCCGGCCGATTTTGACGCGTCTGTCTGGCCTGAAGCCGTGACTCCGGCGGTCAGCGAAGACGATGAAGCTTTCTTCCGCCGCCTTGCCTCGATGGCCGATTGGAGCTCTGGCGATACAACTGATGAGCCGATAAGCCCGGTCCAGAAGTCCGAGAATGAGATTCTGTCCAAGAAGACATACATTCGTAAGTAATCTCCCCGTTATCCGGCAAGTCACCTAGGCCATGCACGATGCACTAACACGTTGGCTTTATCGTACAGAGCTGGACTACTTAGCAGTACATCCAGACAACCAGGGCAGAGGCATCGCCACGCAGCTGGTTGCGAGCGGTCTTAAAGAAGCCAAGAAGATTGGCCTCGACGTCTACGTCACGGCATTTCGTCCTGGCGTCGGGTTGTATCGGCGGCTTGGGTTTTGCATCGAGAAGGAGATTGTACTGGACGATTCTGAAGAGGGCGGGCCGGGAGAGGTCTACCGAGCCCTCATGACCTATGCTATCACCTCATAAGAGGCCACGCCACTCGGAAATCATTCTTTCAGTTTTGAGGATTGCTTCGTTAGAGCTGTCCATTATGCGAACATGTAACGACGTGAAAGGTGTCAACTGTTTTCATTTTCTGCTTCCATTTTCTGTCTTTCTTTCTTTTTTCCCCCATATTCTAGCCTACTAAAAGCAAAACAATTCGTAAACTATGCATCCGGCTCGGCTTATAAGATGTGTTCCGAGGAGACATCAACTCACCGGCTGGCAAGGTAAAGTGAGAATAACTAATAATGCGCCGTCTGTATACAAGAAAAGAAACATGGCTAACTGCAGCAAGTCCCTGAGAAACACAAACTCTGGGGACAAGGTTCTCGGGATCTGGGTGATTCGGAAGCTTCCATCCTGTCAGTCTCTTAGATCCCCGGGGACCCCTACCCTTGGAATATAAAGAGCACCATGCGCAGGTACCCTCGTTGTATCTAAGATAGTCCAATCGGAGGGTCACTGTAATAGTTGTCCCAATAGCCCAAATGATAGCGTTGATTTCTGGACATCAAATAGCTCCTCCCCTGTGCCGTATGGCCCCGGTTCCAAGCCGTCGGGGCCTCGTCATTGGTCCAGATTGACTTCCGGCAGCACGCTCCATATGCCCAGTAACGCGTCGATGGTAGCCTGTTGCGAGATCCCGCTTGGACCAATGTGTGTAAGAGTGTTTGGGTCTTGCTTCACCCTGCATATTGCAAGTGGGACAGCATGCCACAACCTGTTGAACTCTTTGAAGGCTACAGCAGTGCGTCCGAGGTACAGCAGATATATGGGCTTAGGCTGGCTCAGGTATGTAAATATGTGCTCAAGTAGAAGCTTGCTAATTCTGGCCCGGACCTCGAGTGTCTCCTTGTTCCATTTAGCCATACAATCACCCACATCGGGTAGAGCCGGTTGTGTAGCCGCTGGTGGAGTAGATGAACCTGTGCTAGTTGGCTTGACAATCCCTTTCACGGTCGGCGATGATCTCAAAGACGTGGGCTTTGGGGATGAGCTCGTGCTGGTTGGCTTGTCGGAGCCTTTCTCATGCTTTCCGTTCGATGATTTGTCGCTGTGGCCTTGGGGTTTTCCACGACGGTACGGAAAGGCGATGCCCCTGTAAGGCTCCATAGCTGGTGGCGGGCCGTTTGCAAGGATGTCTTCCAGAGTCTTCGAGTGCGCCTTACCGTCGAGCTTCTGAAAGGTATCATAGACAGCATACGAGTATCCATGCCAAAAGTTATACGAGGCTCCAATGACATCAAGGACAGCCTCAGAAACAGCTGTATTCGGGGCGGGGATGGCACCAGAGCTGGTGTCTGAGGAACCAGGAGGGAAAGCGTGTGTAATGGTATCGAGTGCGGCACGGACAGGGTCTGATCCGGAGGCCGATGCTTCTCGGATAGCATCCTTCACGGCCGCCGCCGTGCTTTCCAGATTGTGCAGTGGAATACCAGTAGAGCTGAGATAGGGTTCGAGAGCCTCGCCACTTACACCATCAACTGCGGCTGTTGCTGCTTCGGCCGCAGCTACACTTTGGGGGTTAACAGCCTTCGAGATAACGTTGAGGGCCGCGCTGTACGCCGGGTTACCCAGCGAGCCGCTGGGTGCTGCATTGATTGCGGCAGTGACAGCTTCCGATGTGGATGCAACATCACCGGCGGGTACACCTGCCCGTAAGAGGGCGTCAGCTACCGCTTCGGGGCTCGCTCCCGACGACGCCACGTCCGCCGCTGTCCGGACGCCCGCCAAGTCGATATCGGCGAGGCTAGAAGCGGCCTCGGCCACGGAAGAGGCTCCAGCGCTTTCGCCCACGGAAGATTCTGCCGGAGCTATATAGTCCTCGAGCTCCTGCATAATCTGTATGGCCTCATTGGCATCGTAGCCCTGCTCACGGAACGTGTTGTACAACTCGTCTACAGAGTCGGCTACCTCGCTTCCCAGGTCTGCGTCGCTGCCGCTGATATCGGAGCCACTCTGAGCATTGGGATCCGAGATCTGGTCCACCCAATCTTGAACACGATTCATCTGGAACTCATGCATGGAACGCGACCATTCCTTGTACATGTGAGGGGCACCTCTAGCCGCCGCGATATTTTTGCCGAGCCATCCGAGGAGAGCAGCGCCGGGGATACCAGCACCCACTGCAGGATTAAGAGTTAGCTATACAAGTGAAACAAGAAAGTCTTAAACGATAAAGTGCTGAAGTAAACCACTTTCCGCCAGTGAACTACCTAGACAGCTACAGCCGAAGGTTTCAGGCGAGTCGTGGATACTGAGAGGGGTGGGGGTAGTTGTGTCGCTGTTGATAAGTCAAAATTATATATACAAGCTACTTACGTCCAACACCGAGACCAATTTCTAGGGCCTTTCTGTCCTTTCCTGGGTTTGAGAGTCTTTATCACGTCGGTCACGTTATGATGAGCGTCGTCTGTAGGGGTTGCACTTGGGGTTGCAGTAGAGGAAGTTGACGTTGAGATGGTGTGCTCATGCTTGGTTGTTGTCTTCATGGGGCTCTTTGATCTGGTTGTCCCATGGCTTGTTGTCTCGGTCGGAAGAGAGCTTTTAGCTGTGGTTGGCACATGGCTTGTCGTTTGGGTTGAGATATCGATCGTTGTTTTGGTGTGCTTATGGCCCTTCGTTTTGGTATGCTTGTGACCCTTTGTCTTGGAGTGCTTGTGGGTTGTTGTCTCAGTCGATACGCCCGTTGTCTGAGTTGGCATAGGGGCCGTCGTTTTGTGCTGCCTATGGCTCGTCGTTTCCGTCGGAAGAGAGCTTGTGGTTGTGGTTGGCACATGGCTTGTCGTCTCGGTCGGGATATTGGCTGTGGTTGTGGTGTGCTTATGACTCTTTGTCTTGCGGTGTTTATGGCCCTTCGTTGTGGTCTGCATATGATTTGACGTTTCGGTGGATGATAGATGGTGGCTAGTCTTGTGGTGTTTATGGTGATGACCAGAAAGCAGCCTGTCTATCCATCCGTCGATGGCGTGCCCAAGCGGCCCACCACCGAATTGTAGATTACAATCCGGGATGATACTACCATCCTCTAAATGACATCCCATGCCGAGGATAGGGGTTGGGGCCGGAGTGGCTCCGATGCGGAGAGTATTGTCTTGACTGTCCGCAACGTGACACTCCGGATGGAACGGAATCATGTGGAAGGTGCAGCCAGCCTCGATTTGGGCCGGAGTCAGACTTACCGTGGGGCTCGGAGTCGGAGCCGCGTGAAGTATCGCGGCACCGGCCAGGAAGAGAAGACATGTCTTGAACATGGTGACGGTGTAGAAATGTAGATAATAAAGATTATTGTACTTTTAGGGAGAAGAGACGTGGGAGGAAGGGGGTGATTGATTGTCTACAAAAGGGATAGCCAGAAAGCTTTGAAAGTCGTGAAGCGATAGGTTTGGTAATACTTTAATATATCGAGCATTTCTGATAATTTATACTATTTTCAATTTTTACTTTTTGTTAGTCTAAATCAGCATTTTCTATGAAACTGACTTTCCTCGTCGTTAGGCTCGCCCTATCTCACGACGGTGCTCACTACTGCCGCAAGGGAAAATTGAATTTGTCAGGAGAGGGCCATGTAAGAGTTAAAGCTACTAAGTGATGTCTTATATTACACAAATTTGCATAAAGTTCTATCTAGTCAAGGCAAAAGGTATGGTAGGAATGAAGAGCGCTCCCACTTGCATCATAGCTACAGGGCTAGAGCCGGACTAGTCTCCACACGCTGCGCGGTCGAAGAATCTGTGCACAGATATTATTCGCACACAGATATTTATGGAAAATAAAAGTTTTGCACCGCAATCTGTGACGCTACTATAGCAGCTAGAAGTAATATTGCAGAATAACAATCAAGTCTTAGTTGCACTTGAACATGCCTTGCCTCCCCGTTTGTAATTGAGAACACAGAGACAGTACAATTCATCCGACAGTGCGTTGCTTTAATTATGCTTGCCCGATGTTATTCGTTTTGGTACTTTTGATTCAAATTTTGCAGACTTTCTGGCGGGGCATCCGACTGCGAATTAGCCTTCTTTTTCCAATATTGTTCCACTTAACCATTAGTTTGGCATTGAACACTGGATATGTTTCCGATCCCTTTCCATGGTATTGTTCATCCCGTTGTTCTCTGGGTCATGACAGAGTATAGATTCCGTACTACAGAACTCCTCTTTTGTTTCAAAACATCAGTTGACTGATGTTATAGCTTCAAGCTTCCAATGCCCTTGTCACGGTTATGCAGCAGGGCCTCGTATCCAAGCTTTTCGACTCGTGACATGATGACAGCATGTAATATGTTTTGTGTGGAGAAGGCCAAAGACTCCGATATTCGGCCCTCTAACAAGCTGGCTGGCCTGTACTTGGGGATCCGAGTTTGTGAAGGATCTCAGTCCGTATAACAAAATTCAGATGCAGGTTGATTTCCCCATTCCTCTTCCCCAGCTACCCCACAAAATGCAGACCAGCCAGCCAGACACTCTGACACTACCTGGAGAGTCTTGAGCCGCAGTTCTCCAAGGATGCATGTGGGGTTTGCGCGTCTGCGGGGATGAACTTGGCGGATTTATTTACCTGGTTCGCGGAAGTTCTTTCCACTTTTGCGGGTGTCCCTACCTTCTTTACGGATGCTCTTTCCTTGTTTTCCGGACTCGTCCGAAGAGGGGAAAAAAGAAACATGAAGACAACATTTTTTAGCGGTATTATGACTGCTTCACGTGGAAAGGCGAATCCCACGCTATCTCCGAGGCAGCTGATCAGAAAATGGAGAGTGAGCAGGTTGAGAGTCGCCCAGACGTGGGCGGCGAGGTTGTTATATCAAGAGGCCGCGGCATGAAGAAGCCACAGTTGGGAGCGTATCGGACTCAGCAACAGCCCTCCCGAGAATAGCAAGCAAGAAACAAGAAAGGGCAAAAATTGGCACCAGCAGTCATGGAACCTCTCCGGATCGCCGTGGCTGGCCTCGGTCGCATGGTCAGTACTCTCCACCATACTATACTGCACACGCGTTTGACGACGTGCGGCTGACACCGAGCAGGGCCGCCGCCATGTTCAAAACCTCATCTATCGCGTACCACGCGCCTCAGTCGTGGCCGTCTGCAGCACAGAGCCCCACGAGCTCGAGTGGGCCCGTGCCTTCGAAGAGTACAAGGAGTTCAATGTCACCGTCTACGATTCGTATGAGGCAATGCTCTCCCACCCAGGCCTGCAGGCTGTGTGGATCTCGACCAGCACCGACGTCCACGCGAGCCAAACGATGGGTGCCATCAGAAAGGGTCTGCACGTCTTGTGCGAGAAGCCCCTGAGTACAAAGATGGACGAGGTATGTCGACGACCGACCTTTTAAGCAGACTGATCTGTGAGGAGAGGCATGGAGTCGACATTGAAAGGCTAATAAAGACGCCCTTGCTATAGATCGCCGAAGTCGTTAACGCAGCCAAAGCCAACCCTCATCTCAAGGTGATGGCCGGCTTCTCACGCCGCTTCGACGCCTCGTACCGCGACGCCGCAACCAAAATCTTTGAGGGCAAAGCAATCGGCAACCCATTCATCGTGCGCTCCAACACGTGCGACCTGCTGGACCACACGGGCTTCTTCGTGCGCTACGCCCCGCGCAACGGCGCTATCTTCGTCGACTGCGCCATCCACGACATCGACCTCTCGCTGTGGTTCCTGTCCGACCCGGTGCCCAAGGCGTGCTGGGCGACCGGGACGCTGCAGCACCACCCGGAGCTCAAGGAGATGAACGACGTCGACAACGGCGTCGGGGTGGTCGAGTTCTGGGGTGGCAAGATTGCTTACTTTTACTGCTCGCGCACGCAGGCGCACGGGCACGACGTGTGTACCGAGATCACAGGCACCGAGGGCAAGGTGTCAGTGAACGTGGTGCCGCGGGCTAACAATGTGGTGTTGGCGGACAAGTTGGGCATTCGCAACGAGGTGCAGCCCGAGTACTGGCAGCGGTTTGAGGATGCGTTCGCGCTGGAGGCTAATGAGTTTACCGAGGCCGTGTTGAAGGACAAGCCCGTGCCCCTGCCCATTGAGAAGGGTTTCAAGGTCATGGAAATTGGGCGGGCTTTGCAGGATGCGCTGCTAACCGGGGAGGTGCAGAGATTCAATGAGAAGGGAGAGCGTATATAAGTTGGGTGATCTCTATGGGTCTCGGCTCCCCAAAAAAGAAACAGACGATCGACCGAAAAATAGACGTTTCCACAACGCATGAGCCCAGATTCGCATGGTTATTCAGTCGCTGCCCTAGACTACACAGAGATTTGAAATGGGCAGAATCTCATTTCATGTTGTTTCCGTGTTGCGAGGACGCAGATGTTACCATCCATTTGATGTAAAGGATGGGAGGCATTGTCTGAATCCTGTTTCAAGGTAATTATTCGTGAGCATATATTCACCTCAAAGTACGCTTTGCCCGAATTCGAGAAGACGACAGGCAGGATGAGGTGATATACGCGAGGCCTCCGAAGGGAATGCATTCTTTGACGGTGAGTGTTTATACAAGAAACAAGTCAACTTCTTAAATCGGGATACTTCTACGATGACTTCACTCAAAGCTACTGGGCATCTCACCTGCTCAGTCTCTCGTGTCGCTATTGCGTGGGCGACATCTGCTCGGTCATAAGTTTCTGGCTTGAACAAATGTTGGACTCCAGGAGATGAGTATGAATTTCCAGGCCTGGGGGTGGAGAATCAGTCCACAGCTTGATTAAGGCAGAATGGATTTTCAGATACTTCGTGAGGCTGTGTCAGTGCCTCGGCTTGCGGACACTAGATGCCCGCGAAAGGCTCGACTTCTTCCTCGCTGCTAATACGGGCGAAGGGCTCCGGTTCCACAGCGGCACATAACAGTCCGACGATTCGCACTGCAGATATGGCTCCGGGGAGGGTGATCTCTGCTGTTTACAAGAACCCACATGCCACGTTTTTGCACAAAATTCCATACGGGCACAGCGCTGCTGATGTGGCAGCTGGTGCTTTTCGCTTTGGCATGATATATGGCGCGTGGGCGCACGAAGAGGTTCGCGACGAAAAGGCTGAAAAAGACTTCAGAAAAGACACGGATTGAAGGATTTGGCTGATGACAATCCGAATGGAAGAAGTCATGGAAGACTAGAAATCTAAATTGGAGCATGAGCATGTTCTGGGTGTGTGGGAATTTAAATACTGTCGTTGTGGATGCCATGAAGCCTGGGAACTATCATGGATGGTATTTGTTCAATTGTTGCAGATCACCAGCGCCGCTGTGCCAAGATAGCTCGGAGAACTCTCACAGTCTTATTTAGGACAGGATTACACACGCTCGACTTGTAGCTGTCAGAGCGTGATCACACGGATCAGTGTGCCCATTCTGCCATGGAGCAGCAGCCCAAGCAAGAACTCAACGCCAACCTCTGGCGCAAGTTTTCTGACTGTGGCCTGGTTCGTTAGAAAAGTTGAGCCTTTACGTTCTTTGTTGCACGACATCATATATGGATAATTAATAGAAGCATCTGAACCCTATTGACAACCTTGAGAATTTTGATGGCCAAGGACGTCGCGTTCGGAAGCTCAGGCACTTAAGAGCTGATAGACAATTAGTGCAACTGCAATTCTGTCAGGTTTACGCTCGCCAAACACGATCCTTCGAGAGTCACTTTCGCGTTTCATTATACCGGGGTTCGTGGTTGCTCCACAACGGGATATGTCCATTCATCATGACTTAGATTCAGATGATGCGTACTTCGTTGGCCGGCAAAATGCAACTTGTAATAAGACGTCTGAAGATACTTTCACGTAATGGGCTGTCTATTGGCTTAAGACAAGCCAGTGAGCGGTAATTAGAGGTCAGATATCCCAGTTAAAGTAGTATTCAGCTCGCTTACTGCATGCTGCGCGCACCACAACAAGAAGAATAAGGCTTTCAGGGCACTGATGTCTGGGTGGGCTTTCTCCAATCGGTAATAGCGGCAACAGCGGCAACGCCCTACAATGCATGCACTCGAGCGCCAAAGTAAGTCAGTGGTGCATATATATAGACAGCAAAAACCTGAAGTTCCTTCCCAGCTTTTGTCGTGATGAGCTTCCGGGCTGTCGATCCGGTTGTTAATCAAGGCTCGCCCCGAGTTGTCCATGTGATGGATGCTCCTTCATCTGCCATCCACGTTCCCAACCGGTGTAATTATTGACACACAATGGCGGCTAAGTCCGTTCTTCCTTCTCGTTATGAAATTCGCACCCTTAGCCCAGAGCATGCAGACTGGGCTACAGCGATCATAATGCACAGCACCGCATTCGCATCGCCGGTCTGGTCGAAAATATACTCCAAGGATAAGACAGGAATTTGTTACGGCTTGTTCACGTTCGGCGCGCCCCTTTTCAAACACCAGGTCGAGTTGGGCCTCTGTCTCGGCATCTTCGATAAGGAGTACAAATTCAAGCGCCCTGATTCAGCGGCAACTGGTGGTAAGCTGCATTGGGACCTGAGCGACAAGAGTGCCGACCAGGGACAACTACTAGAACAAATGGACTTCCCGCTTCTATCCGTGGCCATGGCCTTTGACAGCTTTTATCCGCTCGATGCGTCTCTGGTTGAGCCGATGATTAAAGTCATGCCGCTGCTCAGCGTACGCAACGAGATTCTGCAGGAGCGTGACACGAGGGATCCGGAAACTTGGCAGGCCACTGGCCCCAACCAGGTTCTCTTCCGCAGCTCCACGGCGACGAAGGCAGGCGAGGAAGGTCGGGGCTTCATGAAGCTTCTCGCGTATCACATGATGAGGAAGTCGGCTAGCGAGGGGTTCCGAGGGATACAGCTTCAGTCTCTCCACGATGCCGTCACTCACGTATGGACCCACCCGCCAGATCCGTTCAAAGGAGAGGTCGTGGCCAGGTTCAACTGTGTTTCGGACGAGGACGAGGAGATCAGGCGGAATTTTCGTGGTTCAACTCAGGAAGTCACGAAGGTGTACGTGACGCTGAGATGATGGCAGGACACCTTGGCTATTAAGGTGTAGCATGCAGGAAATAGAATCTGGCCTTGATAGCATTGCACTTCATAGTAGAACAGATATTCCGCTCTTTGCGTTGTTAATTAAGCTCTGACAACATGATTCCGTGTTTAGGCTGTGACATCCGGGTCCTCACTATTCTACACCAGCATCAGTCTCAGGCCATGCCTCATTGGTTGTCTCAGGGCGATCCATCTGGTCTTCGCTTCGCTGGCGAGACAGAGCAGACCGGCGGAGGTCCCGTAAACAATCTCGCCAGGCACTCTCGCCATCATCAATAATACTTTCAACTCGTTTCTGCGTCTAGCTCGCAGGAACTTCTCCGCCATCTGGGCATATCGGATGCTGTCGTGCTCACTATTGAAAATGTCAGCTCCTGTAAGGGCAAGGATTGGCATTTGATAATGAACAGCCCCAATCCACTTGATATTGTAAGCCCTAGATACGCCAACTGTTGATCCTGAATTGTATCTACCCAATGACCTCGCTGGGTCTTACTAGTGTGGGCATCACCCCGCTCTGACGAGCTCCACCGACAGCTTACATCGTTCGGCCTGGGAAACATATGAGCGAGACTAAATAAATATTCTGACAGCAGTGCTGTCTTGGAAAAACAAATATGGCGTCTATTTTCGATTCGTTGAAGCAGGACCTCAAGGCCGGGAAAGTCGTCCTACCGGGTGATGCCGACTACGACGAAAGCATCAAGCGCTGGAGCGAGAGCTGCATCAAGCCGGCAGTGAGTAATCATCCCATAACCTAGTTCAATGTCCCTTCCTCGCTTTCTAACCAGATGAATAGGCAGCAGTGATCAAGCCCGCGTCCGCAGAAGAGGTCAGCAGTGCCATTGTGTTCGCCAACAAGCACTCGCTCCCGTTCACCGTCTGCGGCGGCGGCCACTCGACGTCCGGGCAGTCGTCCAAGGGCGAGGACGGCGTGGTCATCGACCTGTCCCTCATACGCGAGGTCAGTGTCGACGCGCAGAAGCAGACCATCACGTACGGCGGCGGGTGCCTGTGGTCCGAAGTCGACGAGGCGGCGGCGCAGCACGGCCTCGCCACACCGGGCGGCACCGTCAACCACACGGGTGTAGGCGGCCTGGTCCTGGGCGGCGGGTTCGGCTTCCTCAGCCCCAAGCATGGGCTCACCATCGACGTCCTGCTCGAGGTCGAGGTCGTACTTGCCGACGGGAGCATCGTGACCGCCTCGGAGAAGGAGAACGCGGACCTGTTCTGGGCCCTGAGGGGAGCCGGGACAAGCTTCGGCGTCGCCACTAAATTCACCTCACGCGCGTTCCCACAAGGTGATGTCTGGGCCGGCGTGTTGATATTCAGGCCGGATCAGCTGGCTGAGGTTGTAGATGGCTGCAATGCCGTGTTGGCTGCACAGGACGGCAACCAGGCCATACTGATGGCATTTGGATATTCTCCACCCCCGGACAGAGTCCGTGTAATCGTTGCGCAGGTGTTCCACAACGGCAGTGCCGCGGAGGGGGAGAAGATTTACGAGCCGTTGTTGAAGGTGGGGCCTCACCTCAATGCGGTTCAGACGGTCCCCTACAAGGTGGTGAACAGCCTCGCCAACGCTGGAGTCCCACATGGGGGCCGCTACCAATTCGGAGCTGCTAATGTCACTTACCCGGTCGATGTCGAAGTAGTGCAGTCGGCTGCTAAGGTGTGGTGGGAGGGCATCGAGCGCTTCAGCTCGGACCCGAGCAAGGAGGACCTCCGTGGCAGCATAATCGGGTACGAGCTATTCCCCAATCACAAGGCGCGCGAGATCCCCCCCGAGGCGACAGCCTTCGCCAACCGTGGGACATACTTCAATGTGGCCGTCTTGATGAGCTGGCTCAGCCCAGACAGCGACAAAGAAGTTCGTGCATTCAAGCAGGAGGTCGCTGCGTTGATAAGAGCCAAGGGCTTCAAGGGTGACGAAGTCGGAGGCGAAGGTGTTGGTCATTACAACAACTACCTGGACAGCAGCATCAGTGCCGAAGGGGCTTTTGGGTCCAATGCGAAGCGGTTGAAGGAACTGAAGCAGAAGTATGACCCGGGCAATCGTTTCGACAAGCTGTGGAAGTTGGCTTGATGAGTATGAGCGAGTGCATTTGTTTGTACGTTAGATAACTGAGCAGCTAGGTGTAGCCAGGTTAATCGTCACTTGGCTCGAGTTTCTACTGCCCTGTGATCACACAAGCAACATCGGTTCAGAATTGATAAACTTACATCGTAGTCCATCGTCTGACGGTTTCTAGTACAGCTTCACTGGGTAATATTTAGGTTTCTCGCAGGCATTTGGCATTTTAGAGTCGTGGTATTATGTACCATTCTGTCGCCCGTGAGACCCCTTGCTGGGACAGATGAGACAGATGACGACCCTTTGTAGCACACGATCGAAGTTGGGGATGAATTTGCTACAGATCGCCAGGCACAAGCACACGATGGCATCTTCGACATTTGCCAGAGCAAGAGAGTCACAGCGAGTAGGTATCACGGAGCATGCTTTCAGGCCTGTTACGGGCCGATCGCAAGTTGCATTGTAGTGGAGACAGCCTGAGAGCCCAACTTGCAGACGCTGAAACATTGGTCTCGCGCCGCGACAAGAAATGATTTGATTGGCATCTGCGCAGGTCTAAACGATTGCGAGTCAGTCACGGCGTGAACCGTCGTCATATAGCGGGAATAAGATTGTACGTCGAGATTTAAATCTTGGACTATCGGGAATAACAAAACCTTCAGGGTCACATTCCAGGGTCTCCCATGCTCAGACTGATTCCTCACACGCCTGACTGGCGTGGAAGCGCACACTATCTCTATACTAGAGTCGTCCACCGGCCAGGGTGGGCTGAAACCAATCAAGCTCGGCTCCAACGGTAGGGTGCCATGGTTGGTCCCTCAGCCGAAAGACGATTCAGGGTCCAGTTGGTTTGGACGGAGTGGCGTCATACTTACTACAATCTTTCGGAATGCCGTGTCATTCGTAGTACAGGCACAATCTGGTGAGAACGGTGGATTGTCAGGCAGCATTTCCCCATTCAGACGGCCGTGGCGCCCACTGCCCAGGCGAACGGATCCGCGAATAACTCCACAGAAACAGTCTTGGACAGGGGATTAAATCTACTTCCTGGAAACCTGGCCCAAATCCCGAAATTCCCCTCTTTTTTTCCCATCCTCTGAACTTCGGGCTCTGTTTGTCTATCGTGGCTCTTCTCAGCCTTTTGAGCTTCACCCCAAACGGATCTGCATTTCACTCACATGTGTCCGCCCAGAACTCCGTAGCCCATGGTGAAATCGCCTTTCTCCTTCTAAGCGCTTTCTACTCTTAGACGACCGTTGACACACGTCCATTGTGGGGTTTGCCGTGTCGTCAGTCCGCCCCTCACTGCGCACTACGCACCGTTGCGACAGCCTAGCCCCTTAGCCGACATGGCTCAACTCCGGTCCGACATCGCCGCGACAGCAGAGCTCCAGACTGCATCACCATTCTTCAACAAGCTCCCATTTGAAATCCGCGAGAAGATATTCGACGAACTATGGGCTCTGCACGACACCAGATGGCATGTGCACTCTGCCGGTGACCACGCGGTCCCGATGTTCCCCTGCATTACCGGCCCAGACGAGGAAGACACGAGGTACTCCCATTTCCAGACATCTCGCGGATCTGATGCTCTGGCTTGGGAGTCGAGGTTACGGTCACCGTGGAATACACATTGGAGATGCGCTGAAGCAGCTGCAGCAAGGGCCACGAATCCAAGGACAGGACGGACAGCATCACCAAGGGACTACATCAGACGACGGCCTAGTTTCGCAACATCTTCTTCGCCCCTTTTGATTTGCAAGCGATGGTATGTTCCCTACTTGCTAGACTGTTCAGCAACTGACATCGTGCAAGGTACCTCGAAAGCATTGAGGCCCTCGAGAACGCCCTTACCTTCTGCTTCACCGATATTATCGTTGCCAGAGACTTCCTCTCCATGAATGCACCAACCCGGAACATCCGCAACATCGAGATCAGCCTGCGCGTGAAACCCCTGATAACCGAGCTGTACTTCCCCGGCCCAGACGGCGAGCCACAGCCACATATTGCAGGCGTGCCAGTCACGGCGAAGGATAATCCGTGGGAGGACCTCTGCCGCCGCCTGTCAGCGATCCCCAACCTCCGCGAGCTCCACATCTACCTCGACTCCGAGGACCTCCGGCCCTGGCACAAGCGCGTCAACGAGCGGAGCTTCCTGAAGCAGCTCCTCCAGGCCAAGGCCCGGAATTACGTCCTCTACCTGCCAAACATCCCGGGCGAAGCCGGGCTGCAAGGCCTGCCTGAGACCTACCTCGAGGACGACCTACTGCACAAGGCGCCATGTGCCGTCGTCCGGGGCCCAAGGCCGAACAACTGGCAATTACACCTGTCCAGGGTCAGTCACCTCCACCTCTTTCGTCACCATTGATGCGCAGCTTTGGAATGCTGACGTCTGCGTCTGTTTTTCCAGATATCGCATGTCCTCCCCGAGAACTGGACCCATACCCTGTGGAATCAGGCGCGCGACAGGGTGATGCCGCAATATGCATGATTGAGTAGTGGAGGCGGAAAAGCAATAGCATGGGACAGCACGGATGACATAAAAAAAAAGGAATATTTCTATGCCTCAACTACTGCACCCGATTTCTTCAGAGCAAGTTGGACTTGGGATTGATAGGGGCTGCTTGAGATGTAGCAGGCGGAAGGGCAAAGGTGGACGATGGACTCAGAAGTGGAGTTTCGTCAAGATTTACTATTTCAACTTTCACAGGGCGATTAAGGGTTATTTTGAGGCCCCGGGCGTCTACAAAAGTGTTGAAAGCACCGCACTTCCCAAAGGTGATGACTATTGGGTTCTATCACTTTATCTTAGGTATGTTATACTCTAGAAGAGTAGTGATTGAGATTACCTAGGTACCAGACTACAGTACCCAGAACTACATCGCCTTTTGATATTGGCAGTAATCACAGCTGTAATATGAAAGGGGGAATTTGATTCACATTGCTGCAGTGTCAGATGGCCATGTATATACCACCTCATTTATTTTATCAGCACGAGCGCTGGATAATCCTGAGGCTCGCATCGCTTGCCCACTTCAGAAACCTACCTATCTGCGTTTCAAGCTGATGTCTTTTAAAGGTTTGCATCCACCTGTCTTCTCGCCATTCTTCTCCGTATCCAATGATCCTCCTCTTCATCACGATGTAACTGTTCCCCTGGCAGCCTCACAGCATGGTCTAATGCGACCGGCAACCCGCGATGTCTACCACGCAGCATAACAAGGCACAGCACAAGTTTGCTGCCAGTATACCATGCTCCCGAGAAGCTATATGCGTCCGTCGGGATCCCCACGGAAATGCCGACTGTACCATAAGCAGACACAACCTCGAAGATAATGTTAAACACGGAAAACGCCACCGGGTCTACTAAGAAATGCGAGGTCTCTATGGTGGCGATCACCAGGACTGCCAGGACCAGCCACCAGATGTCATGGGCCAGCTGACCGTGGATTTGTTGGCTGATGAAGCTGATACGGCTGTTTGAATTGCTGCTGCTGTCCAGGCCGGCTGATGCAGGACCATTGTCGGTTTTCTTGTTGCTGTGCTTTATGGGCGGGACGCCGACACCGTTCCACGTGAAGGTGCGCTGTAAGGCTTGCCCGATTTCGACGGCCGCGCTGGAGCGGCTCAACCGGCGGATGAGAGGTGGGCCCGTTGATCGGGCACTGCTGGAGGCGTGGGCGTGGGACTCGAAGTTGCGATCATCATTGGACCGCAGCGGCGCAGTGAGCTCAGGGTCGGGATCAGACCCTGAAAACTCGTCGCCATGATAGATACCGAGCGAGCGCTCCTCATAGACATTGGAGTGGCGGATCGTGATGACTACGGGGTAAACAGAGATGTACATCATGATAACATACAACACCTGAAGGCCAATATAAACCTGGGAGATGGGTACGACGTAGAAACCACCAGACCGGACGGCTACAGGAGAGGTTTGTCAGAGCGTTGATCGTGTCTCCAAACAGTAGTGGGAGCGGCTTACCGAGGGCTTGGAACAGACCGTCAAGAATGCGAGGCCCTGTAGGAATATTCTTGATAACTGGGTTTCCGAGATTAAGGAGCTCGAAGGAAACCCAGTCAACGGAGTTTAACCATATAAGCATGAAGAAAAGCCACCAGGTGGGACGAGACGGGAATAGGTTTGTATAGACTCGGCGAGGGTACTTCAGAATAAACTCGAGCGTGGCCTTGACGTCGACATAGGCATCCTCTGCGGTCATTGCTTTCAAGAGTTTGAGGCCCGTCCATATAATTAGACGGAGGAATAGAGGGTATGCGGTATTGCCGGCTAGAATCATCAACCCCATTGTGATGAGGACGAAGTAGGCGTTCTGAAAAGGGATCATATTTGCATCCAGGAGCGACATGCCCGAGTTGTTGAAGGCTGAGACGCCATTGAAGACACCGAGCCACCACGGGTTGATGCCGTTCGCTTTTGCAGTGTCTGGCATGTTGTGGTTCATCCATGCTCCCAGCGCGACGCATCCTAGGAACTGCCACAGGAAGAAGTAGACAGGAACAACAACTGCAAGTACTTTCAGGGCACGGTACTCGTACCCGCCAAGATGCTCACGCTCCTCGCTAGTGAGGCTATGAAACTGGCCGTTGTGGCTAGAGGCGCGACTCCTGAGGAAATGCTGCACAGTTAGATCAACCCTGTCTTGGTCCGCCGCCTTGCCCGGGCCATTTCTCCACGCAGGACGGATCTCGTTGAAGTAGGAAATACCGGTCGATGTAGCATTCCTGCCTTCCTGAGGGCGCGGAGTGTCGACGAAGGCAATGTGTCCGCCAGGACTGTTCCGCTCAGTCGGAGTCTTGGGTAGCTCCCCGAGGTCTAGATCGGGCAAAGACGACGCGCGCCGAGCTCTTGGCACCACCGTGTCAACCTGGGACCTATCCACATGAGGATCTGACGTCGAGAAGTTGTTTTCTAATGCTCCACTCCCTGTCGTCGGCAAATTCTTGTCGGGCACTGGGACTGTCTTGGCTTTGCGGAATGAGATGGATTTCCGCAGCTTTGGCAGGGTCAGCGACGTGCTGCTGCCACGTCGGTTAAGGCTGCGGGCGCGCTCGGCATGTACGATACTCTCAAACCGCTTCTCGAAGACGTGTTTACGCGCCAAGACGGTCCAAATGGAAACCCAGATCGTGCTGCCCAGCATGATGAGGAGGAAGAGCATCGTCTGCTGCCAGGTCGTCAACGTACTGAGGTTGACCGTGTTCAACCCGGCCTCGGTCATGGCAGACACCACGATGAACAGACTATCAGTGTAGCTAACGCTGAAGGCAGGGTCCGACGACCGCCAGAAAATGACGGAGCTAATGAGACACACGACGATGAAGTAGGCATAGTGGATGGTGATAAAATTCAAGGGCGGCAAATACTTGCGTATCGAGAAGATCTCTACCACCCGTGGATGGTCGTCAGCGAGGTCGTCCCAACGCGACATTCTGTCCGAAGTACTGGAAATATTTTGGCATAACCATTTGTTGAGGTACAGGCCGGAGGCTTGAGGGCGAGTCATAAACCATGACGAAGGACCCTAGAGCCTTGACCACACCCGTCGGAGCAGTCACGTGAACTGACAATTGCAACGTTAATGACAAGCATGTAGCATTGGATTTATTATATGCTCCCCTGGTGTAAATCCCCATAGCAGGATCAAGGCACTACTGAGCGTAGTTTATGTTCATCGTAATTTATGCCTTGCCCGGCTGTTGTGCTTCAACCGTTGTTAGGGAAGGCGTTAGGCTTCTGGCTCTGCGTTTCAGACTAATTGTTGATGAGTTGAGAGAGTTGCTTAAAGCAGTCTGTCTTAGCCTAGGACTCCAGCACCAAAGCTAGCTCCTCTGATGACCAAAAACATGACCTGTCCACAAGGGAACAAGTGGGGACCCGAATATGAACAGGAAATGGGCAAAAAAAGACGGTAATGATTAGTGAGCAACCAAGAGTGCCTGACTGAAGGGTCTACTCGAAGACGGCGCAACTATAGCCGGGTAGCCATAGCCAATCTCTTTGGTTCTAAAGTATTGTACCGCAAGTCTTCAACAAGGAAGCTTTGCAGGAAACATTACTGATCTACTGCCCTCACATATAGAGTGGCACCAACTCGATATACGTCCGAAGATAAAGAGGCGTCGAAGCGATTTTGGGTTGAAATACTGGCATAATCTTGGTTCGCCGGTGCTGATACTATGTTGGAAGCCTTGGACTATAGAAAGGGGGGAAGATAATCAGCGAGAAATTTCACTTTTAGCTAGGTAGCCACAACAGGGTTCGATGTGTAGGGTTGGGGTGTAGAGTGAGCCTATGTATCAAAAAACTTGAAGCCTCTGAGCAAGAGGAAAGCCAAGCAGATGCGCAAGGGGAACGAATATTTCTGACGCATCACCAAAACAGTGCCAAATTTCGCCAGTCATTCGTGTCTGTGCGCGCTGGTATGTGATATTATGGCTGAGAAAGTTGTTGTTGCACATGTATGTTCCCATGCATTTAGTTGTTGCACCGCATCTTGCAGAAGCATTTGCCGAAATCATGCTGCTCAAAGTTGATTCTGCTGTATCGAGACACCCAATTAGCTGCCAATGTCTCTAGTCACGCAGGTCCTACCCCTGGATGAACCTTTCAACGTCAATTTCGTTGCTGGTGACATCCCACGTGCCTATCAGTATGCCAGCCGAGGAATAGTCATTAAGCTTGGTGGCACAAATGCACTCGGCCGCGGCGAAGGCCCTCTCCCTTGCTTCCGCGGAATCGCTCCGAGACCAGGTCTGCCAACGTCAATGCTCACACATGCAGCTTGCATGGTGATTTGTGCCTTGCAGGGCGCCTCAGGCTTCACTCAGCTTGTTCTGGTCTCTGTCCAGTCGTCTGGGGTAAGCCTGCCCCCCCTAAATTCTTCCGTTCTACTCCTTTTCATTTTCCCATCACTGTCTACCACTGAATCACCACTAAAAGGTTCCAGTTCCTTTGCTCGTCACCAGTCTCCCCAAGTGGTCACTTTCGCAACAACATTACATTAGTCTTACACACCTGCTCGCAATGTCTTTGCTCTACGGGTCCAGCACCTTGACGCGGATTGTCTGGCCTGTCGCCCTTGCAATGGTCTTGCCCGCCTCGTTCGTAGCTTCCAGGATCCGGGAGGTGACTTTCGATAAATTTCCCCACAGCATTCCCAGCACGATCCCCATGGTTAAAACATCCCATAAGAGTGGTTTTGGAGCCCTCTGTTTGAGAGTCATCGCACTGGGTTCCATCTTTATTATGGTCGACGAGTGCGCCGGTTTCGATGTCCTATACAGAGCATTCGGCATCGACCTTTTGCCCAAGACTCAATTGCAAAAGTTGCTCCGCAACCATCGAGACGTTTGGGGAAAGGCGAAAGCCTCAGGGAGCCCCTCCCGCTTGCGCGAGACCTTCTTCTAACTAAAGCGGGAGAGATTCGAGATCATAGGTCTCAAGTACCAACAGGAGCCTATGAAGACCCCATGGGACACGGGACGACCTTCAGAATTGTTGGATCCAGTGGAGGTGCGAGTCTTCTTCATTCTCTATACAGGATCGAGAAATATGGTGTCAAAGATTTATTTAGCCTTCAACGTCGACTTATGCCAGTCCGGGATCCGAGAAAGGGTGGAAAAAACTACGAAGTGGATCTTGACCAGACAGGTCGAATCAAAACTAGTTGGGGGCACACTGGAGATGCCCTGCAAATTGGAGCGGGCATACAGGGACCGATCAGAGGGCGAGCACCTGCTCCAATGGGCTCGGAACGAGGATGGTAGCCATACGCTGGCGGATGCTTGGGATCAAAAGCGGACATATTATGTGTGAGGGAAGACGTGTGTCCTGAGGAGTGATGCTGGGGCTGGAGGGGGGGCGGTTTGACGAGACGAGGATCTGGGGCATTGTAACGGGGACAACGAGATCTCCACATGATACGTTCCACAACTCATGGTAGATTGACTGTCATGGACTTCGAGAACTCTATCTCCCTGCTTAGGATTTAAGTCATCATGTACGATAGTAACACCAGGATACACAAACAACTGTGGTCCTTTCCCAGTTCCTAGCAAGCATGCAGGCGAGCGACCAGATCGACGTCGAAGCAGTCTCGGGGGTTTTATTCTCGAATACGATGGAGGAATGCAACGACTAAGACGCCCGATCAGTCGTAGATGATCAGATCGCACGATTGATCTTGCAGGAGATATCCCCTCGGGCTCATGCACGTCTTCTCAAAAAAATACGCCATGTTTGTTGGCCGTTACAGTCGGGTTGGGAAGCAACGGTCCCGTTAGAAGGACGGACACTGTAAGGTGCAGCCGAGCATTCGCTGTCTACAAGACCTACCTCAGTCTGTACAGGCCGAAACCCGTAAGAATTTCAGCGAAAGGAATCTGCAGGTCTTCCGTCACAGGCTGCACGTGGTTAAACAGGTGATCGAATTGCCTTGGCAGCGAGCACCGCCCCGGTAAGCGCTGGGATTGTATGCCTACAGATACGAATGTTAGTGCAGGTACCACCTGCGACAGTAAACCTGCTACTTGGTGTTTTCATAGATCACCCGAATACCTGCAGAACCAAAACTCAGCGTGTAAATTACGGAAGTGTCGAGAGATTCCTGAGAGCAAGTACGATTTCTTCCTACAATTAAGTGTCATGCAGGATCTAAGGGGCCCGATACATAGAAGATAATGCCGTTTGCAGGGCCGATGTAGAAGGTTTCTCTGCCAACATTTAGGATCCTTGGCAAATGATCATATTAGGATAAGTTGCAAATACGTGCCCCATGCTGACATGTATTTGTGGTACAAATCCCTCACCAGACCTTTCGCAAGAGGAATAGTTGGTGCAGTGCACAATAGGCTATACCCGGCCAGGCATCTGCCAAGTTCATGAGTTTGTCCCCGAGCTTAAATAACAACACATCAACATCCATGCCTGAGTTTCCACGACGCATACCATGTATGCCGATCATTTTCGCATCCACAATTCGCAGCAAATAATAGCTAATTACCTCCCGTCGTCTTTCAGTCATTGATTTGACGTCTTTTCTGTTTTACACAGCCGCACCGATGAGCACCGGCGTGCCGTTGAAGTCGGCCCTCCAAAGCCAGACTAGATATGCTGGCAAAGTTGATGAGACCAGAACAATCGCACATGCAGCCCAGTGTTGTCTGCAAACCTTGAACAACTGTATAGGGATCGCCGAAGATCTAGGACCCAAGGAGCTTTCCCTGATCCAGCACCAGGTGGTCCGCTTCTCCCTTTGGTTATCAAGTATTGGCGTATTCGCACTTGACCGAGCGTCGATCGACTATCGTCTTCGAGATTGCTCAGATACCCACCGTCTCGTCAAGAGTCTTGTGCAAGTCCTCAATGGCCACCTACAAAAGTGTCAGTCAAACTCTCATTTCGAGTCTACCAACGATTTCTCAAACAGCCCGGAGATACTGAACCTTGACCACCTATGACAATTTAGGTATTCCCAGACTTCAGACTTGGAAAAATCTCAAAGCTGCCGCGTCCGATGATTTAAATCAGCAAATGAAGATAGTGAGCATGGAGCTCGAGATGGCCGTGAAACAAGCAGCCAAGGATATAAGTCTCCTCCATCAGCTTTCCAACATAATCCGTAGAGCAGGACATGTGTCCCAGAACTCCAAGGCAAATGTATTTTTCGAGATCAAAGATGCCGATGGCAACAAGATCGAGAAGCATTTCGAAGCTATAGTTCTGCAAGACCTGACCAACAAGTTCCCGCGATGCAATGAGCAGTTACGTCAACGCCTTGCCTCCACCGTCCTTCTGCGGCCGAAGCGTATTCTGTACCGGAGGTCCAGAAGACCCATGACCCCTCCCACGTGGCTACACATTGCAGCTGAGCCAGATCTTTGCTCGAAAAAAATGTGTGTCGCGCGGGGTATGACTCCTGTCGAGATTCGGGAGCAGGAAACAGTTCCAGCTGAGACGCATTCACTGACGCGTAGCCAGAGCGTGAATTCCTCCCAGGCGGGGACGACCGAGACAAGCACTACATTGGACCCTGAAAAGCTCCAGCGTCTAACGGCACCGTCAGCCTTGCTGATGGAAGAATGCATCTCGTCGAATATTCATGACGATTTAGGTTTTCCACCGCCTCCACGTGCGGCAATTCAAGACAGGTTTCGAGAGTTGAAAGCCAGCCGTCTCGCTCGGCATAACGCGCGGTTATTGGAGATACCTTATTTTCAAATCTATGTTGCGCAACAAGGCAAGCCGTCTTCTTTGGATGCAGAGATCGTGTCGAATCTCCGGGCACAGATCCGGGAGGCGGAAAGGGATTTGCAGATCGGTCTCGATGCCGACTTGAAAATGTGCAAGAACATGAAGGGGGAGGTCATTTGTCCATACTGCCTCTGTGCATTGTCCAGTACAGACATGAAATTCAAGGAGAAGTGGAGGTATGAAGCTCGAATCACTATATACCATCTTTGGGCACATGAGGATTAAAACAACTACAGGCATCATCTATTGGGTGATTTGGACGCCTATGTCTGTCTCTTCGAGGATTGCGATAAGCCGTCTGAGCTGTACAACCAGAGTGACGCCTGGTTAAAGCACATGCGAGAACACGCTTTACGGTGGCAATGCATGGCCAGCTTTCATGGGCCCCAAACTTTTGATCAACGCGAGGCCTATGAAGACCATCTGCGAGAAGTCCACGAAGGGATCTTCACAGAAGCCCAGATCCTGGCAATGACGGAAGCAAAGGCAAGAAAGAGGGTCCCGTTATTCCTGTCTTGTCCTCTCTGTGGAGTCACAGCAGACCATCACACGGTGGTCGGCAGTCTGGAGGATCATATCGTAAAACACTTGAGGTACCTTGCCCTGAGCTCATTACCCTACATCAAGGAAGAAGACCAAAATACTAGATCCACGCTTTCGTTTGGGTCTGATGACGGTGCGATACCGGCAAACCGTAGCAGAATCTTCGACTTCTTGGGTGAAGAAGCTGACACAGCTTTCGACGGTCAAAACATGGAAATTATTCGTCCGCAACTTGTCCACTCGGACCAAGATCCTTATGCTGCTTGGGGTGGCATTCAATCTTATGTTCGAGCATCGCACAAGCCCCGGCCCGGAGAGCCGCCTGAACAAACAAAGAGATTTTTGTCCAATACCTTCTTATGCCCGGAAATCCCTGGATCTAGAAATGACGACGAGCCGTACCCCCAACAGTGTGACGACTCCGCTCGCTTCGTCGATGATCATGACATTCCTGCGGGATTGTATGAAAAAAGGAGTACGCAAGTATGTCGCCTCCTTAGGACTCCCTCGAATTTCAACAGCAGATTCTCTTCGTTTTTGTTAATTTGATTTGACATTGAGACACTAATATACATATGCGCAGTGGGGATGGATCCCGAAAATAACGATCCCATACGAGGGTCAAGACGCGGATCCTATCCTACAGGGGTTTCGCCGACGTGCTATCTCCAGAACACTAGCAGAAAAAGCTACAACTCGAGGTGATTCTTCAGCAACAGCATCTGGATCAACTCCGGTCCGCCAGGAGATCTTGCAGAAATTCAAATCCGCCACGATATTTCCAGTCGACATGCCACCCTTTGTGCCAA
The DNA here is from genome assembly GCF_026229845.1 of Diaporthe amygdali. NCBI lineage: Eukaryota > Fungi > Ascomycota > Sordariomycetes > Diaporthales > Diaporthaceae > Diaporthe > Diaporthe amygdali. The sequence goes on from NW_026517039.1 coordinate 210,646, forward strand.
TAGACGCAATAATTGATGTACTCGACGTGGAAACCATTTTGACAGCGCTTGTTGAAGCTAGCTGTGAGAGTGTGGGCTCGGAAAAGTGTGACTACATTGCGGAGAACCTCCTCAGGGTCTTTGCCACGTTGCTGTTTATTGGGAATCCCCAAGCTATCTTGGAATTTGAGTTCCGAGGATTTACTGATGATGTATTTCCCCTAGCATGCGCCAACACAAACCCAGAAGGTAATGAAAAGGAGGGTTTGGGTTGGTATAGAACGATCCATCCGTTCACAGGTGACCCAAATGACGATCTTCATCCGGTCTCAAGATGTTTCGAAAATCCTTCACTGTGGACTTTGGACAAGTTCGAGCATTTCTATGCTTCCCAGTGGCTATTCTCTGCGCCAGTATTCGGCACAGACAAATTTGAGTACCTTCTGGCTCCACAAAGTCCTCTGCCTCTCACTACGCTCACCTCGCACCAGGCGGGCGGAGTCCTCTGTAGCCAAGTTTACATGGCTAGTATCCACCCAGCCCATTTATCTTCCCAGACAACAGTAAGAAGCTCATTTTGCAATCACGCATTGGAGTATTGCTAACATCGACGGTTCGCAAGATGGAACTGGACCTTCGCAGATCCGCGGTCGCGGTCAAAATATTTGAACTCAAGACAAAGGTGGACAACGAAACACGTGTTGACAACTTTGTCACACGTCCCGACGTCGTAGCATTTGCCCAAATGTTCAAAGCCTTCCTCGAAGAGTGTGACGTGTTATACGCAATGTACACGATCAGTCATGCCCACATTCTGAAACCTATCGCGGCTTTCACGAGAGGCGAGCAATGTGGCTATATCATGCCTCGCGCCAGAGGCAGTCTCCGAGATTTCTGGGAAAGGCAAGACCCTTCACGGGTTGGTTCTAACCAGATGATTTCGTGGCTCTTCAAACAGCTTCTCGGTATAACGGATGGCCTTGCGAAGCTCCACGAACACCACTATGACAATAAGCCTTTGACCCGTCATGGCGCCTTGACACCTGACAATATACTTTGGTTCCCTAGTCAAGAGTCTGATATGGACATGAACTCTATGGGACTCTTGGTGATCGGTGATCCCGGCCGGACAAAATTCTATACAAAGGATGCCAGCGGAGATCGCATCGCAAGGCTCAGGTACACGGCGCGAGAGCGACCGCCATCACCCTTCCACGATACCTGGTCACTAGGACTAATCTTCTTCGAGTTCATCATCTGGCTGATTCGCGGAAAACAAGAGGTCGAGAAGTTTCGCTCTCAGACTGCCAATGTACACGTCTCCAACGAGGACGACCGCAAGTTCGACAAATGGGCCCGGCTTTTGATGGCTGATGAATCTTGCCTCCACGGGACACCCCTTGGGGAGCTGGTGCTATTTATCGTGCGCAAGGTACTCGTATGGCAGCGCGAGTGCAGTCAAAATGAAGGGCGTGCAAGGGCAGTTGAGTTTTCTCAATGGATCGAGCAGGTGCGTCTTGTGGTGAACGCATCAGGGTCCTCCTACACCACCGTGCAACCCAAACTGCACAGGCTTGCGTTCAAAAGGCCCGAAGAGGGAGTAGACATCATTTCCTCAGCATCGAATGAACAAGAATCTGGAGTGGTAGGCAATTCTTCCCGGAAGGGCTCCGAAGGTAAAGTGTCCAACTTCAAATTTTGGCGTCGCCTAAAAAAACAAGGGAAGTGAGCCCATCGACTCTTCATAGCATTTTCATACGGCTATCCCTTCACGAACCATATAAGGACTATTACTCGAGACTAGACCTTCATGAATCAACCCGATTGCTTTTGTCGTGGAAGCAGAATATTCCACTGTTTCTTTCTGAGCAAGTGAGGGTGAATTGAAGTACCTAGCAAGTAATTACAATCTTCTACTTGATTATTCAGAGCCTGGACCGTAGCTCTGCAATGATGCAGATCCAAGCACCGTGTGCCCGCTTATGTTGTACCCATGAAGTTGAACCGCGGAATGTGACGGGGTAATGCACCTAGCAGGATATCCTCCATTCCACACTTTAAAGCACTAGCCTTTGGAAACCTGCCAAGAAGTCGCCGTACTCTAATGAATCTCTTCACTCCATTCACATCTTCAAGCCTTTTCACAAATAGTCCTACCACCGTATCCGTAGTCCCGTGCAACTCGCACTCTAAGAATGCAATATGGTCATCATCCATGAAACCCATGACTCCCTGGTCGTCGTTGGGAGACACACGCATCTTGATTCGCAGATACCCATCGTTGGGCGTCTCGAAAGGCGGCGCCCAGTGGTCGAGGATGCTAACAAGCCGACTATAAGACGTGCGAATGTCGCCGAGCCCGGCAAAGCAGCTCGGATGTGGAGCGTAAAGAGAGTAGCAGAGGACTGTACTGTCGCACCCTTCCTGATCATACCACCCGCCCCAAGCGAACAGGCTCTGATCATTGGTCTGTTTCGCGATCTCAGCTTGCAGCCGGGCAAACGCCTTTGACTCCCCTTCGCCGTAGAGCAGGGGCATGTGCACGTCAAAGAGACCCATCAGACAATAAGCGAGATCCTCCGCCCGGGTGGTCTGGCGCGATGATGCCCATGATAGCTTCTGTGCTACCGAGAGGAGGTGCAGCGACTGGCGCGCCATTCCACCTGCGCAGAGGTTGTACCATGCCGCAGAGAAGAGGCCAGCGGGGATGGAAGTAATCTTCTCAAGAGCTGAAGAGAGCGATGTCTTATTGCCGATGACGACCCATTCACTGTTGTAGAACTCTACACTGGGTGGCGCGATTAACTCCTGCAACGTCCAACCCCTTGTGAACCAACGCGAAGTGGCCAGTGCTGTCGCCACGTCCAATCTCGGAGAAGAAATATCAACGTCCACGTCGACGAGATATGCGAAGCAGACGGCGGATCTTTCGTAGTAACCGTACATGCTGTTGATGGCTTCGGAAAGCTCGGTCGACGACGATTTGTCGATGCAGCAAGTATCGATCCATATCCAATCGTAACCCTGGGACTTGGCGAGGGCGCAGGATCTCACTACCTTCGGATATCTGCGCTTTCTGAACCGAGACGCGGCACGCTGCCACTTGGGCTTAGGGAGAAATGCATCGAGGGGTGCCTCTAGGTCGCCCCAAGTGTGAGAGAGGATCGCATACTCGGGACGATGTCTCGTGAAAGTCTTAAGCTCCAGGGTAGTGGTGTTCAGGAGCCTCATTATGCGGCCACATGACCCTTTAAAGCTCGAGAGACTCTGTCCGTTAGAGTGTGGGGCCGGGAGATGTAAACATGGAGACGAACAGCTCTGGGTCTAGTTCAATTCAGCAAATGAGGGGAACTCCCAGACGTGATATTGACGCTTCGGCTGCTCGGATCGTATGGATGCCAGAGTCCCTCGGGTGGTGTTGTGATTCCGCATGCGCAATAGGGGCGCAGCATGCGGGATGGTGCTAAGGTCACCGTAGTGGAAGGATTCTGAACCTTGTCCCCTTCTACGATTGGTCGCGTATTAAGCGTGCAGCCTCCGGTCTGACGTCTCGAATCGCCTATGAGGGCCGTTCCTTGGGGGCATTGGAAAACATCTACCCCCTCGCAATGCATTAGATACCTCATTCTCCGGTGACACAAGTTCAGCCTCATTTGGTACCTGAGAACTAGATGTACAGCAACAAAGCAAACCTTTTCGTAGTATTAATGCTGACTTTGTGACTCGGCCATACTTAGCTGCAGGGAAACTTAGAACAGGCCAATCCACTTTGTCGCAGACCATATCTTTGTACAGCTCTTCCAACTGTCCCCCCTGACGTCAGAATTAAAGCCGCTCCAGATTTTGAATTTTCGAAGATTTTCAACGGCTGAAGAGCGAAATATTATGAAACCTTTCTCAAGTCCGGTGGATACATTGCGAAGATGTGCCAGATTTTTGTCTTACCTCGGAGCTCATAGAACCCACATGGGGCAGAAGATACTCCAAAATACCTCATAGTAGATAGCCGGATGCCAACTTTACTGTTGATTCTGGTCTACCAAAACCAGCATTCTTCAGCTTAATCATGACGCGCTTGTTGTCTACTGTTTGAACCTATTCGAAGTCTTCCGTTGTATGGGATTTATCTTGTTGAAATTCACTTCCTCGAGATGGAAGTTGAAGTATGTCGGGTAGACCATAATTCTCCTTAATCCAACCTGACAATGTGCTCGCATGTTCTTCACCCTAATTGGCTCGCTTTACGATCTTGCTTGACAAAACTAGCACACCTCTCTGCAATCATCATTACCGGAATCATGGTGTGGCTGGTGGGGACTCGAGGGAAGACGCTCGCATCAGCAATCCTGAGATTCTTAAACCCATAGACTCGAAGTTTCTGGTCCACGACTCCTGACCTTTCATCGTTTGACATCGGACATGTGCACACTGGATGCAAGCTCGTATGGCTGACCGTTCTCACGTAGTCATCGATCTCATCGTCGGTCACATTCTTCCAATTTTTGGCCTCACTTGTCTGCTTGATTGCGGGCTGGCCCGCATGTGGGACAGCTGATGAGACCGGCTGGGGCGTGCTCCATTCGTCAGCAGACTGCTCCCATTGCCGTAGTAGTTCAGGACTGTTCCCGGGAGCAAATGCAAACGGGGTTGGATACGGGTATCCTGAGTTCTGAAACTCAGCTGCTAGGTGCATTGTAAAGCGAACAGCCACTCTCGCAGCGGCCAGGTCTCGTTCATCGGTGAACATTGGGTAGATGATGCGAGGGTTGTCGTGAGCGTTCTTGCTCTTCTAAATCTTCCGTTAGTCTGGTCAAGAGCTAGATGGCAATCGGATCTGTGACTAACTAATTCGATACGGCCTGTTGCGTGTGGCTGGATGATTGTTGGATGGAAATTCAAAAATGCATGCCCGGGAACAGGGCGCTGTAAACCATTGATTGGCATAATCATGATCTCAACATCCGGTCTGTTCTTGGGCTGAGATGCGTCGAGGTTGTCAGTACCATCTGCCTCATGACTTTTGACAGACATTGTCTCAGTATCAATAGCCCCAGTGCGTATGTAGGCAGCACTTGGCACTGTGGTTCGAGCGAAGAGCCCTTTGCCAAGGAAAATCCAAAGCAAGATATGCCACAGACCCCAAATTGACTCCAGCAAGTGGAAAGTCTCTCTCTTCGGTAACTCTAACATAATGGGGAAGCTGTAATGGTCAGAAAACATTGTGCCAACCGCCGGCAATTCTTTCACCAGAGGGATATCCGGGCTGCTCTCTGACTGCGGCTCTCGGCTTCTTGGTCCTATGCCACTCAGTAGCAATATCTGTGGGGTACAGATGGCACCGGAGCACAGAATCACTTCCTTCCTGGCTTGGACGAAGAAACTCGTGGCATTTTCGCCTCCTTGAGATGACTGGATGTGGACACCTCTGACTAGCCCCGAGGGACCATCCACGTCCAGGCGTGAGACGATCGCACCCGTACCTATGATTTGATCAGCACTGATTAACGCAGTTCGACTTCAACTTATTCACTAACAGATCGTCAGACTATCGAGCCTTTCTTTAGCGATTCTTTTGCTGAGAAACGCCTGGAAAGCAGAGATTCTCCTGCTGCGCTTGTCGATGGCAGCCTCGACGTGGAAAAGCCCCATTGCCGGAGCATCCGGGCCGTTGCAGTCTCCTCCCAAAGGAACACCGACTTTCTGAAAGGATTTCTCCATACTAGCAGGAAGATTATCAGCGCAAAAACAACAACACAATGGTTTCCTAATTTGCAAAGCCGGCTTACTAGGGTCCCCACTCGAAGGGCAACTTGTTAGCTCGCGCCTCAACAGGCCCTTTCAAATGTCAGCCAAGATTCCAAAAGCCGTTAGCTACCGGCCATATTTGAACTTACCATTGTGGCCCCTTGTCTGGGAGTCTGGACGCTCTACAGCATTCTCAATCTTGCGGAAGTAGGGCTCAACTTGATCCCAGCCCCAGTCAGACAGCCCCAATTCCTTCGACCACGCAACATAATCCGCGCGGCACCCTCGCGTCATAAGCATAGCATTTATGCGACTTGCGCCACCAAGACCTTCTGCCGTCCAGATTCTTACTCTTCGCCCGTTCGCCTCGGGTATGGGCTCCGACCAGCGAGTACTCTGCACTTGCAAAGGGTCCCCGAGGAAAATGTTTTGGCTGAGTAGCGGTATACGTGAAACGATATTATCTTTGACATGACCCTTCTCAATTACGAGCACGGTAACATTAGGGTCTTCTGACAGTCGCGATGCAAGAACACACCCAGCTGTCCCTCCTAAAAGTTTGCATGGATCAATATCAATTTCCGCTTAGCTTGTGATGTGCCACATGTGCTCACCTCCAACGATGATGTAATCGTAAGCTTTGGCATGAATTTCGGACGGCGTTCGTGTAGGATATGAGAATTGCCACATTGTGATGATATTCACTGAGGTTTGTGAGTGGTTGAATTTTCGTGACTAGCCACTTTGTGAGAAGATGGAAAGCAATAGGTTTGACACGTAGCCCTTCCAAGTAAGGTGGGAAATGAAGGCCCCTCTTGCAGAAGATAAGTTCGCGGTGGATCAAAGAAGTCAGGCCTCGCCCTAACTGCTGGGTATGAATTGCGTCGCTGCTGGAAGTCCGAAGGGTATGGGGCTTGGATTCCGCAAATTGTGGGCAAGAGCATTGATTTTATGTGGGATCCTTCCACGGCCCGCCGGTGACACTGTTGGTTGTCTATCCAACTGCAGGAACAAACTAGGAGGGACCGCAGGATCGTACAGCCACTCAGCCGCGATAGCGGATATCTCCCAGCCCAATCAAAGATAGAAGTGGGTCAACCTCATGAACCAGGTCGCATTTTCGCCAGGGATAGAAATCCTGACCCGTTTCAAAGAATTATTAATAAGGAATTTATAAACCTAATAAATAATGAATATTTAGAATTATATAATCGGATATCAGAATATGTAATGTACATGGACATCCAAGGGCACCTTTGTGTGGATAATTCCCGGTCCTTACTGGGTCTTCGTCGATATTTATTGCCTACCGTTATAGAGTAATTTATCCTTCTCGTCTGCCGGGTCGACAGGCACAAGATCATTGCCCTTCAGTCCACGCACAATTGAGAAAACTTGTCGTCATACATGTACTTGAGGGGATCGAGAGATCATTCCAAACAGAGGCTTGTTCTTACCTCTTGCCCGTCATATTGACGGAAGACTTCGTCAGCGAACAGACCCTGTCAAAATGTCCTACAAGCCAGAACTCGAGAACTCCTGGGCTCCTGCAACTGAGTTTTGATAAATTAAGTAGAGAGCCGCAAGCAGGCTTTTTCGCTCAAGTCAGCTAGTTCTAGGCCGGCTCTGCATATAGGACAATTCCCTTAAGTATGGGTGTCGCCTTCTGTAAGTATCTCATATGATCATACATACTCAACCTATGTTTAGAAAATGTTTCGTCTATAACACTGTTACATACTAGTCACAGCTTCAACACCCGAGAGGTAGACGTCAGTCACATTGACCGGGTCAGCGCCCTGAGTCAAGCCGCCACCGGGAATGTAGATACGCTCCCCAACTGCGACCGCAGAAGTTCCATGCCGAGGCAGCTTCATCGGCTGCAATTCAGACCAAGTTTCTGCCTCGGTATCGAATACCTCCGTTTCATTAAACACACCAAGCGAGCCCTCTGCCTGATTACCTTCACCACCGAAAGTGTAAATGCGAGTTTGGACGATTCCCACTGAGATACCTCCCCGAGGGGTTGGCATTCTTGAAGAACTTACCTGCCAACCTGCGTCCATGTTGCCAAGGTCTAAAGAGAAGACAGTATCCTTAGTGTTGTTCTGCCCTCGGAACCGCCCGCCTAGAACGTAAAAAACGTCGCCCACCACAGCGCCACCAGCGTGATCTCTTCCTTCTGGAATTCGGCCGGCCGCGTCTGGCAAGGGTTGCCAAGTACCCGACACAGTGTCGAAGGCAGACACCGTGTCAACAGTGTCTTGCTCTCCGTCTGGGGAGAGGTCAAGCGACCGCATACCACCGGCCAAGTAGATGATCTTGTTGTGAACTCCAACAGCCGCAGCACCTCTTTCTGTGCCGTCAGGGAGGGGCGCCAGAACCTCCCAAGTATCAGTGGATATATCATAGACCCAGCCGGCACCAATTGCCTGCCACGAGCCGTCAATTCCTTCACCTTCGGGTGAGACCTGCAAGGCCCCCAGGACAAATATCTTGCTGTCGACCACTCCAGCGTTTGAGTGATTGATCGGGATGGGAAGTGATGAAGCCGAAGTCCAGGTGTCTGAGGGAATATCGTACAGTTGCATAATATCTGTTGTCGAGAACTCAGAGCCAGTAGGGATAATGCCACCCAAAATCGCTAAGGTGGTTGATGAAATAGCGACTGTAGAATGTTCCCTATGGTACCATCAGTCAGAAAATCACGCAGAGCGTAGAATGTTTAAGCAGGTCTGTTTTGGAGCATCTCTAACATTGTCTTCATGTCGCATGACAAAAGCGTGCGCCACTGTCAGAGGCTCTACACGAGGAAAGACGGAGCGGTACGGTCTGTCCAACACCATGAGTAGTGCAGAGAAGGCAGCAACTTACTGTCGTGGTGCCATAGGAATAGGACTTAAGTCCTCCCAACTTTCTGCCTCATTGTTGTGATGGATGGCTTTATTGCCAACCACAGATCGCATCCACAGAAGTGCGGTAAACCAAGTGCAAGGTAAATACATTTCGAGGGTCACGGATCCGACAATACGCTGGGATCAGCTTTCTAGTGTTGGATGCTCGCGAGCGGAACAAAAATGTGCAATTGTGATATAATCACAATTCAGTCTCAGCTCACGGCTTCGGAATTATTTTTAATGACAGTCAGATAGCTTTGTGAAGCATGCATGAGGGAATATTTGGCCGAATAAATAGTCTAGAGTCAGCCTTGCAATATGTTAAAAGCAAAATTCCAATTGGCATATCGTAAACTAGATGTCTCGTAAACCAAATGAGTTCTTCGATATGATAAGCTCAAGTTTGTCTTTTCTGTGCTGTGACATTAGCCATTGACCACCTTCCGAAAAAGGCAGGCTCTACGTCCCTGGGACACGTTGAACTGCGTTGGCCACGATCTTACAGAGATCACTATCATGGCTGAAGCCCGACAAATTCTATCGGGGACGGTGACTGCGTACCACGGAGCTCTTGAAAGCCGAACATGAAGTCGGCATCATTGACTGACTCTGCTGCAACGTTGGCTTTCCATGTGTGTGGGGGCGTACATGGATGGCATTGTCGGAGCGGGGGTGACCAAGCACGGTCGGCCGTCCACGGTTGCATGGGATCGTAGCGGCTCTGATCTCGGGACTAATCCAGAAGACCATATTGGGTTCGAGCTCTCACTTTAGCGCAGATGATCGGGGATAATTGTCACCCCAGAAGCTCTAAGTCCAATTGGGCTCGTCGGCACTAGCCTCGTTGGTACATGTCTCCATGTCAGGAGCCATCGGACGGTGAAATTGGCCGACATGCTGGCACCTTGCAGAAGGGAAAGATCGATCAGAAGCTCGGAGCCGGCTGCTTTTCTGCCCAGTTGATTGTGTCTGGTGTTAATGATAGAAACTCGGACTTCGTGCGCGGCGGCGAATTCCACAACGGTCACGACATCCGCGTAAGATGTTGCACGAATTCGACAATTGGGGAAAGGCCCTATCGCTCCTAGAATCTTGTTGTAAGACTGGAATTCCGTCCTGTCATTCCTTGATCGATGGCCAGTCGTTATCTGCAGCCGAAAATGTCGCTACTGCCAACATGATACTTCTTACAAAGTCGAGGGCGAGAGTAGAAGCCTGGGGCATGGAGACGGCCACCATAGTTGTTGGCCAGGTTTAACATTCAATAATGGCTCGCCGAATGCCAATTCAGACCAAGCATCACTGTTTCTACCTACTCCTCCCATCTGCTTCTATGGGCAAATATAATCATGGACCAATGCATTCCAGGTCTTACGTCAGTCCGGTTTCGTATCTACGTCGATATACATAAGTCAACGACAATCATTCTGCCGAAAGAGGTCATACTCATCTCCATGCTTGACAAGGGTCAATTAGGAGGCACATCTCATCCACAAGAACCGGATCCATGGTTCTCCGAGTCACTTCGGTCTGCGCTTTGACTGGGCGTTCTTACTGCTTGCTACCAGCAGTTAATCACCTGCCCGATCGAAAGTCATGCATCAATAGTTTGCAAATTGTGGTGTGGGAAGGAACGATTCGGTTAGGCCAGAGTGTGTTTTAAGCTGGTCACTTTCTTAGTAATTAGAGCAGAGAATTTCTCCTCTATAGCTGGCAAAACTTCTCTTATGGAGCTTCCGATTGAATCTCACGGTTTTCTTTAAATAATATAGGTCAAGATATAAAGTAGTTGATTTTCAACTGTATATTGCTCATTAGAACGTGAAAATTAGTCGAGATTATAGGCTTATTCGATGGGGAAGCTAACAGAATGGCGTATTCGGGTTCAGGGCGCGTAGAGGAGTACGGACTCTATGTTGTCATTATAAGCACAACAGTAACCTTAATGCCAACGTGTGTTGGTAGCCAGATAAGGGCTAGATGCCGCCGTGGTTTCGATCGACATGGGAGATGCTGCCAGGGGTATCGATCGACATGGGGTCATGGAAAGATCCGAGGGTGGGGGCCACACCTTGACTGTTAGGATCTTTCCATTAGCTGCACTTAAAAAATACTTGCAAGATTGACGTGAACGTCTTTTTGCGCGAGGTATGAACCTATGTACCATGCTTCGTTGTCCGAGTCTTTCATGATACGTTGTCAGCCCTCCTGCTCGCCGACGCTGCGTAGAAGTATGTTGACAGGGCCTCACATCCAATTAGCACAAGTTACAACGGTGCCTAGGCGAATAATGCTGAGACTCAGACGAGCCGAGGCTGGAGAATGCACAAGTGGGAAAGGAACCACCTTGAGCCTGACTGATTCCTAAGCTGCCAAATCAAGCAGGTAGCAATAAGAACAGTTGCCAATGCGAGATAAATGTCATGAACATAAGATAAGCGGTACGCAGGTGAGCGAGAAAGTAACGGCGACTACGGAAATGGCATCGAGTGAAACCCTCCAAGACGGTTGGATGTGACTAGCTGGTGGAAGTCGTGCCTGCTGAGACTTGGATTTTCTACAGCCAGAGATAAGACTGGGAGGTATAACTTAGTAGCTTAGGTATCGTGTGGACCGGAATTTATTTTCAAAATCTTGGGATTAAGCAAAGGCCTGTCTCAACTCATCAAGAAGCATAAATGCACCAAAATGTCTCCCTCGGCATCTATATTTTCACCTGATATTGCTATCATTGGCGCCGGAATTGCGGGGGTAACGTTGAGCATCGCCATCTCCAAACAGAATCCTTCATTGAAGCTCACCATATTCGAGCAACGACCAGAGTTTTCAGAGGTTGGGGCCGGAGTGGGCTTTGGGCCAAATGCGGTCAAAGCCATGAGCCTCATCTCGCCTGAGCTGGGTGAGGCGTACAAGAACATTGTGACGCTGAATGGATGTAAAGAGAAGCTAAATACCGATTTTGACGTCTTTTGCGGGGATGGACTGGAGAAGGGTGAATTTCTGGGCGAGGTCGTCGCGAGAGAAGGTATCGTCCACGGCGGAGTGGGCAGGGCCCAATTGCTGGACACGCTTGTCTCGCTAATTCCAGATACTGTCGATATCAAGTTCAACAAGCGGGTCGCGGGCGTCAGCTAAGATGAGGCCACAGAGAAGATGAGGGTCTGCTTCCGCGATGGCACCCATGTGCTGGTTGATGCAGTAATTGGGTGCGATGGAATTCGATCCGAGTGCCGCAAGATCATTCTTGGCTGCGACCACGAGTTTGCCAATGCCGTGTACACTGGCAAATTTGCTTACAGGGCTGTCCTCCCCATGGATAAGGCTGTCGAGGCAGTAGGTCGCATTGCAGAGAATCGACGCCTTATCACTGGTCACGGGCGACATATCCTTTTCTTCCCCATCATGAAGAACCATGGGCTCAATATTGCTGCTTTTGTCAAAGCTCCAGACGACGAGCCCTGGACCGACAAGCGGTGGGCCCTTCCAGCTACGAAGGAAGATGTCTTGAGAGACTTCGATGGGTTCCACGAGGATTCCTACAGGCTGCTAGAGGTGCCCATTCTATGTTAAGTCCCCTGGCAAAAGTTGACCTTACTGACCGTGCACCTCGCTATTCTCCAGATAATTGAGAAGGTTGATAAGTGGGGGCTCTTCAACCATCTGCCTGCACCGACATTTGTTGACGAATCCGGCAAATTTTGTATCATGGGCGACGCAGCTCACGCCTCCTCCCCACACTGTGGAGCTGGGGCTGGTTTCGCGATCGAGGATTCATACATTCTGTCGAGCATGCTTCGCGAGGACTTCATTAAGTCACCATCTGACATACAGCACGCTTTCAGAGCCTTCGATGCCATTCGAAGGCCACGATCGCAAGAGCTCGTGTGGAGGTCGAGGAGGCAAGGCAGCCTATTCTGCTTGCAGCTTTGCGAGGCTGCTGATATGATCTCAGATTTCGAGAGCAACATGAGTTGGGTGTGGGATGTGGACCTAGATGCTATGTTGAGAGATGCAGAGGCCGAGTTTGAAAGGCTGCTGAATGAGAGCTTGTGATTGAGAGATGTCTGAGGCCAAAGCTGTAAAGGCTGGTTAGTAAGATCAAGACAATGCTTTAATGACAAGTATTTCATTCAAGTATACTCTACCTAAATATACAACGTGATTAATATAATAGTCGATATCATCTATCTCCGGTAGTAGGCTGCTTTTGTAATAACAACGAAGTGTTTATTAGATATCTTCAAATAAAACACTTTTATAAACTCTTTTTGGAAAAAAAGTCTTGCTCACAGGTTTAGCACAATAGAGCGTTCCATGTGCATGAGAAGCTTGGCAGATATGGGCAAGTACCCACACACCTGTATGCCCTTGGTCTAATGCATGTGCGCTGTATCTGAGCAACATGAGGCATTTGCTTCATTCAGCTCGATGTCCTTGCTGCTAGCAAGTAGAGGCTCTACTTTGTCTACACGTCTAGACATGGTATCACTACATTCGCTCACTAAAATACGACAGGATGCTATATTTCAAAGTGAGTGCTTAACACTTCTCAATATAATAAACAAAGTTCAGTAACTAATCACAAACATTATGTAAGTATACATCAACACTTAAAGGAAAGAGAGGATACGTACCTTGATCGTAAGCTGCCTCGTCACTTGCGTTCTGCCAACTCGTCTCTAGGTTCTGAGACAGCTTCTCCGTATCGGTCACAATACGACCAGACAACAACTTGAGCCTCTGCTTGATGAACGAACGTGCGTCTGGATCATGCGTATACAGGCCTGCAGTGTACAATGGGAAGACTAGTAGTCCAGCCGTGTGGGACTCGTTCTCTATGAGAGAACACAGGCTGAGGATCCGTTGCGTCAAGGCCGGAATCCTTATATCTCGGCTGTTTATATTTTGAACCTTTGCCAACAATATGACCCGCACGCAGAGAACCAATGCATCGTTGTACCGGGTCTTGTCGATAGCCTGTTGTAATTGACTATCTTTGTGCTCATCGCTGAGAAGTTTCAGCTTCTGAACAAACGTCTCAAGGATCCGGCTTTGGCTGTCTCTATGTCGTAACATCTGCCCTAACCGGAGTTCAAGACCTTCCACATCGGCTTCGAAGGCCCCCCAGAACCACTGGTTTTCGTTCGCTGGCTGGCTGCTGAGGATGACTCCCTTCAAACGACTCAAACGTCCAACATGGTATAGCAGACTGGCGACCGAGTTTGAAATTCCCGTGGTAGGTGTGATATCCCCAAAGCAAGATGATTGGATTTCCCGTTGTATCTTTTCGACCGCTAGCTTTTCTAGTCGTTGGCTACGTGCGTCTGCGTTGAAATCACCACTCGCAAGCGATATTTTGGGCGTGAAGGTCGCATTGGGGTCGTTCTTCAACAAGTCTCCTTGCTGATTAATTCCGGACTTCGAAAAAATTGTCAGAAAGTCAGGGGCGTTGAGCCTGTATTCTCCAGGACTAAGCATTGCAATGGTGTGTATGTAGCCAAGATAGTGGACAAGGAAAACAAACTCTTCGTTAGAGCAGAAGTCGTTCGAAAGCATCTTTGTTAGGAGAAAGGCTTGCTCCAAGCACACTAGCAAGGACCGCGAATTGCCTGACGCTACGTAAGCGGTGCAGAGTATGACCAAAGTAGCCAAGGTGTTGAGGGACGTATTGGCATCCGTGGGCCCGCGAGAATGACTATCTGATAATGGCGGATTCGCTTTCGGCAGAGCCTCCGACAACGCCTCGTTCTCCAGGTGAGCGCCCAAGCTTGACTCTGGAAGGTTTCTCTGTCCCAACGATGTCTGCGTATTGTACTGTGAAGGATTGGTACTGCTTTGGTTCGATCGCATTACGAAAGCAAGATACAGTATTGCAGATCGGAATGACGAGCTTTCCAGAGCGCGCGGCAGAAGATAGTCAATAAGAGGATTGGCTATATCTGTCTGATGAGCAGTGATGCTGTGCACAAGCTGGGATGTGTAAACATTCCAAAGAAGTCTTCGCTCATCCTTGTCTTGGCCGGCGGCGGCGGCGGCGGCGGCTGTTGGCGGTCCACCGTCTTGAGTCGAGCGTGAACCCGGTAGACTCGAGTTCATCTGGTCGAATGAGCCTAGGGACGGATTCCCTTCTACAGAGCAACAGGACGCGTCTTGCAACTCATTTGACTCATTTGTGCGCTCCATGGAATCCCATCCACGAAAGGCCGAGGCGAGAGGCACCGGGAGAGCACTGTAGTCATTGTCTGTGATTTGGTCTGCGGGAAAAAAGGTGTCCATCATATCGACCAATCCGGCTACACAGGGAGACATGGTCAGCTTGGAAGAAAACACAATGGAAGAAATGGTACATACCATTAATCTGGTCACCATATCTATCTGACGTTGAGCCAAGATCAGAGGCTATTGACGCTGAAGATGGATCGCCAATGTCCTGAGGACTCGATCTGATTTTGGTCACTTGACAGTCCAGATCCTGACGCGTACATCGTGCACACCTAGGGAATGCAAGATCGCACTTCAAATCACACATTTTATAAGTCTAGGTTTATCTCTATGAGAGTAGATAGGCATTAGACGTACTCTTCGTTTGGCAACTTTACATGGCTGGCACGGATTATTATTCCTAGCTCTGCGTTGTGCCATCTCCCTTGGCTCTAGGAATACCGAACTATTCAGCAGTCGGCCTAGAGTGCAAGTTGAGGTGTGCCTTGTAATCGAATCTTCAAGCCGTCATTGGCTAGAAACGAGCCAAAGAATATCGGCACCTCGTAAAAATAGTCCAGAAACAACAAGTTGAATAACGATGCGCCCTCGCGACGTTGGCGGGCGTGAGTTGTGACTATCGCGTATGATGCTGCTGATGCAGGGGCTTGAAAATGATATCAGGCTCTGAGTTGGCTTGTTATCGGAGATGAGTTTGCTAGAGGGGCAAGTGTTTTCGGATAGGAATTTTGTTACACCGAAAGCTCCCCGAGACAGCCTAGGCGCAGCTGATATCACATCAAGCTTGGCCCGAGACTGATTAGGTCTAGCGCTTCCCCCAGATCATTATTGCCGCCGGAGCTAGCCGACCGAGCAACCATTGTCTGTGGCAATTGAAATGGGCCCCCCGCCCGGTGTCGTTTGAGCTGTCCCGCATGCACCATACAGATTTGCAACCAATATCGGTAACTCACAAATATCTTCTATACTATGCTTGAGTGCAAGGTGCTGGAGATACCGGAGATGTAATACATGTGAACGTGAGCACATCAAAAAGAACACTTTATATTCAGATTTCGAGGTTGCTCATTGTGTTTCTAGGTTAGCTATAAGCGTCTAAATGGTACTATTGCAGTCGACCCATTAGAACAGCGTCCCCACCGCGATGGCACGACTGGCAGCGCTCTGGCGTTCTGGCGCTCTGGCCCCTCATTGCGATAAAGTCAAACACCGCGAGGGGCAGAGGTTTTGGTTAGCAGTGAGGCCCTGTACTTGATCATTAGGCACCTTGAAGTTCGATCAGCACAGTGAACAGTCATTGATAAACCTGATTTGGGCGGGCGGCTTAAAAGTATTCCAATTTCTAGGCGGCTTAGACGCCTTCATTCCACAGTCAACTTCATACGGATACACGGGAATCCCTACCGCACTCATATTGCACTGTCATTTACTTGTCTTCCATGAATTCGGCTACATTATGTGACCAAATTACCACGCGGTGAAGATAGCTGAAGTACCTACTGAAGCGTATACTTGGGGAATGGTCCCGTGATGGACCACGGGCCGATAGTTGATGTTTGAGCCGGAACAAATCAATATTGATACTTCATGATGTCCCTTCCAACGCAAGGACTTCCTGGCCAGATTTGATAATTCAAAGGGCAAGTTGTCAACACATCAATGTGTGGCTCATCATGCCTTGATAAGTGAGTAAGTGCAGGAAACAACATTATTGATATCAGGTCGACATGCTGATTTGTGGTGTAGAACGATTGGTTTCTATTTGGAAGGACCAATGCGCCTTGTCTCATTGCTTTCATTGACAGCCTTGCGTAATCCGATCACATTCGAAAGCACGGTTGGCATGTCGGAGTGAATACAGATAGTGAACGGCTTCCCTTTGAAGTCAAAGTTGAATACGATGTCATCGATAGACTTGCCTGTGCCTGCAGACATGGCGCGCTTGGCGCGCTCATAGCAAAGCTCGGGTGTTGCCATCTTGGATGCCGAGACAGGCAACAGAATTCCTTCGGACGTGTAGTCGGTGTCCACATAGATCTCGCCCTGAAAGGGAATTCCCAACTCGTTGCACATGGCTTCTTCCGCATCATTCTGGTCCCCATAGACGGGCACCCTGAATGTTGCGCACGCTTCCAGCACCGCCCTCATGATTTGCTCGTCTCGGAGCATGTAAAAGAACAGTTCGCCATGCGGCTTGATATGAGAAAGCTCAAGCCCTTCAGCGTCTAACATGGATTTTAAGGCACCGACCTGGTACAAGATCATGGCGTACATGTCCTTCGGATCGACCTCGATTTTTCTTCTGCCAAAGCCGAACAAGTCCTGCTGTCCGGGATGTGCACCGGCCTTGACACCGTACTGTTTACACAGACGGACGGTCTTCAGCATGATGGAAGGATCGCCTGCATGGAAGCCACAAGCGATGTTTGCGGCGTCGATGTGCTTCATCAGCTCTTCGTCGGGACCCTGTATCACAGCTTCAGCAAGTCAACAATGAAAATAGCTTAAAGCTGAACGAGTTTCGTGGACGTACCAACTTCCACCGGCCAAAGCCCTCGCCCATATCGGCATTGATTTCGTATTTTTCAATTAGTGTTTGAGTCATTTTGGGTGTATGAAAAGGCGTTGCACGTCTTAACGAGAAACGGGAAAGCAGTCGTAGCATGCAGGGATGGTTTCCTCAGGAACGGGCCAGTGGCGACATGAATTTAAACATTCTATGTGCAAATAGATTTCACCCATCAGCAAGATTAATCATACATGGATGAATCAACATGGCTGTGTGGCTTGTGACTGGTCTCAAACTTGGGTTACACTTGGGGGCGAAGGTGCGGGCCGCCGCTTGCGGCATCTTCAGCGGCGGTGATATCGGCAATTGGAGTCCATGGAGCACTGCGCCGCATCAATCAGAAAGCATGACATGAGACGTTTTCCACCGACAGTGTGAGGTCATGATTCTTGACTTGACTGCGGACCATCTCTTCTTATTGCCGTCTCAGCAAGTAGGCGGGGTCCCTGGAGAGACAAGAATGCCGACTGGAGTGACTGCATCTCCGCTACCACCCTCACCTTTGACCTTGAAAACAATAAAGCATGTAAAGAAATTCTTGCTTTGTTACTGCGAATAGGCAATTAGACTCATTGACCCCAGGCTTTGCGAAATTGCTCTTTCACAAGTTTGCTTCCTATTCGCCAGATTCCGTGAAGATGCTATCATCAACTGAACAGTATGCCGACTTCCGGAGCGTGTCTGTGGACAACCTCCCCTTTTTCACCCCGAAGCAGAGTGTACCAGTGGGCACTGCCATACTTTCGCCGGAGAATGGTGTTACCGAAGAAAACATTACCCCGGCCTTCCGTCCTATTACAATCCGCAGTCTAACTTTCCAAAATCGCATATGGGTAGCGCCTATGTGCATGTACAGTTGTGAAAATGGCTTGTTCAGCGATTTCCATGTGGCGCACTATGGACAGTGGGCAATAAGAGGCAGCGCTCTGATAACCATTGAGGCAGCAGCCGTGACCAAGAGGGTACGTGCTTACTTTCCCAGTGTCTGTCCTAACAATCAATACACATACTAGTAGCCCTATGATTGTGCTATACAAACAGCAACTGAGGATCTCTCGAGCACAGGGTCGGAACACACCTCAAGATGCTGGATTGTATTGCGATGAGCACATTGCGCCGTTGAAGAGGGTGGTCGATGTGATTCACTCCCAGTCACAAAAGGCAGCCATTCAACTTCAACATGCCGGTCGAAAGTGCGGCGTGTGCCCTCCATGGCTAGGACTGCGTTTGGTTCCCGACAGATTTGGCGGCTATGCAAAGGACGTCCAAGCTCCTACCGCAGAGCCCTGGAATGAGAACTACACCACCCCTAGTGAGATGACAGAGGACGAGATCCTGGAAACTATCCAAGCGTACGGGCAAGCCGCCGCTAGAGCCGTCAAGGCCGGTATCGACGTTATTGCGATTCATGGTGCACACGGCTACCTTGTGCATTCGTTCGCCTCGCCGGCGGTAAGCTCTCTCCCGGTGGATCAAACAGACGTGCGAATCAACCTTCGAATGTTTTGCTTGCTAACGCCACTTTGAAAGACCAATAAACGAACCGACAAATGGGGAGGTAGTTTTGAGAACAGGACCAGGTTTGGTATTGAAATCATCCGTGCCGTGCGACAAAATATACCCAAGGACATGCCCATCTCCTGGAAGATATCCGCAGTGGACTGGCTCCCTGAAGGTGAAGGGTGGGAACTAAATGACACCCTCCGATACGCCCCCATTCTTGCTGCAGAAGGGGTGGACTTGATCGATGTGTCTAGCGGTGGAACAGATCGGCGACAACAAGTTCAGCTCGGCCAGCAATACCAGGTTCCTTTCGCCAAGGCCGTCAAAGACCTCGGGATTCCCAAATTGTTTGTTGCAGCCGTCGGCATGATACGAGACGGTGCTACTGTCCACGATGTAAGACACTTGCATCAATTTCGAAAAGCCAATTTAGAACCTAACATTATGTTCTGTCTGCTACAGATCTTGAGCCACAACAAAGCTGATGTCGTTCATGTTGCGCGCGAATTCCTCCGCGATCCCAACTTTGTACAGCAGGTCGCCCTCTCGACTGGGACGGAGGTCACATGGGTCGATCAATACCATCGTGCTCCAAGTAAGTACTTCAATTCTATTTGCACAATATGGTGAAGACCAGGTCTAATTCCTTAACAGTGAATAAAAAGTATGTTGAATCGACAACAAGCATCACGACGGGACAGAAAGCATCCGCAAATGTCACCAAGACACATACAAACCAAGAAAATAATAAAATTCTTGTATGATTTATCATCTGGAGTCTTTACAGTGGTAGGTTTGCAGTTTTATTCTTCGGTAGAATAACCCTTCTTAGCATATGTTATATTACAATGTAAAGCGAGTCATACTCTTTTTCTGGCACTTCGAAAACAATCAAGAAAATCAATAGTATTTCGCGAATTCCTCGCCAATATATACATGCCACGTGAAGCGGAGGCCATAATGATTGCGCAGTAACCGGACTGTAACGTAAATATCGGCTCATCTAATTTTTACCCTTGAAAGCCCTGTATCACCCCGACCCTGCACTTCCAGCCGCGTGGAATTTGGGTGTTGATACCAGAGGTGGCGCCGGCTGACCTACTGGATCGAACTGATGCTAAATTAAGCTGCATCGTCGTTGAAACACAAAAAGCCCAATACAGAATGTCGCCTCGTGGCCCCGTCGGTCTACCGGGTCCGCTCCTGGATGCGAAAGGCGGCGAGAGACAGGCCTTACTAGCCGACACAAAAACAAGGTCTGCCAGACTCCATGCGGCTGAATGCTTCCTGCGGCCAGGTTAAGTCCTTGCGACAGAGGCTCTCAAGCTCGGCTGTAGTAAGCCTCGGATGATTTGGTTCTATGAAAGTATGAGCCGCCACACAAGTCAGCGCACCTGAATCAAGCTGATCCGCGCATGATTACCACCACTTCAATCGACCTATTCCAGTCGAGAACCTGACATAGCAAGGGTGACAGGCTTCCATGAGCGGATTTTGGGTCCATATATGTGTAGCAAGCCCATAGCAGGAAGCAGAACTGCGCTCGAGATCAAAGCCTGCATGCTAAATGTAAAAAGAAATCCTGCATCACAGTCAATAACAATCTTGTAGCCATGACTCTGGTGATAGCAGTCGTTGGGGAAAGAAGCATGACGCATACCTGAAGTCTCGACCCAGTCATTTATAAACCAAGAATTCGCAAAAGACGAGAGCTATTTTAAAGTTAGCGGTGCCTTGCGTTGAAGTGTGTTTGAGAAACGTACGTTTATCCAGACCGAGTAGAATGTGATGATGTTCGTGGCCGCTTCCGGGCAATTATCAATCGTATACGCGGCAATCACCGTATTCGTCATCTGCAATCCCGCACCAACTGCACGACTGATCAGCTCTTGTCCGTAAATCCGAATGGGTCATGTAGAACATGCTCATAAAAAATGCCACCTGGCCAACCATGAAGTGGTAGCTGTTTTCGATCGAGGATCCCCACAAGACCAGCCCGGCGGCAAACATGATGATGCCCGGGTATGCTAGCCAAATCCGCATCTCTGGAGTGCGGGCGATACCGCGTCCAGTGGATAATTTTCCGACAATTAGGTCACCTACCCATCCACTGAACAAGATCTCGGCGGTCAATGTACCAACAATAAGTCCGAGAAAAAGAAGACCCTGACCAATTATGCTATAGTTTGCGTATGCTACGGGAACCATGGTCTCGACAGAGATGATCCTGAATAAACTTTAGTAAACTTTCTGGTGCTAAATCAGTTGATTTTCGCCCACGTACCACCAGTAAAGAGATAAGGAGAAAGTGATAATTGGAATTGCAATAATCGGTAGTGCAAATATGCGGAAGAAGTCGACCACGGTTTGCCACGGCGCCGGATGTTGCACGCCCGGAATTGCGCGAAATGTCTGCAAAGTCGTCAGCTTGAACTGATCATGTGTTAGTCTCGCAGGGCAAGCGAGGTAAACTAACCAAGAAAGGAAGCTGAGTAGTCCGTCGAAGTAGATCATCTTTATTGCTAATAATTTCGGGGTTCTCGAGAATGGCTGCCCGGGGGTACAATGTCTCAGGAACAAAAGCAGCTTGAAGTAGTATCAGGACACTGAACAGTATCAAGACATGTAACTGCATCCAGTTGGGGGCCTTGTCGGCGACAAAACCACCGACTAAGTCAATTGTTAGTAAGTTCGTTTGATAGATGAGAAGAGTCGGTGCCAGGAAAGCGGAGTTGACTGACAGAAAGGCCCGAAATATGACCCGACATCAATTGAAAGGACCCAAAGCCCAACTCTGAAGCCACGCTCATGTTGCCACGACAGATCGTTGATGATGGAAAGACCAATCGTGATTGCTGGCGTAGCGCCAAAAATCTGGAAGAACCTCGCTGCAGAGTAACCTTCAATAGTTATGTTCGGCAAGGCGGAGCAGCCGGTGGCTACGATCGAGAGTGCAGTTCCTAATATCAAAACCGGACGGCGACCAATGATGTCCCCAAGCGACGAGTGGAATAAAGGCCCAACGGAAGCCCCGAGGTTCGAAATAGCAAAAGTCCAGTTTATCTCTGTGTACGTCGCGTCGAATTGTACTTGGAGCTGAGTGAAACTCATGATAGGTGCTGCGACTGCATAAATCATCACGAAGTAGCTCAAGCAGACGATGGCGATGATGCTATACTTCCGAGGAGAAGCCCAGTTCAGAGGATCATACGGATCATTTGTCGGTTGGGGGGATAGAGGTTTGCCGAATGGATCTAAAGCGATAGCAGAAGCTCTGCCTTCCTCAATGTCTAGTTTCTCCGTGGGCGTGGAAGATAGTGGAAGAGAGACATCTTTGATCATTGGATCGTTTTGTTTTTTCTGCTCAAGCTCAGACATTCTTCTCGGAGGACGGCTCGCTGGGGCTTTTGAGGTGTCTGTATTTGTAAGAGTTCTTTTGACGTTGTTTTCGACGTAGAGACTTCTGTTTACATAAATTTCGAGAATACACAGTCGGAATGGAAGACTACCATGCAGAGATCACTCGTATTAATTAAAAACGAAGAGCAGGACAAGATCTCCAATCAATACAACGGATTTGAACACTGAGATAAGACACGGAGACAGTATCACTGGCCATACTGATAATGGAATTTCAGCATGATCATTCACTCTCTTATCTTAGTGATACTCAGGCTACAGGGTGTGAACCCGGCTACAAGGCTCGAAATTGAGGAGACCTTTCGACCATACGCTCTCATAATACAAATGGATGTTTGATACTGGATGCCGAATTGCTCGCGATACGCTCGAAACCCCCATCCTTTTGCTAGGAAATCGACCTTAGTACATGCAAGTTGGAAATCACTCAGACATGGTGTTGTCCAGCTTCGCTCATCACAACATGTTAGCTTGATAGCCAAACATGTCCCAGACCCGCTAGTCATTTACTAGCACTCCAGTGCGGCAACAAGTTCAGAAGCCATGCCGCGCTCCGCATTGTAACAGTGCGCCGCAGGTGTATCATCCGGCCTTGAACAACTGATAAACCCCCGGCACTGCGCCGCATTGCGCCGCAGTGCGGCGCAGTGCCGCCGGGGGAACCGGTTGAGCGGTAGTCACAACGGGCTAGGCGGTAGTCAGGGGCTAACTAATCCTTAACGCACGGGCCCTGACTACCGCCCAACCGGTCCCCCCAACAACAACCTACTCTCTCTCTCTCTCTCTCTATCTCTGCCTGCGGCCGGACTACGTCAACGCTACTAATCATTGGCCGCCAATCCGCCGCTGATGAGCTAAGGCCCCTTACAACATGAGTCATATCTCCAGTGCCAATGAGACAGGAAGCTAGATCTTCACCGCAAGTCTACACTTTGGACGTTGGTTGGGGGGTCACCTGATATCAGAAGACACATACAATGAAGCGAGTAGTGATGGTTGTATGCAGAGCATCCATGAATGACGAAGCAAACCACTATGAGTGGTAGAGATGTACCAAGCGCCGTTCGATACAGCGAAGCAAACAATGGTCAGAGGCCAGTGCAAACGACCAATCGTTTGCTGTTTGGTGGGAGGAGGATTGCTTTTCGCACCCAGTAATCAGTTGGTCTCGAATTAAGTCCTTCTATGGAGCACCGTGGATCACGTAGCGAGAGATTGAGCGTAGATAAAAGCGTTGTTGTTCTAGCTAAGTTCTCTTCGGCGGTGGGCGAGCCCTCGGATCGTAATATTAGGGGCTTCGCCGAGTGCGCACTCCCCTGCAGTACCCTCCGGCAGCTCGCACGCAAGCGAAATTTGCGACACCTTCTATTTCCAGTTGTAGACTCATATACACAAAACAGACAACATTCATAATGAAGCGCGACTTTGCAGCTGACCCAGGTTATCAATTATACGACATTGCACGGGACTGATACGCTATCGGCCCTGGACACCGGAATACGTAATCAGAATGGGCTGCAATACCTTTACTCTCGCCCGAATAGCTAAGAGAAGGCAACGTTTGACGATCTTGGGCCTGAAACCATTGAACAAACGTGTGAGACTCATTGAACGAAGTAAACAAACGAACCCGGTTACCAAATGTTCGTCTGAATGAGAGGCAGCCACAACATCCGATTCAATTTCAGCAAGATAGCGACGCATATGCTTTGTGAACCGGAGAAAATGATTGGAGATTTTGGAACCCGGCTTTTCATTAGTGTAAGAGGCGATTCAATCCATTAGAGGATTACGCGCTATGATTTTCGACCCTTGCGCCTTTTGAGAAGATCTATCACTACGAAGACCATTTTGATTCCTCTCCAATCATAGACCGGAGACAATAGCAATATCAGTAGGCTTGCCGCCGTTGTAAGTGCCACCCTAGGAAATATGTCGTCAGTCATGATGTTCCCATTTGCAAGGTGGCGTCATAGCAACAAACCAGATCATAAGGACAACATGAAATGCCAATGACAAGATCGTCCTTGGCTTCCATCTCAATATAATCGCCAGCTCTGCTGCTGCTGATGGGCTTCAGGGTATAGTTGGGCGAGTTCATGAACAGGTTGAAAGGGTCGGGCAGCTCGAGCCGCGACTTGATTCCGTAGGGTTCCATGGCCTCCGTGATGTTCATAGTGCAAGACCGATGACCTTCGAGACCCGCTTCAGCATAAATCTCGGGGAAGCAAGGCATGAAGGTCATATCATGAACCTTGTGTGTGTCGGCGGTGATGGTCAGGACTTGGCGATCATGGTTCGTACGAAGGGACTCGCCAATATCGGGCGAAACTCCCAACAGTCTGAAACGGGTATAGGACATCCGAACGTGTTCCTTCAGGCCAGGCTTGTTGACCCATGCCATGAAGTCAACGATTTGGGTGCCGTGGAGGTCGACAACGCGGAAGCGCTCGCCGGCCTTGACCTCAAAAGCATATCCGTAGCCACCAGGCACGATGTGTGTCTTTGCGTTTGCTGGGAGGTTGTCCATAATGATGGTGTGGTGGAATGATAGCCTGTAGGAACGATAAGTGGAAAGGTTTGCTTGAGCTGCGTTTTTCACGTTGTTTCGAAATTCTTGTGAAAGGGGAGAAAAAGAGTCTACTTTAAATTCCGTGCAAATTGCGACCAGCTGGAGTGCATGGAGTCAGGGAGCTCCAAGAGGCTCAAGTGATAGTACATAAATAATCTCGACGTGCGGCCCGCCCTGCCCCACCACAGGTTGCGGTGCACTAATGCTTGCGGCCCGCGAGTTGACCTGCGGACCCCGACCCAGTCTTTGGGGATGGCAGCAAAGCCGGCCAGATAACGCCGGCTATGGTATCTAACGAGAAACATAACATAGCTAATCGGTACCTTGTTGTTCACAACATATACTTTGCGCAGTATCTAGAACCGTGTTGCTGTCTCGAAGGCCTTTGGCACGCACCTCGATGCGAGCAAACTTTGGCATTAATTCGATCATATCAATAGCGAACACCTTTTCCATTCCTACCAAAGCTACCGACATGTTGGATGTCGAAGAGCTTACCATCGCGCAGGCCCACACTGGGTTCAGACAAGGCGACTTCACTGCGAAGGAGCTCACTGCTGCGTTCCTTTCCCGTATCGATAAGTTTGATCATGCAGGGCCAAAGATCAATGCCATGATGGCACTATCGAGCACAGCTCTCGAAGAAGCCGCGCAGCTCGATGATCATCTGAACAAAACCGGTCAGCTCAAGGGAAGCCTTCATGGCATCCCGGTCGTGGTGAAGGACCAGGTCAGCACACACCTAACCGGCAACTACATGTATTGATTACTTGTTCAAGCTACTGATGATATGTCAACAGGCCGACACCAAAGGCATTGTTACCACTTATGGATCGGCGGCTGCAAAGAACAACATCCCTACCCAAGACGCATTTGTTGTCACGAAATTGAAGCAAGCCGGGGCTGTCATCATTGGCAAAACCACAATGGCCGAATGGGCGTGTGCCTGGTATAGCGCAAATGGTGCAACCGATTACACGTTCACCAAGAATCCATACCACCTCGACCATGACGTCGGTGCCTCGTCCGGGGGCTCGGCAGCAGCGATTGCCGCAAACTTTGCGATCTTGGCGGTCGCGGAAGATACTGGCGGTTCGATCCGAGTTCCGTCGTCGTTCTGCAACATTGTTGGGCTCAGGCCGACTCCAGGCCTCATCTCCCGTGCGGGCTTTTGCCCTCTCCTTAAACTTCACGACACTCCCGGGCCAATGGCACGGACCGTGACAGACTGCGCCCTTATGCTTGATTCTATGGTAGGCTTCGACCCTCAGGATGAGTACACTGAGTACGCCGCTACTGCTGCGGCCATTGGACTCCCGAAGGGTGGCAGCTACTCGACTTTCCTTGAGGATGGTCCTGAGAAGCTCAATTCTGCTAGATTCGGCGTTGTACGTCAGCTGTTTGGCTCGGAAACGAATCCAGATTACCAAGCGGTCTGCTCAGTCACAGCTTCTGCCATGGACAAACTCCAAAGACATGGCACAACATTTGTTGATGTACACATCGATAACTTGAACCACTACCTATCATACACTCAGACATATATGATCAAGGGCCGTACCGACATCAACAGTTTTCTTGCCACCAAACCGAACCTCCCAAGCGACATTGCCGACATCGTTCCCTCTAAACAGGTTAGACCATGGCTGGATTTGTTGAGCCTCACTGCGCATGGGCCGCAAGATCCAACAAGCGACGGAACTTACGTCGACCGAATATTGACGCGAGACGCGTTTAAGCGCAAAGTTTGCTCGATTATTGCATCCCAGGGCCTTGATGCGCTAATCTTTCCCGATGCCAAAATTCCGCCACCTCGGGCAGAAGACGCTACAAGCGGAAAGTTTCCGACTGAAAGTTTCCCTGTGAACACTTTCTTCGCAAGTCAGGCTTGTCTTCCGGCAATCAGTGTGCCGGCTGGGTTTACACAAGAAGGTTTACCAGTTGGACTTGAGTTGGTAGGTCTGGAGCATCAAGAACAACATCTGCTGGAACTGGCCAGAGGTATCGAGGTGGTCATTGGGGGTAGGAAAGCTCCTGAAGTAGCAGTGTGGGTGTAGCATGATGAGCTCTTCGGGATGTGAAAGTGCCTGTCCTCTCCCTTTCTAGTTGTTCTTTTGTGCTTGTGTACTGCACTGGAAGATGCAGCGTCAATCTTCAACGTTCATACGACATTATGAGCCCATTGCCACCCACATTCATGGACGGTCTTCTGACAATCCAATTCCTGAGCCTAATTTTTGAGCGATGTGATGCTGCTGTCTACGGCAACAGGCGTAGAGAGTGTTCTCTGCAGCCAATGAGAAAGCGGCCATGGTGTTATTATTGAGCTTCATAGACGGCAATTTGAGTAATAACGTCTTTTTTTAATATTATGAATGACATAATATATCTTATAAAAATTCTGAAACTGATCAAAGGATATTATCAAATAATACAGTCCCTTTCAATAAATGGATGACTCTAGTAGGTATCATTTCATAATGTTTGTAATGGCTTAGAAATGGCCTGTAGCGCTGACATCCTCCTCCATCGGGGAGATTCTGAGCGGCAG
Source organism: Diaporthe amygdali (assembly GCF_026229845.1). Classification (NCBI taxonomy): domain Eukaryota; kingdom Fungi; phylum Ascomycota; class Sordariomycetes; order Diaporthales; family Diaporthaceae; genus Diaporthe; species Diaporthe amygdali. The sequence continues at coordinate 238,104 of NW_026517039.1, forward strand.
GTACACTGGAGCAGTTGAAGTGATCCACGACGGTGCACAGCGCTAATGTTCTCCTCTTCATGCATATCTGTTGTCAACCCCACTTTTACTTCACTTTGAGATTCGCATCCACGATAACCATGACTTCCAACAAGCCAGCAATAGTCATCATTCCTGGAGCTTTCAGTACCCCGGAGAGCTACGCCAAACTCACCGTTGCTCTCCAGTTACATGGGTACGAGGTTCATGTCCCACGTCTTGTCACGACCAACGAATCTCGTCCACCAAACGGGTATCTAGAGGATGACACATCTCTGATTCGCAGTCACGTCGACAGCCTTGTTTCTTCGGGACGTAGGGTTGTAGGAATTGCCCATTCGTATGGGGGCCAGGTCATGTCGAACGCTTTGTATGGACTTGGTCTTGAGGCTCGTTCTTCTCAAGGCCTTGAGGGTGGCGTTTCCGCCTTAGTTTATATGGCTGGATTTGCTCTCACTGAAGGAATTTCTATCTTTGATAAGCTAAAGGAGTTCGGTAGGCTGGAAGATGAGGTGCCTCTAATTTTTGACGTGGCCGAGGATCAGACTATGGCCCTCCTCGATCCCATCGCATTCTTGGGGCTCAGAGAGCCTGGAACCAAAGAGTCTGAGATCGAAGCATATGTCCAGACTCTACGTCGCTGGAATGGAAAGGCGATGATGCAGCCTCTGGAGAGAGCGGCTTGGAAGGAGATCCCGGTTGCTTATATCCACACCACGATGGATATGCCGGTCCCTCTCGAGACGCAGCAGAGCATGGTCCGGGCTCTTGAGATGGCAGGCCGCAAGGTCCAGACCTTCACACTCGAGACTGGTCACTGCCCCCATTTCACAGCGACCGAGAGCGTTGTTGACACTGTCAACAAGGTTGTTTCGTCTGAATTTGCTTAAGGAGGCCAGGTATGCAGTGATACTAAACAAGGAGAAAGTGTCAAGCAGTACTGATGAGCAAGTGGTCGAGCCTGGTAAATTGGATGTAGCAAGTGAATAGGGGTCAACAGCAACATTAGGCAGCAGGGGGTCATATTTTGCCATAGGCCGGGCCTTCTTCGTGTTCATCGCTGCTGACTTGAATATAATTTTTTGGGGGAGAATTAAAAAGAGCGTATGTATTTACATTCGTGCCTGAAGTACTCCCGGAATTACTCGGCGAAAAGAAACTGATGTTATCGAGCGGCTGATCCAACATAGAAAAACGACCAAAAGAAGCCCTCTGATTTCGAAAAGCAAGGCGCCAGACCACGGAAATAACCAGCACCAACTTTGCCGTTATCCGTGATCTTCACAATTTGATAATCGAGCTGCAGCTTTTGCAGCCTTCCGTGTCTCTTAGAACCTGGTGCGCGTGCCAAATCTGGCTGCCACTGAATTGGCAGCACGGCTTCGTGCCAGACAGCGTCTTTGTATGTTGGTTCCCTGTGCGAAAACACCACAACCTCACCCTTCAGATAGCACGCAGAGATCAAGACCCCGAGATGATGACGTTTGAGTGAAGACTCCATGGTGATTTTTGCCAGTTCTCAACGTTCCCTCTGTTGGCTTTTGACATGAACAACAATCTTCCCTTTAGCTCTTCCTTCCCTCAGCTTTCTATAAGCTTCACGCACATCGTCAAATGCAAACGTGGAGTCAATGATTGCCCTCGCCTTTCCCTCCGCCATCCACGCTCCAATTTTCTCAAAGAATTGTCGATCATTCTTCTGCTGCACAAAGTAAAATCCTCTGCGTCCAGTGATGGCCGGGCGGAGCTGCTTGGACAGAGTGGAGAACATGCCGGCAAGCGATAAGTTCTCGCCAACACCGACCGAGACAAATGTCCCCCCAGTTTTCAGGTACTGGTTGCTGTGGTCATACAGGTCTGTGGTGCTCCCGACGTTGTCGATCACGAGATCGAAGACGTTACCTCGGGCTTTCAGATTCGCCACGATGTCTGTCTTCTTGTAGTCGATGACCTCGTCAGCACCAAGCTGCCTGCAAAGTTCGATGTTGGCAGTGGAGCAAGTCGTGACGACCTCCACGCCCAACGCTTTGGCAAATTGGATGCCCCAGGTTCCTGTGCCGCCACTTCCGCCATTGATGAAGACCTTCGCGCCGGTCTGGAGGGTGCTGGGCATGAGGGACTGGTATGCGGTCGTTGCCGCGGTGCCTACTGCCGCTGCGTGATCCGGGTCGACTCCCTCTGGCAAAGGTGCGACGCTTTCCATGGAAATCACGCTGTACTGGCTTAGAGCGCCCCTCTGATTGATCATAGCATAGCCGCCGAAAACGAGCTGTCCCTCTTCGAAGGAGGTGTTTGATGGATGTTTGCCAACGACGCGACCGCAGAGATCCATGCCGGGAGTTGCAGGGCGGGAGATCATCAGGCGGCCGACGAGTGGTACGGCAGGAACTTTGTAATCGGCAGGGTTGAGCGATGCGCTGATGACTTCGACAAGAAGCTCGTCCTGACGCAAGGAAGAGATGCTGGGAATGAGCGCGTCGTTACTTAGAATCAAGCTGTCTTCCAGTTTGCCATGGACGGCAGAGTACTGCCAAGTGCGCATCGTCTTTGCCATTGTCGCGACTAATTCCTGTTGGTTCACGTGTTGATGCACATGCAAGGGGTAAGATCTCGGGTGCATAAAAAATGACAACTGAGAACCGACGAGAAGTGAGGTTGCGAGCTCAAGACAACACCACAGGTTGAACGAATACGACGTGGAGATGTGGGGCGGAGTTTGATGCCGGGCTGAGAGTCTTGGGAAAGTGTCCGGGATCGTGCCGATTCCGATTGACTGGTTGACCCGTTCCGAAATATTAAGTCTCCGAAGACAGCAATTGGGTTTCAATTCATCATTGCCAACCGGGTATAGATACACAAAGTATTTAATTGGAATGCCACACGAGTCAAGCCCCAGTTCAATGCCTTCGAAATCTGGCAACGCGCCAATGTGTCCTACCGAGTAAGAGTGGCATGACGTCTAGGGACTGTCTAAGCCTCAACTAGATATCATGTCAACATTCCTCGAGCCCACAGTTCGTTCAATACGAATAGGCCACAGTGTGCCCCCTCACCGTTAATTATATGGACCGTGGACTTTTTAATCACAAAATTAAACATTCAGCACCAGGTCAACTTTGATTTCGCAACTTTACCGGTGGGACTCTACGCCTCGGCAAAGATGAAAGATACCGTCGAAAGATAGATCGGTTTGGATGGGTGTGAACAAGGCACGACCGCGTAATATTTCTGCGTGACACGGGTGTATGATACTATATGAAGATGAATTAGCGCACGACTGAGGCTATATGGTCCTCGCAGCTCGAAACACTCCAAAACAAACTCCGTACCAAGAATCCTCTCGTATCACGGCGGGACCGGAGCCCCAGAAGAAGAGCGAAATCTCGACATCTAGAAACACCCTACATCAAAGAGACCGTATCGTCATGTACCTCCGCTGTTGCGAGGTGATCTTTTCCATTTGAACAGATTTTTATCGGCCTGACGGAGAAGTGGCCCGAGGATCACAAAGCGATATAGTTTTCTTGGCGCGAACGTCACACTCGAAGGCCTCAAGTCAACATGTTGCGTCGACTAAGACCGCGCTTTTATGACGGACAAGTCCAACGGCGGCGGCTTCACCGACCTGTCAAATACCACAAGCAGTTGTCAACGACATTCGCTGCCCTCGGCCTCTTTTTTTCCTTCTTTATCATGCTGCATCGAACATGCGGCAGGCTGCAAGCCGAAGACAGTGTGACCTCGCTGGAACATAAGATCAGAAAAGGCGCAGGGGTTGAGACTAAGGCTGCGTTGGAAAGGGTTAGACATTTTTTGAGGTGCCGTTCAATCTGGGCAGATTAACCCCACCCCACTCATGCTATTGCTTCCGCACAGCCACCGCGTAAGACACGGTCCATCCCCGGCAAGGCACGAGTGCCTCATTCCTTTCAGCACCTCCTCTCGTACCATACTTTGTCATGGAAACTATCGAAAACAAAGCCTCACCGTCTCGGGCGAATATTCAGCACTGACAGTCGAAAATGGGAAGCATTAAGGACTGGATCCGACGGAAATTGAAGTCGAAGAGGAAGTCGGAAAGCAAGGCAAAGGAACCAATGCGCGATCCTTTGCCGTTTCTTCCTCCATATTGCCCCAGAACCCCAACGCCATCGCCATCTTGTCAGGGCTCGAAGTCGGCAACCTCGCTGCTGCTTGATAATTACGGTCTTTTTGGGCGTCTGCCCTACGAGTTGCGCCGAGAGATTCTTATTGCAGCATTTGGTGGGAGGACCTTGCATGTTGGCCTGACGTTTGACCACCCGCTTGTGCGGCGGCCACCAGCACAAGTTGCAGAGGGCGAGCAAGCAGCGAACAAGCATTGTGGGCTGGGCTCTCGACTGGTTCCAGATGTGACGCAGCGTCAGGCATGGCATTGGTTCGGGTGCGTTTGCCACCGTCGTACGGGATATTCGGCCAGCGAGATAGAGCAGAGAGAAGCCGAGATGAAATTCTCAAGGACTATCGAGCCTTGCGATGATGAGTGTTTGAAAGGCTCCTTGTGTAGCTGTGAACTCCAGAGAGCCACGCCGCATAGTACTGAGTGTTTCATCGGCATCATGGGCTGGCTTCTGGCGTGTCGTCAAGCGTAAGTTTGTCGATGATGTTTCAATTTCCTTCCTGCCCCCACTCACCTTAACTATGGCAAATAGTTATACGGACGGTGTCGACGTTCTCTATAGCACCAGCACATTCCACTTCTCGGACTTGGACCTTCTACAAAATCTGCCGCTTCTCCTTCCGCAGCAACACTTAAGCAGAATAAAGTCCGTTGAAATGCTTTTGAACTTCGACGTCGATCGTCCCAATAGCCGGTTCGTTGATGGTTTCAAGTCGCTCTGGGACGATCCCACGAGGCAAGACACCCCTTTGCACAAATTTTGTGCCATGATTCCACAGTCCTTCACTCACGTCCAGAGTCTCTACATCTCGTTTCAGAGTTGGCTTCAACCCTCGAGAAGGGGCGCACAAGATGACGTTATCTCGGAAGTTGAGAGAATCATCTTGGGTCCTGTGGAAGATATGTTACGATTGCTAGACCCGCGGGCGGGCAAGGAATTCAACGTAGCCATACAAACGGGGGCGTGGCGCATATTGCTGAATAAGTACAGCAAACTGTACGGGTCTCGGCTGAGAGTGGAATCGGAGGACGGACTGATGCGTGGCCGGTTCTGGAAGTCACTTGATCTTTCCGATAGCCAAAAGGGTGATGATCTCGACAACTTCGGCTACTGGATTTGTGGTGGGTGGAATGACATAGAGTTTCTAGGACCTCAAGATTATTGGCTACTAACCAACTGGGGCGACACGTGGACTGAGGTTGGTACTACATTTTGAAAAAGTCAAGACTTTGATTATAGGGAACTACCCGTCACAATTCAAGTGGTTTCTTATTTGGATTCAAGAATCGAACGCCATCGTCGATTCAGGTTACCACTTCAACTCCTGTACACTGCTGGATAACACACGGGAGCGAAAGGTCCTGGGGTCCACTCCTGGAGCTGCCACTACAGAATCTTTCATTTTAACAAGTTCGAAAAATCTTGGCCGACCTGGCAGTTCCAAGTGTAGAAAGAAATATAGTGCGACTCCCACGATCAGCTTGTCTATTTTCCGGGATTAGAGGATAAAAAGAACAAACACATGCATACAATTAATCCCTGTGCATGAAGCAGATCCATTGTAAGACATATCATGGGGGGAAATTCAAAGCTAGTAGAACATGACGCGAAAAAGCAGTCTACCATTTCTGCTCCTGTGTCATGTATGGCGGAGGCGTCGTGACGGCAGGGGTGATATTCTTGGGACGACTTGAGGCATTCGGAAAGCTGTTACCTGCTTACTGATTACAGTCCAACATCAACTAATCTTGAAATATATACAGCACTAGTTCTGGTTAATTATCATGTTAATACCGCCTGGCCGCCTCACCTCTCCATGTAGGCAATGTAATCCCTGTAGCCCTTGTAGACCCTGCACTCCTTGTTCTCCCCTCTCACCCGGTACTCCTCTGTCACCTGGGGCACCTTGATCCCCCTGTGGCCCTCGATCACCTCGATCACCCCTATCACCTCGATCACCCTTCTCGCCTTGTTCACCTTGGTCACCCTTGTCACCCCGCGGTCCAGTCTCACCTGACAAACCGTCTTCACCTGGTGGGCCTGTCTCGCCCTGTTCACCTTTCTCTCCCTGAACGCCGCGATCGCCCTGAGCGCCCTTCGCCCCGTCTCGTCCATCCCTTCCAGCCGCGCCATTTCGCCCATCTTTTCCAGCAGCACCGTCCCTCCCGTCACGTCCAGGCACACCTTGAGGTCCTGGAGGACCAGGAGCGCCTTGCGGACCGGGCTGTCCCTCAGGCCCAAGTACACCCTCAGGACCAGGTATCCCTGGGGGACCTGGCGCACCTTGAGGCCCAGGATTACCTTGAGGTCCGGGCACTCCCTGTGGACCTTGTGGGCCAGGAGGACATGGATATCTCGTCCCCTTCCTTCGAGGAGGTAAATCTACAACGATTCGAGTCTTTCGATCCAGATAGACACAACAGAACCAAATCAAGAATACAAGACTAACTGCTAGGACAACGCCGAAAACAATGAGGCCTGTTCGAGCGGAGTTGTCATTGCTGGATGTATCTCTCTTTGGGGTTGATCTGATTGCAACGGATACTTGGCAATTGCTAATAGCTTTATACCCTGAGGTGTTAGTAGTCTATTAACTTTGGACGATGGTGGGACCGCCTGCGGCTGAGATTACCTCTCGTAGGTACCTTCATTATGACCCCCACTGACTCTCGAGCTCGTCGCTGTAAGTAGAGAATAATGCTGGGGTTGATTCCGTGTAATCATCCCTTCTCGGCAGACTTGCATGAAAATTGGCAGGTCGAGTTACTCAAAATATCAGTATCCACCGTCAGGCAAACACCAGCTGCTTGTTGTCCCTGCACCCAGGAGGTCGAGGCGACATGTGACTCGCATTTTATCTCCCCGTTGGAAAGTGGCTTGAGCCTCATTCGAGTTACTCAAGCTTCTGGTCGATGATGTGCTTACGTCTCGGGCCGTGGCGGGCTCACCGGTCAGAGGGTAAGCCCTGTTTGCAAGGTCTCGGGAGGTGCAGACAACGGTCTTCATATCTGTCCTGGGTGCGCGATTGGACGTCAAAGTGACAGGAGGGTTGCAGCTCAATGCATGCAAGCTGTCGAGAGTGGCTAGCCAGCTGCACCGCGGGGATGGAGATTGGCATTCGCGGCAATATGACGGTATACAATGCCAATGTGCTGCAGCCTGACGCCTTGATCGAACACGTCCACGCCAGAGGGATCACAACATACGCAGCTGTAGCCGACAGCAACAAGGCTCCTTGCAAGTTGCCTTTCTTGGCTGATGTGAGATGAACTGCCCAGGGGAAATCATGCACCGGTTAGCAATCGGTTGCGAGACTGCGGACAAATACAGTAGTTAGTTGCATTGTGTGACCGAGTTCTCTTTATCCGACTGGTGAACTAACTGCTTTGCTGGCAATCATACGCCCACCGCTACAGGGGCGCACCACTTGTGCTTGGCCTGAAGTTGGGGACAGACAGCGGAACCAATGAAATACCCATCAAAGGTGATGATGGACGACTGAATTCGGATGATACTCAACGAGGAAGACTACTGGCTAACTGAACCGCAATCTTTTGAATTAGCTGTGAACGTATGTGCTCATCAGACGAGAACTATCAATATGCAAGGCTTCGTATAATTTAATTGACTACTGCTTGGACGTTGAGTCCTGCTTTGAATGAAAGAGACGCTTTCTATTGAGAGGGTCGGGCTCATCCTCGACTTCAATATTTTCAGAACTACCTTATACGAGCATTTAATCTGATTCTACCTTTAGGCTTTCCTACGTATCCTACTCATGACTATCGAACTTCTAACCATACCTGAAACAGACTTCGCGGTAGAGATGGGTCTAGCCGCTCTGGACTTGAAGATTTCTCGTTTCTTGGAGTTGTCAGTAGTACAGCAGGTGCACCACACACAGCTCAATCACATTTAGGTCTGACTAAGCATGTGAAGCTTTTGCGCAGAGCAAGCTGACCGTCTTCAAGCCGGATGAGTTGGTGCTCTTTCAGTCATACCATTTATAACTCTGACTACATGTCAAAGTCGGCAACGAGCCCAGTCTTCCCTGTTTGCTTTCATTAGGCCGATGCAAGTGAGAGCTGAGTACCTCGGGTGGTGGGGGTCTGGGTGGGGGATCGACGAAGTATCATGCGAGGTGATGATGGAAGGCTGATTGAGCGTTGTGGCACCTGACGTCGACCTCTCCCTACCTCGAGGTCCACCTTTTGGAGCGATTAAAGCTCACGGTCCCCGTTATCCCTCGTGGAAAATATTGCTTGCAATGTCATGATTCTTCGTTTAGTCTTTCGGCACGTGCTCACGAATCAATCATGCGCTTCGTCCGGAATGTCAAGTAATTAATTTACCCTTGTTGGTACCGGGAAAGCGATTGAATGCTCAATATTTATATGCCGGGCTTTCTGAGCGTTTCGAGGTACCATCCACAGTATTCGCAAGCCCCGGCATTCTAAGTCCAGCAATGCTCAAAAACTCTGCGGAACAAATACGTCTGATCTCCATAACCAGCCTTCATTCAAATGATTTTAGTCTGTAGCGACTACAATGCAATCTTCCATATCCACATCGGCATCAATACCAGGGTCTGGGTCTATTGCAGTTTCCATTGCACCATCGTCTTCGGATCCGTCCTCGATCAAAGGTTCCGAGTCAAGGATAATTTCGATCAGGATCGAACACGCCATTGGATAGCGATGCGTTTTCCGTATCTTGAAGCCCGCCTTTTCGATGATCCTGGCCATCTCTTCTTCCGTCCGCTCCTTCTTTGCGAATGTCACGCCTGTTACACGATCCACGGATGTGACTCGCCAGGGCGCGTGCTGGGAAGAAACGATAACCTCGTTTAGCAGCACAACCGAGTACCCAGGCTCAATGGCCGGCTTCAACTGCTCAAGAATGTTGACGCATACTTGCTCACTCTTTCCTCGCAGGGCTGTACGCAGGTAGTATGCCCTGGCCTTTTGGACAGGCTGTGGATCGGAAATATCATGAGGCATGGTCTGGAAGATACCAACGTAGCCGGATAAAAGAACTTGAATGAAAACCTCTTCAGTTGCTTGTAAGATGAGTCTGCCGCGGTGGCCGCGGAATAATTCACGGACCTTTCGAAGAAATCCATCGTTGCCACGAGCATTTCCCATGGCAACTAAGAGGACGCCGTCGCCTTTGGATGGGTCGAACCGCTCGACCAGTCTCTTTAAAAGGGGGCAGAATTCTGGATCAGGCAACGCATAGCCTGCCTGCCAAGCGTCGAGCATGTAGCTCCAACCCATTCCAAGGTATTGCGGCCATTGCCTAGTACAAAATGCTTCAATGAACAAGTCAGTGTTAAAAACGGTTTGAAACGGCCCATTTGGAGGAGAGGGGTCTCCATGTTGAGTATCTCTCAGGTATCTAGGTAGATGAAAGAACAGAGGGGCTATGATATCTTGGCTGACAACAGTAATTAGCAAAGGTGTCTGAAAGACACCACAGAGGAGGAGGAACGGGTGATACGAAGATTTTATGCTGATTCAGTCACTTACTTGAAAGTAATGCCACTCTTATACCTTGGTTCAGTCATTGAGCGACTCAAAGGCAGTAAGACGTAGGTATCTGGTCCACTTTCGCCGACAACGTTCATGGCTGCAAGATGCTTCATCATTCGAGCTTACGATCGTCAGCCAGGCCATATCATAGGAAGCAATGGTAGTCATCTCACAAATGAGAACTTCATCAGCTCCGGCCTTTCCTGCAAGCTCTTTAACAGTGACCCCCTGCACACCAATCTCCTCATCCTCCCTCATCAGTTCGAACAGCTTGAGGTCAACTGCGACTCGGCAATCAGCATTCCTAGCAGGCTTTCAAAGATATCAGCAAAGCAGTCATCAAGACTGGTCGTGGAGACCAAGGAGAGTCTGGCTGACTTCGGCCCAACCCATTCGCTGGAGTGATTCGCCGGGTGACTCCAACGAAGCAATCAGAGTATAGCAGAGGCTCATCAGCCTCTCACGCGCGCCATCCTTGTTCTCTTCATATGCAACTCCGGCATCTTGTAATTGCTTGAGAAGGTCCTTTGTGGGGATTAAAGTATCCATGGCTGGAGTGAGGGGCGAGAGAGCTTGTGAATGTGGACGAAGCTGTCAATACTGCGTGAATTGATGGATCTGTAGCGATCACTGCAATGTATCTGCTGCAAACAGTCCAGGTAAACATTCTGGTCCAGATTTACTCATGACACCAGTCAATAGCCTTGTTGATGGAAGGGGCTGTCGGGAGGCTACATGTGTACTTGACCATGACGTTGCTGTTGCCCATTGGCCGTCTTCATTGCCAGCCATAAGTTTGTTTCTTCACAACGGATGTGCTGATCAACTTATCGCTCACAATGCTATTTTGAATAATTTCCCAACACCTATAGGTCTGATTGATCGGGATCATCTCTCACCGGTCTAGGCCACACCAAGGTATCGTCTACGGTTGAGCGGAATAGCGAGGTATGATGCTTGTCCACAGCAATAACTACTTCGAAAACTCAGATCCGCGAGAGTGTGTTCCTTCCCGGCCAAATTTACTTTCCAATGAGAAGTTGGAAGGCGGAAAACAAAGGCAAGTCGGCACCTTCTGGAGTCAACCAAAAATCTTAGTCGCGTTGGCTCATGGCAATTTGAAGGTCAGGCGCGTACTTGTTGGCGTCTTGTCCGGTCCAGTCACGCTTGCACGCCCTGCATGTGGTGGTATCTGAAGTCTACATCGCCCGTAAATTTCCGCTGCTTGGCCAACGTCCTCAAGTCAGGTCTCACATGCATAAAAATATAACTCGAGGTGAGGTTTTGTCACCTTTGAGCCCGAATCAGATCAACGTGATGGGAAGACAGAACTCCGAAGCAAGGCGTTACCGTGTCGCATCGTAGGCATGTAGTCCCGGGATGCACTCATCCATCAGAGCCGAGGGTCGCCTCGGTACGGGCGTCCCAGCCAGATGGAGCCGAGCCTCTGCGAGTCTAAATCCCAGGCTAGGCTCAACGTGGACCGAATGTAACGGTCACACCAACTGGCGACTAACAGCTTGTCGCACGTCACGAACTCATTGAGGATAGTGTTACGCCGCTCTGCACGTCGGCCACCCATCCCCCTGAACCCGATACCGGCTCATTGCTGCGACTCCAGCACGGACATGTTTCGCAGGCTTCGCTTGATGATATGCCATGTTGCCAGGCTGCGAAGGCGAGGCCGCCTTTGATGTTGGGAATGGCGAATGCATCAGCTGCGAAATATCCGCTATTCAGCAGATGATGCAGTTGTCATCTTTCACATGGCATTTCGCAGCCAGACCCGCTTAGCACGGGGTACCCCAGCGGACGCCATCATGATTCATGTGGATCCTGCGGATACACTTTCGGCCGTGTCATCGATCCGCCATCGCTTACTCTCTTAACCTCGGCATCTTTTTGGACATACTTCGACGACAAGCCACTTGTCATGTCTTTAAACCCATCCCTTAACCCAGCCAGTTCTCCCTTGTACCGCGCTGATCACACTGCCTTTGGACTATCTGCGCCATCAACACAATCATCATGCCTCCAAATCCAGACTGGGTCAAGCAGCTGAAGCCGGCCTCCCCACAAGGGGCTGACATCTTGGTCGAAGAGCGGTCGAAGAGCAACGTCAATGTCGACCAACTTGCCGAGTTCCTCTTCACCAAGAAGACCCTCCAACAGAAGGAGGCAATCGTAAAGACATTATCAGCAGAGCCTGTGTTTGACAAGTCCAAGAATTACTTCCTAAGCCGCGAGGACCGATTCCAAGCAGCCCTGGCCCGTGGCAAGCGCATCGAGCAGCTTTCCCGGAAGAACAAGTGGTCTCAAGATGAGTTTGACTACGCCTACCAGCTCACTGGCGAGGCCACGCCACTAGCCATGCACTACAAGATGTTCATCCCCACAATCCGCGAGCAGGGCACACCGGAGCAGCACAAACTTTTCCTGGAAAGGGCGCAGAAGTTTGAGATCATCGGGTGTTATGCGCAGACCGAGCTGGGCCACGGCTCCAACGTCAGGGGCCTCGAAACGACAGCGACGTGGAACCCAGAGGACAAGACCTTCACGCTGCACAGTCCTCATCTGACAGCTTCGAAGTGGTGGATCGGTTCGCTCGGCAAGGTCGCCAACCACGCCGTTGTGATGGCACAGCTTGTGATCAAGGGGAAGAGCTACGGACCTCATCCATTTATTGTCCATATCAGAGACCTGAAGACCCATGAGCCACTGGAGAATGTCCACATTGGAGATATTGGGCCCAAATTTGGCTTCAACACGGTAAGCAACAATCCTTGGTGACACGCCGCTGGATCCTAACTGACACCGCTACAGATGGACAATGGCTTCTTGCTCCTGAACAACGTGAAAGTCCCACACGTCAACATGCTCTCCCGCTTCTCCAAGGTTGATCCCGAGACAAGCAAATACATCCGCCCACCAACTCCTGCCCTTGTCTACGGCACTCTCACCTATGTTCGAAGCACCATCGTGCTCGAGTCCGGCACTGTATTGGCCCGCGGCGTTACTATCGCCACTAGGTACTGCGCCGTTCGCCGCCAATTCCAGGACTTGGATACCAAGGGCAGCGATGTGAGCGAGAACCAGGTGCTGAATTACAGCATGGTGCAGTTCCGCCTGTTGCCTCTGCTAGCAGCAACTTTCGCCCTCCATTTCACCGGGCGTAACATGATTTCCCTGTACGAGGAGAACCAGAAGCGCCTGGCTGCTGGGAACCCGCCGCCTAGCAACGACTCCAAACGCCGCCCTGGACCCGAGGAGTTGACTGCAGGTGCTGATCTCTTGGCCGACCTGCACAGCACATCCTGCGCACTCAAGGCATTCTCATCTACCGTTGCGGCCGAGGGTCTAGAGGTTTGTCGACGTGCATGCGGTGGTCACGGATACAGCTCTTTCAGCGGAATTGGCTCGTATTACGCTGATTACCTTCCTACGGTGACCTGGGAGGGCGATAATTACATGCTTACACAGCAAGTGGCACGGTATCTATTGAAGTCTGCACGTGCGGTGCTCACCGGCAAGGCAGCCGAAAACGACACCACCCGATTCCTGAACGTGTTCCTCAAGAGGCAGGACATCGGCGCCGCATTCGACGTGTTGGGCTCTGACCAGGAGCTGGTTGACGCGTTCGCATGGCGAGTCGCCTACCTGACCTTCGACGCGCTCAAAAAGCGCGACGAGGAGAAGCAGGCGTGGAACTCGCTGCTGGTGGACTTCTACCGCCTCAGCACCGCGCACGCGCAGTACATGGTGGTCAAGAGCTTCAAGGACGCGCTGCACAACAACATGGGCGGTGTGGACGAGCAGACGAAGGTCGTGCTGCACACGCTGTTCAAGCTGTTCGCGCTGCACACCCTCGAGAAGGAGAGCAGCGAGTTCTTCAGCAGCGCCGCCACGACCATCAAGCAGATCGCCCTCGCGCGCAAGCAGGTCATGAAGCTGCTCGAGGAGATCCGCCCGCACTCGGTCCGCCTCGTCGACGCGTGGAAGTTCCCCGACTGGCAGCTCGACTCCAGCCTGGGGCGTTTCGACGGTCGTGTGTACGAGGATATGTTCTACAGGGCGAGCACGTTGAACCCTCTGAACGACGTCGTGTATGACTCGAACCCGGACAGCCCGAACCTGATCAGGCAGGACAACCGGGCCAAGAGCAAGTTGTAAGGATCGAGGGAGATAAATCTGTCATTCACATGAGGCGTTGATGTCGGATCTTAGATTACTATATACTTTTTAGAGACCACTGATACATATAGAGATGTTTAAACGTTGATTCTAAATAATATGTGGTTCTTTTAGTAGTGATGTAGATGAGTGAGCATCCAACTTCGGCGATTCCCGTGAAGAGGAATGAGCCCTTGTCCGGCGATACCACGTTAACGCCGTCTTGGCTCCGTCAGTAGCGGAGGCTGTGGAACACCACGCGGAGCATGCGGCCGCGCGCTTTGATCTGATAGTGCATTAACGTTGCACCAAATGTGGCTCGCGGCCGTATCCATCATCAGTTTTGGCTGACGCCAGCCATCAGCCATCCAGCCAGGCAACCTACAGCCGCATCATCTTGCAAGCGTCAGCAAGCTGTGTTATATAATCTGCTGTCCCATTCAAGGGAGGAGACGAACTGTTCTTCAACTCAGCAGATTCTCTGGTTTAAAACAGCGCTTTTACACGACATCAAAGCTTCAGCGTTTGCACATCGGCCACACTTCCAAAGCATAGCGTTGGTGAACACGATAACATGCATCTCATACTCACTGGAGCGACGGGCCTGGTCGGCTCTGGCGTACTCGACGCCATGATCAAGATGAAAGATGTCACCAAGATATCAGTACTAAGCCGAAGACCAATCCCAATGGCGGAGGACGTGAAAGACCCACGGGTCAATGTTATCATCCATAAGGACTTCGAAAAGTATGACTCCGATCTCCTCAACAAGGTCAATGGAGCAAGTGGGTGTGTATGGGCCTTGGGAGTCAGTCAAACCCAGGTTGGGAAGGAGTAGGTATATCCCTATCACCCAATTTGTTATGACGGTCTGCAAGCAGTCATTAACAACCTGTCAAGGGAATATATCAAAATCACAAAAGACTTCACCCTGCGCGCAGCAGAAGCATTCCAGACCCTCGGCTCAGAAGAACAGCCCTTTAACTTCGTCTTCGTGTCGGGCGAGGGGACAACACACAACCCAGGGCGCTTCACGCCCATCTTCGGGCGCGTCAAGGGCGAGACGGAGAAGGCCTTGGCCGAGATGCGCAAGGCCAACCCCAGCTTCCACGCGTCTTCGATCCGCCCCGCCTTCGTCGACGCCGCCCATCACGATGCCATCAAGCCGTACATCCCGGCTCAAGGCCTGGCGAGGGACGCTATGCTGGCGGTGCTGGGCCCGCCGGTGAGGGCTTTCCTCAAGGGCAGCTGGAGCCCCACGCTGCCCATGGGACGGTTCATGACGGAGATGGCTATGGGAAAGTTCGACACCCAGATGAGGGCTGGTGGGCCGGCGATTGAGAAGATTGGGGAGTTCCCTGTGCTTGGAAATTCTGCCTTTAGGAGACTGGCTGGGCTTGACGGTGACAAGAAGTGATCCAACTAAGGGGCTTAACAGCATTGTATTAATCACGGGAGTTGAAAGCGAAAGTTACATTGGACCTTGCGACTGTATGTGGTATAGTTCCACTCTAGGCGTTCATAATAGAAATGTGAGCAAATGTTTTCATACTGGAAACACAGGGAATGTCGAAGAATGCACCACATGGACCAGCTCACACCTGACCCACAAGGATCGCCACTGAGACATTCTGCGGTCTTATTCACTATTGTCCGTATGAATCACAAGAGAAAGAGGACGTGGAATAGAAGATATGGTATAATTGAAAACTCCGAACCAATGAAGCCTGATCCAAATCCGCGAAAGAGCTGTCTTCCCCCAATCGTAACGCGTGTTCTGCTGGGTCGATCTATGCCAAGATGTCCCTTCTCCCAAGCCAATATCCACCGCTATGCTCCATGTGCCTAGTTGGAACGCCCAATGCCAAAGATGCTATGCATATGCAGTTCCCGAGCCCTAACATCTCGCAGCGCCAGCCTGTGGCCCAGTGAGACCCTCCAAGCGAAGCCAATCTACCCACTACCCTCTTTTAACAATCCCTTCAGCTCACCAAATTTAACGGGTTTGACAAGAAACTTATTAATCCCCGCACTGATCGCATCATCCTGCGCCTCGGCGCTCGCCAGGCCCGTGAGCGCGATGATCGTAGCGGGCGGCTTGACGCCCCTCTCGACCTCGAGCGCGCGGATCTTGCGCGTCGACGTCAGGCCGTCCATGACGGGCATGGAAATATCCATGAGAATATGCGTAAAGGGCGGCCGGGCCGGCACGCCGTTCGGGTACCTCGCCGCTGCCGTGCTCGTCGAGCCACTGGCACCGGTGGGAGGAGAGGGCGACGCGGAGACTCCGCAGGCGGACTCGTACTGCTCCAGCGCTATCAGGCCATTGCTCGCTGTCGCATAGCTAAGATTCTGCTTCTTCATAAACATGACCAGCAGCTGCAGGTTGATGTCGTTGTCATCAACGAGGAGGACGTGGGGCCGGGCGGCCGCCGAGTCTGCTGCCTTGGCCGCGCCGTGCTGCGACAAGGGCCTGTCAGGCGGCGCTGACATGGACCGTGATACGGACACCGCTCTGCTACGCCCGAGCGTCAGGTTCCTCGTAGCTGTGGCCGATATGAGTGGTGCCAGCGACTCAGAGGAGCCTTCGTTGCCGCGCTCAGCCTCGCCATCGCCGTTCACCAATACTCCCGGGCCCGGACGCTGGGGATATTCGTTTTCGCCCGCGGGCTGAGAATCTGATGACTCCTGCTCTTTGATCGCTTCTGCCTCGGCTATGCGCGCCTTCTCAGCCTCGAAGAGCATTTCCCTCTCGCGCCTGATGGCTTCTGGGTCCGAGTCCTGCCGGCCGATCACGATTCGCTGCTTCTGCTCTGCAATCGCCAAGCTGATGTCCTGCGCAACCTGCTGATTTCGAAACTTGTGCAGCACGTTGGCAAATTTGCGGGGCCCAAGAGGCTGCGTGACAGGCACGGCTTGGATGCCCTTCTCTAGAAGCGGGCCAGAGATGTTGGAACGGAAGTCTGACGCTTCTGCCGTGTTGCTGCAAATGACAATTACTTTGGTCGGGCCCTTCGAGATTGCTCCGTTACCGTGCCACTTGAGGAGCATGTCTGCTGAAGTCGGGGGCAGAGGGAAGAGCATGTAGTCGCATGCAGGTGCATTGGAAGGACTCTGCTGCGCGTCCAGGCTCTCCCTGGACCAATGCTCAATCTCTATGCCGAACCACTCTTCACAATTGTTCCGCAAAGTGTCTCTCAGGTGATCCAACCCCCTGTGGTCCGATTCGCGCGGTTCGATGCCAGCCTCCGAGGCAAGATCGTAAGGGTCAACGATGCATATCCTGGAGTTCTTCGCAAAGTCCATGTCAAAGGGTCCATGTTCAGGCACCTTTTCGACCGTTGGCAACGTCAACACGACGTCGACCTCGGTGCCCAAGTTCTGTGTACTGCTAACGGAGATGGTTCCTTCGAGGGCGTCCACAATCTGGCGTACGATACTGAGGCCCAGCCCCGTTCCCGAAGCGAAAGGATCTTCCTGGGAGAAGGGTGAGAAGAGCCGTGTCCTTTGGAACTCGAGTGACATTCCCTTCCCAGAGTCGACGAAGCGGAGTCGTACCCTGGTATTTTGGTCTGTCTCAGACTCGATCTGAAGCGACACTCCAACGAAGCCTGCATCTGTGTACTTCAGAGCATTGCCCAGCAAGTTCATCACAATCCGGCGAAGAGCCCCAGGTTGCGTACGCACAAACCAGCTGGGCCGTCGCTTGATGTCGAGGATAACAACCGGGTCAATATCGGGCAGCGGTGGGGTGCCTAACCCAAGCGAAGCATCGGCGCCCGTAGCGATTGCTAGTCCTCCCCCGGATGCTTGGTGATCGTGCAGCGTGCCGTGGTGAGTCCTCCTGAAGGCGTGTCCCGCTGTTACAGCATCCACCACCTCCTCCACCAACGCGGCTAGGTCGAAGTCTGCCGTCAAACCAATGATGCTTCCCACGGTTTCTCGTCTATGACCTGACTTGGAATAGTGGCCTCGCTTCCTTGTTGAATTTCCCTTGCGAAGCTTGTTGATTTTTGCGTAGTCGAGGACGTGGTCTATCGTGTCCAGAAGCGTTTTCCCGCAAGTTTCGATAGAGGTGAACAGTCCTGCTTGATAGGCCGACACCGCTGTTTCGTGAAGGAACTCCACTGATCCGAGGATCCCATGCAGAGGAGATCTAGCTGTCGTTAGTATGGTGCGAAATCCACCTACAACGCCGCTATTCCTTACCTCAACTCATGGCTTATTGAAGCGATGAAAGTGGTCTTAGCCAAGTCGCTCTTCTGTGCCTTTGCTCTCGAGATTTCACTCATGATACTGTTTCCAAAAGCCTTAAGGTATGGCAACTCGTTGTCAGGATTCATCAGTCGGCCAGCTGTGGACGTCCATATGAAACCACCTGCCAGGTATTTTCCCTCGGTGAAGTCCCACAGCGGCAAGAAAATTAGTGACCTGATTCCTGGGAGGACCTTGAGAAGCTCACTCGGGATGAAGCGCTCCTTCTTGGCCCGCCCTGTCTTATCGTTCCGCGCTGGCGTGGGATCCAATCCCGGGTCAACCACGGCCGGTTGAGGCTTGTCTTCCGCGGAGAGCTCATCACCTGAGCTGATTCCACTCCCAGTGTCCGTAAAGCTGAAGAACTTCCCGTGTGGAAAGTTCTTAAGATACCGCTCCATGTTGTCTTCTGGAAAGAGGAAGTCCTTGGCTTCCAGCCTGCCGTACTGCTCGTGCTGAGTAATCGACAGACCCATTACCTCGCATGTCGGGTAGCGCCGCTTTCCCCGTAGGTCGTCTACAGAGTCACCAGAATCCATCCGGCGATTTCGTGGTCGGCGGGGAAGTGTCGAGTCGCTCTGCCGGTCGCTGCCTGAAGTGATGCCCGAGGAGGCATCGGCATGGTCCGTTGTGGGTTGTCGTCCCAGTCCTTGGAAGGTCCTGGATGAGGTGTTGAAGAAGATCACGCCATCTGCACCTGTGGACTTCCGTATGATATGAGTAGCCCGCTGCAAGATCTTGTTGGGATCATCCTCACTGCTCTTTTTATTTGACGGCTTAGGGGACTCTTTTGGTGACGGGGGTTCTGTGGGTTTGTCATCTGTGCTGGCGGAAGCAGTCATTTCGTCCAGATCCTCCAGCATTTTCTTGGCGTTCTGTGTTTGCTTGCGCATGACCGCAGACACGATAGGAGAGGCTTTCTGGTCCTCTAACGAGGTATTGATGGGCATGGCTGAGGTTGAGGTGTTGACAATCTCGGGTTCATCCCCAACAGGTATGCCCTCGATGAAATCGGCGAGGCCTCGCACCATTCTCGATCCGTTCATCAGGGCATCACGATCTTTTGCGAGCTCCAGATGCTCCATGATGGTGGCAGCAACGTCTTCCATAAATACCAACTCATCGATGCTCAGGCCGAACCGTGGCTCTTCATGGGACACTGCATAAACTCCAATCCTGTGGCCAGCTTTCGTTTTGATTGGGACTCCAGCGTAGAATAGCACCCCAGGCTTCCGGACTACGTAGTCCCGGTCTTTGAAGCGGTCATCCAGGCGCATGTCGGGCACGACGAGTGCCTCAGTCGTATATGTGCGCCCATCGTCATCCGTGGCCGTGTACTTTGACTTGAAGCTGTGGTGGCATACAGCGTCGCCACGCTTGATGATGGTATTTCCCAGCCAGACTTCATCTCCGGGCATATGTCGGTGATCAGACAGTAACGATAATGTGCGGGTTGCCTCTGTGAGGATATACTGCTGGGTACTGTCGATCAGGGAGATCATGGAGCGCCTCACTTTGAGACGCAGAGCAGCCAGTTGGGCAAAGGCGGTGAGGGCCTTGTCGCCAGAAGCTTTGGGCCTGTAGCCCTCGTAGGTGAGACCCCAAGCATTATCACCTCGCTCATCCTCTTTGATGTCAACCAAGGAGTTTTGGGCATCCTTCCATGGCTTGTAATACCTTCGGGAAGGAACGTTAGTGAGTGTGGCCGTGAGACAGCCGAGATGGGGGCAATAGACGGCCGAGAGCCGTAGTAGCTTGCCTGTGTAAATCGCGCTCTCGCGCCGCTTCAGGACGCATCGGTCGATACCCTTCGACTTGAAACCAAGGAACGAACGCCGGTCCTAAAGGATGGTGAACTTGCAATGGTGGAAAAACTCGACTGATATCCTTTGCGCGTGGAAACGGGGGTCCGAGTCCAGTTTACCGTCAATTTTTCGTCATCTCGGAAGTTTTTTGCAGCGGCTGGACGGGGACATGACTTGTAGGAGAGCAAAACCTCCAAGTGCCTCGAGTCTTTGCCCCGGCTTACCGTTCCACAATGGGTAGCGTTCCCCGCGGGCGATTCTGGACATCAGCAGGTGCCCAGGTGCCCCAGGGGACCCACAAGGAGGCGATGGCATACTACAGGACCGATCTCAGTATTGCCGTACCAGCGTATGGGGCCAGCAACCATGGATTGCTTCGATCATGGCCTAGAACTTCCCGTTACTCTAGGCCCACTTCCAAGATTTTCGTGGCACACAGGTCTCAGCTGCAAGGACACCCACTCGGCCACTGAAATTGACAGCTCTTGGAGTGGGACCACTGTATTTTGAGGGTTAGGTTTGTGGCCAAATATGGACACCCCTTGCTCTCGACACGGGACACGACAATCCTTTCGGCACGAACTCCGGCTTTCCGAGGTCCGCCTAGATCAGCAGCCAGCCAGACCAGCCAGACCAGCACTGCAGCCCAAGCGCTGTGAATCCCGAATGCCATTCGGTCTGGGCCTAGTAGTCGACGCGTTCTAGAACTGTGAGTTAGGCGATCACGGCGACGTATCTAGGGCCAAACGTCCAGGCCTTTTGGCCTCTTGCCATCGGGCCTACTTTTGCATTACCGTCTGATGTCCGACGCGATGCACAACAGCTATTTGCAGAAAAAGTACGGAACCTTTAGCGGGGGCATAGATCACACACACTGAAACCCTTGCCTGTAGACGCTCGTAAAAGTACCTTCTTGCTGCCATTTCGTCCAAGACTGTCTACTGCCTATGCCATAAAGATTGTACACAGAATTATAACCCGATTTAAGGATCCAACTTTAGCTAGACCGAGAGCAGGGCGCCATTTCTTGAGCAATTGAATACATAGCTCTCTCGTTACCCTAGCCCCTCGGGCAGATAGTGCCAGTTTGTGAGGCATTCTCATGTAGAATATAGTTGTCAGCAGCACTCAGCAGATCGCTGGATTCAACCGAGTCTCAATGGCTTCGGAGGGACTGAGGGAGTACAAGATGAGTCCCGTCCGCCACCTTTTTGGCGATACAAGGAATTCAATCCCTGGCCCTTCATTTCAAGTGCACCAGTTATCATAGCCTTGCAACCTCTTCCCCCCCCCCCTTCACCCCCCGGCGGATGTATTCTGTGAGCATCTATCCCACACCATGTGCCCTTGAGCAAGAATTTCGAGTTGTAGAAGCATAACATTGTCCTTCAAACCAAGTGCAATTATAGGATGCACATCAATATGATGTGGGAATTTGAGAATGATTGAATGAATCGAAATTGCATTTGAATAAGGCGAATGCCCCTCTGACCGCACGCAGTCCAATTTATTCTGAATGTGTCGTATTTCAACCTCATGGTATAGTCTAGTTGGCAGGTTTGAGAGTCGCCCAGTACCAAATCAGTACCTAGGTATGCGAGCGGTCTTCGGTAAGAGCTTTAGAGATGCATGTGCGTCGCATTCCAATAAAAAGAAATCCTGGAATCGGTACGTCTATTCAAATGTTACAGAAAGAATTGACAGACATCTGCCTGCTCTCCGTCAACGCGGGCAGAACGAGCACCATATTGCGCCATGCAGACGAAATGTGGGGCAGTATGCAGGCACCAGCACGATAAATGAGATCAATCAACCGCAGGTCTTTTGGCCAAGGTGCCAAGTTGAGCGGAGTAGAAACGAGCTTCCCCTTCAAGATAAGAGGTACCTTAACAATTTTGCAGGACGCAGGGGGTCCGCACACATGTAATCGTGATTTGTCCGCTGCACTGGTGTCTTTGCGGAGGCCAAGACGGTGCATGCAGCAATGGTGATATCTGTACGACTGCCCAGATGGTACGTGACTAGTTGGAGAAGGTGACATCGGGGGTGGCCCTCATATACATGTAGACGCCAGTATAAAGATTGCAAGACGTCGTCGTCACTGATGAGTCTGAACCTTCGGTGAACGGATCGCAACCCACATTCGCTGTGTCTGTCGCTCGCTCAGTCGCTATGAAGGGCTTCACCACCCTCTCTTTGGCCGCGTCGGTCTTGGCCGTCCAGGCTGTCAGCCCACCCCGGGGCACTGGCTTCCCAAAGACGAACGGCACACGTCTTCTCGCGTTCAATGAGACCGTGCCGAGTACGCGTATCTCTCCCAGTTCGGTTTCTCTTGCCTGGGTCGATGGAGAAACCGACGGCAGCTACATTTCGTCCGACTCTGACGGTGCACTCATTATTTCGAACGCGGTGACCGGCGAGAATTCCACGTTTGTATCCGCTGATCAGGTGCCGGCGGACAGCTATGATTACTGGATCAGCAGCGACTCCAGCAGGGTCCTCTGGGCTACCAACTACACAAAGCAGTACCGTCATTCGTACTTTGCAGACTACTACATCCTGGATGTCCAAAGCGGCGCCCTCACCCCGCTTGTTGAGGACCAGGTTGGCGATCTCCAGTATGCTGAGTGGAGTCCCACTGGTGACCGGATTGCTTTCGTCCGCGGCAATGATCTTTATCTATGGGCAGACGGCGAGGTGACAAGAATCACACACGACGGTGGCCCCGACACATTCAATGCCGTCCCAGATTGGGTCTACGAAGAAGAAATTCTTGGCGACCGCTATTCACTCTGGTGGAGCCCCGACGGAACCAAGATCGCTTTCCTCAGCTTCAACGAAACCGGAGTTGGCACCTTTACTGTATCCTACTACGCCGCGAACACTCAGTATGGGCCGTCCTATCCGCGCGAGCTCGCAATTCGATATCCCAAAGTTGGCACGAAGAATCCGACAGTTCTGTTCAACCTGCTTGATGTTGAGGACTCGACCGTTACGAACATTCCCATCGACGCCTTTGGCGCTGATGACCTCATTATTGGCGAGGTCGCCTGGGTCACAGAAGACAGCTCAAATGTTCTCTTCCGCGCATACAACCGAGTGCAGGATGCCGAGAAGATCGTGAACGTCAACGCTCAGGATGCCACGAGCTCAGTCATCCGAGAGCGGACTGAAAGCACGGGATGGCTCGACAACAACATTGCTATTCAGTATATCGGCGCCCTGGGTGGCAACGGGAGCACCAACGGCACGTACCCAGCTGACTCGAGCTACTATCTTGATCTCTCTGATGAATCTGGATGGGCACACATCTACCTCTTCCCTGTGAGCGGAGGATCCCCCATTCCACTCACTTCGGGCGAATGGGAGGTTCGCTCAATCCTCAAGGTTGATAGCACCCGCGGTCTCGTGTATTACACTTCGACCGAGCGCCACTCAACCGAGTCACATCTGTACGTCGTCAACTACCGCACCGGAGCGAAGCGGTCCCTTGTGGATGACACTGTGCCTGGCTACTGGTCAGCCTCTTTCTCCACGGGCGGGTCATACTACCAGCTTTCTTACCAGGGTCCGGATGTCCCATACCAGGAGCTGTACAGCATTAATAGTACCACACCCCTTCGCACTCTTGAAGACAACGCAGCATTCATCGTTCGCATTAACGAGTATCGCCTACCCGAGATAACATGGTTCGAGCTCGACCACCCTGACGGCTCGAAGCTCAACGTGTATCAACGTTTGCCCGCAAATTACGACCCCAACAAGAAGTATCCGGTGCTTTTCAACCCTTACGGAGGCCCTGGTGCGCAGAACGTCAACAAGGCGTGGAAAGCATTGAACTACAACGCATACGTCTCATCCGACCCAGAACTCGAGTATATCCAGTGGGTCGTTGACAACCGCGGAACGGGCTACAAGGGCCGTGCGTTCAGAGCACAGGTGACGGGCCACCTGGGCGACCTTGAGGCGCAAGATCAAGTTTGGGCTGCGCAGCAGATCATCGAGAGGCTGCCCTCTGCAGATGCGAACCACGTTGCCCATTGGGGCTGGTCATACGGCGGGTACCTCACCTCCAAGGTTGTCGAGCTCGACAGCGGCGTCTTCACGCTCGGACTTATCACCGCGCCTGTTACGGACTGGCGGTTCTACGACTCGATGTACACAGAACGGTACATGAAGACACCGGAATTGAACGGGGCAGGCTATAACGCCTCTGCTGTGAGGAAGACGGATGGCTTTAAGAATATCGCTGGCGGATTCCAGATCACCCACGGTCTTGGCGACGACAACGTGCACTTTCAGAATACCGCTGTGCTCACCAACAACCTGATGGGTCAAGGTGTGAGCCCGGAGAAGTTTGATGCAGTGGTCTTCAGCGACTCCGATCACAATATTAGGTATAACGGCGATGGGGTCTTCCTGTATAAGACGCTGACAAAGAGGCTTTGGGAAGAGAAGAAGCGCGTGCCAGGTCAGGCTCCGGCGATCCATCAATGGAGCAGGAGGAAGGATGGAGTGGTCGAAGTGGCGTTCAAAGCGTAAATGTGGAAGAAATCTGTATATTCTTCAAACCTCCAGACATTTCGCAAATTGATTCTCATACAAGAAGACATGCTCGTGACAAATATGGTTACGGTGCATGAAAATATCCGTCTTTTGGCCGTGTCTTTTTTGGGTCCTGTGACCTGCTTGCAACCCTATTGTACATTGAACACTACTTCAAGCGATATTTTCGAACCCAATGCATCATGAAATTGTAGAAGGAGCTGTTTTGTTGCCGTCCTCAGCTTTCTCGCTAACATGCTACATACTTCACAGTTGTGGAGACAAGACGATACTCCAGACTCGGCAAGCGACGAGTAAATATTACTGACTTTCACCAACATCACCGAGATGAATCTTGCTGTGCCTCAAAGCTGATCCAAATTACTGAGAATAGAAATGTTTTGCGTACGAACTGAGATGCTGTCGAATATACTCTCGCATTCGAGAATCTAGGACGGGAAGGTCTATGGGGTGCATAAATGAGGCTGTTTCGACTGGAGTTTTACTCACGGCATCTCGTTCATTAGAGCTTCATTTATGGGACGAGAAGATGAGTTCAGGTTCGTCCACGAATCGGAACCCTGTGCCTGACGATCATATTCTTCAGACGGGGTGAGCCTCGATTGAAAGCTGCAATTCACCAAGCTCTACGATCTAACTCGCCCCCACCTGGCCAATCGCGCAGTTTGAATATAACCTCAATATGTTGTTGTCTTTGATGCTTGTCTCGGTGCACATGGGGATTGTACAGTTTTTAAAGAGAGCGAAATTAATATTAGAACAGACTTGTTACGATAAAGAGGGGCTTCGCCTATAGGTTGTTGGAAGCATGAGTGCATCCAGAGAACAATGATGTTCTGGTAGTAGTCACGAACGATGCACTCGGCAATCTTCGAACCTGCATACCCATAACTCAATTAGAGCAACATTCAAGGTCATTTCCGCCAACATCTCCAGTCAAAAACCTATTGAGAGCACGTCTGATCTTAGCTCAAAGCAAGCCAAGTGAAACAGGGTTGACCGAGTGCTAAAGATCGGGTGGTATTTTGAAACCCCCGGGCAGATCATTAGCCGAGTTTCGAGTCACCAACACTAAATTCCTCATCAGTAACCATATCGCTCGTTTTTCGTTCTCGGGAGAAGTGTATTGATGATGCATCAAAGGTCGTGAACAGTAGTCCGAGGATAGCGCCAACACAATGCTTAGGGATATTCTCATCCTCTCAATCGGTAAGGCCCGGACATGTGCGCAAGTCCGAATCCCATTTAGCTGACACGTGAGAACTTCAAGCGGCGGCGGTAGCCTTGGCGCTGCCACGTGGGATCACGGTAATTCCGAGAGGCACTGCGGACACCGTCACACCACTGACGGCGCTGTCTTCTTCGCCTGGTGCTGTGGCCGCGAGGCAAGCCCCAGCCGCCGCCGTTCCATTGAGAATCATGTCCCTCGGTGCATCCGTGACGTTCGGGACTGGATCCTCGACGGGCAATAGCTATCGCAAGGACCTCCGTGACCAGCTGGTGGCCGCGGGCCAGACAGTGAACTTCGTTGGCGAGTTCGTGAACGGGAACTTCACCAACAGGCAGGTGGAGGCCACGCCAGGTTTCGTCATCAGCCAAATTGCCAACTCCTCGAATGTCAATGTGCCCAAGTTCCTGCCCAACCTGGTCCTTCTCGACGCAGGCACCAACAACTGCAATTCTGGAGGGGCTGTCCCTGACGCAGGTGCCAATGTGTCGTCTCTTATCAACAGTATCTACACCCAGAGCCCCGGATCAACAGTCATATTGGCTTCGGTCTTGGTGAACAAGGTCCCAGCGCAGGAAGCTTGTCGGGTGGATGTGAACAACCAGTACAATGCGCTCGCAACGCAGCTGACGGGTCAGGGAGCCAAGTTTGTTTTGGCGGACATGAGAAGCCCAGAGGGCCCAACCACCAACGACTTGGCCGACACGAGGCACCCGAATGACGTTGGCTATCAGAAGGTGGCAAATGTTTGGATGCAGGGCATCCAGCAGGCGCTCTCGAAGGGCTTCATCACGGCGGCGGCGGACAACGGCATTCCTGCTGATGGTGGGGCTTGAGAATGTAATCAACGTTCTTTGTCCTTTGTTGTGTAAATACGAGAATACAAGGAATATAGGCACTCACACATTTCACTTGGGTTGCCCAAGAAACATGATCATGATCATGGTCATCATCTCGCTTACTTGATGAGGCGCAAGACAACGATCTGCTTCAGAACCAGTCTCACATCCCTTCCTGATCGAAAGGGCCCAAGCCCTTCGGATTGGAACAGCCTGAAGTCGACTCAATTGTTACCAGCCATTGCGGCGATTTCCGTTGTCGCTGATCATGGACAATGTGGCATGATAAAAGGGGAACGAACAAATCCGAATCGACTTGGCTCCAGGGAAATTGATGGAGCGCAACCACGGTTCCACTACTGGAACATGTCAGGCACGCGGACTTGATAGTTCCTCAACAGGGGAGTAGTATGGGGACCTTGGAAGACTCACGATGACCAAAAGTCCCTCGCACCTTTGCATTCGGGGAAACATCTGTTTTCAATCTTTCGATAACGAAACGTGAAATGTTACTTTGCTAGCTGCCGATACTTCTTCAACCCCCCAAATTTGAACCTGACGTCCAAGCAGGCCTGAGAAACTAGAATTAGCTTGGGACCGGGTCAATCAGCCTCGAACTGTGTTTGAAGACCTTGGGCTGTTCGTATGTGATCAACCCGGCAGGAGTAGTACCCCTCCGAGCTTCTACAGATTCCCCACGTTGTCTGTTCAGCGTAATTAAATGTCTGACCGTGAAGTTGTACAACGTTCTCAATTTCTCATCACGAACATTGCTCTCAGCTCACAGATGCTTCACGTTTCTTGGCCAGCGGAAAGGACTAATCAAATTTGCAGCTGGCCAGGGTCAGTCTGAGGCTGGATTGACCAGGGTGCACGTAAGCATATCTTGGCTGTATCATCATGGCGCACGGAATAGGCTCTCGAGTTCATTTCAGCCTGACATAATTAAGCGCCGAGAAGAAATGTAGTTTAATTTACCTGTGCTGCTATGGATGATGTGATCAGTGTCCTTTTCGATAGTTTTTCCAGCCGAAGGAGGTTTAGAATTGATTTGTTTTATCGCCGCAATCGTGCAGCTCTCATAGTGAATGTGCTGTTGAATCTGGTGTCAATTTTGTTGAAAAAGCATCGTCAGGGCGACATCCTTGTGTGCTGAGGAGCTTCTCGTGCAGCTTATGTCTGAACGAGATGTGTGCGCAGGTTGTTTACATTCCTAGAGATGGATCTGCGAGGTTGGTTCGGCGGTGTTGGCCCACATCCCGACGAGAAACGGGCAACCCACATGTATCAGATCAGCGATGAACCCCAGAAAGATCGAGGGCAGTTCCATGTGGCATATCTTGGCAGAAAAATTCTTGCCCGCGATGCCACCGGCCCATTTATGTCCTGTGCTGAAACATGAACGTGCTTCTCTGCATGAAGCGAGTCGAAGGTGCCAACTCGCTTTCGCTTGCTCTTGCTGGGCTTGCCAGTCCTGTTGTGCGGATGTGGTTGCGCCTTCAAAATGCGCCTGGGCAATCCTGTCAAGGTTTGGGGGATGCTTTTGTGCTCATTCAACTTTATGGGATCGGACCATGCAGCTGCGTTGTTAAAGTCTTTCAGCGCTTATACGTTTTCCCGCCTTCATAAGACGTGCTGTGTGAACTTTGGTACAACTTCTCACCACTGCCCTGATTTCTTGCGAGTACTTTCTACTGTAGTCACAACCAACCATATGCTCGGAGAAGGCCCGGTTATAGACTTGCTCTGCACCAATCCTGAGCGGCACCGTCGCATCTGTGCAACGAGCATGAGCTTGGCAGCTTGCGTGGCGGCTCCATCGTCTGGAACTTGTTATATCCACTCTGGGCCCCACCAATGTGCCGTCCAGCCATCGTTGATCACAGTAGCCGCCTTCTCAGATTGACTATTGGTTGAAATGCAAAAAACCGAGCTAAGGCGACGAATTTTGGTATCGGAGCCATACCCTACCAAGGTACGGGCTTACACTATCGGTAATTTTGCAAATTGGCTTCATTGCTCTCAGATGCACAGCGGGAACATTTGGCCCTATACGGCATCTCACCTGAAATTTAAGTCAGAATACTGTCTCTTGTATTTCTCATTATCACATGAAGACACCGGGGCCATGTAGCAAGTGTCCATCATGCCGTACTTTTACAGACAAACTCCACCCAGAGCTCGCTGTACCTTTCTTTAGACCTGGTGAACCAAACCTCGCAACCCTAAGCGAGTAGTGTCATCCCGCGACCCCCTTATACTGAGTACGTAAAGAGATTACTTAGTGATACATGATCCTCGAATAGTGAGATCACTCAACCCGTCCCAATGGACGGACTACCGCACAGACGTGCCTTGGCAATGTTTGGACGGGGAACAGGTGTGGGGCTTCAGAATGACACCTGATGGTCTAGAGCTTGCATCAGCACCTGTCAATGTTGTACATCGGAAGAAAGGAAGTGTGCTCGGGTAATTGTAGCAAATAGAAAGCCAGAGGTATGCCAGAGCCTCAAATTGGCGCCCAGAAAAAGACAGCTCAGGGCCTCTTCGCAGCCCAGCCAAGCGTGCTGTGTGCATTTGATCGAAGCATGAGCAGTTGGCATGTTGCCAGGAGAGGGGCCGACTGGGCAAGCCCATGCGAGAACAGATGCATAGACGAGCATGACAGCTTGAGGTTTTGCTAATATTGGACGCAGGTCGTAGATCCTGATCGTTCGGAGCTGATCAGATTGACCGGTAATCGCTGTGATCATAAGGTACCAGGATGTTGATCAGCACCCGAGCATATAATCGTCCGAGGACGATCCTTGGATTAATGGTCACATTCTTGTACCCAATTCTAACCACACTTCCCAATGTGGTATGGACCCCTATGAAATCGGTGCAACGATGAGATGACACGAGATTCTGCCACCCGGGATGAAGCTTAAACCGGAGGATTTAGCCTCTGCATGCCGCACCATCGACGCAGTGGAATGACGCCAGAACACATCACTTCGAGCTCAGCGCATAGCGTCCAGCATCACTGGCTTGACAAGCCTTCTGATGAGCTAAGGCGTTGCACCCAAAGACCCGCATGGGGCAGCCACCGAGCAAATCATGGCTATAGAAAAGACCTATATCCCACATCCCGAGGCTCGGCCCGCCCTATGTGGTTTCAGACGACAGGAGAACACAGACAGGGACTATCCTACGGCGCTTGGCACAAAAAGGGGCCACATAGGTGGATATGTCTGCTTCAGACCACACGGGGCAAATCTTGGCAGTACCTATCATGCAAGACACCTTCTGTCGAACTTGCCATGATCTGCACGTCACAAGTAGGAGCTCCATGAGATGGCAGAATCTTCTGCCCCCAATGGGATGCCCTTCCAAGTATAGAACAGGTTCCAAAGAGGGGCAGTCTCCCGACCCTCACCCTGAACCCAGTTGATCAACGGCGGAAGGTCCGCCGCGGTGGAGATGTTTCGTTCCCTGGCCTACTCTGCTTCAGCCGCCGCCGGACAAGCGATGTCTGGCTGGGCATCACAGTGGGCAAGCGACGAGGTCTATCCTGCTTTGGCCTCGTTTCGTGGCGGACTTGAGTGAGGTAAATAGTAGGCCTTGTTTGCTCCCAAAGCCGGAGACGCAGGAAAGCCTCAAGCATTCGTTCTTGTTCGGCCACTCTATTCTTCATTGTAGTTTATACCCGCGCTGGCGTTGTTTATGTTCTATCATTAGCCCCGGCGGCTCCATACTGCCCTACGAGTTTAATACCCCTTACAAGCTACACATACAGAACCTATCAAAATGTCAGAGCGATCTTGCCCAGTATCAAAATCGGTGGCCGGCCGATGTCCAGCAGCCGGCCGGGCGAGCAGGAGCAGCAGCCGGGTTGGACCACGAGGGTGCTCATTCTCAGGCTACTGTCAGCCTGGAGATCTGAGAGCAGCTTTCGATATCCCGCACGGCGTCGACTCAGAAGAGTGGCTGAGGGGAAGGTACGCCTGAAACCAAATATAACGCACTTTTAACAGAAGAGTCAGTATACTGATACACCAGCTCAACAAACAGGGATAGGAAGGCCATCAACGCCCTGCTCTTCCCAGACGCACCAGCAAGAGACCTAAACAGATTTGCCAAAGACAACATCGATACTCTCCCACCGAGCGAGAAAGACGTCCTGGCAGCAGCACTTGGCGCACCAGCACGGCAAGTCATCATCCGAGCCGAGGAGGTTGGACCCAAGACCGGATGGCGGGATGGCTTCCTGACAGCCGAGTACGGCTTCGTCCCTCCCGATTCTCTTGACTCTTCCGTAGCCGCACTGGCCAACTCACCGGGACGAATATGGTCAGACCTCTGCGAGCGAATGCCGGGGTGCGTAGCCCGAGGACGAGTACGAGATTCCATCGCCGCCCTGCCAGTCGTCGAGGCCACAGAGGATGTCATCCCGGACTCGGCACTGTGGGCGTCATTGGTTGCCCTGGGCATGCTGTGCTCGATCTGTCGGTACGAGGACAAGCACGACGGCCATGAGGGCGTCACACTTAGCAGCTCCAACAAGCCGAAGGTTGAGCTGAGCGACGATGTCGTCGAGGAGGTGAAGGGACTGCCGAGGAGCATCGGTTTGCCATATTTCCAGGTCTCCAAGCGCATGGGCCGACCCATCCCTCACCTGACGTTTGTCGACCAGTCGAGCTACAACGTCAAGATCCGTGACCATACCTCAAATTACCCATATGTTGCTCGGTTTGACAACATGGATATGAGGTGGCCCATGTTTGGCGACCAGGCAGAGATGGCCTTCTTGAAGGGCGTGGCTGATACCTCGGCCAGTTTTCAGCACGGCCCAGACGCCATTGCCGCATGCCAGGAGTGCGTCATGAATCGGGACATCGAAGGCCTTCTGAGGGAAATGATCAGGCTGAAGGAGATTCTCGAGATGATGCCCAATGCCTTCCACACTATCAGCCCTAATCCGATGTCTGGCGACAACTACGTTCCGGCTAACGAGTGGGTGCGGTGGGCAAAGTTCTCGGCGCCACTTTCAAAGCGATGCCCAGCGTCGAGCGGGCTGCAGTTCCCGCCATATCTATTGATGGACGCCTTTCTCGGCCGCAAAAAGTACGACTCGTTCCTCGGGGCTGAGGGCATCCACCTTCGTGCCTGGGAACCCACAAATCTGCGGGCATTCATCGCCGCCGTCGAAGGATATTATTGCGTGCCCGAGTTCGTCATGAAGTCCGGTGATGCGAGGCTAATGGGTGTGTTGGATGGTATCGTGGAGGCTTACACCGGCGAGAGAGGCTTCATGGGCGTGCATAGGTACAAGGTGTTTGGCATCCTCGAGGTTGCCGGCAAGACGGGCCGTACAGAGACAAATGGCGCATCAGGAGCTGCAGACGCCGGTCGCCCGTGGGAAGAGACGCACAAGCAATTCTCCGAAGCGATGAAGGAGCGTTTGGAGCCGTACCGCACAGATGTCTCAATCGAGCCGCACGAGATGCGTGGAAGCTTCGCGGAGTGCAGGTACAAAGCGAAGATCCTTGGAAGATCGTTTGTCGACAACGATCCTGACCGGAGCATCGCCATGGTGACACTGGACATCCAGGACACTGGCATCACATTCCAACCTGGCGATCGATTGGCAGTGATGCCACTTAACAGCTGGGAAGAGTGTGCCAAAGTTGCCGCCTCGCTTGGACTGGATGATATGCTCAATGTCCAGGTCCCAGTAAACAAGTGCTGGGCTCGGTTTGCCGACCACCTAGGATCCACATCAAGATCCCCTCGAGGGCCGATCACTGTGCAAGATATCCTTCGAAGGGGCCATCTCGCACCGCTTACGCAGGACCTCGTCCTCAGAATTCACTCCATGCTAAGAGCATCTTCCAACACGGCTCTGCAGGTGCTGGCTACAGACGAATGGCCCGTCCGCGGCTCTCTGGGAGACCTGCTCCAGTCCGCAGTCATGGACACGCCACAAGCTGTTTGGGACTCGGCATTCAACTTGCAGGACCTGTCGTGGTTGTGTGAGCTCGTGCCAGTCGAGACACCACGTACCTATTCCATCTCCAGCTTTCCAGACGAGCTGCTCCCCAGCACCGTCGACCTGAGTGTTTCTCGGTCGGAGTATCTGCTCTCCTCCACCTTCGCAGGAGATTCCCGGATAACAAGATGCGGCGTCAGCAGCGGCTTCCTAAACCCCATCGTCGCCTCCAATGACGAGATGATCCCTATTGAGGAAGATATTCTGATCGGCGTGTCGCGCCCGCAAGCATTCCAACTTCCGCTGAGCGGCGCAGCGCCGTGCGCTTTCTTCGCCGGTGGCAGTGGCATCGCGCCCTTCCGTAGCTTCTGGCAGTCTCGCATCCAGAACGGCGCAGTAGGTCGCAATATCCTATACCTTGGTGTCCAGTCGCGAGAAAAGTTCTGCTACGAGCACGAACTACGCCAAAATGTCAGCGAAGGGCAGATGGAGGTTCATGTAGCCTTCTCACGAGACTCGAGAGGCCTGGCCATGCAGGGCCGCGAGCTGGTGGAGAAGACGACGCCTCCTCGGTACATCGACACCCTGATCACCGAGCAGGGCTCCACCATTTGCGACCTGGTTATGAGCAAGAAGCACGGCGGTCTAGGCGGCTACCTCTACGTCTGCGGGTCTGTCGCTGTCTTTGACTCCGTCATGAAAGGTATACGGCAGGCCATCTACAACCATCAAACCTCGACGCTGGACTCAGCGGAGGAACTCGTCAACGCGGCCTTTGCTGAGCGTCGTTTCATGCTGGACGTCTTCATGACACCGAAGCCCCTTCCCTGCAACCTGCCTACCATCTCGCTCTCACAGCTCGCCCTCAACACGGGCCACAGGGGCGCCTCAAGGATCTGGATCGGTGTGCATGGCAAGGTCTACGATGTCACAGACTTTTGCCCGATGCACCCCGGCGGAACCCTAATCATCAAATCCAACGCTGGTGTTGACTGCTCAGCGTCCTTTGACAACCTC
Organism: Diaporthe amygdali; assembly: GCF_026229845.1. Taxonomy (NCBI): domain Eukaryota; kingdom Fungi; phylum Ascomycota; class Sordariomycetes; order Diaporthales; family Diaporthaceae; genus Diaporthe; species Diaporthe amygdali. Next base: position 271,663 of record NW_026517039.1, read on the forward strand.
GCGCACACCACCAACCCGGAGGTGTCATCGCTTCTGACTAAATACTTTGTTGGTCACCTTACGCCCAAGCCAGACTTCCATGGCAACGATGACCTGGACATGCTGTATGAGCTGTGGTCATCGTACCTGCGCACATCAGTCGAGACACTTGTTGCGCATCAGATGGAGATGAACGCCATGATCACGAACCAAACCCTTGACCCGTCAAAATGGTGGTACCAGGGCCCGGGGCTCCTGAACATCAAAGGCGTGAGGTCATTCTACCAGTATCAATCACGACTGCTTCAGACTGGCTTCAGCGCCCTATTCGGATCCAAGTTCCAAGAACTCATACTCAAGCTCTCCTTCAGCCTCGCGAACGCATCCTCAGCAGGGCCATCAACCAGCCTGCCAGACGTGCTAGGCATCGTGGGAAGGGCAAAGACATCCAGTAGCGCAATAAAGACGTCCAGGGAAATCGCACGCATCGGCGAGTTCGTGGGCAATAGCACGGAGGCACAGTTCCACGAGCGCGGCATCATCGACTATGCCAGCAAGTCGGTGGAGCTGGACATCGGGCTGCTGGAGGACATCCGCGGCGAGGCGTGCGCGGGCATGGACGCCTTCGACGCACTCATGGCCCAGGAGGCCGAGAACCCCGAGGACAGGGTCGTCGCGCTGGCGACCTTCCTGATGCAGCTGCTCGAGCGTGTGGCCAAGCGTCTTGAGATGTTCTACGCCAACCTCGCCCAGTACTCCGTCTACCAGCCCAACATCGAGCGCAACCCCGCCCGTACTCGCTGGCGCTTGGTCCGGTCTAGCATCAGAGACGGCTCGCTCTTTGTGCTGACACAGAATCTGAGCATGAATTCTGCCGCTGCTCTGACTTCGTCGTCGGGTATGGCGGCGCCAAGGCCTGCTTTCCAGACCAACATCGACTTCGACCGCGTGATGAACCAGGTGCGGCAGGGATTAGGCGCGAGCAACCCCCACGGCCAACAGCAGAGCAAGCCGACGCCTAGCGCGATAGACGCAGCGCGTGCAAGAGTACCGCCGAATGGTGCGAGCGCCTTCGAGTCGTACGAAAACGGCGGCGCCTTGTCGCGGATGAGCTCCTTCATCGATAAGAACATGCGGTCCATCCGCCGCCTGTCCAAGATGCCCACCGTCATGCCGAATTTAAGCAACGTCGCAGAGATTCAACATGGGCTGAATGGGCTGGGCATCGCGGGCATGCCGCCGGGTGGGCTTGGAGGGTTCCAGCCCACTCCGCCGAGCAGCAGGGGGTCGAGCGTCGACGGGCGAGACGCGCGCGGCAGGACGATGGGGTCAAACATGCCTCCGTCTCCGCCGATGGACGCCACAACGGCCATCACCGCCATGATGGGCAAGTTCCATGGCCGGAAGAGAAGCACAGCATCCATGCCAGGCGGCTCGAGTCCACCTTTGCAGCGGACCACCCTAGCTGGTCCTCCGATGAGCCCGGGTGGAAACCATGTTATGGCAATGAGATCGAGGGCGCCCTCTGTGCAGAGTATCAGGGCTGGGTCTTTGAAGTCATTCAAGCTGAGTGAGAGGGTGCACTCATATGGGCAGGCGGAGAAGAAGGTGGCGCCGACGTTTTAACATTCTCCTTGGGTTGGCTGTATAACACAGGAAAAGGAAATTGGGATATATGGGATACTTAGAAGCGCCATAAAAGGCAAAAGTAGCATTGAGAATATCACTCAAGTGTGTTTTCTTCAATAATCTGTTCACATTGTGACTGTGAGAATGCACATTTCTAGGCGAGCTTGCGCTTGAGGTGAAGGGGACAACAAAGACCCACATTTGAACCTGCATCTGTCCAATCATAGTTCTTCCCGTCCCGTTGGAATAGCCGCGGCTCATTTTGGTTGTCGATCATCTTCTTGTTTCACCCCTCTCACCTTTCGGCAGCTTCACTCAAAGACACATTTAAATATCCTCTAAGGTTGTACGATTTATGGATCATAAGCACCAATGACATTTTGTTCTTTACTTCCAACGCCATCTAAGTCAAAACTCACTTATAGGCTTCGCAGAATTTCAACTCAGCATGACCTCAACCAACCACCCACAACCGCCTGAAGATGAGATCAGACACTTCAAGTCAATCCCATGGTGTCTGAAACACCTGCAACCACCAAACACAGAGCTCATTGTCACATCAGCCTACAGCCGATCCAGAAAACCCAACTTTGAGGACTCTCTGTTCTCGGAAACCATCAACACACCCCAAACCCTCTCGCACTTTATCCTCTTCTACCCTCGTCCCTCCAACCCACGTACCGTCCTGTCCGAGATTAAGGGTTTGATAACTCTAGGCAACAACCTCGATGGTCATCCAGGGATTTGCCACGGTGGAATTGTAGCTACCATCTTCGACGAGGTACTTGGATATGCTGCACCGGGCGGCCGGCTCCACGGCGAGGGTGAGAACACCAGAGCGCCCGTGCCATCCTATGTCACGGCTTATCTGAATACGACATACCTACGGCCTGTCAGGACGCCAGGAACCATCCTGGTTATTGCAAGGACGACCAAGGCGGAGGGAAGGAAGATCTGGGTGGAGGCGTCGATGGAGGATGGCGAGGGTAACAAGTTGGCAAAGGCTGACGCATTGTTTGTGGAGACAAAGTTAAAGCTATAGGGCGCAACACGGCTTTCATGCCTTCTATGACCCAGTTCAGATACATGGGCGTTGATTGGATATGATGGAGTTGAGCCGCTTGATAGAAGATACACGTGCGCAGAAAGCAAACTGGTAGACGGACTGCTGCTTGGATTCTTGCGGGTGGTCAAGATAAGAACGTTGGATTCGTGGGCTTATTTTGATCTGGATGAAAATCAGGTACACCTCGAGAAGACTTCACATGGACATAAAAACAGATCATAGAGAAGTTCCCTTTTTGATAATGATGATTAATTGTCTTCCCTCTAAAGCGCGCGTCTATCGAGCATAGCCTCTGGATTGGCCTGTATATGTCCTATTAAGGGGCCGCCGGAAGTTTGAACTCTGCCTTCTCGCACTTTCCATAGGGGCTGGCTCTGATAAACGATCATTATACCCATATCCAACCATGCTCTTCATGGCACCAGTCCAGCCCAGCTCCTGTCTCTTGTATGCCCTCGGCGGCCGGCCATCCTGAGGCCTCTGGATGACAACCGTAGGGAACGTCTCAACACCCTCCTCCATCACATCATCCGGGTGGTCCATCTTGCTACCAAGCAGCGGCTTCGGCTCCACAGTGCCATCGTCTTCGACCACCCCGACCGACTGGCCCGCCTGCTCCTCCACCTTGGCCTCATCGGCAGCGACCTCGATCCAGACGGTAGCCTTGCGAATCGAGTCGGCGTAGATGAAAAGCAGCGTGATAACAGTCAACGGCGCGCATACGACCCAGAACACCCAGAACAACCCACCCGTCGGGCCAAAGGGGTCGCTCATAGACAAGATCGACGGCACGATGGTAAACGGCAGCAGGATACCACCTAGGTACGAGATCCTGTCAAGGCCCCGCGAGTTCTCGTCCTTCTCGCCGGGCGCAAGCGTCCTCTTCGGGTTGTTGCCCGCCTGGATGGCACGGAACTCCTCGGCGATGGCGCTCGCCCCGCCGGCCGCAACGGTGGCGAGGTCGACGCGCCGCCCGTTGCGGTCCAGCAGCCCTTCCCACTCGATGGCCGTGATGGGCATCTCCATGCCCCAGCGCCGGAGGTACCGCGTGATGTTGAGGTTGTGCTCGACCGCCAGCTGCACGCGCCACGCCAGCGAGAGGATGTGCGCCGGGTGCGCCTCCGGGTCGATGAGGGGTGACTCGAAGAAGGTCAGCCAGTGCGTATAGACCAGCTCTGATAGCAGCGCCCGGATGCCATGCCGCATGTGCTCTGGGTCCCGGAGGGCCTCCTGCAGGATGATCTCTAGGCTGGCGAGGTGCTCGTCGACGCTCTCGTCGTCTCGGCTGCCTGTGTTATCGGTGGCTGCTGCGTGCAGGGCGACCATTGTTGTTTGTTTGCGCATGAGAGGTGATGCTCCCGCCCATGGTGGGTCCTCGAGAAAGAGTACTGGCCGAGAAGTTAGCTATGCAGTCCCCGGAAGTCAATTGACCAAGCACTTACCGCCGTCATTCTCGCCGTTCAGCCACAGCGATGCCCGGCAGAACATCACCGCATCGGCACTCTTATCCGAGAGTGGATATGCAGGCAAATCAGCCAGTGCGGCAGCCGCCTTCTCATCGGTCTGACCACCGGTCTTCCCATACGAGCACAGCTCAGGGTACTCGAAGCACGCCCAGCGGTCACCGGGCCGCCGATGCACGGGCGAGTACCGGCGCCGCTGGGCATGCGCCTTGATGAACAGTGGGTCGATGAATAGTGCCCGCTGCAGCAGGCTCACGTACTGCTGCGGGCTGCCGTGGACCACGAACAGGCGCTTGAGCGAGTCGTTGAGGCGCTCGCAATTCTCCGGATTTAGCTCCGTCTTGAGGTCCTCCGTCGTCCGGAGGAAACGCACCCTGCGCTGCTGCGGGCTCCATTCGATCACGTAGGCGGGCAGAGACTCTATGTTGGCCTGCTGGGAGGATGCGGACACCGTCTGCGTCAGGGTTGTCATCGAGGCGTTGGACGCTGGGGCTGCGGCGCCCTTCTCGCTGAAGGACAGGTGTGAGTCCATCTTGACTGGTCGTGCTCACGGGGTTGAGATGAGATGTGCGAAGTGCTCCATGATCATGACGAAGATGAGGGGCCACGTTGGAGGTGCTTATACCATTTGAGCTGATCTCTGGTTGCAGCACATCGAAACTTTGAATACGGTGGAGGTCAGGGGATGCTGGCTCACAGCGTTCCAATAGGTGGCAGCGGGTTGTCCGACCGGACGGATGCTATTTACAGCAGGACCCTGCCCCTGTGTTTCGATAGACGAAATGGCATATTGCTCCTTGCAGCGATTCTGGTGGGCAGATTTCTTAACCGGGGAAGGTTGAGCTGCTGTCTGTTGCAAGCAAAATGAGCCCCCCCCCTTGTTGCTTGAGTTAGTCCTGCGCTAACTACTAAAATTTGCAGACGGGCTTAGGTATTTACTAACCTTTTTTTTAATACCCTTATTATTGTTACTTATGTATTTGAATTGCTTAATTAGGGTAAAGAGAGGCTGTTATGATGGTTGGTTGCTATTTATTAAGTGTTGAATTGTAGATGTTGTAGTTTTATTTGTGGCTGATTCCCTTGCTGCTTAATAGGTAGCTTAAAGTTGAATTTTATTGTAGTAGAGCTATTATTAAGCAATATTGCTAAAGGGTTACCCTTATAAGTATTGTAGTTTTAAGTGTACTTTTGTTAATGTTGTTAAATAGTGTTGTTTTTAAATAGTAGGTTTTTAAGGTTAGTAGTTTTTTTTTTTTAAAATAAGGTTGTTTAGCTTAATTAATATTTAATTTATATAGTTTAAGAGCTTAAAGATTTTTTTTTTAAGAAGTTTGATATATATTTTAATAAAATGTAGTTTTTTTTACTAAGTATTATTTTATTAAGTACTTAGTTAGTATTATTATTAAAGTGTTAAAAAGGTGCAATTAGTTTAATAAGCAAGTATATATATTAGCTTATTAATATAATAAAGATTTTTATAAGTATTATTTGTATAGAATTTTAAAGATTTTATATATAGTTAATATATTTGTTTTTTATGATAAATTAGCTATTAATAAAAGGGATAGTATATAAAGGACTAGTTAAGGGCTAGTTGGGTATATATTATTAGTAGAAAGTTTTTTTTAAATAAGGTATTTACTGTTATATACTGCTAGCGATTATAATTAATAGCTTATTTAATATTATAGTATATAAAAGCTATATTATAAAAAAGTTTTTTTTATAGTAGCTAGTAAAGAAAATTTTACTATAAATAAACTTATATTTAAGCTTATAATTGATTTTAATAATAAATAATACTTTATAGTATTATAATAAATAGATTTATATTACTATTAAGGTAAGGAGTATTTAGTTAGTATATTTCCTATTATATTTTTTTAATTTTAATTTAATTAAAGTTTATTTTAATAATTTAAAAAGATATATTAAGTGCTAGTATTAATTTAAAGTGGATAATTTTAATTTAAATTAAAAATTTACTAATTTTTTATATTTTTGTATAAAAGAAGTTAAGCACTATATTAAAGTTATATAGGGGTATTTTTACTATATATAGGTACTAATAAAAAGGTTTTAAGCTAATAATTAATTTAATAATAATTAAAAGTATAAGAAATTTAAAATAATAATAATATAGTAAGGGTTAATTATAAAGTAAAAGGATTAATATTAAAATTATAAGTATAAGTTAAGTATTATAGTAAAAAAAAGATTATATTATAATAAATATATTTAATTTGTTTTCCTTTTATTACATATACTTATTTTTAATTATTTATACTTATTTTACTTATTAAAAAACTTTTTTTTATTATATTAAACTACTTTTTTTATTATTTATAATACTTTTTAATTATTATTATTATTTTTTTTTTAAACAAATTATTAAAAAACTTATTTAAATACTTTTTTATAATTATTAATAAGTTTAGCAATATTTATAGCTTTTATAGCTATAATAAGTTTTTTTTTACCTTATTATTTTTATTCTTTTTAAAAAAGCTAAAAAAGTTTTTTTTTTCTTTTAAGTATAGTTTTATAAGCTTTTTAACTAATATAATTATATATAAACTCTTTTTATTAAATTAAGTATTATTTTTAATATAAAGCCTTTATAAATTTAAACTCTTATACTTTATTGCTTTTAGCAGCTTTTTTAATTATATTTTTTTTATAAGCGTATAAAAGCATTTTTATAGTATTTTTAATATAAATTCTTTATATAAAATTTTTTAATTATTATTAATTTAAAGCAGTAATAAGGATAATATAATAAGCTTATATTTTTTTTATAAACTATTTAAGTAATTTATAAAAGGTAGCTTTATTAGTAATAGTAGTATTAGTAATTTTTTAAAGCCTTATAATATATATAATAATAGTAATAATAATAAAAGCTTAAATAATAATAGTAATGCTAATAATAGCTATTGTAATTAATTATAGCTAAAGCTAAAGGTATAAAGGTTAATTAATAGGTTGATTATTATATAAATTTTCTTTTTTTATTTAGCCTCCTTTTTTTACTTTTTTTATAGCTATAAAAGGCTAATATTATTATTATTAAATTTTTTATTACTTTAATTACTTTTAGCTTACTATTACTATTAGAAAAAAAGCTTTATTAGTAGCTTATAAAGAGTAGCTTTATTAGTAATTATTACTTTTACCTATTTTAATAAATTATTATTAATTAAATTAATATATATATTATTTTACTTTATATAATATTATTAATATAAAAAGTTGCTTTTATTATAATAATAATAATTAACTTTACAATATATATTTAAATTATATTTTTATTATACTATTAGCTATTTATAAGTTTTTTATAAGGGTTTTTAATTACTATATATTACTATAAATATATAAATAATAGTTAACCTATTATAGATTTTTAAAAGTAATAAGCTTTTATTAAGCAATTTAATATTTTTTAAGCGTTTAATTATAAGTAAACTATTTATAAGGCTAACTATAAGCTATATTTTTAATAGCTTATTAAAGGTTTTAATTATTAGTTATTTAGTAAGTAATAAGTTAGCCTATAATATTAATATTGGTTATAACTTTTAAAAAGTTATTTTATAAGTATATATAAAGGTTAAAAAAAAGGGGCTTTTACTTATAAAAAATATTTTTATTAAATTATAATAGTTAAATACTTTTTTAAAGTAATTTATATATTTTTTTATTAACCTTAATTAGTAAAGAGTATTTTATAATACTTACTAATAGCTAGCTTTAATATATATTTAATATAATTTAATAGCAATACTTTTACTATCTTTAAATTTTACTTTAACCTTTTTTTTTATAATAGCTAATAAGTTTTTTTATGAGTTAAAAATATTAAAGGTTAATTAATTAGCATTAAATTTAATAATATAGCGTTTTATTAATAATACTTAAAAAAATTTAATACTAGTAATTTTTATAATTAATATTATTAATACTTTATTTAAAAATTTTAGCTATAGTAAATTAATAAAGCAGCTTTTTAAAATTTTAATATTACTTTTAGTATTTTTTAATAATAAAGCTATTTTAAGGGTAGTATTACTATTATTAGCTATTTCTAAGCTATTTATACTTTTTTAAAAAACAATTTAGCTTTTATTTAGCTTATTAGCAACCTTTTTAATATTTTTTACTATATACTAAGCTATATATTTAGCAATAGTTAATTTATCCTTAATAGTTTTTAAGACAGCCCCTAATATAGCCCTTTTACTATACTTTTTTTACTATATAGTTTATTTAGCTATAATAGTAGTAAGCAATTTACTAGCAACTACCTTTACTATTAGCTTATATATAACAATTACAGCTGGTTCCTAGCTAATAAACCTAATAAGCAGGTTTATATTTAGGGAACGTTTAAGGTAGTAATATTTTAAGCAATATATAATAATAGTAAATTAAAAGCTTTATAGCTATTTTAAGTAAATACTTAAATTAACTACTAAAAAGCTATTTTAAGCTAATACTATTTACTAGTAATAAATATAATTTATATAGTCTATCTTTTTAACTAAAGCAATAGAAGCATTGCTTTTAGCAGCTTACTTAAAGCATTGCTTACCTAAAGCAGCAAAAGCATTAAATTATTTAGATTATTTAAAATAAAGCGTTACTCTAATTATTTTAGTTATCCTTTTACTTTATTATATAACCTGCTTCTATTATATAGCAAATCCTTTTAAACTTGCTTTACTAGCTTATAGGGTTTATTTACACTTTTAAGGGATTAATAGTACTCCCTTAGTTTTATTCCTATTATATTTATAATATTATTTCCCTCTTTTATTACTTTTTTATTCTCAAAAAATCTAAATAAGTTCTTTTTTTTTTTGTTTTTTTCTATATATTTATTATATTTATTCTGCTAATAATTATATTATTACATATAGAGAAACCGCATTTTAAGAAATCAGATTAGCATAATTAATTATTTATATTTATTAAGTTATTAAGCTTTAAAGTTATACCTTATTTATTTTATTCTATAAAAGGGTAGTTTTATTAAATAATAAAGGGTATTTCCTATTATTTTACCTACATTAAGCAAGGTAAAAAGTATAATAGCTTTAGGATGCTAATAAATACTTATAAGTTTTAGTTTTCCTTATTTTTCCATTTTCTTTTTTCTAACTATTCCTTTAATATTTTAAGTTATTATAAAAGAAAAGAAGTTGCATTTTTAGGAGCTTAAAGCTTAAGAGGCCTTATATAAGGCTTATTATTAGGCAAATAAGGTAATAGCCTATCTAGATTGTTTACATTATTAAAAAGAGTTTTTAGTCTATTATAGGGCTAATTTAATAAATAAAGGTCTAGCTGCCTTAAATACGTCTAAAAAGACTAATTATATTAAGGCTATTAACTAAGTTATAGCTAAAAAGTTTAAAACTGTTTTTAATATTTAATAAAATAGGGGTTTTAATATTATAGATTAAGATTTTATAATAGAGTTTGCTAATATAGATTTTTTTAGCTAGTTATTTAATAGTATACCTAAAATGCCTTTTAATAGTTTACTAAGTTTTAAATAGGTTTTTATAAATTATTTTTATTATTATAATTCTCTTACTTAATTAGGTATTTTATTATTCTTTTATATATTTAGTGGTTTAAAATGCGTTTTACCTTATATTCCAGTTTATAGTTATTAAGCTTAACACTAGTAGCTAGCATTGTATTAGCTAATATAGGTTTTAATATAGAAATATAAAAGACTAGGTAAATTCTTATTTCTTTTAATAGCGCAAGTTTATAGTTTATTTTTAACATTTTTTCTTTAACTTTAAATAGTTTAATCTTTTTAAAGTTAAGTTTATTACTAGGTTGCTTAGTTTTAATTTGTTTTTTATAAAATAAGTAGATTATATCTCCCTTTTTAAAAGTTAGTTTTTTTAATTTTTATTAATTTACTTATTTTACTATATATTTTTAGATAAATCCTAAGTTTACTATAATTTTTCTATAAATATCTTTAATTTATTTTATATAGTTAATAGTTTATAGTGCTTTTATATTAGAAATTGGGTATTAATAAATATTTAGATTAAATTTATAGTTAATATAAAATAGCAAAATGTTAGTAGTATATATATTTACACTATTATATATAAATTATACTAATAGTAGTAATAGTACTTAATTGTTTTACTAATAATTAATATAGTAATATATATATTATTTTAATATTTAATTAAGTTATTTTATTTACTTATTTATTTATAGATATACTATTATTAAAAGTTTATACTTAGCTTTTAGTTATTTTATTAAAAAGAACTAAAAATTTAATATAAATAGTTTATCTTAGTTAAATACAATTTTATCTGGCAGCCTGTATTAGCTAACAATTATTCTAAGGAATATATAGGCAAGTTCTTTTACTATACTGGCTTCCTTATAGGGTATAAAGTATATATACTTTATAAATCTGTTTACTATAACTAGAATGCTATTATAGCTAACTTTTATTATTAGTTTTTTAGATAGGGGAAGCTTAATAATAAAGTTTAAGCTAATTAATTTTTATAATTTATTTAGCGTTAGTAGTAATTATAATAGCCTATATAGCTTATATTTTGCAGGCTTGCTTTTATTATAAAAGTTATATTTATTAATAACCTAAGCTACTTTTTATTTTATATTAGAAAAGTTTTAATATTATTTTAGCTTTAAGTATATAGTTTAAATACTTTAATAGCTATATATTAGTACTTTATAAAGTTTTTTAATAACTTCCTTTTAAAAAGCTACTAAAAGATAGTATTTTCCTTTATAAAATAGGGTTCTATTTATATTTTATAACTATTTCTTTTTATTACCTAGAATATTTTTATAGCTTTATTTTACCTAATTAAGTTAGTTTATGGTGAACTATACTTAATAAGCTGCTACAATTTATTACTTTAATAGGTTATTTTTTAGTTAGTTTATAATAGATTGCCCTTTTAAATACTTTATACTTAAGCTTTTATTTAAGTTTTTATAAAATACTATATAAGTTTTAAATAGAATTTTTTACTAATAGTTTAACTATTTACTAAAAATATTTACTTTTTCATTTTCAAATCCCTTTTAATATATAATTTTAGTATTAAATTATAAAAGGTATTTTAATTATTAAATTTACTACTTATTAAGTTTTTTAATAGTTATAAAGTATATTAAGTTTTTATAGTTTATAAATACTTATACTTAATATTTTACTTTAATTAAATAATATTCCTATTTTTTAAATACTTTAATAATTACTATTAGTTCTTTATTATATATTAAATAGTTTAATTTAAATTTATTAAGTTTTTATAAAAAAAATATAATAGGGTAAAATTATTTTTATTTATTATATTATCTTAATTTTCCTTTAATAATAAAGTTTAAGGCATTAATACTTATATTATAAACCTTTTTAAGGTTTACTTTTATAAATATAGGTTTTAAAAAAACTTATTTTTTAATTTTATTAAATACATTTTATTTTTCTTTTCCCTATTTAAAAGATTAATTCTTTTTAATAAGATTAATTAATAATATAAATAACTTTTTATAATTTTTAATATATTATTAGTAAAAGTTAATATAATTTTAAAAACTTTTAACTTTCTTAATATTAATTAAGGTTAGCTAATTTTTAATTACTATAATTTTAAAAGCCTATATTCTAATTTCTTTTAGTTAAATTATATATTTAAGGAAATCAACTTCTTATATATAAAAGTAACTTTTTTCTAATTTTACTAAAAGTTTAACATTTTAAAAAGTTTAAAAAATTTAATATATATACTATTTATATTACTTAAGCATTTTTAAAAAAATTAAAATATTATTTAAATAAACTATTACAAAATAGTTAAAGTATTCCTATAAAATATTATTAATTATTACTTAAAAAAAAGCAGGTATATTAGTAAGGCTAAAAAGTATAATTAAGTATTTAAAATAATTATACCTTATTTTAAAAATAGTTTTTTATTTTTCTCTATATTTTATTTTAATAAGGTTATAAGCATTTTTAAAATTTAATACTATAAATTATTATGCTTTTTAAAATCTATTATATAATTTTTTAATAAACAAAAGGAAATACTAATTTTTAATTATGATTTTATTAAGCTGTTAATAGTTTATATAAAAGTATAGCTTTTTGTTTTTTTTAGGTATAAAAAGAATAAGGTAGCTTATAAGTAATATAAATAGTTAGATATATTTCTTTTTTAAATTATTATTAAAATATTTTTACAATATTTTAAACTATTCTTTATTAAAGTTATAAATTTTATAAAACTTAAAGTAACTTTTTTCCTTTAAGGATATCTTATAATTTTACTAATTATACTTAAATAGTCTAATATTAAATATTACTTAAAATAGCTTTAAATATTTCCAGTACTTTTTTAGAATTTATTTTAAATTATTTATTTTTTTTTATTATTGTATAAAATAGATGAACTTTTTAAGTAGCGGTTGTACTATCTTATAGTATGCTAGATGTTATTATTTTTATATTTATTATAAAGTTCTTTTTAAGGATATAACTATAATCCCTAGGATTTCTAGTAAGTAGCGTATTTATTTAAGTATTGTTTAGATTTCCTATATCTACTACTATACTACTTAAGCTAGCTACTTTATTTTTTTTTTGGTTTGTAGTGGATTAAGGTACTGTTGCTATTTATTTAATTTATTTAGGGGGTTAGCTATTTTTGCTTTAGTAACTAAGTCTTTTTTTTATTTTTAAAAAGGTTTGCTGTGTGAATTTGTATAAGTACTAGCGTTACAGCTATTTTTAGGGACTAAATTTATTTTTTTATTTTTAATTTTCCTATTTATTGGTTAGTTTTAATAAATTTAGCTAATAGTTTAATTAATTTAAAGGTTACTCTTTTTAAGCTATAAAATCCCTAGTATAATTTTGTATTTCGCTATATTTATAATATTAAATTAGATAATTTCCTTATAATTATTAAAAATAACTAGTAAATAATTAGTTTTTATATTAATAATCCTATTTCTATAAAATACTTTTTATTTATTAATAGTACTAAATATATAGGGTTTTATTTTTTATTGCTATAGTATTTTATATTAATTTACTATTACTAGTAATATAAAGTTTTCTTATACTTTACTATTTAGAAGTATTATAAAGGATTATTATTTAATTTACAGTATAATTTTTATATACTTGCATTTTCTAATATTTATTATATAGAAAGACCTTTTTATATTAGTTAAAGCTGGTTAAAGCTTGTTTAGATTTAGCTTTAATTATTTTTTATTATTTAGTTTTTTATTAGAATTTTCTTAATTTATTGGATAGCTCTTTATATAAGCCCTTTTACTGCCTTTAACGCTTGTACTATAATAGTAAGGTTTTTTAGCATTATATCTTCTTTATTAAATAATAAAATTATATTAAGTTAATAGTATTAATACTAATTTTAGAGTTTTAATTTAAAGTATATTTAATAATTAGTTTATAAACAATACCTTTATAATTTAGGGTTTTATAAGTAGTATAAAGGGTAGTTTATTTAAAGTTTAAAAATTATATATCCTTAGCCTAAAAAGTATTGTTAAATGCTTTAATATTGCAGTTTCTTTTACTTATAAAGCCTTACTATTTTTATTATATTTAGCTATTTAAAAAAAAAATCCTTTTTAATTTTACTTATATAATATATCCTATACCTGTTAAAAATATATAAAGCTTATAAGATTTCCTTATAGTTTAGATGCTAATAATATATTTAAAGATTATTATTAGGAAAATGCGCTAATAATAGCATAGGGAGTCCTTTGCGAACTACTAATATTATTATACTTCTATCCTATTTTAGGATTATAATTCAGGTAATACTAGTATTAAGTACTATAAAAAGTGCCTTACCTATTTGCTTATAGGGGTTCCAGTCCTTTAGATCTAAAAGTACTACCTAGTTAATACTAACTATAATTATAAATAGCTTTTATTCTACTACTATAAGAGTTTTCTAGCCTTTAAGCGCTTTTAAGAACTATCCTAATACTTTTTTATTTAAAAGGTATATATTATAGTTATTATTATAGTATACTATCTAGCTTATAAATATATAGTTTTTTATAGGTTTTTTAATAGCTAAATTAGCTTATTATTTACTTTAGTACTAATTTCCAGTTATCCTTCTTCTTACTTTAGCAATCTTATATAAAGTGTCCTTTTTTACTATAATTATAGCATTTAATATCCTTTTTAAGTTTTTTTTAAGCAGTATTAAATTTTATTAAGCCTAAATACTGCTTACTAGCTATTATTTATAACTAGTACTATTTTTTAAAGCTTAGCTTATTTTACTAGCGGAAAGGATATATTAGGTTTTGCTCCTTTTTCTTAAGTTTATACTTATAAATTTAATTATTAATTTAAATAGCTAATTCTATATATTAAATAAAATTATCTAGTTAGTTTAATTTAAATAGTTTATTTTTTACTTTATTTTTTAACCTATTATAAAATATAAAGATTTTTATAGTATTAATATAGTTAACTTTAGTATAGATTTAGCAGAACTTTATAATATAAATTATAGCAGGTTTTTTTTAATATAATTTTATAAGTTCCCTTTTTACTTATTATTTTTTATCTAAATCCTAAAAGAATAACTTAAAGGCAAGCTTATAGTTTTTAAAGTTACTAAAAATATCTTAAATTTTTTATTTATATTATTTAAACTTGTTTTTTTTAAAAAAGTTTATAAAATAAAGTTTAAATTATATTAAAGCTTATTTTTTTAAAAAGGAGGCTATATATATAACTTATTCTCTATTAGACTAATTATTAAAGCTATAAAAGCGCTAGTAAGCCCTAATCTAGGTAAAGTAGGCCTATAACTATCCTAAAAAACTATTATAAGGAATTAGGTTAGCAAGCTTAATAAATTTTTTAAATTTAATTAAGGTATTAATAATATTAGCAGCGCTTTAAAGTATTTTAACTTTAGCTTTAAATTTTTCTACTTTATTATTTTAACTAGCCTATTCCTAAATATAGGTATAAAGTTTTTTAATTTCCTTAACTATTTTAAAATACTAAGCTTATAAAAGTTTAAAGTTATTATTATCCAGCTTTTACTAAAAATTCTTTTAAATACAGCTAAAAAATATATTAAAATAAAAATAATAATTATATAAGTTATTGCTTAGGGTTTATATAAAACATTTAAATAAAAATAGTTAAAATATAACAATTATAACTAATTTCTAGCTAATAAACCTAATAAGCAAGTTTATATTTAAAAAATATTTAAAATAATAATATTCTAAATAATATATAATAATAATAAATTAAAAGCTTTATAGCTATTTTAAATAAATACTTAAATTAATTATTAAAAAGCTATTCTAAACTAATATTATTTACTAATAATAAGTATAATCTATATAATTTATTTTTTTAGCTAAAGTAATAAAAGCGTTACTTTTAGCGGCTTACTTAAAGCGTTACTTATTTAAAGCAGCAAGAATATTAAATTATTTAAATTATCTAAAGTAAAGCATTACTCTAATTATTTTAATTATCCTTTTACTCTATTATATAACCTGCTTTTATTATATAATAAATCCTTCCAAGCCTACCCTATTAGCCTATAGGGTTTATTTACGCCTTTAAGGAACTAATAGTGCTCCCCTAATTCTATTCCTGTTATGTTTGTGATATTATATATATATATCTGTTTAAGCACTATTATATAATTATTAATAAATTATATAGTATAGTGCTATAAGCGAGTTTTTTATAGCAATAAGTACTTAATTACTATTTTAAGGGTTAATTAAAATATATTAATAGTAAATTTAAGTAGGTAAATATTATTTTTTATTAAAGTAAGTAAAAGCTATATACTTTTATATAATAAGTAAAATCTAATTTTACTATTTTAAACTATAAAAAAAATATGCTTAATTAAAGGTTAGCAATAGTTTATAGTAGTTGATAATAACGGTGATTTTGTAGAGAAGGTGTTAGTAAGTATTTAAGCTTGTTTGCAAATTTTGGTGATTAGTGCAGGACTAACTTAAGCGATAGGGGGGGGGGCTTATTTTGCTTGTAATAGATAGTGAAAATACGAGTCAGGTCTCAGTGACGACTTGAGGATCTGTAGATGTGAGCATAGGTAGTATCGCCCTAGCAGATCATGCTTAAAGTAACCTTCTGACGATCTGTCACGCTAAAGGGCCCTCAGATCGACATACAAGGACCACACCTCCCTCTCATTTACTCTTGATTCTAATTGTAGGATGATGCGGATATTCGAGTGCAGACCCCCATACGCCAAGCCACCAGACAGACCAATCTCTATGAAGCCTTCGTCCTCTCCGCCACAATAATGCCCATCAAAGCGACTCCGACCTTGTCACCGATGAAATTGTATCCTTCAGGCTTAAAGTGAATAGCATCATCCCAATACTTGGCATGATCCGGGTCGTACGGCAGAGCGTCGTTAAGATCAAAGGTGTAGCTGGATGAATGTGTTAGCGTTGGACCATGGAGCTACTTCAAACCCAGACATGTCGCCGGTAGAATAGCGTACAAATTGTCTGCTTTGTGTTCTTGGATCATCTTGTTCAGAGTATTCCGCCTTTCCACGAGACCGGCATTTCTGCTGTCGATCGTGGCTCTGGGGACCGTAAGCGCGAGGACCTTGCTTCCATGTAAGATCAGAATGTTCCAAATCTCCTTGAAGGCAGTCATGATCTCTTCGGGGCTAATGTTGAATGCTATGTCACTAAGATCTCTTGTTAGACGCAAATGGTTGGGCATTTGAGAACATGCAAGACGGTCGGCCTACTTCGTTGCACCAAGCACAATAGTCCAATCGAAAGGTTCCCTGCCCTTCAGAACTGGCATACGAACGTCAGTTGGTGACATGGACTTTGACTACTTCCAGTGAAACCTACATTGGCTCCGCATGCGTTCCAGAAACTTTCCTCTTGTCACAAGATCCCCAGGGACCCCGTCGACGACGGTCTCGATCTCTGTATCTGGCATGATGGTGCTGAGCATCTTGACAACATTGTGTGAGAACGGATGGTAGACCGCCCCCATGGAGGAGTACCCGGCTACTAGTGATGCGCCTAGGAACAGGATGCGGATCTTTTTGGGTGACATCTTGAGGGAGAGTTCGAATTCTGATGTGGTGTTTCGGCTCTGGTGCCCTGGCTCGACTTCCGGCCGTATATAAAGGCGAGCAGACGGTCAGATCGCCCAGGCAGACATGACAGTTGGCTGAGTCAACATCGGACAGCAAAATTGACCCCGCGCACCCGTTGGTAGTGGGGTCGTTCAAGGCAGTGAAACTCTGTTGGGTGATGAGCGCGTGCGAGTCTGCTGCACTGCATTGAGTCCTAAACGACATCTTCATTGTTGTTACTTCATGAGAAACGACCGCAGGATATCCGAAGGATTTTTACACATCATTCACTTTGCATTTGCCCCTTCCAAGCTACCTTATATGAATTATATATATTCAGAATGCTCTACAATTTAGGCAAGCAAATCGAGGTCAAGAATGTTTCATGCCTGAGCCAGTATCAAACGCATGCAAGGGGCAATTAAAAACCGTGTGCATGCCTAGTTACGAGATATCTCGAAGTGAGATACAGATTAAGGATTAGCAGGCAATAATGAAACTATGCAACATAGCCAGTGATCCTGATTGTCAATCATCTCTACGCTGAGCACTCGCAACCCACCTGGAAGTCAGGCATGCATTGATAGGTACGAACGAAATCCAGGCTCCATGCCATAGAGCTTGCAAGTCATATCCTTCTCTCGCTTGTTGGCCCTTGGGGCGTCTACGTCCATGCCGCATTTACATAAGGTGTGGGGTGGTCAATCACCAGAATGGTCTAACCGCACGTGCAGTGAGTTTCATCGCGAGTGACATGGCTTGACAATGACTGCCCCGCGATTCCTCAACCAGGAGGTCTGGTGGTGTCCTGTTTCCGCCTTAGCCTCTCACCTGAACGTAGACCTTGCCCGTTTGGCAAAGGGGCTTGCTTCTTGTGCTTCCTTTTCTGGGCAGCCACTCTATCCTGCTCCTGGTGTTTCGAAGCAACGTCATTAGCCTCCTTAAATAGTTCTGTCGTCTTCGAGAACTGAGGGTGTATTTCCTGTTTGCTGACCATTCAGTATCAGCGGCTCTTGCCTATGTCTCTCACCACTGCCATGTTCATGGAGTTTGATGACCTGTTTTGCCTTACCTATCTCAGCCCTTAGTAAGTAGCTTTTCTTTATGCCCCGCTCAGACTTCCTCCGTAATCAAGGACGCTCCTGTGGCTCGTCGGCTGCCAGTAGCTCAGGTCTCGTGGCTTGAGGTGGATCTGCATCATTTTGTCATCTTAAATTGACCCAAACGTATCTTTTACTGCAGTGCAATTTGCGTGCAGAGGTTCCCTCGCACCAAGATCGGGATTCCTCCCGGCATGAGGAAGGGGACTGCTGACTGCGTCATGGAGCTCATCGGTGGCCAGGAGATGCCTCGAAATCCCCGATTGTGAATTTGAGCCATCTCCCATTTCTGTTGATAGCTCTTGCTCTTTTATGTTGCCCATCCCCAGTCCCTCAGGATCCTTGTCCATACGCTCATGCTCGAGGCCCCTCCTGTTTTTTCTTTGTTGGCAGTTCTTCTCGTGGCTGATCGTCTCATCTGTTTGCGCGAGTTTCCTTTTATTTCTATCAATACTGCTTTCAGGGTCGGCTTCAGTACCCGGTGGTTTGGTGGCGGAGTTGAACTCGATGGTGGGAGGCGGGGGAGAGGGGGGATCTTGCGATTCGGGCGGTGTAGGCGAGAGCGGGTAATAAGTATCGAGGGTAGCTTCGATGTCCGACTCGGAGTCTTCTTCAAGCGAGGCACGGAGTCTTGCCCTCAGTCTTTCTTTGTGGGCGCGCCGAATTCTGGGCGGCGTTCGGTCAATAGGCCATTCTTCTGCAGCTTCCACTCCATATCCTAGGCGGCGACGGCTCTGGCGCGTGATGAGCGCACTCAGCGAGTCCTCGAGCTCAGTAGCAAACGCGTCGGTCTCGGATCTGGTGGGAGGAAACACGGGCGTATGCGGTTGGGCTGCAAGATGTTGGCCTTGTGTTTCGACGACATCGGGGAGAGAACCATGGATCTGTTCGTGGAAGATGATCTGTCCTTGATTCCAGGCTGGTCGTGGTGCAAAGGCGAGTTCATTCGTTGGTGTTGTCATGTCTTGGCTGCAAGGAGCAAGGAAGCTGGGGCAAGTTTCTGAGGTGGGATTCCAGGTCGCTCGCTTACATAGCTTCACCCTGTGGACTGTTGTGGGGCCACTTGTCTGACCGATGCGATCTGTGAAGCTTTGACCACCTGTGTAGTCACCCCTCTTACTGAGCTGCCCCCCCCCCCCCGAGTCTGGAATCGTCGTGAGGTCAGAGTGTAATTGTGTCAAAGTGAGGAAGGGGTCACTCTAAAATGAGCTTTAGTCTTTGAGATATCTAAGCCTTCCCGAACCAATTTACAGAATGTGAGAAGTCCACAGACTATGATATGGTAATAGCTTTCTCTAACCCCCAATGACCCACCGAGTGTGAGTTACGCATCTATGCATCTAGCTGGGTCGCCGTCGTCCGCCTTTAGCCGTACTTCTGAATTTAGTCCAAGATATGTGCAAGTTCAAACTGGTTTAGCGGGACAATACGTGGACCATATAATGCATCTTGCTCGACACACGAGAGTCTCGCTTCTGGCAGGACATTGACTACCCCCTTCCTTTTCTGCACCCAATATCAGACAGTGGCGATCTGTGGCAAGGCGAACACAATCAAGCATGACAAGTGATTGGAGCTTCCCTTCGTTCCAGAGAAGTTCAATCATTCATTTCAAACAATACAGACCTCAGTCTTTCCGTATGCTGCCACACGCTCATCCCATTTCTTGACCACCTCGCCATACATCGCACCATGCATGTAGACCTGTCCTACTAATCTAAATCTCCCGCGTATTGCTGTAGGTCTGAGAATAAAAGGTACATCGGCAACAAACAAAATGGCGCAGACGTCTCCTTGCTCCGTGCAACTAGGACCAAGTCCAAAGTAACCCCCAACACTAGTAAAAAACCTCCTGTTGGTCCCGTATGTCTTGAAGTAGAAGCCGTAGTTACGTGTTCGAGATGATGCCAATAGCTGCTTGTCGTTATACATTGACGCAGTCGTACCTAATTTGCTCTCCAGCATTCCGGGTCTCCTGAGCGTACAATACTGCGTCAGGTCTTTCACCACCTCGCGGTATTCCAACTCGGTCGTTGTTTTGCTTTTGTGGTAGCACTTGAGGGTTGCTGCAAACGCGAATAGAGGAAGCTCGCCGTAGGCGTTGTGGGATTGCGCAGCGAGGTCCCAACATTCCTCTATCAAAGCTGCACATTCGTATTGAGGGTCCTCAAACCGGGGTTTCTTCATAGTTGGCGTGTGAGCCTCGATTGTATCAAACAGCAAGGCAGAGGCTACTAGTGTGTTTTGGGACACGCTCGCAACCGTCTGCCCTGTTAGGGGCGTTGATTTAACAAGGCTGGCATCGAAAGCTTCCCAAAAAGCAGTCGGCGCTCCGGGATTGTTGATGTGCCATTGCGGAATCCACGAGGGCTTCTCGTTTGTCAGCTCGATGTCCTCGGCCATATTCTGAACCTGAACGAGAAAATTTAGCGATGTTTCTGCAATTTTGGAGGCCAGCGAATGATGAAGTGTTTTCAGGTCGGTGTTGTAGTTTGCCTGAATTAGAGTTTCCTTCGTACCAGGCTGCAATGCCTTTGGATGTCCCAGAAACGCGAATACGTGATCCAGAGGATCCGTAGCATTCATCATTCTGGGAGCTTCCAGAACAAGTACGATGTCAATCTTGAAAACTTCGGTCATCCACTTAAAGCGTGACGACAAAACAGGACTTCGGCTGACCCAAGAGTTCTGCTTGTCGTAGGTATACCACACGTTGTGGAGGGCATAGTATGGTGAGCCAGCTATAACATCCTTGATGTCCTGACGAAGAACTGTGTTTAGGTTGCCGTGCACCATTGCATGGTGGATGAACTCTCCAATCTCGTGGAATTTGATTTGTGATGAGCCCCAGCATGCTGTGGCAATTGTAGCCAGACCGACTTCTTGCAAAATCCAAACTCTTGAGAACCATGCAAGCTGGAAGAGATTCTTAATGGCGTTCGCGACACTCGAAATGAGTATAGCAGGTAGTGTGCTCCGAAGGATCATCGTCGACCCGGATGATACAACAGAACTCCATTCAACTGAATGTCCTTCGCTCGGCATTGAGGACCAGGCCGTATCCGCACCATCTCGAATTGACTTGTTGACCTGAAGTAGCCCATTGAAAGCAATCTCAGCTACGCCGTCATCATCGTCGCCTAGCCAGACAACGACTTCTGCAGCTCTGTCGTATATTTGACCCATCTGGTTCACTTGAGATGACCTTTCCTTTTTGTCGGTTTGATTGATGCAGATTGCATCGGCCCAGGCAATCACCACATCGTCTGCGCTTCTTATGCGCCGAAGTCCCTCAAACAAATTCGCTGTGATTTTTCTCCGGAAGCCTGAGCAAGTGATGGATTCAACCTTTCCATGGTCTCCCCACACGTAGGAAATCGCCCTGTAGGGAGTGGCTGCATCAAGAGCTGTGCTGGCCATTTCGCAAACTAGGGGATCATCGAAACGACCAGGGAGGAGTTTGAGAATTCGAAACCAGCCATCTCTGGGCAGGGTGTCGTATTGATAAAGCCCCTCTGCCATGGCTACTGTTTCCATCTTTACAACAACACGATTTGGGGATGCTTCAAGCAATGGATTTGTGGATGCATGGATTTAGAAGAAAAGTCGAAGTCCAAATGTTCAGCTGAATGCATTCAGACAGATGCGTAGGGTGATGAAGGGTGGCGCAGTATGGTTACATTCCGGCAATTGTTGCACTCATGCGATCCACGAAAAGAGTTGTCTTGACATATCGCGAATCTTGCATCGATTAAGGAGCTGGATATTTCTAGCGTTGGCTCTTCAGAATGCCGCCAAAAGCCTTCCCACTTTATTTAGCAATTTAAGCCGACTAAGACGGTATCAGGCCCGCAGCGACAATACTTTTTACAGCCAGGGAACAGGCTTCCGGGTGTTAGGCAAGGGGGTGCCAGAAACCAGGCCCTTTATCCCGCCCGAACACGCTCTCTCTGAGGGCAGGGACAGAGTCCTGGCTCATGGTCATGGTCTCAGTCACGTAAATCTGACTGATTTTGAGGAAGGATGAGCCGACAATTTGAATGGAGTTGGGTAAAGAGGTGTGGTTGGCGTAAAATAGACAGTGAGCGTTCCTGAGCGCGGGTAAGGTGTGTAAGAATTGAAGATAGGATGCTGATAACCCATTCAGAACGTGATCGGAGCCAATATAGGGGTGACTACCCAGGTAGTAATGGTCTCCTTGCACAGAACGCACAGTACATACAGTACAGGGCGACGTGATTTCTCGTACACAGTTTGCCCAGGTGTGGCAAGGACTGGCACAGAGACTTCCTGTCAAATGTTAGTACACGAAAGTGAATCGCACATACAACTTTTTGCTGTCAGTTGGGATCGCATATCATCGACTTCGATTGACTTATACAGCATTCACTAAACCAAATCAGAAGGTAGTCGCAGTCACAGCCACAGCCGCAGCCGCAGCCACATCTAGGCTAGCTTCACCGAATTCCGCAATCCTACGTCGATGAATCAACGGGGTGGATGGTTTGATTGAGAATATGGCCATTTCATGGTGGGTTTGGCTGTAAAATGTAGGTGTCGATTGAACCAAAGCATAAATCAGTCTTGTAGCATTTTCTGTAGCATCTGCTGTAGCAATGGAGTTGTATCGATCGGCGAGAAATCAAGTCCGGTCGGATAATCAAGCCGCATGTACACACACAGATAATAGAATATCCACCGGAACCGCGTGCATCTGCAGCGACGTAGGCGAATGTCTCCGGATGCTGGTGGGGTGTCCCACAAGTCAGATTCGGCCTAGTCCGTATTCAGCAATGCTATCCGACATCCGACACTGCTGGCGTCTGCGGACGTACTCTACATATTGACCTGACCTCCAAATACCGCTATGCTCTGATCATTTTACTACCGAAACGAAAAAACGGAAAGTTCCACTCCAGATTTATCACCTAAGTCTGATTTCCATTAGAATCAGTCAAAATGAGCTATTTCGAGGACGTGAACACTGTCTCGAGGTTCATCTCACAGGAGGATATTCCTGACTTGCGCAAGATCAAGCCAGTCGACACAATCGTCTTGTGCGTGTGTTCAGTCCTGTTGAGCTCAGAAACTGTCCTCAAGATCATTCGTGAACGACCCAACATCACAAAATCACTCGTCCTGTGTGGCGGCATCGGACACTCCACCACGTACATTTACGAAGCCGTCGCCCGCCACCCCAAGTTCAAGGAGATTGCCCCCGAGATCCAGGGCCTGCCAGAGGCCCAAGTGCTCAGGGCCATATTCAACCGCTTCTTTGCTCCGAAGTTCACGGAAGAGCAGCCGCCTCCGCGGATCTTGCTCGAAGACCGTTCCACCACCTGCGCCACCAACGCCGTTGAGACTCGCAAGCTGCTCGAGGCAACCGGAGTGCCCACGCCTTCGTCGATCGTCGTCGTTCAGGATCCCACCATGGTCCGAAGAACAGTTGCCTGTTTTGAGAGGGTCTACGAGGACCTCCTCAACCCGCCAGAGTTCTTCGGCTGTCCTGTCTTCGTTCCGCTGGTCGGGTCGGACGTCGATGACAAGCTCGTCTACACGGCGCCGAATATAGCCCCAGAGTTGATGTGGGGTGTTGGCCGTTTTCTTGATCTGGTCATGGGCGAGATTCCGCGACTGAGAGACGACAAGAATGGGTACGGGCCGAACGGCAACCACTCTATTGTCCACGTCGATATACCGACGGAGGTCGAGGAGGCTTGGAGCAGGCTCGCTGAGAAGATCACAAATCGGCGGTACAACATGGTCTAGGCGGTGGGCCAATGGATCAGACATTTAGATAGATGGTAATAAGGTCAAATTCATGGGGTCGAGCAAAGTGATTTTAAATCATAAATGAGTTCCCTGCACCAAAAGATTGGAAGGAGAAAAGTTGTTACCTGCCTTGTCTTTGCAGTATCTGAAGGCGATGGCTTGGTTGTGCTGGATTCTGATCCTACCTGCTCTTGCAGCACATCATGTCTCCTAGGACGCTTCACACATCGCTCCCTTGTCCTTCATACAGGTCAGAGGGCGATGCTGGTGAGGACGGTACGTTGAGGATTGAAACACATTTTTTGTCCCTGGGAGGATAATTTGTAGTGTAAAACCCCATGAATTCAAGAATTTGCAAGCAACGCAAGTGCGACGACTAAATACAGCTTAATTCCATCATTCTAAACAATTGAAGCTTAACACGTACGCCGCGTTGTGATTTTGTTTGCCAACGTCGGCATCACATGCATACATTGATTCGACTTGCCCCCCCCCCCTTCCAATCTCGGCTGCTCCCAAGCTCCGGACCGCAGTCTGCGGCAGCCATATAGACGATGCTCAACAATTGTCACCCAGAGATAGAATACCCCATCGGCTATTGCGACTAAAGATGCGTGTAGACTGCATTCCCCTTACGTTTTGTTGTGTCTCCTGAACCCTTATCAAGAGCTTCTTCAAATTCATTCAGTCCCCTTTTGAGATCGGCGTGGATTTGTTGGTGCGGTCCGCTGAGACCGCTGGCAGCAGCTGCGGACCGTCATCCATCCTGTCGATACTAGCCCTACCCCTGAGCGGGTCACACAATTCTCGGCAAGTCATCATACAGTAGAGGACTGTCGTCAACTGTCGGTCATAATGGGCTTCCATGACCACGTAGAGGGTAGGCAAACGAAGCAGGATTTGAAATCCGACTGTCACGGTCTATTATAGAAAAGGTATTGAGGTATTAGATCTTTGGAGGACAATTTATACCAACATACCGTCTCTAGCGTCAGAGAAAGCGAAAGGAGGTTAATTTCATGACCACTTCCGATTTTGACACTCGCATGGGCTAGTGGGTGATGCATAGATACAAAGATCTTTCGACATCCCCCGAGATGCTCACCTTGGAAAAGCTTCAGCCTCGCGGACCGCGCTATCTCTACTACATTTTTTTCTAGTTCGCGAAAGATTGCTGAGAATTCAGAAGCAGTAGAGATCAGAGACCAACAACCGCGCCATTGATCCCATTTACACCACCAATGGCGCATTCTCGGGCAAAACACGCAATCTGCCTGCAGTAGTTCCTGGTCGAGTAGACGTGTAACCCGTATAGGAAACCTTGTCTGACTGGACTTCTACCCTTAAAAGCTCCTTAAGTCGCGCCGTTAACTTGCCCTTGACTTCATCACTGAGAATAGTCTCAAAAGACTCGAAAGGCCGTACATAGGACCGGGCGAAGTCGAGCAGAAGGACCGGCCGGGGACATTGCGATGTGTTAATGCCCGTGGCGTGCCACACCCGATTGTCGAAGAGCATGACCGTGCCAGCCTTGGCCTCGGCGGCGATGGATCCTTCCTTTTAGTCAGGCAACGTCAGCCAGGATTAGCAACTCCTTAACACACCTCTACGATCAGAAAGGGGCTGCAACTTCAATTGGGAACAGTTGTAGCTGGAGATACGTGCTTCAACGTACCACAGTGTTGATAGCAGGCATCACGTTCTTGTTGTGAGACCCGGGATACACGCGAGTGGCGCCCCTTTCCTCAGTGGTGTCTATCATGTACCACATGAAGGATAACCCGTAGGAGAAGGCTATTGTCTCTGGGTGCTTGTTCATCTGGTCTCTGTGCATGACCATCGCATTACTGCCTGGCTGGGAGATATTGGCGTTGAAGGATGAGACATGGGCAGCATTGCCGAGGTACCATGGGATGATCTCATCAATCAGTGGATGATTAAGCAGATCGAGGAACTCGTCGCCTTTGTTGACCAGATTCCTGCACCCAAATCGTTAGCTTCCGACCGACATGGAGACCTCTCGGCCCATCTAACCCGTCTTCGGAGTAGGTAAGGACAGGCTAAAGAAAAAACCTCACCAAACTCTTTGATTGGGCTTAAAGCCCGGCTTCATCTGGGACGTGGGATCGATGTGAGCGATGCCTGCCTTGCGCTCGCCTGCGGCCTGCTGGTCTAAGGCCGTCTTCACGATCTTTACCTGCTCCGGCGAGAGGGCGTTGGCTACAAACGCGTAACCCCACTCCAGGATATCACGCTTTATCTGTCGCACATCCTCGGTGGGCTTGGGTAGCCTCTCCGGATCCAACCGATCAGCAGTCGTTGCAGGTACAGCGCGGCCCATGGGCGCAAAGCAGGAACTAAGCTCGCCAATGTATCGACCGTACTTGGCGAATGCGCTGAACGGATGCTGCCGACCCTCGATTACATCCAGCACGTATTCGGGCATGATGGTCACTTTGGTGCCCGGCTCGACACCTTCAGGAATCGAGTCGAGCAACTTGGCTTCAGCCGCCCGAGAATCAATCAAGATTGGCAAGCTAGTGTGCTTAGAAGCATCTCCAAGCCGCAGCTCCACGAGATCACCTAGGCCGTTAAATGACTGGAGGCAGATGTCGAGTCAGCCCCAGAAGATGGACAAGGAAGTGCGCTGAGGCAATCAAGTCCCATTCAAACGTACTGGTAAGTTCTTCTTCACAAATTCATTAACGGCCGCGACATTGTTCTCGAAGACCGTCAGTGGGTCTCGTTTCGAGGGGCCGTATGGCTTGTCGTGAAACCCTAGCTCGGGGATGAATGTTTTCGTTTCAAGAATTGAAAGTGACATCTTCGGCGTTACCAGCGTGTTTCAGTAGATCAACAACAGAACCTCGGGATGACTGGGAGTTGTTGTGAGAGGCGCAGTGACAGCCCTTTGAACAAAGAGACATTTATATTTCTGTGGAGGAGCGAATACGGGATGAAGAGCTGCTCCTCGGCTTCGCTGTTCGCTCTCGCTTGCCCAGTCCATCTGTGTTACATTGTTTTATTAAAGAATGCTTGGCCGACAAACTTTATCAACCCCAAAAGTATGGTTGCCACTTCGCAGGTCTATCTCATATCCTCAATACATGTATGCCAAGAGATACCCTGGCTGTCTTAGATTATAACCGTGAACCTTATTAAGGGTTGGCTCGTGCCAGGGATGCGCTTCGAAACGAACTTTGGGTCCAATTTTCACGAAGCACCGCTCGATAGTGTGACGTACAAGGGGAATGTCGATACCGGAAGCTCGAGCATTAGGTCTCAGTTTCCCCATATGATTGATGACGGGCGCGTTTGGAATTTTGTCATTTTCATATTTTTATTGCCTTAATTCGTTCTCAAGCTGATAATTGATGACCGTGCGGGCTCTGTGAATCTGATGCTTTGCAACGATCTCTCCAACGCCAGACATGTATGGCTCTCAGGCTCCAGTGAAGTTGATGCCTTTGATTGCAGTGAGTTGTACTTACCGGTGGTTGTCTAAAGGGGAAGCCAGCAGCATTCAACTCTCCGTTGGTGTAAGGCCCCGGGTGTGGAGTCGCATACAGACCATTCTCGGTGTCGATTTCAAGCAGACGATTAAGATTGTGAGTGCCATTAATGAAATCTATCTAGGTTGGCGACGGCTGATGGTAGCCCCAGTGATAATAAAAGATACAGGGTTGAGTCTCTTAGCCTTCATCTTTTCCAAGATGTCCCCCCATACCTTAGGCACAGGGATGCGGAAAGGGTGTATATCGCCGCGGAATATGAAAATTCTCTGGGCATGAATGAGGAATTGCTGATACAGGCCACCTGGCTGCAGCTGGTCGAGCTCTATGACAAGCTGTTTGGTCACGTCCGCGACACTTTGCAAGAGATGCCACTGGATGCTATCATGGCCTTTCAAGGTCCCGTAGGAATATCTGGTGTTGCAGGGATGAGTCTGATGCCAGGGGACCTGACGATCACATGTGATCAAGCATCAGGTTGAAAACGTGGAGGTCCTTTTGGGCCTCCCGCTTGAGTATTGTGTTCTTCGTCGCAGTCATGCTGCAGTCGACAAGATCCAGTCTGCTGCTTTATTCTCACGGCAGGATGTGGAGCTAAGTGGATTACTGCAGACGGTCATGGTGGACCTGTCTCATGGTTCTGCCAAAGCCACCATCGCCTCATTAGAAGACAGGATCAAGGCAGTGCAGGGAGTCCTCGAGATGACATGATGACGCCGACATACCTTCTACATAAGCTGAGTTTTCAATCCGTCTATCATATAAGGCCACTGAGCTTTCCTTGGGAGTGGGTACACCCTTTTTTTCACTAGCATTGTGATCCAGATTCGGACGCCCTTACACCAACGGCTATGCGTTGGGTTTCTCCCGCGGGATTACAGGTAGGAAATTGAGAACTGGGAACCGTAATCTACAATCAGGTTTATAATAAAAGGCTTTTAATGATTTATCTTAATTCCCATCTTTTGTTAATTAAAAGTAACTTCTAAGGCTAAAAAGAGAATTCTTTTCGACCTAAGCTTTATCCAAGGCAGGATAATAAGTATTCTGTAACTAATCTTATACTTGGTACTTTAAATTTGCGAATAATGTATGCAGGCCTTGTAAATTTATCAAATCGAAGACTTTGTAAGAGAAATCCTCAGCGTGCCCTTTTTCAGCTGTAAGAAATGTCTATAGGCTCAGAAGGGCTTTGAAGCCTGAGTAACCGTTTCGTGCGACCTTCTGCGCGCGTAACGGAACGGTCCTAAGGTTCCGCGGAGGATTCCGTATAACAACTCACATTTTTCAAACAATTGAGAGGGTGGTGAACTGGTTCAAGGCCTCGTCCCATGGGACAAGTTGGACAAGTTACTTAGCAATCGCTTATGAATCGCCCCGTTGCGACCAGTTTACCTGATCAGTCGTAAGTCAGCAGCAATCAAACTCTCATGCTGTGGTGAGAGATGACCACGTAGAAGCCACTTTAATTGGGCTCTATCGCCATACCGGTCCACACGCATATTCTTCGCTTTTGCGCCTTCTAGGAATAGACATTGATCCGAGCCAACATCCCACCGTCCTCGGCCGTAATCCCAAAACGCATGGGCGCATCCGTCTTGGTTTTCAGGAGAGCCCCCATTTAGTGGCGCCATAATAGAAAGTGGGATATGCAAGCCACTTTGTCTGGATTTGCATCTTTCCGGAGTACCATAGATTGGCCTAGCAGGATGCCTAGGTAGCCACTGTTACTGTCAGCAGCCGTAAAGTCAGGCCACGTAGCGGTGGACATGTCCAAGCCGACTCGCGATACCACGGAGCAGCTGAACAGGGACGCAATTGCGACGGTAGCAGTTGCATGTACACACAAATCACCGATTCACCTCCTGCCTTTTGCACGAGATGACGCGATGCTGCAGGGAAATGAGGTTGTGCTGACTTTGTTTGCTTCAACTACAAAAGGCCGGTGTGTCTCAAGATCGATGAACGAGGTGAGTTTATCTCATCCTCAAACCTTCATCACTTCCTCCTACAACAGCTACTCCTGAGCAGACTTTGCCCCACACTTAAACACTACCACCATGCACTTCTCTACCGTCCTCGGCTTCCTATCCCTTGCGGCCGCCCTACCGGCCGCAGTCCCCGGTCGAGCCCTCCAACCTCGCCGTTCGTGACGACTCCTTGGTTACCGTACGCACCGCCGCAGCCATTGAAGATGCGATGGGGGCCGCAGTCCTTGCCGCTAGGGAAGATTTCGAGCGAGTTGTCCCCTGGCCCACTACGGCAGTAATTGGCGGCGGGCAAAGCTTCCAGTACAAGGCAGAGCCCCTGAGCAACGGCAACTTCAAGATCACCTTTTACAACAGCGCCTCTCTGGCAGGACTGAGCTTCAAGTACACCGTCTACGCGGGTGACGGGGTCCTGGCATCCGAGACTGTCCCGGCCGGAACCACTTCCAAGTTTGTTGAGGTGCAGCGCGTGGGAGACAGCTTCCGCATCGTCATCGTGCAGGTTTAGGATGAAGGATTTGTTGCTACAAGGAGACGAACGGCACGTTGGAATGGCGGACTGATGTTGAGCACTTCAGCAACTGTGACTTATGAATAAGAAAACCCAGGGAGGACGATCAGGGGTAGTTTGCACAACTCGTCAATCAACTCTATATTTCTGCCATATTCAGCCTCTAATTTTGTGAGATGTGTGACTTTTGAGCCTTTCACTTCACTCTTTGAACCTGAAAGTATGATGACATCGATGAGACCAAGTATAAGTCTCGAACTCTCGAAGACTTATGCCACTTTGGTACTCTCCGGGTTCTCGAGATTTTGAGAGGCTCTTTGGGCCACCCTGCGCTGCTGATCATGGGTTTGAGGTGCACTTTGGCATGAATCGAATTGAATATGAGTACTTCTAGAGTATAATACGTCGCTAAAGCAGGCAAGTCGTCGCTTGACCAGTTGACGTTCTTGCATGCTGGCTGGTTGTCAACTTGAACGTGTTCAGACAGCGCAAATATTTTACCCAAGCAATTCCACACGGACACCCAAGTCTCTGAATAGTTTTGCTTTGATCAAGCAGGTATGAGATCAGAGTAGACTATGTTCGATGGCCAGAGTCGATGATCTGCGTGGGATCATCGTGAACATCGGAGACCCTATCACTAATGCAAGCATGAGAGCAATGAATTCCCGATATATAGGATGTAAAGAATTATACTAACGCAGTCCCAGATTCACACTGTGGTGCAATCAGGAGTACCAATCGCCCTCGTCATCGTCAATCGACTCCCCTCTATCAGACTTGTCCAGCAATTCCTGAACGGTCCAAAGCTTGAAAGGAAAGCCTGGAACCGTGTTCGTGTTCTTGAATTCCTTTCTATGAAGCAAATGGGCTGCGCAAGCCTCGTAGTTCTCATAGGCATAAAGCTCAGGATCATGCTTCAGCAGCCATGCCCCTGTGAATTTGGCAATGCTCCGAGGGTTCGTGGCCGCCTCATCCCAGTTGGTGCGATGGAAAGCCTCCCTCGACTTGAAGCCTATCTTCTGAGCACAAGCTGTTCGTTCAAAGCTGAGACATTGTGGTTTAATAATTAGCAAAAGCGACTCAGATAGAGGAATTGTCATTAGCTCCCAGTGGAATTGACTCACCGGAGATGGTTGTGAACCTTGGTGGCGATTGGGGCAGACTCCTTGCCGCCCATCTTAAGGCAGGCTGCAAGAGAGAAGGCATCCTCAAGCGCGGTTGTGGCACCGAAGCCGGATGAGGGCAGGAACGAGTGTGCAGAATCGCCACATTGTACCACCCGGCCTCCATCAGAAACCCACTTTGGCTGGGGGTCACGGAAGCGCAACTTCCAGTCAGTGGCCTCACTGTTGGGCGTAGACTTGATAACCTCATGGACAATGGGTGCCCATCCCTGGACATACCGGAGCGCTCCTCTGGAGTCCACGACACGGTTCCAATCCTCGACAGCATAATCTTCGTCCCTATGCGTCAAGCCCCAGCTGAATTCCGTGGGCGACAAACCGATGAAGAAATGTGCTCCGGGACCGATATGCAGAGACGTCCATTCTGTCTTGCCTTGAAGAAACTCTGCAAGAGCAGGCGTCTCCAACGCCTTTTGAGTAGGGTAGCTAGTTCTGTATAGTGCAAAACCAGAGCTGATGGGCTTTTCCTTGGTACCGGTCACAAGGCTCCCTGACCTTGAACCAACGCCATCCGCCGCCACAACAACGTCAGAAGTGAGCCTGCGCCCATCAGAAAGGACGACACCACCGAACTATTCTGTCTCAAAGAACTCCTCAACCTCTTGCCCCGTTTCGATCGGGATGCCAACCTCGGTTGCGTAGTTCAGGAGCAGTTCGTAGAATTCCCTACGGCTGACCGATACCGTGGGTACGTCTTGGGAGCCGAGCTTGGTTCCGAACAGCTTCTGACCGCTGAACTTGAAAAACTGGAACTCGGCCGAGATAGCAACTTTCTTCAATCTGTCCATGAAACCAGGCCATTTGGATGGCGTATGCAGCCCAGGTGATTGAATGAAGAATATCTCGCCTGGAAATCAGATAGTTAATTTATTAGGCCTTATTTCTTAGCCGCCAAACACTTTCGATACTTACCGTAGTCTCCCGGCGCGGCACGCTTCTCCAAGACTTTGACAGTATGACCCTGGCGGTAAGCTTCGATGGAGAAGGCCAAACCAGCGATTCCAGCGCCAACAACCAGAACCGAGAGGCCTGAGTCGGGAAGACGTTCCATGGCGTCGGACTTCGGGTCGCTTGAGTGAATTCTTGAAAATGCAAGTTTATCGAGGAGGAAATTCAAGCTGCGAATGACATGCGATGAACAATCTTGCAAGGCTAGAGGCCATGTGATGATGTTGTGATTCCAAGAGAGCTCGCAGCTTCTCTTCGTACTTCGAAGGCCATCTTTAAGATGAATCCGTTCTCAACACTTCCTTGCTATTCTCTAGGTTCGGATTCTCGGACATTCATTCGATTTCGATTGAGCCGAACAACGAGGCAAAAACAGCTGGCTCAAATAAACTGTTGTTTTCCGCCTTTCGGAAGTGGGGATATGATGACCTAACGATCTGAACTGATCCAATCATGTCTGCAGTACAATCAACAGACGTGGGAAGAAAACGGGCAGTCGGTCTTGCAGTGATCCCGCAACCCCTCTTGTCGCGAATTGGGCATACGCGCGAGCTGCCGGGCACTACGGCAGGGGAGTGCGCACTCGGCAGATCCCCTATAAATTGAGTGCCGAGGGCTCGCCCACAGCGGAAGAGAACTTAGCCAGAACAACAACGTTTTTATCTACGCTCAGACTTCCGCTACGTATGATCTACACGTGTACGTTGTTTCATACTTCTAGAAGTCAAAAGTAGTTAAGGGTCTTCTATCACCTTTCAATATAATTCCATGCGATGTTCCCGAGCAGTCGGAAATGTATGCAAACTTACTCGCCGGTTGAAGCACATCACGCTTATTTCAGATGATGCAGCCTTGTCTCTATCATCCACCTATTCTCAAATAG
The DNA here is from genome assembly GCF_026229845.1 of Diaporthe amygdali. NCBI lineage: Eukaryota > Fungi > Ascomycota > Sordariomycetes > Diaporthales > Diaporthaceae > Diaporthe > Diaporthe amygdali. The sequence goes on from NW_026517039.1 coordinate 304,906, forward strand.
ACTGAGGTATCTATGGAAATTTTTAGCCAAGTACAGGGATGTTTTTGGCAAGATATTATTGCAAAGCAGAGGCAGGCGATACCATGCTATCACATGGTGTGGATCGTTGCAATTGATGGCTTATCTAATCACGATGGGATTCATCCTGTTATAAAGCCTTTGCATTTTCCCGTCCTCAGACCCAACAGGCCCCATCTATCATTCAACGTTTACAGGGTCAACCTCAATTCTGTATATGATTGCCATGTTGCCTAATCCTTGATCACTTTGATCACTTTGATCTGCAATTCGGCCTGCCTGCCTCAAAACCCAAGTCATCTCCATTCGATCGCTGAGGTCATAATGCCAACCGACCCGACGAAATCTCAAAACCAGCTTGTCCCTACACCGAAAGAAAAAGTCACTAAGAGCGGAGCCGAGTCGTCTCCAGCCACGGTTGCTGGCGCCATAAAGGCCGACAGCAAAATGTTGTAGTTCTATATTGATATGGTGGAAAAGCAGATCAAGGAAGAAATAAAATCGACCCGCCGACAAAACGCCCAAGTCTGCCTGGAATACGCCAGGCAGCACGGGTACCCGGCTCAGGGGTATCGCTTTCTGATCCACCAAGAAATAATGGAAGTTTTGACCGAAGATGAGTCCATGAAAAAATAAGAAGAGTTGGCAAGAGAAGTTGCTGGTTGTTTAAAAGATACTTACGGACTTGTATGTTGCTGGCCCTTTATCCATACACCCTGTTTATAATTTTGTATTTGTGCCTAATCTTGCTGACTTGATCCAGTATCCTCCCAGGACATTAAGCTCTGGAGCCATTGCTGGGCTCCTCTGAGGTAACATCAGTCAATTTAGTTACCAAGTAGGCGATAGGATATGATTCAGGGCCAAGATATGTTTAAACGAGAACTTGGGACTAAGATGGAACTCAATATAGTGACACCATGGTTTGTGTGAATCCATCATCGTCCTAAGGATATTGTTAATTCATTCACTCAAATGACAAGCCGATGGTAACATGATGTACACACAGTTCCGAGACGGCGAAACAAATGGCATGAAAAATGGTTGCTAGGGCTCAGATGTGCTTGTAATTGTCAAGGCAAGGAATTCGTTTCCCTGTCACCGCACCTTCAAGAAGATTGCGAATATGAAGAGCCCATGTGACGAGATGACTTGCCTACCGTATCTTCCGGGATCGCCACGAGAGAAAGCTACCTCTCGGCATCTATATCACCGCAAGCACAACGTGAAGGCCAAGGAGTAGTCAGAGCTCGTCCATCAACAGACCCTGGAAAGAGAGGCAATTGGGGGCGGGGAGCGGTCGACGAGGCCGAGCTGTCTACTGCTTAGGAGCCCGTGAACCAGATCAATCAATCGCCCCGATACTGGTCGCAGCATAAGGCTGGGATATGCAACGTGCAGCCGGTCAGGAAGATGCAGGGGCGGCCTCCCTATTTCTTCGATGCATGAACGGGCTGATGTGCTCAGAATTTGAGGCCGATGCCTAAATTTATTGTGGGTTTCAAGACGTTGCACAGCGTCGCCACCATACATGGAATTGTGAACTGCAGAAGGTATTGACGCATGCTTGAGAGTGACTTTTGTTGTGATCAGCCTTTGGGCCGTGCAGTGATCTCTTCGTACGCTGACGGATACAGAAATCAAGGGAGTCGTGATGCATAATTATCTTCAATTCTGAACTAATTCAACAATACGTTATTACAGATTCGACCTTCAAAAATATGAGTTACTGAACATTGAGTCGTTGTCAACAGGGATGCGTCAAGAGGCCACTACACTAATTGTATACAGTTCCGGCGGAACGTTACTTCCGATTACAGTTTAGCTCGACTGCCGTGTCTCGGATCAGAATTGCCCTTTCTAGTCCCGCCCGGAACAAACGCAGAGCATCGAAGATCGAGGTCTTCCATTACTCTTCCCGCCCGGCTCCGGTCATTCATTTCGTCTCCCTGTGTATTGCATCATTTTCTCTATATTTGCCGTTAGCAGACTGCTCAGAAAGGAATGGGTCCATCCAAGGCAGACTCGCAGCCACCGGCTCCTTTGGGACCCGTATTCGCATCCGGTTCACCACTGGCAGGATCCTTTCAAAAGAAGAGGGTGCCGAGCGCATGCCAGCGCTGCAGACAGCAAAAGCTCAAGGCAAGCATACTTCCGTTCAGTCTTAGCCCCATCTTCCAGTCCGGCAAGTCCTTTCCGTGACAGGAGGGCGAGAGGGGATCTTGACTGACCACGTGGGTCAAGCGTAGTGCGACGTCCAGCGCCCATGCACGCTCTGCTTGAGAGCCGGTGCAACCTGCTCTGCAGCCATAAGACCAACCGTGTGGAAGACTCATCAACCAGGTCAAAGTCCAAAGTCAAGTCGCGCCGAACGTGAAAGTCCGGCAGAACAGCCGGCAGCAAAACGGCCACGCCCTGCTTCCAATGTCGAGCACACTGCTCCATCTACAGTGTCTCCAATGGTCCTGCTGCCTGAGCGAAACAGCTCCGTAGGCATCAGCACACAGGACAGGCGAGAGGTATCCGAGGAACCATCGCCATCGCCGTCTTCGCCTCAAGCGACAGGCTCATCACCTTGGGTTTCAAGTTCCGCGGCCGTGCAGTTCATGGAAGAGGTAAGCAGTGCAGCGCAACCTTACGCCACAGCGCACACTTGATAATTCCAAGTGGGGTGTGAGCTCTCCGTGCATAGTTTTCTTACATGAACTCTGTTTTAGGCATTTCACCAACACGAAACCACTTCGCCAGGCGGGCCAGAGACTTCGGCCTTTTCCGCCAGCCACTGGACAAAAGAACACAATACACCCGCTGACACTGGTGGCACTGTGCAAGCATCTGATGATGTATTCCCTGATTTACCGGCTGAACAGATGCAGAAGGATCGTCACAACCCTAGTCAGAGCACTACAGGACAGCAGGTCAAAAGAGCCAGGCCTAGTCCTGCAGAGGCTGAACTCGTGGCCTTGCTGCCTTCACTCGCTCCCGCCGCTCTATTGGTGGACAACTATTTTGACAGAGTGCACTGGTTTATGCTAGTCTTCCATCAGAGTGATTTCAGAGAGCTATTCCGATGTCTGTATAGGGAACTCGACGAGCACCGTCGGCCGCAGCCCACCAGTGTTGGCCTAGGCTCTGTGGCTGTCTTTACGGCCGTCTGCGTCGTCAGTCTGCGGTATATCAACGGCCGGCAGAGGGCTAGGCTCATTGAGTGCGGCATCCAGCCAGACGTCCTGCAGCAACAGCTGCTGACGACGCTTCGGCTACGGCTCCTCGAGATCGTTTCGCGAGGGTGCATTGAGGCGGTGCAGGTTTGTGTCCTGCTGGGAAGCTTCCATCTGTACCACGGCGAGCCGGAGCTGGCTTGGCCGATCTGCGGGTGTGGTTTGCGCATCGCACAGGCGCTGAACTTGCACAGGCGGCGGCCCCAGGTTGGTGGCACTGGCCCGCCCGACCTTGATGACCCGGGGCAGCGCGCCGAGGAGACGCGCAAGAGGTGCTGGTGGGCCGTATACGAGATTGAGACGACCTGTTCAATGCTCTACGGCTTTCCGCTGAGTATCAATGACGATGACTGTGATGTCCAGCTTCTCAATCCCTATCCGCTGAGGTCGGGTGATGCTTCGTGGGATTCTGCTGTAAGGCAAGAAACAGGACAAGCAACGCTCCTCTCGTACAAACACGCCATGGCCCAGCTGGCCATCATCGTTAAGGCGGTGTTGACGGATCTGTATGGGCTGCGGCGGCGCCGTGTACCTACAAGCAGCAACTCTGGCGCGGCCGACAGGCAACGTTTGCAAGGTTTGATGACAAGTGTGACCAGTCTTGACAGGAGGCTCCGCGAGTGGCATGCGAGACTCCCGTTGCAGCTGCGCCCGTCCATCCTCACTGATGCTAAAGAAGCGTGCCTCGAGCCATTTCCGAATCTTAATGGCTCCGATAAGTTGTCTGAAAGGGCGCATCAACATCATCTCTTTCAGCTTCAAGCGCTCGCTCTCAAGGTAGCCTTCGAAAATGCCAAAATCTTGATCCACAGACGACTCCTCTCGTATCGAATGGTGGTCTCGCCAACAAAAAATAACAACACCGCCACATCGACCATCTCAGCAACCGCGGATACGTGGCAGTCCTCGATACAGGTCTGCCGCGAGGCCGCTCTGGAGATATCCAACATCGGCTCCTTGCCTGTCTTCCAGGGCGTCGCCGACACCTACGCCGTCTCCTTCGTGTCCCTGCACCTGCTTACAGCCGCGATTGTGCTGTCGATCCTAACAACGCTGACGCCCCTCACACAGGAGTCGCATGATTGTAAAATGGGTATTCGGCGGCTGATGGAAATGCAGTCACGCTTGAAGGCCAGGTCTATTGTTGCTGAGCAGGGGCTGGGCATCCTCAAGAAGCTCATGTCTCTGGTGCTGACAAAGGAGATGAAGGAGATGCTTGAGTTCCCCCGCTCTGGTGACGGGGCTGTTCCAGCGGTAGTAGCGGTCGAGAGAGGCGGTGATGATCACATCGATGGAGTGCCTCGGGATGATCCGAAGGAGCAGGCATCCGGTGTCGAGCGCCAAGCTGGGACGCAAGACGAGTCCTACCAGACGCGGTCGCACTCCCAGGGCCAACCTCACAATTCGGTTCCTTCGGATGCTGCCGCCATGGCCATGCCAGTAGCTGATTCCGGCGACATTGTGACTCCGGGCTTCAACTTCTACGAGGATCCGACTATAACCCAAGCGCTCTTGGACTTTGAGCAAGGTACGCCTCATCTCCCCCTTCCCCTGTCTCCCTCTCTCTGTGCGAAGCTCTCTTTACCCTTGATAGAAATAACCTTGGCTTATCTAATTTGATGATGCACAGCTATTATTTGCTTGCCCGATGAACCGACGGCTGGGACGTTATCGCTTGCGGATGCTGAGTATTCCACCAGCAGTTGCTTTAGCATTCAGGACCAAAGCTGGATATGGGACTCGAATCATTTCTCTCGATAAATGCTTAATGTGATTGAAAAGAGCCTACTCGATGGTCCCCTGGGTAAAAAGTTTGTACATGTCTAGAGACTATCAATTGTTTGACACGAGTGACTTTATACAGGCCTGTATCATCCTGGCACAGGTAATAGTACACGTCGGAAATCGGTAGGTAATTATACTGTCACGTTTCAGTGCACGCGTCAGCTTGGAAGAGGGTAAGCAACAAAGCTTCCAGATGTCTTACAGTTTCATTTTCACTTTCATGTTGCCCGAAGACTATAGAGGAGACATTCCTGTGCTAGTGTTATATGCAGGATGAGTGGCTGTGCAACACCTGCATACCAATGAGCCACCTCGCTCAATCTATCCCTGCCCACCGGTGGGCACAGTTGTGCTCTTGTTCCGAAGACGAGCCTTCGATGAATAAACAGCGTGGTCTGTCTTCAGTCCGCCTTTGGATTTCCCTCTCACCAACAGCTCCATCAATTTCTGCACGCCTTGAGAAATTAGCACGGAATGATGGCTGAAATTGTGGGCGGCATATCTGCCGGCATGGGAATTGCATCTTTTCTCTTACAAGTCGGAAATGGTATCAAAACCATACGAAGAGCGATGAGCTACAACCGCCATCAGGCTCCAGTGGACTTGGAATCCGTCGCAGCAGACCTTGAGATATTGCAGAAGGTGCTTAACGACATGAAAGACTCTCAGTACAACCTTCTAGTAGCCCTCGCAATCGAAAGCTGTCAACGGATGTTCACCGAGATTGAAACCGAACTAGACAAACTAGCGCAAGCTTTCGGACACAACAAGTCTCGAACGAGTCGAATAAAATCTTTGACGACGCAGCTGACTCTCAAGGCTGAAGATAATGTCAAGGATATAAGAAGGAAAGTGCAAGAGATCATGGAAAAATTGTTCTTGTAAGTGTTTAGTAGTGCATTCCCCGGTTTAGATGCTGCAGATGACTTTGGACCTAAATCTATTTCCAATCAAGGGCAAGCATTCTGTTAAACCAACTCGAGCTCAGTCAAGTCGGGCGAATAGGTCCGGTTCCGTATGTGACCGCTGGCACTATCTCCACCATAGAGCATACGCAGACTCGTGACGCTTCAGTTGCGCATCCGCCTTGCCCTGACAACCGACCGACCGTTCGCAGAAGGAGACTTGATGTTAGGATTGGCGAGGCCTGTTCACATAATCAGCTGTCTTATGTTTCAAGGCGGTTCTGGTGGCTGGAATTCACCCCTTCTATGGGCCTCCGGCATAAATGCAGCACTTGCTGCAGTACGAGATGCGAATGGAGCGCAAAGCTGCGGCTGGCTCTTACATGGATCAACATTCCCCACGCCGTGACCGTAGGCTTTGCTTTCATCCGCGACAACGGCCAATATGATCTCAAACCGGCACTGGCCATTCAACATGTTGTCAAAAACGTTTCACCGGGGTTTGAGGCGCTCTTCCTGTGTAGGCACTGCTTTATCAGTGTAGAAGAAACCAAGCAGAGGCTCCGAGATGTGTACCGGTCCAATCCTGTGCACTTCAAGCGTCACGTTAATCCGGCAGGAAAAAGCTACCTTCGAGTGAGTTGATGTCCTTGAGCATGCCTATGAAGCAATTCTAAACTTTGGCAGCATCTCATCAGTTCCCCATGGCAAGTCCAAAAGAACCAGTTTGAATTGCTGGATTTCTTCCTTTCGGAGCTCGGTATGGACTTTGCTGCTGAAGATCCTAAGTAAGTCTGCCCTTGTCATGGGGTACCGGAGAAAACTGAGGCTAAATGAGCGAAACTCCAGACTTCTGAACGACTGCTCGAACTGGATTGGCGAAGGTTGGCACCTGGATCTGCTCGAAACTATCCTCAACCACGGCTTTGCACCCGTTTCTATCGATCCTCCAGCCACGAATCAATGGCCAGAGCCATCCAGTCCCAATTGGAGATGGGAGTCGATCACTCCTGATCCTTTCTTCATCGATTACTTTGCCTTGATTGTGCGTCATGAGCCAGGATTTGCCGGAGTTACCGAGATGCAAGCAATCATCTTGGACGAATCAGCTTATCCAAGTCCAGAACAAAGGCTTCACAATCAAAGAGAGCCTCTTTTCACGGTAAACTTTCTGGGGCAATCCTCGTTGCATCTAGCGGTTGGCAACATACAGAACGTAACAATGCTGCTGGACCTGGGCCACGATTTGGACTCGACCGATAGGTGGGGGATAACACCCTTGATGTATGCCGCAGGTATGGGCTTTGAGGAAGTCGCCGTCCATCTCCTTCTGAAGAGAGCAAATCCTGGCCTACGAGACCACCGTTTCAACCGCACCTTTTTGGATTATGCCATCATTCGCGGCCATTGGAACTTGATTCATAAGACGCTCTCGGCTTTACAAGACATTTACCCACACAAAGTCTATCAAGTGTTTGTAAAACTTGTGGTATTCCGAGCAATGACATCAGGCCTCTTTGATGTTACGGAGGACACAAGACGGCAGCATGTGTCAAAGATTATTCGGCTCTGCGACGATGTCAATTTCTGTTTCAACGACTCTTCTCAATCTGTGACCGACAACAACCTGATGCACTACGCCGAGACAGTCGAGGAGGCAGAAGCTCTCGTGTGTCGTGGTTTTAACGGGTTCAACCAGCCCAACAGCGACGGGAGGCTCGCGATGCATTCTAAGATGCACAACAAAGCGTTGCTCAATTTTTTCGTTGATCATGGAACTGATATCAACCACGTGGACGCAACGGGTAGGACACTGCTCTTGGTTTTGTTATCAAGTCTCCAAGACTGCGGTACAAGAGAGTCGGTTACACTTCAACAGATACGATGCTGTCTCGAGCGAGGTGCAGATCATCGCTATTCTGACGATTGTAAATGCTCATGCAGCCCTCAAGGTTGCTCATCATCCGCTGTATTTGGAATCGACTTCGAGCGAGAATGGTCCCTGTATGCGCACAATCCAAACGCGAATTTGTTGTGTGCCTTTGAGTGGCAATCGATCCTACGAGAAGTCCATGGGGAGGACGCAGTGAAGGGATTCCTGTTGTCCTTCATTCGCAGGATTAAGTTCGACGAGCTGGGTATGACTCATGTCTGTTGCCACCGGGGCTTGGGATTTCCCTCGGAATCCAGGTTCGAGACATACCCGAAAGCTATGGGCGAAGAGGATATAGTCGACATCCTCGAGGAAGAGAGCGATTTTATTAATATACTTGATCAGGGAATGCGCGATTTGGCTTTGAAGCCGGTGAAAGACCTGCAAAAACAGCTTCTGGAGATTTTCAAAGATAGAAATGACGAGCACCTCAAGCAAATCGCGAAAGAGAGGACGGAAGATTCAAAGAGAACCGGCGAGGCACTGGAGGAGTTTCTTTCTGTACGTGATTGCTCTCGCCCTTTGATCGATGCTGAACACCACTAATTGACATGCAAAATATCAGTGGAAAGCAGATCATAAGAAAGATGAGCTCGTGCAAGAGATTCGGCTTCCCTCAAGATGTTGGCTGCTGGAGTCCTGCATGCCCCGATCATTGTCAGCGTATGATCTGTACCTTGACATAGCATACTCCAACGCAAATGATTCTGCCATAGAAATATCCAGGCAGAATTCACGGTATTCAAGGCGCATACATTTGATCAAGGAGATCATAGAAGTTTTCAGATTGTCCACTGCTGACACAACTGCATTAATACATGGCGAGATCACTCTGGCCGGACTGGGTCTGAACAAGCACACCGAAAAGCAAATCAAGGATCGGTTCAATGCGTTTCTTTAAGCTGGCGACCCTCAAAGTCGCATTGGAATCATTTTAGACCCCGCAGAGCAATCTGGGAAGCTGTTGAGATGCAGAAGTCAAGCGAAGACAAGTCTGAAAGCTTCCAAGCGATAGCAATTAAATACGCTATGGATGGGGGTCCGCGATTGTGATCATCTATGTAGAAATACTTGCGTACAATTTCAAACTCATTATAAATGCTTTTGAAACATATTCATTCGGGTTTCGTTGACGTTGTGTCAAAGTCAAAGTTGTCAGGATATCACGACCGAACAGGTGCTTGGTTTTGAAGTCGAAAAGGTTGCGCAAGGTACATGTAATGACGAAAAGCTTTTGCCTGCGCTTCGCCGTTGAGGTGCAACGAAAACTATAGTCAATCTACTCTGCTACAAATAATTTCACAGGCCTCAATCAGGTCGAAATTGATCAATATCAGGTATTCGATTTGATATACAGGGTCGTCGCCATCCTCGTGTATTTGTTCAGCTCGACGCCGTGCGAACCTGAATGTCTACGTGGCGACAATTGGTTCGGCTTGGTTCCGCAAGACTTTACACAGATTTCGGTGTGTGATGATCCCGTGGTACTGAGAATGTTGGAGGACAAAGTCAAAATTTCCGCCATATCAATCCGGTCGCGCTAGTCTCAATATGGTATGAGCTTCCACCGGGTTGAACGCCTGCGTGTTGTTGGCTTGACAAGGCTGAGCGAGGCTGGATGAAGTTTGACTATATAAGCCGTTTGAGCCGCGGATTTCGAATTGATTCTGTGAGTAGTCCAAGTTCGTCCATCATTCTCATTTTTTAACCTAAAGATTGTCAACCATCTATCTTCTCGAGCTGGCGGTCTACCAGAATACCAACAAAATGGCCGACAGCGACTCACCAAACACAATCACTGTGACCCTGAAACAGGTCGCCAAGATGATTGACCACTCACTCCTGCATCCGACCATGACCGATGCCGACATCGATGCCGGTCTCACAATAGCAAAGGAATACGGCGTAGCCACCGCCTGCGTGAAGCCATACCTCATCCCCCGCGCAAAAAAGGCTCTCGAGGGCACCGACGTGCTTGTCTGCCCTGTGATTGGCTTCCCTCACGGTAACAGTACGACCGAAGTCAAGGTCTTCGAGGCGACCAAGGCCGCGGAGGCGGGCGGAAAGGAGATTGACATGGTGATCAACATCGGCAAGGCCCTGGGCGGCGACTGGGCGTACGTCGGCCACGAGATCAAGCAGATCAACGACGCGGTCGTGCGCCACGGTGCCACGCTCAAGGTCATCTTTGAGAACGACTTCCTGGAGGAACAGCACATCGTCCGCCTGTGCGAGATCTGCTCCGAGATTGGCGTCGCCTTCGTCAAGACCTCGACGGGCTACGGCTTCGTCAAGCAGCCAAGCGGGCTGTACACATACGCTGGGGCTACCGTCCCGCACCTTAAGCTCATGCGCAAACACTCCAAGCCCAAGGTTCAGATCAAGGCTGCCGGTGGCGTCCGGAGTCTCGATGACCTGCTGCACGTAATGTCGCTTGGAGTTACGCGGATTGGTGCGACCGCTACGGTGGCGATTATGAAGGAGGCTGTCGCGAGAGGTATCACAGACAAGCCAACTACTATCAACTTTAAGCCAATAGCTAGCACTGCCCCTGGCGGTTACTGAAGGGAACCAAAAGTGCAGTTGTACCATGGACAGCATGGCAGGATCAAATAGGCTACAGGAAGATGCTAAGGAACGATGTCTTGCAGGCTTGAAGGGTCCGCGAGTATGGCAAAAGAGGGAAAATGCAGAAATCATCTGGACTGACATTTCATAATCCAAGAGCCCATAATCATAGGCGTCAAGTTAAAAGACAAGACATACACAAAGTCGCCGACATATCTATACCAATGGTTCGCAATAACAAAGTATGGGCAGTGTTAAGGTGCCCTTCCTTTGAGGGAGGCTCAGGCACCGAGACGAAGCCTTTCGCTTGCTGGGAATGATTTATAGACGTTTTAGTGATTTAGAAAAGTTTCAAAGCGAATGAGACGCTCACTGTAATTCAAAGGACTATCTGAGTGTATACTTTCGTCACCAATAGATAAATGCAAGGCCTCTACCGACGCATTGCCGCAGCAAAGTACCGGTCGCCGCAGAGACAAACCTATTCCTAAAAGAATGACCATGTGCCGCCAATACAGCTCGATCGACAATACAAGGATACCAAAGAGGATCAGAGGGGTTGTACACGTGGTCTGGTTCTAGAGCATCGAACATTGTTTATGGATAAACGCGTTCAGACGAACCCCTGGGGTAATACAACCATGTATGCACGGTGGGGCCGATGGGAAAGCCACGGATGGGGCCGCGTGCGGGGCCGAAAATGCAGCCGACACTAATACCCCGGATTCGAGAATGTGGAGTGTGAAATTGGCTGTAATGCCTTTCTCATACTGCGGGAAGATATTTCGATGTTGGCCTTCATGGGGTAGTAGCGTGACGTACGGAATGATGAACAGTACGCGCGGCCTGATTTGGAGGTTGAGGTATAAAGTATGTGCTTTTTCACGGACAAAAACGTCCACTAGGAGTTTTCTGCCAGAAGGTTGTACAGCCTCACCTGGTATCAGTCAGCAACGTCGCTTTTGCCTTTAGTCAGTATTCCAGAATGTACGCACCAAGTCTACTCAGAATGCTTCACCTATCCCTGGGCCTGTCGGCTGCCATGTTGGCGGTGGGTGGAGCGTCTCAGCAGGTGCCTGCTGCCGCCGCCTTGGTCCACAGCAGAGCGGCAGCGGCGAACACGACAGACTGCTCCCGCGAGTGCATGACAACTATCGTCACCCAGATCCTAGACTCCATGGTGTCCCACGACCCGTATAGCTTGCCCCTGGCATCGATCTATAAGGCGACTGAAAATTCGCACCCGGCGGCGCTCAGCATGATGACTTCGTGGCGTACTATTACCAAGGCCGGCGCACCGAGCCTGCTGGCGATCGACACCACGAATGGCACGGCGTACTTCTCCCTGGACATCAGCGAAGGCAATGACGCGACGGAAGCCGTCCTGCGAGGCCGGATCGCGGTGGTCGACCAGCAGATCACCGAGCTTGAGTTGTTCATCAATCGCAATCGAGGCGACCACGGCTTCTCCTTCTCAGCTGAAGAACTTCCGGCAAACTACGAGGTGCTGATGAACCCGCCTGCCAATCGTACCAAGGCGAGCCGTGAAACTTTATACGCCCTGAGCGAATCCCTCTTTGCTGAGTCCAGCGACTTCGCAGTCACCGTCAGTGACGACTGCCAGTTCACCGAGCTAGGCTGGAAAGTCATCGATACCGGGACTTACGAGAACGCCTCCAGCGACCCACTTGGTTGCACATGGCCGGACGATCATCCCACCGATGCGAACGCTCGAGTGGCTCTGGTTGTCGACGAGGAGTTAGGCTTTGTTGTGACTAGTGGTGTTATTCCGGGCACGGTCTTCCCCTACGCTAAGAATGTATCGGCCTTCATCCCAAACAAGATGACCGCGGCACAGGAAGCGCAGGAGGAATACTATGAGGCGATGAAAGCCCTTGGTACCATCAAAATGGTGGCTCCCTTCGGCGGCACTGGTGACACCCTCGAAGTGCTCCAGTATTACAACGACGAGCTCCAGGCTATGCAGATCAACGTCTATGTGAGCGGCCCGAATATGACCTCTGCCTGGTTGTAATTTCGCGAGTATCTAATTCGCTGTTGGCTATGAACTCCTGTACTGGCATGATTGGTCTCACGGAGGGATATCAGCATAATTATACCAGCTTCGGGGGTTTTTATTCCATTAATCTTGTACAATCTATCACACTAAAATCAGATATGTACCTTGATTGAATTACGCTTAATATCATGAGGTCTTCTGTTAAACATTGGTGATGTTGATGAGCAGCCCGTTATTGGGTGCAATTTGATACAGAGTTGTAGAGATTCTCTTTCACAAGAATGAACCCTACAAGGTACAAAAATACAAGACAAATTGGCAGCCAAATCCGGATGCCGCAACATCCCGAGACCGTTCCGTATAATACCGCACAAATGATAACGTTGTTATCTCGTGTATTCAGCTGGGTGTGGGCACTTACCTGAGCCGGGATCGTGACAAGTACACCGTCAAGCGCACGCCAACGAAATGTTAACTTGGACGGGGACGATTTCTTTGCATCTAATTGGGCGATTCTACACACCTAGAAAATATTTTCAAGCCTTCCGCGTTCGCTTTTGTACCTATTTCTATGTTTTTGCCAATTCCCTGCCGACAACCCATCCATATGTTGCTCCGAGCCTTCCGGTCTAACCCCATACGAGTCTGAATAGCAGCCATTTCAAAGAAGGACGCGCTGCCACCACTCGCCACGTGGTTCAAGAGTATTGTAAACCCATTGATCTTCTACGGCAGACATTGTAAGTCTATGGCGGATCTGTTCCAGGTTTCAGACGTCTATCAAAAAGTCACGTACGCCGAGGATGAGCGGGTCGGACGGGTCAAAGAAGCGCGCACTATATGAAAGCGCAGCCTGTTGGCCTTGTATGCGAACATAGTCAATTCACAATACATCAAATCATCTGAAGTCGATTCAGACCAACCATACACCTTAGAACATTTCGAACAAAAACTCAGACACGATGCACGCCAAGGTCTTCGTCATCATCGCAACTGCGCTGCTCGCTGGCTCAGCCCAGGCCAGGCTCACGTTTAACACCTGCTGCTGTTACAACAACAGCAACAATAGAGACCCCAGAATCCAATGCACCGTCGAGGCTTGGGGCCCCAATTGCCCGGCCGGCGAGTACGCCTGCAGGGCTCACAACAGCCACTTGTAGGCAGGCTAGCGGGGTGCCGTCCTGCCATCAATTGTGGCAACGGGCGGTATGAGGGCCAGCAACAGTTTTCGGGCATGTGGCGTGAATAGATTCATCGTACTGCACAGTGGCTGCCTTGACATGCATCCCTGCCCCACCAGAACTGTTCTCTTCCCAGGCCACCATCGCACTGGAGAACAGCTGTAGCTAGAAAGTGCGAAAAATATGATTTGCTCTTTCCTTGGCTCCGGTTTTCCACTACTCATATAAAATCTTGCCGTAGTGACATACCTGATCTATTTCGGGAGAAACCAAGACCATTTTCTATAGGCCTACCACTTCATATGGTTAAGCCTTTTGAGAATAAAGATGGGTATAATCATGGTACACCACGTTGCTCATAATGCGGCGTTTGGAAAGTAGGTTTCGAATTATCGAAGACAGACTTATAGGGCAGCTTCAAATAATGCATTGTCATTGGAAATGAGTATTCAAACTAACTGGAAACATGTTAGAGAGTATATATAGATCCAAGATGCGGCACCGAGATGAATCCAGGGGTCGAAGAGATGCGCTGAGCAATCTAGATCCCCAGCCACATCGACGACCATAACTTTCAGTGTCATCTCCGCCATCTGTCACGAGTTTTGCTCCGGAAAACTTTTCACTTAGACAAGCACAATGTTCAAATCTCGGAGCTAGAATTTGGCGAAGAGCACTTTGTCTAGACAATCTATGCATGATTGCGGAGCATCAATCTACAGCGTCAATCACCAGCCTGTTATTCCCTTCACTCCTTCTCCCCAACCTGCGCCTCAGCCTCCGCCAGCAATTTCTCAAGTCTCGCCTCATTCCTCGGCACACAGAGAACCTCGTAATTGTGCGGCGCCATGATCAGGTCCCGCGGGTTCTTAAACCCGCGGGCTGGGTCAACTTCCGCGGCGGCCACGCCGGGCGGCTGTTCGAGCCGGAAGCTGGCCAGCAGCCGCATGAAGATCAGGTATACCTCTCTCGCAGCCAGGAGGTGGCCTGCACACATCCGATAGCCCAGGCCGAAGGTGAAGAGCGGCGCGTCGGGCTTCTCGAGCCAGCGTTCTGGCCGAAAAACGTCTGGGTCTTCCCAGAGGTCGTTGTCTGTTTTTCATGGGTTAGTCGGTGATATCTAGAATACTGCTGTGATGACAACTGTAGTGTAGGGGACGTGGGAGAAATAGATATACTCACCGTAGTTACATGCCCAAGCGTTCATATAAACCGTTGTTCCCTTCGGTATCCTCATGCCCTCATACTCGACATCCCGAATGCTCTCCCGCGGCAAGTTAAGCGGGATAACAGTGAAATATCGCAGCGCCTCCCGCGACAGCGCATTGATATACGCACACTTCTGCTCGTCCGCCGCATCAGGCAGCGGGTCAACATCCTCGCCCTTCTCGCCCGCGAGGCCCTGGAAGTCCCTGATGGCCGCAAAGGCCCTGTCCTGGATCTCCGGGTGCTGCGCAAAGTAGCCCATGCTCCACTGGACGGTGGTGCTGACGGTCTCGAAGCCGCCGCCGAGCATGCTGAGGCTGATGGAGGTGAGCTCGACCTCGGTGAGGGCGGCCTCCTTGTACTTGATGACGTTGGCCTGGATGCAGGGCTTGTTGGTGCCCTTGTCGACCTTGGCCTTGAGGTCGCTGTTGAAGCGGTGCAGGTACGCGTCGCGCCGGTCGCGCATCTCGCGCGCCTTGGCGCTCGTCGCGTTGATCGGGTTGAGCCGCAGCAGCGGGATGTAGTCCTGCAGGTTGCCCGTCGTGCTGCGGAAGCGGTTCAGCTCCTCCTCTACCGCGACGATCTCGCTGAACATCGGGTCCTCGACGCTGGGAATGCGCACGCCCCAGTTGATGGTCACCGCGAGGCTTAGGGATAGCCGTTGAATGAAGGGCAAGGGGTCAATGGGTTTCGAGCCGGCCTTCCCGTACTCGAGCAGGTCTCGCACAAAGGTCCGCGACTCGATGTCCAGGTATGGCACGTAGCTGGCGATGGCGGGCCTGTTGACTGCCACAGCGACGCCCTTCTTGCGGCGTTTGAGGGAGTCATCATAAGGCGATGTGCCGATAGTCAGGCCGGCAGTGCTGGATGCCACCTGGGAGATGTCAGTTCAGCTCAAGCTCAAGTCGAATATCACTATCTGCTGTAGGCAAGTAGGTAAGGTGACCCACCTTGTGAAACGTATAAGTGACAGGCCTCGAGCTCAGCGCCTGGCTCTGTCCCACCCACAGGTACTTGGTCGCCTTGGCACTGTTGACAACTACTACAGGCACATTCCCCATCTGCACCTGGTACACATCGCCGTACTTCCGGGACCACTCGCGGTACTGTGCCGAGGCATTAGAGCGGATCGACCATAAATTTCCGATGAGCGGCAGCCCGGGGGGGCCCGCCATCCCAGGGACACGAGCCTGGTAGCGGACAACCTCATTAATTACGACGTAGGAGATGAGTGTGAGGATGAACGCGGCCAAGGTCGTCTGGATAGGGTGCGTGGCCAGGCGCTCTTGCAGAGCCGGAAGAAGCTGGTGGAGGAACATGGTCGTCGTCGTCAGGTCTTTGGGGTCTCGTCTCGCTGTTTGCTGTGTCCTCGATGTCTTCCAGCTCGATGGCTGGCGGACTGAGACGAGCCTGGCTTATGTATATATGCCTTGAGGTGTGACAGATGCTTCCAAATATCCTCTATAAATACCACGTCAGCAGCAGCAAAGCTTAATTATGCCGTCACAAGGAAGATATACGGCCCTCTTCGGACTCCGCATATCATCGGGGCCGGCCCCCCCGCGCCTCGGCGTGAACTCGCCTGGAACTCGCTCCTTTCGACGCCGGGGGGACCCATGCAGGCCGAAATCTAAAGAGGTTACTCCGCCAGATCTACCCCAGACCACCCCAGACCAAGGACAGAGATGCTGCGGAGTCAGGCGCTGGCAGTAGCTCATGCGGGGAGAGCCAGCCTCTGACCACCCTCTCCGGCAGTCGATCCTCGCGGTTCGGCCCTGCTGAGTAACAGGACGAAGGCCAATGGTCGAGCAGCTGGACGACTCCAACGCTGCTATCGTCGGAGATGCCTACAGAGGTGACGCGTCTGAGTGTCGTGCAAAACGGTTGTGGGTCACACGTGAAGGATGAAAAGAAATGCAGTCTATTCGGGGTATTGTCGAACACGTTTATGTTAAGCACGCTGTTGCTCGTACAAGACTCCGTCCGCGTATACGCATAATGCTGCTGCTATCCGATGCCATCAAACAGAAACTCGACTATCCCACATCTCCACGCGGTTGTCGTTTTATTTCTTGACACTCACGTTCATTAGCCTAGGGTCCTGACCATCCTTGTCAGCTTTCTTCGGGTGCAGTGGTAACAGCTTCTTCCCTGCCCTGAAGAAGCCGAGCTTGCGCTCACCACCATCGTGGCCGTTGTCGTCGTCACCTTCTTTCTCCTGGTGCTGTTCAGGCGGATTAGCGCTTGAAGCCTCCTCCTCAGCCTGCTTCTGCAGGATGGCAGACTCACTGGCCTTGCCGGCCCTGGCTTCCCGGACAGGCGCATATGCAGCCTCAAGCAGCTGCTCCTCCGACGCTGATGCCCCACTGGCCTCGTCAGGGTTGGCCGTGCGACCTCTCGTTGCCTCTACCTTCTTTTCGTGCTCCGAAAGCTCTTCTGCACTGGAAGCGTTGCCAGAGCTCTCCTGAGGCTTCGCCTGGGTTGGGGGCAGCTTCGCCGAGTCGCTGTCCTTCAGCTCTTGGCCTGATGGATCACTACTCTTCACAGCACTCAGCGACTCCTCGTCACTATCCTTGCCATTCCCAGCGGTTCCCTTGCTGCCTTCACCCTCCGTGCTCTTCACACTGCTGGCCTTACTAACAGACGCACTCGCCGAGGTCTCGGCCCTCAAACCCAGTTTCCGGTCCGCACCAGGGTCTTCGCCTTGCGCGCCCTTCCAGTCTGCAGGCCTCATCTCCGGCACAGGGCTTCCCTCGCCTGGCTCCTTGACTTCCAGAAGGGGCCCACTGGTGCCGACGACCCTCCAGACCACACTGATGCGGTCCGCTGCCCTGGTGCCCTTCCGGCTCGAGCCCTTGATGCCGTCCATCTTGTCCCAGTCTATAGCAAACACGCCCGACTCGTCGGCCCGGCCGTCCTTTTCTGGCCCGCCGCCCTCGAAGAAGACGTTGAACCACACGTGCGCCACCGCCGTGACCATCGTCAGCCCCAGCGACGCGGGGGCGCGGTTACGCCGCTCGAGAGAGATGTTCACGTCCGAGTTGGAGATGCGGACCGGGGACGTGGGCTTGAAAATGACAGCCATGCCTCCGGGCTCGTTGGTATCGGCAAATGTGGCTGCGTGAGACAGAGATGGCTGTGATGCGTTGTTGTTGGGGACGTTAAGGCTGGAGCCGGAAGGAGAGGAAGTGCCTGAAGCGTTGGCAAAGTCAGCAGGATTGATGGTCTTGCTCTTAGCATTGGCGCTTATCTTCTTCACGCTGGAGTTGCGAGCGGGACTGCCGGAGAGCAGCTGACTTTTCCGTGAGCCTTTCTTAGATTTGCTTCGCGACGGCGAGGAATCCTTGCTGGCGTTGTTGCTGCTAGCAGAGTCGGTGCCCTTCTTATCGCCATCGCCTCCGACGATCTCGTTGTAGTCAGCCTCTTCGTAGATCTTCTCGTCGTCCTCGTTGACAGGACTGAACGCATCTCCCAAAAGGTCCATCATTCCGCCTCCACCCGGGGCGTCGCCCTGTACCACAAAGCGCTCCTCTTTCTTGAACGTGTGCAGCACCTTGATCTTCTTGCCTTCGTCCGCGAAGCCTTCGACATTAACCTTGACTCCATGGCGAAGACCCCAGACATGTACTTCCAGAATCTCGACCTCCCTGTCGACGTACTTCTTGCCGCCCTTTGTCCACCGGTCAGCATAGCTGATCCACCGGAGCTGGGACGGTATCGACACGCCGGCGCCAAATGTTGGCCGCATTCGTCTCTCGGTGAAGCGCGCCAGTGCGTCCTCTGCCTTCCAGCCGCACTCGGATATCAGGTACGAGCAGGTCATGCTGCCCGACCTCCCCTTGCCGGCTTTGCAGTGCACGACAACGACCCTTTTGCCTTTGCCAGTGCTTTTCCCCACCTCTTTGCCCTTGTCATCCTTTCCACCCTGCTTGGTATCAGATGATGCAAGATCCTCCTCGTGCAACCAGCTCCTCATACTCGCCATGATCATTGGCACCATCCTGAACGGCGGCGGATGGTGATCAGGCCAGGGGTAGTGACGGATTCGACCGTAGACTGCCTCATCAGGGTATCCCGTCCCTTCGGCGCGGAACTCCCATATTGCCCAGTTGTCTGGATGTTTGGCATCGAGAAAGGCGACGAGGCGGTCGAGGGGGTTGCGGTAGGCTCGTTGGGGATATGTCTGGCTCGGCCCAGATCTGTTCGGAAGCAATCAGCTGTCAGTATGTGTGAATCTCATGATGCGGCTGCAGAAGCAATGCGTCGAGGCCCAGCAGCGGGAAAGTTAGAGCTCACGTTACAATGATGTCGTCAGTCACGTAGCAGAGGTCCAAACCCGTCTCGGCGTGTTTGGCTCTAGGGCCTGCGACGATCTGCCGCAACAGAGAGGCCATATTTCTATGGATATACTAAATCCACGTGGTGCGTGATCCGTGACGAGATCTGAGATATTTCGCAGGAGGAAAACAGGATGATGCCTTAGGTCACAATAGGAAAGTAATGAGACGAGAGCGTAGGGTTGACCTGCAGCGTCCCTCAAGAGCGAACTCAGAGTAGACGCCTGCAACAGCCGACAGACGATCAGTTCAAGAAAAGACAGATCCTTGGCAAGTCACAGAGAGGTAAAGTCCACTTAATCTGTCGAGGTGGTGGACGGCCTGCAGAAAGGTTGACGCGAGAGTTCAGCCGGGCTGTAGGGTGAAAGCTTGGTTCAGGAGAAGCTTCGCTGTGGTCGTGTGCAGAGGCAGCCCAAAGGCGTGAGTGCATGAGAGAACAATGACAGCTACGTCATGGC
This sequence comes from Diaporthe amygdali, assembly GCF_026229845.1. NCBI lineage: Eukaryota > Fungi > Ascomycota > Sordariomycetes > Diaporthales > Diaporthaceae > Diaporthe > Diaporthe amygdali. The sequence goes on from NW_026517039.1 coordinate 324,538, forward strand.
CTGCCTGACGTCTTATTTGGTGGGAATCGGTGGGGGCCTAGAGCTCGACTCGACCGGAGCTTCCCACCTTCTGGGTCGCTAGCCGCCGATCTTGGGGGGACTGGGGGATCTGATCAGGGTCTGGCCTGGGCCTCACGAACTGCTCCGAGAGATGAAATCCAATGCGTCGCAACGTTGAGTTTTGGAGCACGTCGCCAAACAAAGGCATCTCGATGGTCACGGTCGATCATAACATTTTCTAAGTAAGCGTTGCTTCCAAAGCTGAAAGACCATACTCCCCAAGTCCTACCGTAAACAAAAACAGCAACAAAAGTCTACCGTAAAAGAAAACACGGAGCAGGCCTCAGTCACCCATGAACTCCCCAGTATGCCCGCTCATGCGAACCAGCAGACCTGTGGCCTCCTCCTCCTCCTGCCGTTTCATTATAATGGAGCCATCCGCACTGACCTGACACTCCCCAGTCCTTCGTTTCTTATTTCCATCGACCCGAGGTGAGGGTGAGCCCTCACCCCAACCTCGCACTTCTTCTCAAGCCTATACTCGTGATGTCGTAGTCCAGGGAGCTGAGAGCTTAGGCTTAATTTGATCCAATTGAGTCTAAGCGTGCCGCTCTCGTTGGCAGGCGCCCAGCACTTGACATCCTGCTACTGCCTTTACTATCCCAGCACGTATTGGCGTGTTTCGACACCCGTGAACAATGCAATCTACGAGGTCTTCTTGGGAACAGCAGCGCCGCTAGTGTACTTGCTGAGATCAGTGACCGAGTGGAATGACCTGGCGCCTCCCTTGACGCCATCCCAGACCTGTCGGGCAGCTGGTGGGGTGCCTTGGGCTCCCACGAGGTTGTCCACTCTGGCCTCGAGTCTGGCGAACGAGCCCTGCACGTGGGTGCTGTTGTTAATGCGCGCCCGCAGGAAGGCTGTGTAGATGACCAGGAGGATCCAGCTTCTACGCTGGAACAGGATGGCGCTGAGCAGGAGGCGGCCCCACAGCGCAATCTCCAGGCCAGAGACAATGGACATGGACGTGTCGTAGTACTCCTTGACGAAGGAGCCAATGGCATCGGCGATGGGGTGGGTGTTGTACTGAGGCTTCGCGCTGGGAGAGGCACCAGCGGCAGGTGCAGCCTGAGTGGGCGGGATGATGGTCGGGATCACGGTGGAGCGCGTGTAGGTTGCAAAGTGGAAAATGGAGTAGACGCTGTAGGGCAGCAGGGCGATTGGGTACTGAGGGGCGAAAAGCCACACAAGCGCCAGAACTGTGAGGGATTTGCGAGTTAGCCGGATGTCCTGATCAAGCCAAGGGCACTGCGAGCATGGACCAGGGGACCTAGGAGGACGCACGGAAATATTGGACGTTCTCGTCAGCGATCAGGGAGACAGCAACCTGGGGTGAGAGCTTCATGCCAGCCTTTGCGCGAGCGCGCAGGGTCTTGTAGACGACGATGCCATAGGTGAGCATGGCGGCGACAAAGGCGAGGCGGTAGGAGAACTGGGCCATCCGGGTGTAATAATTCATGCGGATCCATGATAGCGAGTACCGCAGGACGGAGAGGATCAGCGTAAGATGTCTGTGATAGCAGATACATGGTTAGCAGCCGACTCATTCAAACCAGTCGCAGCTGTCTCAGACTCGAGCCCTTCTCCTCACGACTCGGCAGTTGCCCTCGAGACCATCCTATGTCTCGCCTGGGAGGCAGCTGTCCATATCGGCAGTGACGTGGGGCGGGGACGAAGCTCTCCCAACTGGCAACAGGCAATAGGGAGAAAATCTTCAGGTGGAACAGACGACATACCCAACAAACCAGGCAACTATTGAAGCACGAGAAAATCAGTATCGGTCGTAGTCATTGAGCTGGCCAGAACGGGCGGCCTCCCCGAATGATCAACGTACATTGCAGAGTCTGGGCGACAGCAGCCAGGCGCTGTGGGAGAGGCATGCTCGCCGGAGGTGGGGGAGCCATTTTGAGGGAGGTTGGGATCAATCGACCGATAAAGCAGTTCAGTCAGTAAGTCAATGTCGCAGTCAGTCGATGTCGCAAGGGGTGGTGGTTGAAGTGTGGTCGATGCTGTCACCAGAGTGCTTGTCGGCGCAGGAACAAAGCAAGGAAGCTTAAGACGTGGTCTTGTGCGTGGTGGAAGGCGGGAGAAGGTCCTGGGATCCAAGCTGGGAAAGTTGGCTATGACACCAGTGGCTGGCTGGTGACGAAAGGTCTGGGCCCCCCAGCTGGCAGGCTGGTCAGTCCGAATGAAGCACAGCTTGTGCTTGGTCAGTGCGTCACTGCCGAGGCGGGGAGGGCACTTGACTCCTAACCCTGATTTAGGACACTGCGCCCCTCCCCCTCACCCCACCCTCCAAATCACTAAACAATTCTTAACAAATTTGGTACTGGCTTGATTCTCTTCTTCTGTATTTCATCATATTTGTGTCCAGTTTCATGAGGCTAATGATTTTATACAGGCCGAAATACCCAGACAAAGAACATTGCTGGCAAGACATCGAGCTAAGATACCATCCCAAGGATTGCCCGACACGAGGTATCCCACAGAAGGGTTTGCCTGCAGTGCTGTGCCGAAATGCTTGGGATCCCTGTGGACTGTGTATTTAATTTCCGTTGTCTAAGCTTGGGTCTGTGGACATGACAGGGTTACCGAACTATGGGAGACTACAGAATTGTTTCAAACAAAGCATTGCTTCGTTTAGTTTCAATGTCGCCTTATCGAAACAAGGACCCAAACATCAGGACGACAAACACAGCACCTAGGTACTCCCAGGAAAAGACGCTTACTTGCACATGTTGCCCCTAATCAGCGACATGCTCGGAAGTCTTTTCTATATCATGGGGTAAGAAAAAAGAAAAAGAGAAAAGGGAACAAGTTGAATGTGCAAATGGTCGAAGTATGAAACAGAAACACATTGACTTAGAAGTACAGAGGGGGAATCAGGGAGTCCTTCGTAAGACAATGCTCTACACAATTCATTGGTAGTTCAGGGTTGCATTGGCACTGTCAGCACCTTTACACAATATGACCTTGTGAATAACGGAAATTTGATTTGGTCCTAGGAGAATCATATTTACACCGGCTATTTAATCCCATGTGCTTCCTTCAATGCATCAATCGAGTCCAGGTCGTACTGTTGCTTCTGTTTCATGAAATCCATGTACATAAATGTGTGAGGAGCGCCCAGGTATCTCTTCATTGAGACCTTGTTCCCCCCAGCGACAAGCTTCATGGCGTATGCCTCGCCTTCATCCCGCAACGGATCACACTCAGCTGTCCGCACAAGTGTGGGACAGAGACCCTTGAAATTCGGCGCCCTGAGCGGCGCAAACCACCATTCGGGCCACATCTTCTTGAGCTCCTCCTTCTTGTCCTCCGATACGGCGAGGTTGCCAAACCACTTTATGCGCGCGAACGCCAGGATTGGTCCGCGATAGAACTCATGAAATGATGGGTAAGGCGAGTCGGTATAGTACTTGTAAAACAAGCCGTCCACTGATGGCGGCACGGTAGCCATGACAAGCTTGAGGGAAATGCCGGCGTCGCGGGCGAGATGCTGAAGGACGATGCTGATATGTCCGCCGGCCGAGATTCCGCCCAAGGAGATCGAGTCTGCCCTGGAATTGAGCGTTCCTGCTTCCTTTTGGACCCATTTCAGCGCTGCCCAGGCGTCTTGGAAGCATTTGCCCCAGACTGTCTCTGGACAATGGCGATAGTTGACATCGACGACGACAACACCAGCGCCCTCGCACATACTCAGGCACAGCGTCGATTCGGTGGACAAGTTTCCCAGCACAAACCCGCCCCCATGGAAATTGAGATGCACCGGATAAGGGCCCGGTCCATGCTTTGATTCATCCGGGTAATAGACACGAACCGGTATCTTGGCGCCGTCCTCCGACGTGACCTCATTTTCGGCAGTCCGTGGGCGGCCTTTGGTGTCCAATGCGCATGGCGGAGCGAGCACTCTTGGATCGGCGCGGATCTCTTCGATGGTAACCTCATGCGTTGGGTCCGGGATGCTGTTCATCAACTCCGTCCAGCGCGTGACGAACTCCGCGTCCAGCTTGGCCAGGACGTGCGGCTCGATCGCCTCGGCCGGATCGTAGGGTTTGCGAGGAGCTGCCATGTCCTCGCAGCACATCAACTTGAAAATGCGCGTGGGTTGCTCTGGGGACCGAAGATCGAAGTTTACCGCGTGTATCCCAGTGTTGAAAGGAAGCAACCTGGCTCTCCACAAGCGTTGTTGCGCGGGACTGGAACCAACGTCCGCTCCGAGGTCACTCGGCCAAAGCTGCCCCGGTTTCAGCCACCCACCAACACCTCGCTAACCCCACGTTTACCGCCCTATCTTGCAAGACCCCGGCGACGATTCAGAGCTTGGTGGATCGAACAAAAGTTGTAGTCTAAATGTCTGTCTATTTGCAACAGCACGAGACGCTGCATTACATACGTAAAGTCTAGCGCCAAGCTCGCTAGCAGTGTGCCCAAAAATATCATTATCACTCATTCAGCGTTGAAAATGTGTGACCTCGCCATATGGAGTTTGCAAGGGGTCATACTGGACCTGATCATCCTTCATCGGCTTCTCAATCAGCGTCACCCGCATCGTCTTGGCCCTCCCCTCCATCTGCTTGACATACTCCACACCATGCACGACATCCTGGACCTGGTGGCCCCGCGCCATCACAGCCAAGCTGCTCGACTTCCACGCCGGAGCCGACCGGTTCCGCACGAGCGTGAGCACGAAGAACGTGACGCCCAGCAGGAGGCTTGCGCAGTGCAGCGAGATCCACGGCCACTGGATCTCGTAGAACGTCGTGAGCACGCCCTTCTCGCCGACGAGCTCCCTGCTGGCCCCGTTAAAGCTCGCGTCGGAGCCGTCGCGCAGTGCGTTGCTCATGCTCGTGGCCAGGCTGGTGAAGGTCTCGTTCAGGTCTTCAGTCGAGAACAGCACCTGCATCGTGCTCGGGCTGTACTGCACCTGGCCTGTGGTCATGTAAAACCCGTTCAGCTGCCATTTAGTTGTGTTGTCGTCGGGCATGACGAATTGATGGAGGTCGGTGGCGAACGTGCTCCTGAAATAAGACCCGACGCCGTTCACTGCCGATTGCGAAATGTTGTATTGAGTGTTGCTGTTCCCCGGCGATACCAGGCTCAGGTCCGTACGCTTGATCGCCGACCAGTAATCGCTGAACTCTATGCTTTGACGAACCTCCTCCCTGAGAGGCCCTGACAGCGTTTCCGGTTCCCATGAATCCGCGGAACGAAGGGCCTCCCGGACCTGTGTCACATCATCCTGCAAGAGTCCATCCTTCACCACCGTGCTGTAGCTGTTGACGCAGTAATAGAGTGCGCACTCCATAGCAGCATGTGGCAGGTCTGGCCAGGCTGCGGATGAGTTGTTCGGATCCTCTGTGACTCGAATCATAGACATTGCCCAGATCAGAGTGTCGATACCCTGCATGCTGACTGTCTTGCTGGAGTTACCCGATCCGAAGGTTGTCATCATAACGGCACCGAAGATATCATCGTTTGCTCCTTCGTTTATGTCCTCGTTGTATACCCAGCCATTGTCGTTCTCGATGAAGAGACCGTTTGGCAGCCGGAAAGCCGTGTTACCACCGTACTTAACAGCCGCTGCTCCATTGTCATCCTCGAGGTACGCGTATAAACCAATATTTGTGGTTTGGCGCTCCACCTTATCACTGATATCGACACAGCTGTTGCAAATGGCGAGAGACTCATACGCTGGCCATGTGCAATTTCCAGTGGGACAGTTGAAAGCGCCTTGCTGGATCACATTCTTCAGGGGTTGGTCGAGCCCAAAAAGTATAGCTGACTGTATCGAGAAGTCTGCATCGGCTGTGACCTCGGTCGTGTTGGGGTCCATTTCGGCTAGAATATACGATGTCAGTGTATTGCTGCACGTGTGAGATGAGGCTCTTGGAGGCTGGAGACTTACAAGGATCGAGGCGTGCCAGCTGCTGACGAAACCAGCTTCCCTTAGAATAGCGGCCTGCACTCGATAAGACAGTCTCGCGGTCTTCGTAGTAAACAAGATCCGGCCTCAATTGGACTAGCTGTTGCGAGAAGGGGTCAACAGCGACATCAAGCAGGATAACGAGAGCGCCTAGCCGAAGGATCCAACTGGTATGGTCAGCAACAAAGTCATCCAGCAAGAGCAGTCTCCAAAATTTCAGGAGAGACTCACGCATTCTTGCATTGCCACATCAATTGCAAACTGCCAAGCAAGCCCCGACTGGCAGAATCGATCTGTTCAAAATCTATCAATGGCCTCGCTCGGTCCGTGAAGAGGATCCATTTCCATTGGCTGACCAGCTCCCCAACAGCGAAGAGCAACGCGGCCTTGCTAGCGGTTGATAGAACGGAAACGATGGAATTCAGTGTGACCCCGTGCCAGGTGAAGATCGGTTTGCCGTCGTAGGCAAACAGAATCCCTACCAGTGCTGCAAGACACAAGGTGGAGCCGAGGACGGACAAGATCTCCCACGCCCACGCTCCGACTACCGAATGACTGTTTTTCATTTCGGAGATGGATGACCTGCTACGAGACGGAAAATCGAAAATTCGATTCGCCCGAGAATCATATATATACAAAGGGAGTGTGATCTGTGCTCTGTAATGAATTCTCCTGATAGTGGAGCAATCAGCGTGCAGTTCTCCGCTGCGCGACCAATGATAGGCATCGCGGCGCCGGAGGCGTCAGGCACCAGCATTAGAGCTGAAAATCTAAAACCCACAACGATGGAACACAGCCAAAGGGCTGAAGGGACATTGATGACACGAATGTTGCATTGCACCGATGGGGTATAGGCCGTAAACTTGACGCGACCCTAAGGCAATCCTCCTGGCGGTCAGCGACGTGGAGTGCGAGGAACCAACCAGGGCAGGCATTGTTAAATACCCCAACTTTGCTTGTTTAGGCCACACGGGAAATACGCTTGCCATGGGTGCTTAGCCAGGTGCTCGTTCTTTGCTCGCACTTCCAAGGTCCCCAAGAAATGGACATGGATACTTTTTTTGGTTCAAAAGTACGTTTAAGAATGTCCTGTCCTGTAGCAGTCTATGCATTATAGTAAATGTATCTAGATGCAACTAGAGTTCCAAATGTAGTATCTTCTGCTCAACATGCAAGCAGCTAGGGCGCAGGCATCTTGCAATTGGAAATGAAGTGCAGTCATAGAACAATAACGATGCCTTTTACTAATATGAACTGTGAAAAGAGAACAACTATGAATTCCAAGGAAAAGAAAACCTGTTATCAGTCTGATAGGCCACACTTTCTACACTGATTCAGGAATAGTACAATTTACTATAATAATGTGCCTGCTCAAAAGCGTAAGATGCAATGCTGTGGTCAAGATTGGCATGAGCCAAAGCCGAGACACATGAAAGAACATTCTTCAAAAGTCAGTCCATACTTCATTAAATCTTGATAAACCTTAAACTAAAAACAATTGTACCTTGTTGGTTTAACAGAATGAATCTACATGAAACTATTATGGCTCGTGATATAAAGCTACCGTCTGGTGCCCTCTGGGTTTATCACCTCTACAAACGACAGAGAAAATCTACTTCACGACTTTCGGAATGACCTGCTCTCCTTGCCGAAGGACATCCTCAATCCATTCTTCCAGCCACGGATCCAAGCCCTCCGCTCTCGCCCTCGCCGCCCACTCCAACGCCATTAGCTCCTCAGGCGGACCCTCCCCGGCCCTTTCGACGCCGAGCAACAACGTCTTCGGATCATCCAACGAGATAGCCATCGCGCCGAAATATTGGTGAAACCGAATACCTGGCTCTCCAGCATGGGATCCATGTAGCGCACTCACGACGCCCGAGACGACCTGCTGCAGCTCGACCGTGTCCACGTAACCGTGCAGGTTGGGCGCCACGGGCACAGCGTTGATCTGGGCCGACCAGCGGCGGAGGTTCGCAAGCAGGTCCAGTCCCAGGTCGCCGGGCGGGCGCAAGATGGTAGAGGGTCGGTGGACGAAAATGGGCCAGCCGCTGGGGGACGAATCTGCCAGCCGTTCCAAAAAACGCTCGCTCGCCCACTTGGTCGCTGGATAACCGCCGGCGCTCCCATCCACAGGGGGCGGGTAGGCCGCCACCGACTCCTCGGGGAACTCGCGGCGGCCTGTGCCCGTGGCGTAGTACAGGCCTACCTGCGTCGAGGACACAAAGTGCACCGGGATCCGACGCGGTAGACTCATTTCCACTAGCTCCTTTGTTGATTGCAGATTTGGGAGTCGGAGGGAGCCATACGACTGTAGGTGAGAAACCTCGGCACCATTGTGTATGATGTGGCTGGCTTGGGCGAAGATGCTTCCCGCGTCTTCCTCTGTCAGGCCAAGCCGTGGGAGCTTGAGATCACCATCATATAACTGAGTTTTGGGCAGGCTAAGCATGTCGTGTCGACTGCTTGCATTGCGCACTCCTATACAGTGCACCATAGCCACTCCGTCGTCGGCGATGAGGGCGTCCAGGATGGCGCGGCCCAGGTAACCTGTGCTACCAGTGAGCACTACGATGCTGGGATCGCTGGAATTGCTTAGTACGTCTTGCGCCTTGTCGAGTGATCGTAATATGGCTGGAGATAGGGCAGTCTCAGCTTCCCAGTTGACGGTTGGTTCCCTAGATATCCGTGGGCGGTTCTCGACCAAGCTTGCCATGCCACCAAGAGTGCTGAATTGCAGCAGTTTTATCACGGGAGGTCTGATACCGAACTTGGCCAGAATCTGTGCCTGCAAGTAAGGAAGAAGCAATGATGTACCACCAACGTGGAAATAATCCGTACTGGGAGTTATGTCGTGCATGGCAGTAATTTGCTTCGGGATGGATTCCTGCCATATCTCCCTTAGTTGAGCCTCTGTCTGTGTCAATTCGGCGTGGTCTCCATCTTCGTGTGCAGTAAGGTCTGGCAATGGCAATGCGGCAAGGGCCCTGCGGTCAAGCTTTGAGGTACTTGTCCTGGGCATCTGCTCGACAGGGATGACCATGGCGGGACACATGTACCTGGGTAACGGAAGTAAACCAGGCAGAGAGCGCAAAAATCTTTCGTGTCCTTCGCTTGCCCTTGCCGGGTCAAGAACCGTGTGCGCTACAAGAAACTCCGGAGACTCAGGTGATGAGCGACGGGCCGACACTGAGACTTCAGACAAGATGCCATCGGCTACCTTCAGGAGGTTGCTTTCGATTTCCCGCAAATCCACTCGGAGGCCCCGTAGCTTCACTTGTGTGTCGCCTGATATGCGGCCTTCGACGAGGATGGAGCCGTCTTCCTTCCAACGGCCGACATCTCCGACGCGATGCATTGTCGTCCATCCTTTGGCCTTGTATTCACTCGGGGCAAACGGGTCCGGAACGAATGCATCAGTGTTCAACGCAGGGTTATGAAGATAGCCTGGAGATACACCTGCTCCACCGATATAGATTTCGCCTTGTACTCCCGTGGCTACAGGGTTGAGATCCGAATCAACGATGTAGAGTGTATAGTTGGGTAAAGCAAAGCCGGCAGAAATACCATTGGCAATGGTGGGATGATCTTGATATTGGTAATTGAGTTCCACGGTGGCGGCTACAATTGTCGTCTCTGTAGGCCCGTAGCAATTGAAAAATCGAAGGTCGGTCTTCTGCATATCTCTGAATTGCGTCAAAAGATCGTTGGTGACCGGTTCTCCGCCACACAGAACCCTCCGCCAAGATGAGTGTCGGAGAGAATCGAGCTTTCCATGTCTAAGCCAACTAGAATACTCTGAAGGGGTTCCGTATGTGTAAGTTATGCCTTCCTGGACTATCAAGTCGGCAATAGTACGTGAATCGCTCCGGAGGTGCCTTGGCAAGATGTAGATGCTACCGCCATAGCATAATGCTGTGAAAATTTGCGCGCAAGATAGATCGAAGCTACACGCACTTTGTTGTAGAACGACCTCGGAGCCCACATGATAAGTCTCCTCCGTTAACTCCATATGGTTTCGAATACCCTCATGAGTCTGAATGACGCCCTTTGGGACTCCTGAGGAACCACTCGTATAGAAAATCATAGCGGGGGCGGTCGCTGTCGCTGCAATTGGAGTTTTTGCTTCTTTCAGATCCACAACCGACACGTCAATCAAGGGAATGTCATACAGCTGTAACTCATGGGCGTGCTCTGTGGTAACCTCGTCCACCAAAACAAGCTGAGGCTGGCAATCCTTTGCAATCGCAGCAAGCCGGGTCCAGGGCAAGGACAGATCGAGTGGCAAATAGACTGCTCCAATCCCGATGATTGCCAATATGGACGCAATCCAAAGGGGGGTTGGCTCCTGGAGTACCGCGATCTTGGAGCCTTTTGACGCCCCAGCTCCAATCATCGCCATGGCAATGGAGGAAGACAACTTGGACAGCTCGCGGTACGTAGTAGACTTTCCCGAGTCGCCCTTAATTGCAATATCGTCGGGGCACGCTTCAAAAACGTCTTGGATCCTGTGAATTACTGTTTCAGGCCAATCTGAAGCGCGTAGTGGACCTGGCCGCATTGTTAGCATGCATGCGTTTATACGACGAGAAGCAGGGGGCTCACCATGACCGTGTGTCAAAGCTCTCCGCACATCGTGACTTTCGAACAGACTGGGCTTGGTCAGTTCCGCTTGTGGCTTGGTGCTGAAAGCGTTGAGAAGGTTCTCGTAACTCTTCATCAATATCGTCGCTTCCGACTTTTGGTATAAGTCGTCACGGAAAATAAGACTGAGCAGACAGCCTCCGTCAGGATCGTCGATAATGTCGAGGTTCAGATCATAGCCAGTCGTAGAGACCCTGAGAGGCTCAAATTCAAGTTCGCAGTCACTCCAAGTATCCTTCAGACGCTGACCCGACCTATAGTTGACGGTTGTCTGAACAATAGGTGTATACGTAGCTGATCTCGGAGGATCCAACCTACTTTGTCAGTATCTTCATCAGGCGAAGTATAGAAGTCCAATGCTTACTCGTTTAGAAGAACAGGGAACGGCACTTGAGCGTTTTCTAACGCCGCGTGCATCATCGAACGTGTCTCCTGCAACATATCCGCGAATCCTGTAGAGAGACTGGTCTTGAAACGGAGCGGTAAAACATTGAGGAACACTCCGACAGCGCCCAATGTTTGGACATCCCTTCTACTGGCATCCTCGATCCCGATCGCGACATCTTCCGCATCAGCATACCGTGCCAAAAGGACCCGGTAACAAGCGAGGTAAAAGTGAAATGGGGTAGCTCTGAACTCGCGACAGATTGCTCCAATCCGCGACTTGGCTTCGGCATCGATCCTGATCTCGACCTTGTCGTCGCTGAATGTAGCTAGCGTGGGACGCGCAGAGGCGCGCGAGACACGGAGGATAGGTAGTGGTGGTGGAAGATCGAGATATTGGGCTTTCCAGAACGCAAGTGCATCTCGAAGTTTACCAGAGTCCAGGTCACGTTCTTGAGCTTGGCAATACTCGCGGTACTGTAGTGGTTCTTGAATCTCGAGCTCCGTGCTATTGCGTGGCAGTAGTTCCCGTAGGATGACTTGGAACGAAAAGCCGTCCATTGCGAGATGGGTTGTGCCAAGAATGAGGAAGTGACGCGTGGGCGAGATTGATAGTAATACGAGTCGCAGAGTGTCGCCTCTCTGGAGATCGAAGTTGTGTTCCTCAACCCTTCGGGTCTCCCGCATAACCTCGCGCTCGTCCGATATCTCGCGGGCGTCCAGTCGCAGAGCGCTACTTTCCATGATACCCTGCATCATGATCCCTTCTTTAAGGAAGTAGCATGTCCTCAGGGACTCATGTCGCTGTCCAAGGGCCCAGACTGTTTTCTTGAGGTGGTTGACATCAACGGGCCCGGTAATACGCGCCAGCCCAGCAAAGTTTTGAGACGCTTTGTTATCGAACAGGGTTGAATTCACCCAGAACATTGATTGAACGGCAGATAACTTCGTTGAAGTTAGAGGCATAGGTCCCCAGCTCTCGCTCTCTGGTATGTCGACTGCAGAAATTGGTTCCGGTAAGTCTACACTGGTTTGAGCCTCCCCATCGGAGTCATAGATGCCGGCGCTGCTTGGGGACGAAGATTCTGAACCATGTATCGACTCTGAATCTGCAACCTTGACTTCTTCAACAGTAATTGGGATTGCTTGTTGTTGTACATTGGGGATTAAATCCGTGGAAATGCCTTCGATAGCAGCCGTTATGATCTCGCCAATGGATATGCCGCTCAGAATTTTGAGGACCGGAAGGTTGAACTGGAGATTCTTCATCAACCAGGAGCTGATCTCAATGGCTATGAGTGAATCGATGCCGATTTCATCCAAACGAGTGGCGTCGAGCCTCGATTGGTTCACGTTACTGGCGTCAAATTGAAACCATGTACCAATCTTTTCGAGAAAAGCCTCTTGGACAATGCGACCAACCTCGTCACGATGCTGTGCGCTGAGAAGTTGTGATTTCAGATGCGCCTTGGGCCTAATTCCACTTGAACCGTTGACCGGGGCCTCCTCTCTCAAAAGAAAGTGACTCATCATTGGATTTGAGCTCCATATCGGCGGGGACTGTTCGTTTGAGCTTACGAATCTGATGCCGCTCGTGATCTCCACAGAACTGGTGGACTGAGGACGGCCGGACAAAACAGCCTCAGCAAACATCTGATGGAAGTCTCGCTCGGATAGATACTCAAATCCCATAGAGGCCTTCATAGCTGCGAACGAGTGCTCTTGCTGATGAGCCAGATACCCAACTCCGGCTATGGGGCCAATATTGATAACGGAAGCCGCCAGGCCGAGTCGTCTCCGTTGCTGGGCGAGTCCGACCATGAACATGTTTGCGGCTACGTAAGCGGATTGTCCAGGTGTGCCACTGGCTATAGACGCCGAAGACAAGAACACGAAAAAGTCCAGGACATCCTTTAGGAATAATTCGTTCAGATAGATGCTCCCCTCTACCTTCGGCCTAGTATTCTGGAGCAGTGTGTCGAGGCTCATGTCGCTAAGATGGGTATCACTGAGGACCACTGAGTTGACGGCAATTATTTGTCAGTTCTGTATGCGCGATAGGGAAAACAAATTTCTTTATCTTACTGGCGCCTTGAACGACTCCGGCGATGGGAGGTAGTGTTTGACAGATCTTTCGATGTAGTGTGACTACGTCGTCTTTTCTTGTGACATCGCTAGATTCGTCACATCAGTCATCCATTCCAAAACAAGACGAAAATGAGAGAAAGCAACTATACCTCGAATAGACCTTGATTTCGGCTCCAAAAGAAGCCATTTCGTTCAGCCAAGACTCATCGACATTGGGGTGTCGGCTCGATATCGCGACGTATCGCGCTCCCCTATGAACCATCCACTGGCAAAGGGAGAGCCCGAGACTGCCAGTCAACCCAACGAGCCAATAGGTCTTCGAGCTTGAAAAAATTGGATGCGAATCGACAGGCTGGACTTCAATCGATACCTTGTCATTCCTAGTCCAGTCGACGACAGACTGCGGTGAGAGCAGGGAGTCATTTTGGGAGACATCATCGAGCCTCACGACTTGGGGCTCCAATCCCGAGAATGTGTCGAGCTCACGGCTGGCTTCACGAGCTATATCTCTCAAAAAGCAGTGCACCCTCTCTAATCGCGCCGCTGAAGGCGCCAACGTACTCTTATTGAACAGAGTCTGTCTGGTCTCGCATTTGCAGGAGTGGGGAAGCTGCGAGCGAATCCGTTTCCCGATATTGGTGCTTGAAGAGAAATCCACGAATACGGCTAATGAGCTCGGGGCGAAGGTTCCGAAAATGCGCTCTGGTGCGTTGGGATGTATCTTATAGCAGTCCTGCAGATAGTCGTTGCGGCTTGTCGTAAAGGTCACAGCTAGGCCTCTGGCTCGGGCGACATGCCTCATGACCAGAATCAGGTCGGGACTTGGTTCGTGGACCAAGACACGGTCTCCTTCCTCCAACCCTCGATCAACCTCCCAGCACAGACTCAGCAGGCTCACAAGCTGGAGAAAGCGTGCTTCAGAGCCAGATGGTACATCAACCGACTGTGTCAATAGCGTCTCTGGTGAGATGGCCGAGGAATTGCTCGTCGATAAGGATAGGAACTGATCCTCAGAGTCAAGAAGCTTTCCAAGAGCTAAGAATAGGCGACAACGTCCGGTGAGCTTCGTGGGCTCTAAGAGTGAGTGTGTAATTCGTCCTTTGCGCTCGGTACCCCTCAGTCCGGCTTTTACGTTGACATCTTGCCGGATGAAGTAGCTACTGCCGACCGTTTCAATGCTAATATGCCCCTCATGGGCGCTGCATTCTCTCGAGATTGAGCGTCGAGACGAGTTGTAACGGTTGTTCATCGAGCTTTCTGCTACCAGACGAGGCACGACTACCTGACCGTCCTTCTCGATGACGAATTCCCGCTCGGTAGTGACGTGTGAGTATGCATCAGGATGAATTCTCTTTAAGACAGTCGCCGCCCTGAATCGAAGCAAGGCCTTTCCGAGAGTGCTAGCATCCAACAGATGGGGCAGTTCAAAGTCGAGGAACTGAACATCAAGTCCCGGAAGCTCATTTAGAGCAGACCGAAGGAGCCCAACTGTCATATTCGCATGTGCATTTCCAATGCGGCGTCCATTAGTCACCCAAAAGACTGAACCAGCCTCTTGAAAGACAGATTTGAAGGCATTCCATTTTGACTCTGTCAGATCTAGGAAGACTGGTCCGTCCAGCTCGGCGAGACTAAGCACGGTCGTGCTCGAAGATATGCTTGTGAGCTGAAGGTCTGCCAGTGTCCTAGCGGTTTTGACAGTTCCACAATTTTGGCGGAATATGTCCTGCAGCTGTGCTATCAGTGCAGAAGTCTCGACCTTGCTGCCGCCAAGGAGGACGAGGTCTGGGATGATGGCGTCTGGACCAAAAGACTCCGTAGAACGGGCAAGCGGCTCCCGAAGGAACTCTACTTTCTCATCCAAAGCCTGCGAAACAAAAAGTGTCATTGGCTGAACGAAAGGGGCTGGATCTGGTGTCGAAGTGTCAATGCCAGAAAACCGTGCTTTGCGCAGCAAGTTGTCCCAGTCCGCTAGGCTGACGGCAGGAGACAAATCTCTCCCTTCGTCGGAGCCTTCCCACCATCCAGGAAACGAGCCAAAGACGGTTCCCAAGCGAGCTGGCGCGCGCTCGACGTTTTGAACTTCTAGAACAACAAGATAGCCACCAGGCTTGATCAAAGAACGAATGTTACTCAACGTGGTGGCCAGGGAAGGCGTGGCGTGCAATACCATAGACGCCACGATTAAGTCGTATGAGTGCTTCTCAAAGCCTTGAGAACAGACATCTTTACCTATATCAAGTACTTTGAAGAGCATGCGGTTGGCGTGGATTCCGGATTCGGTTTGCATGGCCTCGAAGAAGCCGGACGAGATGTCGGTGAACGTGTATGAAGAGATGGCGTGGCCTGTCTCCCGGAATATAGCCCTGGTGGCTCCTCCAGTGCCTGCTCCTATCTCTAGACACCGGGGTTGAGGAAACCGGAAAGCAATCTGCTTCACCGTTTGTGCAAGGAATGTTGCATATTCGTCCACTCCAAGAGCCTTCTGGTAGTATTCGGTCAACATACCGTCCCTCACAGCTATCTCAATAGCTGGAGCTTTTCCCGTGACTATGTCTGGAAGTCTTTGACCCAGTTCGCATAGCAGACGAACGTCGACGGTCTTGGCGTATGGTCTACAAGCTTCTGCAATCGTTTCTGTTGTGTCATTCTCCCATTCCGGCTTCCAAAAGGCCCATTCATCACTTCTGGTTCGAGCGATAGTATGAGCGGCAAACTTGAAAAATGATTTGTAGGGACCATCGCTCCTGGACGGGTGATCAGATGCCACACTCTGCTCCATGTTCCTTAAGTAGAAGCAGGCAACACGGTCAAGCTGATGAGCGAATGCGTACTGGCGCTGCATTTCCAGGTTGTTGGAGCAAAATCTCCCGGCATCTGGAAACGCAGGGCCCCAGACTGTCGAGGAAAACAGGATTTTGTCGTCTTTTGCTGTAGCCGGTGAAAGTGGAATGCATTCTAGTCCTTCCACCTGGAGCAATGCGTGTGTGGAATTTGTCGGGAAAACATCCACGTCTCCTGAAATCGAATTTACCCCATCCGGCCTGAAGGCATCGAAAGATAAACACTGCCCCCTAGACATCTCCTCGGCGCATAATCCTGGATTTACCCTAATACGCCGAACACTGACAGGTACATGCATTGACCAGAGCGTGCCATCATCTGGGGCAGCGGATGATAGGAGCACGGACTGGAAGGCTCCATCTAACACTGCTGGATGGACAAGTAACTGTGACCCCTCGACGTCTGAAATCAATCCTGTGGATCGACCAAGCTTCCGCTTCAAGCCCGACAAGGAACGAAACGAGTCGGAATACTGATAGCCCAATTTGCCAAGTGAGCTGTAAAAGTCGTCTTCTTTCAATCTAATGAGATTTGGAGAACGAGGACTCCTCGCTGGGAGAGCCATAGGCGAAAAGTCGCCGAGGGATATGTAAATATTGCCGCTGGCAAGCGAGTCAAGTGCATCGCCACGTTCTCTGCCCGTGGATGCACTGTAGTTGAATTTTGCTGTAATCACCTCGTCGTCTTGACGTTGGATGTCGCTCAGAGAGAACACAATCTCCACGCTCGACTCTGTAGAATCAAATACCAATGCTCGACTAATCTCAACATCGGAAAGTTCGATGAAAGATGCAGGAGACTCTTTGAACAGGGTCCGAGAAGCCTCCAACGCCGTCACAATATAGCCAGCAGCCGGGAAAACAATCTGGTCTTGAAGCTGATGGCCTTTCAGCCAAGTGACTTCTTGGGGCCGAAGCAAGTTCCGCCACCGCATATCGTGTCCCGTGGAATCGGGGGACAGATGCCCAAGCAGTTCGTGCACAGGTTGGGATCGGTTCAGGACAGCCCTTGTATATCTAGATTCGTGCCAGTACTCGTGTTCATGATTCCACGAGTACGGTGGGAGCTCTTTGACCAACTTTGCACTAGACGTTCCGAACACAAACATCTCGTATGCTTGGTGATCAAATAAATGTTTTGCAAGGTGCGCTGCGATGTATCCAACACCATGCGCGAGAGACTCGAGATCTCCTGCTCCCCGCTTGAGAAGCCCAGTGTACGGAACAGGGCCAGTCGTTTGGAGAACAGGTCTTTTCAACGCTGGATGCGGTCCAATTTCCACGACAAGATCGAACGGGCCAGCATCACCGCATGCACGCTCGACGGCCTGCTTGAAGAGCACCGGGTTCCGCATGTTGTCGTCCCAGTACGGACCCTGCAGGGAATTCGCCGAATTGATAATGCCATGCTCATAGACCGAGGAAAACCAAGTGCACTGAGAGGACGGGGCTCCGGCAACTTGGATACCCGTTTGTCGCAAAGATGAGAGGTATATTGCCGAGCATGGGTTCATATGGTGAGAATGATATGCCTTATCGACCTTCAGGCGTCGAGCGAATTTACCTTCATCTTTTAACACGACACCTAGCTCGTCGATTGTGTCTGCGTCGCCGGATACGGTAATACTAGACGAAGCGTTGATGGCTGCGATGCACGCGCGACCGCGGTATTCGGGCTCTTGAACAAGCTCTAGGAAATCTTCGGGAGATGTTTCCACTGCCATCATCGCGCCTGGCTGTCCCTCGGGCCCCTGTGCATATTCGGTGCACAATCCACGGTAGTAGGCGATACATATTGCGTCCTCCGCTGAGATTAGACCGGCGGCGTAGACTGCTGCGATCTCGCCAGACGAATGACCGAGCACAGAGCTCAGCTCTACTCCGGAAGTTCGTAGGAGATCCACAAGGATAATCTGGATGGCCGTACACAGGGGCTGCGAGACGGCTGCTGTGCCAATATTACTAGAGTGCGCTGGCTTCAGAAGCTCCTCGGTTAGAGACCAGGAAGGGCGATCCTGTGTAGGAAGACGAGCTAGCCGTGCTTCCAACTTGTTCAGCACCCGGCGTGCAGAGGCGGATGTCGAGACCAGCTCGGCGCCCATACGAGGCCATTGAGCACCCTGCCCTGTAAAGACGGCGAGAATACGGGGCTTGGGGCTGTGATGAGCTTGCTGCACTCGAACCACAAAGTCGTCTTCCGCATCGTGCTTTACAGAGCCTAACTTGCTGTTGATCATCGTTGCCAACTGCTCCCTTGTCGCTGCCGAGAAAGCGGCCACAAAGGGAAAACGTGTGCGTCGCGAGTTCAGCGTGTAAGCCAAGTCTTGCATGCTGACCCTTGCTCCGTCATCCAAGAGATAGGTGGCAAAGGACGACAGGTATTCAAGCAATGAGTCCCTGGAAGCCGCAGAGAAAATGAACGGGAAGACTATGGGCTCCGAGTGAGCCGGCAGCTGAGCCGGCAGCTGCTCCTCCCGGTGTTGGGGATAGCTCTCGAGGATCGCATGGGCGTTGGCACCGCCAAAGCCGAAGCTGCGGGGGTTTTAGCATCAACGAGCCGTTAACGTGAAGGCAGGAGAATATCTGGGCAATATGGTATCAATCAATCAGTGGAGCTTACCTGTTGACACTTGCCCTACGGGGATGGCCGTGTGGCACCGACGGCCAAGAGATGGGCGATGTGGGAACGGAGACATTCTGATAAAAAGGTCTTATTCGAGGATTCAGACGCTCAAACAATAAGTTTGGCGGGATGATCTCGTGCTGGATTGCCAGCGAGGCCTTTAAAAGGCCAGCTAAACCAGCCGTGCCTTCAGTGTGGCCTATCACTGTCTTCACGCTCTGTCATTCCGATAAGGAGTATCAGCAAACATGTCGGCTTACTACAATTAGAGGATCGTGCGGGAGAACGTACACCAACGTAGAGTGGGCTTGTTGCATGGCGATCCCGTTCTGTATGCGGCGACACTAGGCTGTTGTTGTCATGTCGGCCCCCAAAAACAGAGTGGATAGCTTCGGCCTCAACCGGGTCTCCTGCCGGCGTCCCAGTCCCATGGGCCTCAAAATATTGAGGACGATCGGTCGCGTTAGATATATCAAGCCCGGCGCGGCGGTAGCAGTCCTGGATCATGCTCGCCTGAGCCTCTGCACTTGGCCTAGCAGATGTCAATGTTAGGTACAGATAGATGGATGGATCCAGTCGGAAGGATTCGCTTACACCGTGATTCCCCGCGTTTTTCCGTCTTGATTGACGGCTGTCTCCCGAATGATGCACTCAATATCATCTCCATCAGCTTGAGCCGCGCTTAGTGTTTTCAAGACGATAGCGGCGACGCCTTCTCCGCGCGCGTAGCCGTCTGCAGCCGCATCCCACATGCGTGACCTGCTATTTGGACTAAGCATTTTCAACTTGCTCTCGCTGATAAATCCCATTGGGTCAAGTAAAAGGTTGGCGCCTGTGGCAACAGCCACCCGAGACGCCCCTGACCGGAGCTGTTGCACAGCATAATGCACAGCATAGAGACTAGAGCTACATGCCGTGTCGAGTGTTACAGAAGGACCGCGCCAGTCAAAGAAATAGGATATTCTGTTAGACAAGAGTGCGCGGGCTGTTCCTGTGACATGATATGTGCCTATAGAATCTTGGTCACGACCCATGCTGTGCTCGTAATCGTTTGTCATTGCACCAGAATATACGGCAGTATCGGACCCATGTAGATCGTGAATGGTCTGGCCGGCGCTTTCTAGAGCCTCATATACTGTTTCTAACAAGAGCCGCATTTGAGGGTCCATGACTTTGGCCTCTGCCGGGTTGATACCGAAAAATTGTGCATCAAAGCGGCGGTAACCGGATAAAAGATAGGCCTGGGTGACGTTGGTATGGCCATGATGGTCTCCTGCTTGATGATAGAAACCTTTCGCATTAAACCTATCTCTGGGAATGGGAGTGAGAAGGTCTTGCGGCTCGTGGAGCACATCCCACAGTTTCGAGGGCGTCGTCACATCGCCGGGAAATCTGCAACCGCTGCCGATGATGGCGATTGGTTCTGAGGTGCTCATGATGGCGACTTCGTTGGAAATTCATAGGGCTAGTTGCCGAGAGTCAACCAATTTGACATGAGAGGCTGGAACGATTATTCGAACACAATGGGCTACACAAAAGATGCATTGGGCATATTAGTCTAGATGTTTTTCTCAAAGATCTCAACTCGAGGACAGCCGAGGTGTGATCCACCTCCTGTCTTGATTTGGATAGCAGTGCCACTCCCGTTACCTCATTTCCGATTACGTCTTGATGCCATGGCATTTCCTAGTACTTGTGTGATATGTACTGAGATGGGTACATGTGCAAAGTACCATAGAAACCTAGTGCTCAGGGGTCAAGTTTAAGGGTTGTTCAGCTGCTGAGGTAAGAGCACAGACGAGAAGTCTGGCCGACGTAGAAGCGCCGATCGAACTCACCGATAAGGTTTCTGGTCGTCCACCAAGCCCCCCATGCCGGCTGGCCGGGTGATCGGAAACGTTCTATCAATGGACATGGTTTGGCGTTTAGGCAGCTCAGCTTTAACCCGGAAAGTAGCAAAGCCGTTACCATCGCGTTTATTGCGGTAAGTCGATTGGTTGCGGGCCAAAAATTTGTCCAAGATCACATGTGGACCTAGAAAATAGCGGCGGCCTAAATGCGGTTCATTGGCAAGCTGGGTCAATAAAAGGGGGGACCCTCCATAGTACTCTTGTAGAGATCATCGGCTCACGATCATACCCATCGACACGCCTTTCGTGGCTATAACAATAGTCGACTAGCTGATCGACTGCAGGAGATTTCGGCACAGGCCATAGTTTGCAAGGTTTCGAATCCAACGATCGACTTATCGGCGATAAAGTTACGCTTTTGGAAGGAGTTTCCTGTCCCATAGTAACTGGCTGGAAAATCCACAGGTCTGCGAGAAAGCTAGAGCGGTCTCGCTGTTCTTCCTTACGTATGTTTCCCCACTTGGACTTCTTAGTGGAAAAATACAATACTGGGAGAATGAATTGGCCAATTGCATTCTCTCGGAAAAATGTCAGTCGGCCGCAGGATTTAGGGACATGTAGTAGCGTAGTGGCGTCGCGGTAAGGATCGGTATCCCAGCTGCCCTAAGATCTGTCACCTGTCCAGCGGCGGGTGGCGCCGTATAGCAGGCTGCCATCTATTGATGTGAGTGACTTGATGGGGGGCGATTGGTGACGGGCACCCTGTTCGAGAACATTTAAGATACCGTAACCATGCATTTTCAAACGTGGAAGCACAAAGTATGCTGGAAGAGGGCTGTGCTGGCTGGTAGACTATAGTGCAGTGATAAATGTAGAGTACTTCGTAGATGTTGCAGCAAGTCTGACAGGCAAAGGACGATGTCAGCAAAAAGTGGGTGCCCGTATGAGGTGGCCTTAGCTGAATGGGCGCAGGTCCGACAGAGTATCATCGGGCCGTTCAGCCATGGTAAGCCACTTGATGCACCCTAAACGCGAAGGATCTGACATGGTGTGCAGGATGGTCGCAACGCGGCAGATGGTTCTCGTCACGTCGCCATGCGACTGGTCTTACCTATGTATAGCTAGTTACATGATTATGTGGTAGCATTCCCGGGGTGAAATCCTTCAACTTCGCAGGGACAAAATGTCCACAGAAATGGCAAGATTGAGGAGGTGGGGGGAAGCTGAGGTGCACACACTCATGATTGTAGATCGCTTGCTACGTAGAATCAGGCAGTCATGACAGATCAGTCTAGTACAATTCCGCGGGAAAATAATTACTCGAGCGGCCGTCAGTATCAAAGTCTGGCCCCCATCTGACTTCAACTAGACAGGCGGCTTCGAGTTCAACAGTTTTTCAAAAGACATACACACCCAGCCGACGCAAGATCGTGCTAATTGCGTCCAATCCTTCCACGAGCTACTGTCTGGAAGCAAACTAAAGATGGCCTTTAACATCTTTGAAAACAAGGAACAGACTGCGGTCTTCTTCCTACTCATCGTATTCACGCCTATATGCATCCTGGTCACATGTTTGCGGTTTCGCGCTTCGCAGCTTACGGGGAGGAAAGTTGCTGTTGAAGACTGGATGGCTTTGGGCTCTCTGCTCT
Source organism: Diaporthe amygdali (assembly GCF_026229845.1). Taxonomy (NCBI): domain Eukaryota; kingdom Fungi; phylum Ascomycota; class Sordariomycetes; order Diaporthales; family Diaporthaceae; genus Diaporthe; species Diaporthe amygdali. The sequence goes on from NW_026517039.1 coordinate 346,605, forward strand.
GTTTCCTTGCCTGGGCCATCTCTTCTGCTTTCGGTGCGCTGAATGTTCCAAAATCTGGTATTCGTTTCTTTCGTAAGGCTAATGAACAACGCAGTACTCAAGCATCTCAATGGGCGTTCGGACTTCATACAGCTTCCCATCGACGAGGCCAAGTCGGCTCTCAAGGTATGATCGTACCACTTTCCTGCTTTACAGACCTGCACACAACATTTTGAGTTTTATGCTCAGCGAGTAAATAAATCCAAGCGTGCTAACAAGTCTGCAGATGGTGTGGGCTATGGGATTCATATTCCCAGTAAACCAGCTGACGGCCAAATACAGCATTCTCTTTTTTTATCATCGTATTTTTCGCGTCAAACGATCTCATGCTATATGGATCCAGATTCTGGGCCTCGTTCAATTGGCTTATTCGATCACCGTCATAATTGTCAATGCATTCCAGTGTCGGCCAGTTCAAAGGTATTGGGACATTCTCCTAACCGATGGTTGGTGCATTAACGTCGGCGCATTTTTGGCTGGAGCCGAGAGTATCAACTCGGTCATCGACTTCTCCATGGCTCTCCTCGCCGTTCTCATGCTTCGTGGACTTCAAACGAGTGCGCGCACAAAATTGAGTCTGTCGTTCATTTTCATTCTCGGAGCTTTGTAAGTTTTCGAAAGATCTCCTTGCTGCAAACCTCATCACCACTTCCTCCCGCAGCCGAGAGCTTTACTAATCTTGAATAGTGCTGGAGCGGTCGGTTTCATCAAAATTGGCCTGGCATTCAACGTGACCATCCGTAAGAGCTCAATGCCCACCATGTTATCGAGCGGGACAAGGCTAACCTCGGAGTGTTTGTTTCCAGACAATCAAATAATGATGGGGCTATGGTCCACGGTTCAACAGGCCTGCAGTGTGATTTGCTGTTGTGCGATCACCTTGAAGCCACTCTTTACGCAGAATGAGTTCTTTTCCCGACTGGCCTCTAGATTCTCAAGTCGTGGGAGCAAGACCAAAGCTTCTTCACACAAGAGCCAAGAATGTCGCCAAGGCTATGTTGATATTGAGGTATCTGGTGGGGCGAGGAACTCTAATTCGACACTGAAGCCCGATAGTTTGTACGCCACACAACAGGACTCGATGGGATATCCGATGAGAACTGTCAAGATCGAGCAGACTTACGAGCACGTTTAGCACATTCCATCACTAGCTGGGCCTGTGCGCCTTCAAGAGCTGCCGAAGACATCTGGGGATTTGCAACACCCTCACGCATGAAAAGCCTGCCGTGATAGTTGAATTATATTTGGCTTCATAGAACTGCTTTACGTAGCCTTATATGACAGTTGAATTAGAAAAGAAAGCAGAGTTTAGCAATTGAGTAAATGTCCGTGATTTTGTTCACTTAAGCAAGGAACAAGAACGGCTGATAATTTTCCTCTGTATAACGCTTTTCTGAGTTAGACAACCACGAACAGCAAATGCAGAGCCTAGCATTGAGTCGTGATATCGAGGATTCTGAAATGAAACAGCAATGCTATATTAGAAGGTACACTAGGAAACTAACAAAACAAAAAATACGGAGAGCATGAAAGATGGTCTATTAATGCAGCTATTGTGAACTATGGAATTGTAAACCCCCCTACTCTGGACATTTTTCGATATCAGCGTTGACCGAGCCGCTTGCCTTCGTCTGAGGGTCTTCTAGACCGTACTCCGTTTCCAGGGACTTCCTCAATGGCAGCTCTTTCTCCAACGTAAAAAGTAGGAAAGCCACCCCACCAAAACAAACGGAAGCTAAAAACACGAGCTTCAAGGCCCCCCTGTAGACCGCCCGGACCTCCCCACTGACAGGGTCTGGGAAGGATTCAATGAAGCTAGCATACGCGTGCTGATATGCACCACCGGCGGAGACCAGCTGGCGAGCGTGCGGGTCAGAGATGGTATATGCCAGCTGATCAACACGGTTGTTGAAGATGGTAGCGGGCACAGCAATACCCCAAACACCCCCAACAGTGCGGATGAAAGCCCAGGTGGCTGTAGCAGCAGCCTGATCCGACTCAGGCACTGGCGCCTGGAAGGCCGGTAACAGGGTATCCATAACCATACCGGCGCCCAAAGCCCAAACGCATTGAAAGGTTGCCCACTCGGCGGTTGTGCTCCCTTCCCACTGCAAAGCAAAGAGTCCCAGGCCTAAAGTGAAGATAGCCTCGCCTACGAGGTGCAACAGCTTGAACTTTCCCCAGCGGGACAGCGCCATGGCGGCCAGGGCGGTGCCCGGGATGGAGACGAGAGACATGGGCAGCAGCGACACGCCCGTGCGCTCGGCCGAGAAGAGGAACACGGTCTGAAAAGTCAGAGGGAGGAAATACATGCCCCAGTAAACCAGCATCCAGTACAAGAAGGTGTTTACCGCTACAATGAGCGACGTGCGATGGTGGAATAGCCGTGGCGGTATGACTGGCTCGGACGCGAGCCCATACACCTCCCAGACGCCGAAAAGGAGGACGACGAAGACACCCAGGAGAAGGGGCACCAGTGTGTGCCACGATGCCCAGGTATACTTGCCTCCGGCGTACGTCAGGGCATAAAGCATGACGATTGTGCCCGTTATGAGGAGGCTGTTGCCGACCCAGTCGATGCGTTTCATCTTCTCTCCCAGCGTCGTAGCTTTGTTATGATTTAGGCGCAGGAGGAGGTATAATACGACGACCGCCAGGGCGCCGATGGGGACATTGATGTAGAAGACCTAATTAACGAGCCAATCTTTGTTAGCTGAAAGGTACTAGAAAATGGTTGAAGGGTTCATCTCACCCATCTCCAGCTGATCGAATCCACAATAGCACCGCCAAGAAGGGGGCCAATGGTCAGACCGATACCATACACAGCCATCAGGATAGCAATATAGTTCCCGCGTTGACGTAGGGGCACCAAATCGGCCAGGATGATATCTGTCAGTCGGCGTGTGTCAACAAAAGTCATAACTAAGTACAGGAGACGATGAAATCTGGGAACATACGGGCAATCATGACAACGCCTCCTGAGCCAGCGCCCTGGACGCCGCGTCCAGCAATGAGCATGCCACCGCTGGTAGCCCCACCGCAGATACCGGAGCCCAGCGTGAACAAGGCCGTGACGCATATCATTACCCATCGGCGCCCGAAGATGTTGCACAGCTGGCCGAGCAAGGGCTGGACGGCAGCGCTGCATCACAAACAGCATCAGTACGTTCATCGTGTCTCGGCTGCTCGGATTATGATTCGGGAACAACTTACCAACACACAAAGAAAGCATTCGCGACCCAGACATATTCCTCTCCCATCTCAAGGTCAGCAACGATGGCAGGGCCCGACGTAACAACGACACTATTTTCAAGTGAAGCCAAGAATGAAGTGAGGGCTAGGCTTGTCATAACAGCCCAGAAGCGGGGGCCGTTCTCAAAGGTGGACATCACTACTTTGGCTTGTATGCTGCTGTCGTCGTTTCTGTCGTCATTCTTCAGTTTAAATCCAGGTGCGCCATCATGCGCCTGAATAGTCGATTCTGCCGTCTTTCCAGTCTTCCCTGTGTCGCCGTCTTTTACGGCATCTTCCATCATCTGCCCCGAATTACTCAAGGAGGAGGAGGCCATGGCACTTCTGGGGAACAATAACTGCGAATTCGCAACTGAGACGAGTATATGCACTGTTCGTGGATGTGGCCTCGTACCGAGTCACAGCTCCGAGCATGGTCTCATATGAGCATGATGCCAATTTTATCAATCGAGTGCTTTTTCACGTGAGGTTTCACTTGGTTGACGAAAATGCCATGTCAACGTCGCTGTACGACCGTGACATCTGGTGGAGCATGTCTGCTGAAGACGGTTTAGGGCTTAGAGGGTGTCCCCGGCACCGACCAAAGTTACATCAGGCCAAGCATCTGATCTACAAGCTCGGTTAATTATATGGGTGCCTGGTGGCGGGTATTCCAGACCCCACGTTGCAATGCAGGCCCCTACAGTAGCGCAACTGAAAAGCCGTGTCCCATCTATCATGATAAAAGTACGGGTGTACTTCATGTACACAGTCGACGTAGCATATGTGAGGTACAAAGGATTCAAGTACTTAATGCACATGCAGTCAGCACATCGATCATTTTCGGCACTTCTCGGTTCCGCCGTATTGCTGCATGAACGAGAAGGATTCCGCCTTACACCAGGGCGGTAATATCTGTCTTTGCAATTGGTAGGAAAAACGCGACGTCGAACTTTAACATCGGTGCTAAACCTTGGAAGACGCACCATGTCGTCGTCAGCGCCACCGCGGACGTCCGTCGGGCCCACGCAATGGGCCATCGTCCAGGACGCAACAGGCAAGCCTACCATAGTAACCGCCGCGCCCGTGCCGGCACTCAGGCCGGGCGATGTCTTGGTCAAGACGACGGCGGTGGCACTCAAGCCAAGTGACTACAAGATGGGTGCGGCTTTCCCCAGTCCCGGCGCCAGTGTGGGCGGGGATTTCGCCGGGCGCGTCGTCGACATATTGCCAGGTGCAGGCGACGACGGCGGTGATGATAATGATGATGGTAACCTAAGCACGGCGAAGAGGCAGCGCTTGCGCGTGGGTGACTTGGTCTGCGGCCAGGTGCACGATTCAAACCCAGCTGACACCGGCACCGGTTCCTTCGCCGAGTACGTGCGCGCCCCGGCCGACCTCGTGCTCCGTGTCCCCGACGGAATCGCCCCAGCCCGCGCCGCGACCCTCGGGACGCCACTGCTCACGAGTTGCCTTGCGCTGTGGGGCTCGCTGAAACTCCAGGCATCGCCTGCTAGTCCGGCGAAGGACGCGGATCCTGTCCCCGTCCTGATCTACGGCGGCAGTACGGCGACCGGGACCATGGCCATCCAGTTGCTCAAGCTGTGAGTTTTTCAAGGCTGTCCCTTCCTCGTGAGTCCCCCTTACTCCTTGACTGACTGGTATGTACGTATAGCTCTGGTTACGACCCCGTCACCACGTGCTCTCCCCGGAATTTCGACCTGGTCAAGTCGTTCGGCGCCAGCGCCGCGTTCGACTACACACGGGAAGGGGTCGGGTCTAAGATCAGGGCACACACGAAAGGGCGGCTGCGGCACGCGCTCGACTGCATCACCGACCAGGCCTCGGTGACCTGCTGCTACGCCGCCCTCGGGCGGCCGGGTGGACGCTACGCGAGCCTGGAGCGCTGTCCGCCCGAATGGAGGACGCGGGATGCCGTCAAGGCCGAGTTTGTGATGATGCATGAGGCGTTCGGAAAGGAGGTCAAGCTTGGTGGGGATTATGGGCGGCCGGCGAATGCGCAAATGCATCGCCTAGCCGTAGATATGTACAGGGTGATGCAGGACTTACTTGACAATGGAAAGATCCAACCACACCCGGCTGAGGTGGCCGGCCATGGCTTAGAGGACATTATGGAAGGTTTGCGATTGTTGAAGTCCGGCTCAGTCTCAGGAAAGAGGCTTGTAACTATCCTGGAGTAGTCGTTTGGTGTGTAATATATATGCATATATATACATACATAGTCCTGGCCTTCAAGTAGTGCTCAAGTCTCGAGTCTTCGAATGGTGTTTCTTCTTATTTTTCACTGACAACTTTTTGAAAGTGTGAGCTGCTGATCTGCACGCACCTCGGTAGGATCAGCCAAGTGAGCATACTAGAGTCTTACGCGGTGATCCTTGCTGCTACTGCTACTGTACTGACAGGACCTCGGCCCTAGAGGGGACCTGTGTCCAGGGCAGCCAGACTTGCCAGTGCGCCACTAAACACGAGGTACCCAGTTACTATGTGACAGTAGGAATGGACAGCACAGGGCCTGGGCCAACGGGATACCCCGCTCATCAGCCAGCCACTACAATGGCTTAGGTCTTTAGCTTTACTTACAAATTCCATGCCTCAACGTTTGTGTTCCTTCTATTCCTCACCTTCCTTGCAATCATCGAACTTTCATTATGGCCCTCAAAACGGTTCTGATCACAGGTTGCAGCGAAGGCGGCTTAGGTGCTGCTCTTGCAAAAGCCTTCCAGGAGCAGGGCTACCACGTCTTTGCCACTTTGCGCAATCCTGCCAAAGCAGGTTCTCTGGCCAGCGAGAACGAGAACATCGAAGTCTTGCCCCTTGATACTACGTCAAAAGAGTCCATTGACGCCTGTTTCGAAACGGTGAAAAACAAAACAGGTGGGACACTCGACGTGCTCGTCAACAACGCCGGGAGCGGAACCACCATGCCGTTGCTTCACGCGCCGATAGAACAGGCCAAAGCAACGTACGACGTGAATGTCTGGGGCACACTCAGCGTGGTCCAGGTCTTCTCACCGCTGCTGCTCAAGTCCAAAGGCACTATTGTGAACATTTGCTCCATCGTGGGAGCAGCAAATGTGGCGTGGCAAGGTGAGCTCGACCGTCCATTATTATCTTAAGTAGTATCAGCCAGATTATCGATGACTGATTGGAGAGCCATTAGGTGTCTATAACAGCTCCAAAGCAGCTGAATCATTCCTCTCTGAGTCGCTGCGTATCGAGCTGGAGCCTCTTGGAGTGCGCGTGTTGACAGTCATGTTGGGCCAGGTCAGCACGCAGATGTATGCCAACACCCCAACTTTCCAGCTGCCCGAGGGGTCGCCATATGAGCCGATTGCAGAAACAATCGCGAAACAGAGCAGGGGAGAGTTGAACTTGAACAACGAGTCGGCTGAGGTTGCAGCGAGGAATTTGGTCAAGGACACGATAAGCGGACGCAGTGGCCAGATCTGGCGCGGGGGTATGGCAGGCTCGGTCTATCTAAGCTTGTGGCTCTTGCCGTCAAAGCTAATGGAGTGGATGGTTCACGCGAAGAGAGGTGTTTACGACCTTAACAGGCCCTAAAGAGCGACTGTCTTTGAAGTCACGACGGCGCTGGGGACATTCGGCAACTAGACGCCTCTAATTGTTGTGGGCTCGGCGTTTTCAGGCGGCTCTGGGAAGACTTATACGCAAGTCAGCAAGTCATTCCCGGCAAAGAACGTGTCCAATATGCTTGTTAGCACCTGAGTAGGTGGGTGGTGTGGGGCTTGAATGGAGGAGTGCCCGGCCGGTCAAGAAGTCTGCCCACAAGTGGATGCCAGTGTGAGTAGAGAGCATACAAAGTGAACAGGATGAGAATATGTCCGTAGAAAGAAGGATACTGAACGTTAATGGTCGAGCAGCTGAGCCTCAATTAAGCCCGTAACGAGTCCCCTGGGTGGCTCATGCATGCACAATGGGCCTCGGAATCCTCCTATTCCTTCATGTTGTGCCACCACCAATCACAACTCCTTGCAGTGTTCGCTCTCGCCACATTTTGCCGATGAGGAGTCTGGATTACTCATGACGATTTCACGATAGCGCTCACCAAAATTGAGATCATGCCATCAAGAATGTGACTTCTCAGTATCCTCTATTTTTACAGCTAAGCGAGCCCAAGATTACTGGCTAGGTACGGTACGGCTGCACTTTCAAGAGATGCATCCAGGAAGGATCTGGACTTGACGGGACCTCAAGTGCTCCTTCGCCCATGTGAGCCCACATTAAATTGTCTTTGGTCTCGCAACGGCCCGGCATGGCCGCCCGCCCATTCTTTTCTCTCACCATTAAGTCCGGCTGGTGAGATCGTGACTACGGATCACAGGCTTGAAATGTCTTCAATGGACACTTCCACGATACAGCCACCGCTCGACTACTCAGACAGTGGTCTTGGCATACTTATCACTATTAATATTCTCGCACTGATTACTACCATCGTCGTGACCCTGCGATTTTGGGCCAGGAGTCTGACCCGTCAGGCTATCGGAGCCGACGACTATCTATGTCTGGCCGCACTCCTTACCCACCATGCACTAATGGTGGCTTCGTGTGTTTGTGTGAGGAAAGGAGGACTTGGGCGAGATATGAGGATAACATCAACTGAGGATCCATATTCTGTCGTGATCCTATTCCAGGTTCGGAACTCATGACGCTCTTTCCCCAATATGGCTGCTAATATGCGGAGAATAGGGCCTTTTTGTCGCAGAAATTACATACACCCTTAGCTCACCATTGGTGAAGCTGTCTGTCTTAGCCTTGTATTGGCGCATCTTCCCAACTACAGCCGTCCGAGTGGGCTGCAAGATCCTCGGTTCAATGTGTGTCATGTGGTGCATTGCGGTAATGATCATCAATCTCACCCAATGCCAGCCCCTGAAAGCCTTTTGGTTCGTGGAGCTTCAGGCGCTGTCGACAACAAAATGTCTCGACACCATCCTCTGCTTCCTGGGAAACTCGATAGTCAACTGTATCATCGACTTCTTTACCCTCACCCTACCCATTCACGAGGTGGTAAAGCTACAGACCACAACGCGGCGGAAAATCAATATTTGCATTGTTTTCCTGCTGGGCAGCGTGTAGGGTCTCCGCGTTGCGACTTTATGGGATGTTTGATGCTAACATACCTTCCTCAGCGCTTTCGCGGCAAGCCTTGTCCGCACAGTCTCCACGGCTCTTATTTGGCAAGAGGGCATAACTAACTTCACAAGTAAGCTGTGATGATGACATGTGAATCAAAGGAAATACGCTAACCGGAGCAGAGCAATTCGTCGTCTCGGGGACTGCAACAGTAGTGGAGATTTACGTGGCTATCATCGGCGCAAGTCTGCCAACACTGGTGCCTGTCTACCGCAAGCTACGATATGGAGACCCTCTCAAAAGCCACACGGATGCTATTTCGCGGGACACACCTCTCAGGGGTGGAAGTAGCGCTCGCAAAAAGGAGTTCGGTAATGTGGATGGCTCGTTCGAGAGGCTTGATAACAGTGAAGATGCCCTGACCCTGGGCACGCACCTTAACAACCACCGCGTCAAAGTGAGTAGCCCTCGGGGTGACAACGGTCCCACCTACATGAGCTCTGAGACCTACCCGATGGAGGGCATCATGGTGAGGCATGACTTGGTTTGGTCCGAGCAGAGTAAAAGCCACTCTATCGTCTGATGGGATAAATGTGATAGTCTTGGTATGCTGTAGCATTGGGGTGAAATGTTATACAGTGAACATTGCTTACTGGCGTCAGATGAGAAGGGTCCCGACGGTGATATTTGTTGAATATAATGCGTTAGATAAGTCGCGCTTACCCTTGGAGTGTACGCACCGCCCTTCCCCCCCCTTCCCCCGCAGTGGGTAAGACAGCATTTCCGACCATCACTTAGCGCTTTTCCATTGGTTTGCTTCGCTGCCACCCTACAGGAACTCGTGAGACCTTTTCTGCTCATGTAGATATCGTCTTTTCTAGACTTTACACTGACAAAATAGTCTCATAATGAGGCCTACACCAGACAATGTTGTTTTACAGTTTAAAGACTTGGAACCCTATAGACGTTCTTTATAATCGTATTGCTTGATAGTGCCAGCCTCAAACTATCTGCAGAAAAGCGAGTCCGCCACAATGAATGCATCTTTCTCAATCTGCTAATTGCGACAAGACCCGTATGCTGAGTATCATTATAAGCACCCCCAAAAAAACCACAACATTAATGACTACTGTTGTCCAGCCCAGTCCCATTATGACAGACCCAAGATGTGTCTTAATTGTTCCGGCCGTTAGAACCCTGACCATAGTTGCCGCTCCTGCACTTCCGAGGTGCTGCCAGAAGACCGAAAGCAATGACATAACGGCGGCAACCAAGGTAAACCACAGCACTACCTGCTGTAACAGGGGTGCGCGAAACTGGCTTTTAAAGATCTGTAACCTTCCAGCGGTCCTTTCACTATTGGAAGACTGCTCACTGGATTCCAGTGCGTTTCCACCCTCGTGCCAAGATGGAAAGTTGGACAACAGGCAAAGGGCAATAAGACTGCAGCATACAGCCACGAACCTGAGTAGTGAGGGGTTAGATTTATCTGAGGATAGTGGAGGCGATTTCCAAAGACACGAGTGTTATGTAGTAGAGAAATACTGACAGAAGTCCATCGAAGACAACCTCGTCCCTGAAGCTCCTGGCAACGTTTACTAGACCAAGCGGGTCGTATGACTCTGATGCATTCATATGGCTGCTCTTGGCTACTTCAGAGACTCTACTGGCGACTGTTTTGATGTTTGACGAACAGGTCCACTCCGAGCGCAAGTTCACACAGGTGCCAATAAAACCAATACGGACTTCGAGAGAATTAGTTCCGTTACCAACGACAGATGCAAGGACAGCCGACACATTGCTACTGGGCGTCTCATTGTGATTGTTGTAGGACAACGAGAGCAGATAAATATTTCGGAGTCCATTCGTTGTACAACCAGATAGAATTAGAGCTGAATGGTGTTTAGTGGCTCATTCCATGTCTCGGAAAGTAGTTGCTGCTGCGGCAGACTCGGAAAGCTCACAAGAAAAGACAATTCCAATGGTGATCAACAGCATTAAGACATGATGATATCCGATGAAAGGTAAAAGCCGCATGAACGACCTCCGTATTAGATGGGTTGAAGCTGACGCGTCCGATCGTGCTGAAGGACGGGCCCGATTTGACCTGCGCGACGGATGCGAAGTATTTGATCTTCGTGAGGGCTGAGATCCATTCGATCTGTTTGAGGGAAGGGTACCCCGCGAGCCTCGCTCGGAGCGAGACCCATTTGAGATCCGCGACGCGGGGCTCTCCTTCGACTTTCTTGAGAAAGGTGAGAAGGAATGGAGAAATTCAAACAGTCCCATAGCTGCCACGGCAGCAGTTTTAATGCGATATCAAGGCTCGGGTGATAGCTGCTGGAGAAGGCCACGAATGTCTGGAGAGTGAAATTCGCAGCTGATAGCTTGATCCTCTGAGCAATTTAAGTATGCGGTGGAGGGTAGGACGGAGATCTTCATCAAGCCTAGCGCTTATCCTCACAGCCCAACGTGGAGGTAGCCGCAGTGCGATCACTGGAGAAACCAGCCATCGTTTTAAAAATTGCGTTCGACCTGCGATTTGGTCTCAATTTGTGTTCATTTGTATGCACTTGATTAGATACAACTATGCGTCCCCCACTTCACTTAGTTCTTTTGAAAGTTTCCGATCTCACGAACCCAAGCTACAACTCAAGGCAATGGATCGACAGGGCCATACTTCGGAGGGACTCGGATCTGATGACGAAATCGGAGATATGACGGCTGCCTCTGCAGAACAAGCCGGCATAGGCAAGAGCGACGAATCAGTCCAGAGAGGGGAGACTTTGGCTTCAGGCGCTGGGAACTCGGAAGATGAAGAGAGCAAGAATAGGTTCGAACCACTGGATTGAACGATGGAACAACTGTTGGTTGATAACGAAATCAGTTTCATTTTGGAGCCACCACCACCAGAAGATCGAAGATCCGTCGAAATGATCGGCGCGGATGCACTCAAGCCTGCCACCGAAGGGAGGATCGATATTGACCGAGAGTCCAAATTGGATTCGTCTACAAGAGACTTTAACGCTGCAGTGTCAGAGAGGGATATCGACTTGGCTCTTCAGACACAGGGCTTAGAACTAGCGGATAGCCAGCGAGCTGATGAGCTGATTCAACTCGGTGGAGGATCAACTTTCAGAACCATCGAATTGGAACAAGGACTTGATCTTGAGTCAAAGGCTGCTCGAGAGCAGACCAATTTAGCTGAGGTCGCAGAACGAGTTCCCAAATCCACAGAGCTAGAAGACGATGGATGGTCACCTTTACATGCTGCCGTCGAAAATGGGGACTGGGAACTTGTCAACAAGTTGATGGAGAAAGGAGAATTATTAGAAGTCGCTGCTAAAGATGGAAGGAAGCCCTTACTAATCGCTGCGGAGAAAGGATTCGTGAAGATCGTCGAGCTGTTGGCGAGCAGCGCCTCAGTCGAATCTTTCAACGAGGTGGATCACTCAACAGCCCTCATTCGTGCATGTGAGCAAGAACATGATGCCGTGGTCAAATTTCTGATTGAGAGCGGTGCCAATATCGAGGCCAAAGGCAAGGATGGTTGCACACCTTTGCTCATCACGGTGAAATCTCGAAACTACAACCTGGTGAAATATTTGCTTCAGCATGGAGCAGACAAGAGAGTGACGTTGGAGGATGGAAAGACGGCCGAGGTCCTCGCCGAAGACGATGAGGGCCTTCTCAAAATTCTCAGGCAGAATTACCTACTTCAAGGCCCTGAGATTGGAGCCAAGAAAAGCGATCCCGAGCTGCGGTTCAGATATGTCCGAGCTCCTGACGAGCCAAAGAGCCATGATAAGAAGGCTGCTTGTAAGGCCGTACAGGCAGAAGTTGTCCAGTTTTTCATCGGCCGCCGCGAGGAGCGTTCTCAGCCACTCGTAGTGTCCGTTTATGAGCTCATATACGGAAAAGGGCCCGATGCACTATTCAATCCCCCAGCAATGAGTCCGCCGCCCGGCTCACCCATCGGCTCTCGAAAAGACAGGGGTGCAAAAGGGCAGCCAACCTTCACATGGTACCATATTCCAGCAAATAACGTACGGTTCCCTATTCCCTTATTCCGTGAATTCAGTTCTTGCTATAAGCTTACTCATGGATAGATAATATGGGTAAATGTATAGCTTCCTGAGTAATAAAAATCTGCGACCAAAGCGTACTGAAACATTTGTGTAAGGATTTAATACTTCGCTTACTTGCTGAACGGAAGCCCACGGCCGCAATGCCGGACGACAACCTTCGATCAAAGTTGGGTCTGAATTTAGTCAAGGGACGTGGCGCGCGACTCAAAACACCGTCCTTCTCTTATATGCGACCATTTGCCAAGTCTCTCAAGGTTGGTCTTGTGATGCTATCATGTTTCACGCAGAGGATTCTAATATTTGAGATTCAGACAGAATCGATTATGACATGGGACGGTGGAAAGACGGAGCAGGCTGTCTCATTTGTGTGAAACAAACTCCCCTTGATATGACGTTCGGCTGATCATGGCGGTTGACATGACATCAGATACCCTTCCTCAATTATGAGACGTTCACAAACCACATTGAGATGACAGATCACTTGAACAGAATTAATGGCCGAAACTCTGTGAACTTTGCCATTCGGCCTAATCGTACGCACGGGAACCTACATGGGCTTCTAGCGAGTCGTTCTGGTCTACCACCAATGTTTCCTCCTCCACCACCGCCGCCTCCACCTCCCTTTGATCCTCGACCTCCAATCTCAAGTGCTGCGATGGCACCACCAACCACTATGACCCTTGATATGAACATTCGAGGGGGATCGGGGCCGCCATCGCCTATTCCACAGTCTCGACCACCAAAAGCGGCTCACAAAAGGACCTTGGCTTGGTTGGCGGGTGGAAAATCATCCAAATCCACCAAGAAGAAGAGTAGGAAAAGTGGAGGCCTCGTATTGGATCGCGGAATTGGGAGTGAGAACCCCAATGCGCTTCTCATACGGGGATATGGGCTCGCGGAGGAGAACGGTCAGGTCCCATTCCAGCCACGGAGGACATTAGATCAGTACTTCTACTCACACCTAGACAACACCGCTCACCGTGACAGAGACCAAGTAGTCTATCGCTACACCAAAAATGAAGAGGGCAAGATCTTCATGGTTGATCAGATGTGGTTGTGGATCATTAACGGAGGTTTGTGAAATCTCAACAGGATAACAACAGCTCCTACTGACGTAGCAACTCCAGACACCCTAATTACTTGCATTCCTAATCGGTGGGGAGAAGGAAGCAGAAGTGCTCCTACTAGGTTGTCAACCGCCATAGATGAGGAAGACCTCCTCCGAGGCCCATCTATCGAGCACCAAAAACCGCCAAGCCCGATATATGAGCCTTTGATGACTGCGGCTCATGGAATTCATGGAGAACCGAGCTTGATCTTCGACGGAGTTGACTCCATCCCGGATATTGAGGAAAACGATCCGCCTATCGGACACCGTTATCCTCGAGTCCCTCCTCCACCAAAAGCCCCTCGGCAATCAAGAATCAAGCGTCATGCAGCAGATGATCCTATGAATGTTCATCATAAAGTCCTACGCCATTTGAAAGAGACTTCACGGCCACCCATCGATACCGTATATGACCTGGCTGCTCTTATCGCCACCTGCTGCGCCTCAGCGTTTGATGAGACCCAAATACCCGAGGACATGCAATTTTTGGATTTCTTCGAGAGCTCGATAGGCAGTGTAGTGCGTGATCTTATGAAATGCAATTGATTGACTTCGCTGACAGGTTATAGATCGAAAAAGGAACACATAGCCTCCACGAGTTTAAGTCGGGCCTAAGTTTCAGCCACAACCGCCACGAAGAACAGGATTTGCTTGGCGACGAGCCAACATACGATGACCTCAACATCACGACAGAGATAGATCTTCTGGTTGAGATCGAAGATATACAAGACGAATTGCACATATTGAAAGTGGTTTTGCGCGATCAAAAGAGAACCATGCGACAGCTCGATGAGATTTTACTACAGGGAAGAAAGAAACCCGGTGCTGTCACCCACGAAGGCGAAGAGATTAATTCCATGATCAATATCAGCTGCATCGAAAATCATATGTCTCGCATCGGCGAGATGGAGAAATTGGCTGAGAAGGCACACAAATCCGTGAGTAATCACTGTCACGCTTGTCTCAATGACGGATACTACGAGAAGTTGTCGGAGATTTTAGTGTCTAGAAAGTTGCTGAAATGGTTACAGCTTTACCACCTGATCGACCTGAAGCAAAAGCAAGCCAACTTCTCCGAAGCCATTTCGGCACGCATGTTGGCAAGAGAAACAGCCAAAAACACACAGCTTCAAATCAAGCAAAACGACGAGATCAGTAAACAAGCAGAGGAAACTGCACGACAAGGGAAAACGTTGATGGTCTTCACTGTTGTCACAATCATTTTCGTATGTATCACAATTTTCCATTCCATGAAAGCCAGCTATGGCAAAGGTGTTGACCTGTAGCTGATTGACTGACTCGCTTACAGCTACCTTTGTCATTCATGGCGGCATTCTTTGCCATAAACATTGACATTTTCCCAATTAATGAGGACGGAAAGCTGGAGTTCGGCTATATCCTGAAGTACATGCGTAAGTGGTCTACCGTCACTATCCAACCACCTTCTACCAGCTACTAAAGTTTTCAATGTCTCCAGTAAGCATCAGCCTCACTCTGGCCATCCCATTTGTCCTACTCGCATTGAGAATAAATGACGTCAAGCAGGCAGCCCATGGTGTCAATAGAGGATTTCGCAGTGCCCTCGTATCTCCTCGTCTCATCCCAGTCTTAGGGTATATCACCCTGAGCCTGATTGTTGTTGTCGTTCCATCAATTGTGTGGACATCAAAGCTGGCTACCACGGCCAAGGTCGCAGTTACGGTTTGTCTCGCGATTGCCGTGCTTTTGGTTGCGCTCGCCTTAGGCATGAAAAGGCTGATGTCAATCGCGAGGAGATCCATGAGCGTGACTAGCGGTTCAAGTTATATATATGATTGAATTGGACGACCGGATTGAATGATCTCACAAAGACTTTATATGTGTTATGCAGTTTGTCAGCTAATCTAGAAGCCGTGTCACGCCAAGTTCAGCTTTGCTAGCCCCACCAAGTTCTACGTGCTGGCTCAAACTCCACATCATGTTCATATATTTGTTGGCAGCAACTGATCAAGCGTCAATTTCTGGCGCTTTCAATGTGCTTCCCACTGATACGTGAATCCTCGGCTAGACCCAAATTGGTCTTTGACCGAATTTGTTAATTGCCATAGAAGAAAACCGCAGCCGATGGTGCGTTTATACGCCCAATGATGAACTACCTGCCCCTGAGCCGCTGAACGCATATTCGGGTTGCACTGATCAGAAACACCTCTCTGTCACGACTCCCAAAATAAAGATCCACCATTTGCTCCCCTTTGTGTGGAGATTAAATTCTACCAAGAATCATTCCGTATTCAGAACTTGACAACCAGCTTGCTTCCCGACACCTTGCCTTGACGCAGCGGGTCCAACGACTCCAGCAGCACCTCAATCCCGCCATCTATGGCCTTAATAGGAGGCGGCTTGATCAAGTCTTGAATCTGCGGCAACATGGAGTAAAACCGTGCCAGAGCCTTGCGATGCTCCAAGTCGACAGGGAACTTGGGACCAACTGGCGGCAGCCAAGCGAATTCGCGACCAAACACGGTGTAAAGCATGATCATATCGTACTTGACGGCGGGGACCTTGGACTCGCCCTGGTCAAGTAAGGTCACAATTTTGCCGCCCTGCGACTTGAGTACGTTGGCTGTGGCCGGTCCCGATCCTCCCTCGGAGAAGCAATCGATAGCAAG
This sequence comes from Diaporthe amygdali, assembly GCF_026229845.1. Taxonomy (NCBI): domain Eukaryota; kingdom Fungi; phylum Ascomycota; class Sordariomycetes; order Diaporthales; family Diaporthaceae; genus Diaporthe; species Diaporthe amygdali. The sequence continues at coordinate 362,834 of NW_026517039.1, forward strand.
GCTGATGTTCGGGAAAGCCGAGGTGACTTCTTGGACCCAGCCATCCGACTTGTAGTTGAAGACATGGTCCGCACCATAGCGCTTGACCAGCTCATGGGAGTGTGGCGATGCTGTCGTGACGACGGTGTATCCTGCCAGCTTAGCAAGCTGAATGGCGAACAGACCGACGCTCGTGGAACCAGCGTAGATGAAAATGGTCTTATTGGGTGGTGTCGATGCCGCTGTATCTTGATTCTTTTCTGCTTCGCCCGGCCAGGGGAGACCGAGATGGACGTTGGCCGCCAACATGGCCGTCACAGCCGAGACGCCATACGTCGCTGCCTCCTCATCGCTGACGCCCGGCTGGATCTTCCACGCCAGGTCGCCCTCCGTCTTGACGTATTCTGCAAACGCACCCCGGTCCCGATACATTCCGCCATGGACAACACCAGCGATGCGATCCCCGACCTTCCAAGATCCGGCGGCGGATTTGCCAACCTCTACAACCTCCCCGGCGTAGTCACACCCGACTATGCAGCCCCTGGGGGAGATGACGTCGATGTGCTTGAAGTCACTCGGGTTGAGACCCACGGTGTGCACCTTGACAAGAATCTCTTGGGCGCTGATTGTGGGCTTTGGTACTTCCGTGATACTCGCGCCTTTGAAACCGACTTTCCGGTGCACAGGTTGAAAATGCGGGTCGCGATGGTTCGATTCGTCACAAGGGCCTTCATGGTCGATCTAGAAGTTGAAGTTGAAGTTATGATTCAAATTGCAGTGTCAATATAGTGTGCCTCAACGACTTTGGCATACGTTATGAAAGGGTGCACGTGAGTTATGGCTATCGATGGTTGAATGTCCGGACGGGTCGTCAGCAGGATGATATGGGAATGTGGTATCGTGCTACCACTGAAATCATCTTCAATTCTAGGTCATTCCAACGTGATGATTTCAAATTTCACGTCATTGGCTCATTCATATGCCAAAATGAAACAAAGTTACCAAGGTAGACAATTCCGGTAATCGCGGGAAAATGTTGGCCAGTGTCAGCCTACCCAGCAATTTTAACCACTAACCCAACTCGAGCTTTCCGCGTATAGAAAGTAGAAGGATTGGTTAAGCGGAAAGCTAGAGGTACGTGCCCAAATTGCATGAGCTAGGTGGGCCGACTTTGGCTAGGAAAGGTGTTCACTAATCAACGCTGATGGCACCCAAGCGTTGGCGCGCATGAATCCATATCGAGAACTCGGCTCAACAGTTAGCCCAGGGCCGAATATGGTCTCTTTGATCGGGTTGCCTCATAGTCTCCAACCCGACGGAGAACTCATTGCTCGTCAAGGCAAGGTAGGTAAGGTCACCTTGTCTTGGTCTCGCAAGGTAAGTTCAGGGCACTCTTCCTGGCTCTCATTTGAGTTGATACGTGACTCCAAGTCGTGCTTGGTAATCCGAACAGAGACTTTGAATCCGGGTCACATCGATTAAGATGGCTGTGCAAGAAAAGCCAATGTTTTATTATGAGTCTCAAGAGAACTATTTAATATGCTCGATCCAAGCAGTTCGAACAGAAAATCACCATTCTTTGATATTGACGGCGTAGCCTTCCCTCCAAATTTTACATGATGTCACTGACCAAAGTAGTTCTGGTTGGCGTAGGTCTCTCTTGGTCCTCTCACATCGAAGTGAAACTAGCTGACTGACATTGAATGAATACAGGCCAGTGGTAACATTGGGGCCGGTGTGCTCCCGCTCCTGCTGAAATCCGGACTTGACATCACAGTCCTCAGTCGTGAGGGCTCACCTGCAACTTTTCCAAAGGAAGCCAAGGTTATCAAAAGCGATTTCAGCGAAGAGTCACTCGTACAGGCGCTGAAAGGTCAAGATGCCGTCGTTAGCATGCTCCCGATCATTGCACTTGGAGAGCAGGCAAAAGTAGCCGAAGCTGCCGTCAAGGCGGGAGTCAAGAGATTCATCCCCAGCGAATATGGGTCTGATTCTTCGGTAGGAGACTTCAGCATTTTCCTTGCATCATGATTCTCACTGACAGAAATTTCCCAAAGTCTGGGGATGTTATCGCAGCCGTGCCATTCTTCCAGCCCAAGAAGGCTCAGTTGGATTGGTTAGCAACCCAGGAAGACCGCATCAGCTGGACCGCCATTATCACCGGCCCTTTCTTTGACTGGGTAAGCTTAGGAATCCCTCTATATCATGTTGGTCTTTGTCCTCCTGACACTATCTCTAGGGTTTGAAGCAGGGTATGATGGGCTTCGACTTGCCAAACAAAAGCGCCACCCTGGTGGACGGTGGCAACACCCGCTTCACGACGAGCACCGTAGCGCAGATTGGACGTGCCATCATTTCAGTCCTGAAGCATCCCTCCGAGACTAAAAACCAGTTAGTCTTTGTTGAGTCTTTCACGACAACCCAGCTCGAGGTTCTGGCGGCCTTGCAGAAAGCGACTGGGAAGGAATGGGAAGTCAAAGAGGAGAGCTCCGAGAATATTAGACTAGAGGGATTTAAGAAAGTGGGTGAAGGCGATATCATGGGAGGGGGAGCTTTAGTGATTTCGGCGTTGGTGCTAGGTCGCGAAGGGCTTGAGGACCATACTATCGTTGAGGGTGGCATTTGGAACAAGAGGCTGGGTCTGAGCGCAGAGAGTATTGAAGAGACGGTGAGAGAAATCCTGATATAGTAGCCGTTTGTTCTACAAAATCTCTGAGCTTTGTCCATTATTGAATATGTTAAGGTTATATTCAAGATGATATCAATGTCTCTGTTGCACGCTCGGTGATTATTACGGTAGCTAGGGGTTATAAGATGCTGGTAAGAGAAACGGACGACGGCAGTGTGTCATTGCTTTTAACACAATTGATGCACAACAATTTCAGACATTACCCTCTCAATGTAGACGTCTAGGTCAATAGTAATTTTGCGCCCCAGCTTAAATTTTCTGAGAAGTTTTGATCTGTCAGCTGTAGTTTTTGGGATCGTTTCCATGCTTCCGCAAAAGCGCACGAACCTCCATGACGTACCAATCTGACCACCCAACTTGGTATTTGTCACACTCAAATTTGACGGATCAGTTGCAGCAGGATGATATCATGAAGATGTGTCTGTATTCTGATAGTTGCAAGTAATCACCACCCAGCATAAGTCAGGTTGCTTACTTCTTCAGCTTCACTCGCAGTCACCTCAATATAACCAACAGATCCTCAAAATCAATATTTTCAAAGCTCAGATGAAGCAATTTGAGCCCTGATACCTGGTGTCAAATCGAGAGATTTGTCCCCCAACACCGAAGAGGACAGCCAATTCCCCACGTAGGAATCAACTTCGTCAGGCTTTTCCCATCTCATCCAATGACCTCCATTGACCTCGCCCCTGGCCAAGTTGTCAAAGTAGGTTTCCATTCCTGTTGACAGAACCGGAGGCAAGGTCGGGTCCAGGGTCGCGGCAATAAAAAGCGCGGGCTGTGAAAACTTGCCAGTATATTTGATGTTGCCAGGAACAAGCGGCAACTCTTCCTCCCAGTTCCGCTCACTAGTGCGATACCAATTAAGTGTATTGTCAAACGGCTTTCTGGTAAAACTGTCCACATAGAAATCAATCTGCTTCTTGGTGAGAAGTGGGGTGTCCTCAGTTACACCGTCAAGGAGATCAAAATCAAGCCCTATACCAGTGACATCGATGGCTAATTTACCAGTGGGGCCTGTGACCCCATAGATAGTGTTGAGCAGCTTCCGTACGCGAGTAGCGTCCTGTTGGCCAAACGGACCAAGGTAGTCCTGGATAGTGCGGGTACGGAACTGCAACTGGTAGTGGAAACCGGACCAGGAATGCGCCATGTCTGTAAAGGCAGCCTGAGGAGGTACAAAAGGTGTATTGATGCAGTAAAAGGCAGCAATTAGCTCCGGATGCCACATTGCCGCACGATAGACCACACCGCCACCCCAGTCGTGCCCGCCGAGGATGATACGCGAGAGACCGAGTCTTCTCGCAAGAGCGGCAATGTCATCTGAGGCGCGCTTAAAAGTGCTGAAGAAGTAAGTCAGCCGATTTTGATTTTGGCGAGGTTCCCACGAAGCAACTTGGGGCATACTAGAAGCTGATGTCTTCGGGAGAGTCCGTGCCTCCGTACCCCATCATGTCCAAGGCAACGACGCTCAAGCCCTTGGAGAGGAGGAAGGGAATATGGTTGACCCATCCCAGAGATAAGTCGGGCCACCCATGGACGAGAAATACGGTGCCGGCCACCTCTCCAGCCGGTTCTGCGTAGATATAATTATACTGAACCCCATTGAGGTTGGCAGTCTGATAGTGAAACTTAGCGTTAATCTCAGCAAGGACATCCATTTGGGTACAGCTGAAAAAATATCAACGGGGTGACTGATGGCTGCACAGGTTGTTGATCATATTCGAGGGAGCTCTTCGGGACGAACGGCTGAATTTATATTGCTCTGTGGTTTAAGCTACATTACTTTGGTGCAATAGCCGTTGAAGACATGTGGAGATGGTCTCTATGATGCGAATGGAGTCAAATGCTGCCTCCGTATTCGATACTACCAGACGAAATATGCCCGAATGGAGAAGAGACTGTTCAAAGTATTGGATCTTATTTCATACCGCACTGTAGCGCAATCTGGTAGAACACTTACCCGCGTCGGCGATGCGGTGTAATGCTCGAGAGGTTCGTCATTGATTTCCTGGCTCAATTCCCGTTGTTGACTGCCCTGGGTGTATGCTTACACATCATATGCAACTCAGAAGGCTGGAAAAAGATAGATCCACTGAGAATTATTGGGTTCACAAAGACGACCACCCTACGATGCAAACTTTATTCCATCAGCCCGACGGAAACATCACACGTGCAAAGCTTGTCACCCTGACGGACATGGGCTAACAATTTGCCGCGCAGGCACGACTCAACCTAATTGATGTTGTATACTCGAGCTAAGAATTTTGGAATACTAATCATTCCGCTCTCGCGAGTCAAACAATGGTACCACAACGCCAAAACATCGGCATTGAGGAGCTCATGTTACATTGATGTCTATTAAAAAGCGAGGCGGCGAAGCAGGTCACCGCGAAAACACCCATCTGCTCCGACGGCCGGATTCAATCCGCTTACCAATCACATTTCCGTCGAATGCGTTGGCATCCTACCTTTACAGAATTTTGGGTTTATCTCATTGGTCTATGAACAAGATCTCCATTCGGCTTTGATCGTTGTATTGTAGATCACTATCGTTTTTGATGTTATGCTGTAGTAGTGTGATGAGGAACTTCATGCCAGTAAACCACAAAGTATTACCTCTTCCATCGAACCCACTATGACCAAATCACGTCCGTGCCACAGACGTTCGTGGGCTTTATTCCTTTTTCATTAAACTGATATACAGGTACAACATACGGTTTAGTTCTATCGGTATATAATTTCCCGGATCGATTAGGATGAGGCGCTGGGATGAATATATTGCCTGGATTCAACCGAGAGCTGTCAGGGAGGAGTGCTTTTACGTGATAGGTCCCTAGCTAGGCATACCATTAAAAAACGGAGACATTGATCTCGGCAAGGCCAAAATTTCCCTGGCTTAGAGATACGCTACATCCCCAACACTAGACATGGCTCTACTATAGCACTCCAGCGCGCAGTGGCGAAACATGATGACCGGATGAAAAGTGGGCATCGTATCGAGTATCGCCTTGACCCAAGGATGAAAGTGGTCGAATTCGAATCCTTCCAAATCGACAACGTCTGGGCTCAGGACTCGTGCATCGGCCGAGAGCTCACCGCGGAGCACGATTGCGCTTGCACGGATGATGTTGAGAAGCTCGTCGGCCTTCCACTGTGCTTCGTACTTTTGGAGCAGCCACCGCTCACGCAAGTCTTGCTGCCACCCAGCCACACGGCGCGCGAGCTTCTCATGGTCAAAAAGGATGTGGAATTGGCGCGTCGTCTGTTCATCTATGGTTTCGCGCTTCTGTGGGTCATGACTGCTTACCCATAGACGATGCATAGCGGAGAAGGTCTGCAAATCTGAGGTGGGGACGAGCTGCAATGGACTCGCACCTCCTTCGAACAAGCCGGATTCTTGCACTACGTGGCTACGCGCGTGGATTTTGACGGTCATTAAGCAGACTGAGTAGGCGCTCTGGTATCTAAGGTGGCCAAGAACGCGTGCTTCGACTAGAGCCCGCCTCATCCAGAAGCGCCCACTCAGCCGTCCGCCCTCGTTGACGACGTCGTCAAGAGGTGGCCAGCCGAGCAGCTGAGACATCAAGGAGCACCTTGCTGCACCCTGGACGCTTCGGAGGAGGAGTGGAAGCGGCAGCTCATTCCTTTCGGACCACCCCAAGCCCTGCGGGTCTGAGTTCAGGTGGACGGTATCGCGCGCCGGCCAAAACCAAGGGTTCTGTAATAGAGCACTGGCGTGGTGGTTAGGGAGGCGCTTGACGTCCTGCTCTGAGGGCAGCAGGAGGCGGCCGCCCTCCTCGAGTGCAACCTCGTAGGCCTCGCGGCACGACTGGGTGAAGGACGGTGCTGCCGCGTTGCGCCTTGTTGTGTCCTCCGGGCGGCAGTAGCATATGCAGCGATCGTCAACCATGTCAGGATTGGGTGGCATAGATATCTCGACAGTACGGGTGGTCGGGATGCACAGCTGCCACACGCGTCGACGAAGTTCTGCAGGGAGCTTTGGGAATAGCGGAAAGTCGGTGGTAGTCGACATCGTAATGTGAGGTTAGATGGGGTGCACATGGATGTGGTTGATACAAGCAAGCGATAGCAGCTCTGTTCGGTAAGAGTTCCACTGCTCAAGTGAGACAAGTCCATTCTATTTATATGTAGCGACTGACGGACCCCTGAACGTTTTAGTTGCTAGCGTGATCCTCTTGACTGTATAGGTCTTTGGTCTGTTCGGGTGGCTAACGGAGCTTGACTGTATTTCTTGTAGTCACCACTGAAATGGCAGCCGATAGTCCTTTCTCTGGATTCACGGATGCACATTGTTTCGAATTGTACGTTCTAAGTAAGATGGCAATTATAGTACAACTGAATGCCTTCTTAATCCTCAATCGGGATCGTTATACATCAGACCGTACCAAAAGTGGCAAACAGACATTGATCAGGAGAATAGGCCCGGATCCTTGATCCTATTGTCTCTGCTCTTGGCATGTCAAATTGTGTTGCCACGAGAGTGAGGTTTGTATGGTCTCAGACAAGAGAATGTTGTGGCAGAGATGATCCCAACCTCTGTGTTTCAAAGCTTTCTACATGATGGGAATCATTTTCGCCCACAGGATGTACTGTAAACCCCTTGACTACAGCTTCGTACATATTGAAGTCAGTCTGATATGTGGGTGGGTAAGATCAATGCTCGATCACATCTCCAAGCCACGGACCATACTTGATCTTGATCCCAAGTCTCAGAACTCTGTTCAGTCTCGTGGCCACAACGCCTCCGAAGCCCACGGGGTTGCCGCACGTCCTGACAGCTTCATTGTACTCATCCTCGCTGGCGTACTCCTCCCTGAAGGAACACTGGGCGAAGTCTATCTCAAATGGCTGCAGGGAGGGCATTTGGACGATCATGTTGCGTGGTTTGCAATCCCAGTTCATAACGCCGCATTTGTTGACCTCTTCGGCGACCTCAACCGCACTTTGAACCAGCCCTTGCCAATCAGTATCGGGTGACGCCTCCGTCATGTCTAACAGGCTGTCCAGTATGAAGCCATCGATGCGCTGAACAAGGATGCCGCCGACTCGGAAAAAGTCGGTGTCTGACCGCGATGGGTCAAGGGAGAAAGATGTCGTTCCGTAGAAAAGTGGCACGCACTTCCCTTGGAGCTTCTCGAGGTGCTCATATGCTCGTATTTCAGACCTCCAACGCTGGAGGGCGCGGTACTGAAGCCTGCCCTCTTTCTTTGCGGTCGTCTCCCATGTATCGGCGGTGTCCTCATCGTCCTCGAAAGGGAAAAAATCCCATACGCCCTCTCCCTCCTCCATGTCCATTTCCTCAATGTACCTGAAGAGGCTAGGTGCTTGCCCGGACTGCACGTATCTCTGCCAACAAGCCTCGACGCTGGGGCTGTGGTATGCAGACGAGCTCCCGCGAGACTGCTCCCCATAGCGCCGATCGAAAAGCTTGAGGACAGCTGTCCGTGTCTCCCTGGTGCTTGACACCCACTTTACCTCCATTGCAGGCGACATGGTGACATCAAAGACCTTGGTGACAGTCAAGTGCACTCGCTCCTCGGAGGGCGTATCACGTGTCCAGTTGATCGTCAGATCCAACACCATTCCCTCGACGTAGGGCCCGGGGGTGTTGCTTGGAGCTACAGGGCCGCTCGTTGTTTCATTTAGGGTCTCTCTGGTGTTGCTGTCGCTGATCTTGTCACAAGGCATCTTGTTCTTGACAAAGGAAAGAGTAGCTAGTAAGGCGGATGGGCGTAAACAGCTTGCAGCCCAGCAGCTTGAATAACAAGAGTGTTAATTAGATAAGGACGCACCTGTAGATGCAGCGGTGTGTACAGTGTAGACTGAGGAGTCTCAGTGTGGGCACCGAAGTGGGAAGCAATAATTAGCAACTGGAATTATGTAGAAAGCCTGCAGTAGACGTGTCTGAGCACAACGGTCGGGGTTGGGAATGTGTGAGCACGACGTTAGTGACGGGAAGGCGGCTGTGGTGTGAATGTTAAGAGAGTGTGTGGATACGCATAGTCAGCACTATCAGCGTAGCATTAAGTAACATGTTCCAGCCCTGACTGTTGGAGGCACAGCGTCAAGGCAGCAGTGCCATAATAACCGTCTGAATATATGGCCGTAGGCCCGCTGCTGCAGGCTGGTCATATGTTGTTGGTTGATCGCTTGACTCTCAGCTCGTCCCTCAGACCTCAACTTTGGAATATTCTTTCCCGCCTTCTTTTTGTTCGTCGCCCAAAACTCAGCACGTCGGATTTTTGCATTTGGCTATGGAATCTCTTGCAGCAATGTCGCGGAGGCCGCATTACCATCGATGTGGACACACACCTTGTAATCGAGACGAAGACAAGCGATGGTTCATGCTTGAGGTCAAGATGCACGGCAGAACCCTGACCATCAATGTGTGCCCAGAGGAATTCCATAACTCGCCCACGAGACTTGATGAATTCACTCAGTACCTCGAGATGCTGCAATTAGACTTGGAGGGAGAATGGCTTTCAGATGAGGAGGAAAATGACGATGTACACGGAGGCGGCGAATCTCCCATGCAACGCCCGATGCTGGACTTAAGTCTGGATGGCTGTTATGAGTGGGCCATCAGGCCCTTTTTGCCGTTGTTGGAGGAGCTTGCCCCACCACCAAGTGACGCCGCAACGATCACCCTGCAGCAGTTTTTCAGCGGCGAATACTTTGAAGCCGGCCTGAAAGCCATTGACGATATCTTACACCCAGGCGTCATTCATACGAGGGACAATATGGACAGTGTATTTGGTAATGCAGGAACTCTGTGGAAGACAGCATGCCCCACCTTTCAAGCAAGAGAAGTGGAAGTCCTCTCAAACGATCCAACATATATCCTCGTTGACGAGCCGACCAAGGTTCGGGTCCAGGGCAAAGAGCTGTTTTTCAAGGCTTTCCAGGATCCAGACGATAGCATTGGGGCTCATGAGGTCCTAACTCTCGAAAAGATATCAAAGGCAAGCTTCAACCCGCAAGAGGTGCGCACATCACATCTATACGGCATCGTCCAAGACGACAAATCGCATGTCATCGGCCACTTGTTGCACTATATCCAGGTTGACGACACATTGTACGACAAGGTTATTGAGCTAGGATCTCTCGGCAGCGATGTGAAAGATAAGTGGAAGAGACAGGTGACGGATACAGTGGAAGCACTCCACAGGGCTGGCATCGTCTGGGGCGATGCGAAGGCAAGCAATGTCTTGGTGGATACCGCCGCGGACGCGTGGGTTATCGACTTTGAAGGCGGTCGGACGGATGGATGGGTTGACCGTGACAAAGCAGGCACTATCGAAGGAGATTTGCAAGGCCTTCGAGCAATCATAGTCTTTATTGGCACAGGGAGAGAGCCTGTAATCATGGCCTGAGCGTATGGTTCCGGTGGACCTTTGCGGTTCAGCATCACCTAGAAAGCATAATACTTCTTACTCTTCTTTCTTCCTCAAACTAAAACTGGACATGATTGGATGCTCTCGCAACGGCATCTCACACCCCGGATGGCTGTGCCCACTGCAACTGACCAGGATCGTGCAGCAAGTGCTTGAAGACTTGGGCAGTAAAATGAGCGGATGGGCAAGCCAGGATCAAGAATACTTCTGACATTGTCTGATAGGTGATGCCTAGAGCACAAACGCGTTGTGTGATATTTGACACAATAGACAGATGGGTTAATGTGCTAAAGCAGGGTGGTTTCTCGACTGATGACTTGTTTAGTAGGGACTGTGATAATAGTGGTGTAAATCGTGGTAGGCCCGACATCTGCTGCTCCGCCCATCCCCAGAAAGCGCATGACGGCAGTCAGATCTTGTTGGTCACAAAAGTTGATAACCCTCATGGGAATAACTTCACGTGCTAAGAAGTTGACATCGGTGGATCTCAAATCAATGGTCATGTCTCAATGTCACCTGTATGGCTCATAATCCACAAGTCCCTCTCGAGTTCCACCCTTGACGTAGTCTCCACCGCCAACTCGAAGTCAATGAGAGCCGCTGACCCGTCCTCTCTAGCCAAGCAGTTCCCCGCGTGTGCATCTCCATGAGCAATCCCCCTTTTGTGCATCCGCCTCAGGGCAGAGAGACAGGCTTCCATACGGCTATGTTGCGCTGCCCTCTTCTCTGCCTGCTGCACGTACTCGGTGATGAATCCGATGATGCGACCGTACTCCGTGACATGACCCAAAAATAGCGGTGTAATTTGTAGGCCGTATAGGTGCCGGTAGACTATAGTCTCATGTGAGATGGACTTTATATCTCCTGGTAGACCTGCCATTTTGACGAGGACCGGTCTGGCGCCGAAGTCTGGATGATGTACAACTTCCAGCCGGCCCCGTTGGAGTGTCGCAACTCTTGTCAAGTCACCGTACTCGATCATGCGAGGATGCCAACCAGCTATATCATTTGTGGACTGATTATATCCTCGGAGCCCAACGGGACTCCTATTATTGGCATTGGCATCATTCCGATTGCTTGCTAGTAGATTTGAGAGGCTTGGTAGAATTGGTACATCCTCGGTATAGACGGGCCTCAACTCCGGCTCTCGAGCCCCATAACGAAGTTTTATAGCCACTGTGATGACAGCAAGGAAAGTTAAAGATCTTATTAATGACCGAACAAAAGGGTCAGGCAGTGACTGCTTTGAGACAAAACGCAGTAAGTGCATGACCACGACTTACTGCTGTGGTCCAGTCCAGGAAACGAAGGCCGTTGTGTGATGGTGGCCAGTTTTCTAGACAGACGCCGAACTCCAAACTTGACAATTTTCCTCTGCAACGCGACTCGACGTGATCATGGGGCGTCACGTCTCGGAACAGTGTCACGTCTGCGGGCTTGTGTTGGACCTCCGGCATGCACTACCCCGGTCAAGGGGGCGACGTGATGGATATCAATTCAACGGTACGGTCCATGCGATGGCTGCGGCTCGGATCTCGGTCAAAAGCTTGTTAGTTGAGCATCAAGCACAAATCCGGCCGCTTCGGCCAATTAGCCGGCCAAGCTGAGGCAGGATAAAGTCGCCTCGGTGATGCCCACCGCAGTACCTGAAACGCCCCGTCCCAACTCATAACCTCCAGATCCTCGGATCTGCGACGAACCACTCATCCGATAGCCCACCCGCCCCTGCTGACATTCTGTCAATGGCAAGACTCGACGATGATCATGAGATGGCCCTGGTGCAGCTCGATCAGCCGGATCACGGCACATTCACATACTGAGCAGAAGTGCGAGCGGGTATATAAGGATGTGAATGATGCCAAGAGTACGTCTGGTCTTCCGTTCTCTTCTCATCCACCACACACTTCTCACTCATTAACATTTACATTCACTTACGACCTGGTTGTCGTCGCTCACTTTCTAAACGCACATATTTAATTACAATCTTTCGGTTTGATACCACATTTCACTTCACCAGTCAAAATGGTCCGCATCACTCTCACTACCGTCCTGGCTTGTAAGTTACATCCCAAGTCACACATTACACTACCTTGCCACCATCCTCAAGGACAAGTACTAACCTTGTGCTATCAACAGTCGCCGTCTCCGCCCTCGCTCTGGCTCCCAACAACGCCGGTGCCAAGGATGTCGGCAACGGCCAGGCCCAGCAGTTCACCACAGGCGGCTGCGTCGCCGACGCGGACTGCCGCAGCGCGTGCTGCGCCGAGATCAACACCAGCGGTGTCGGCATCTGCTCCGCCGAGGGCGCCCAGTTCCAGAACGGCAAGCAGGGCTGCGGCTTTGTTGACCCCAACTCTGCTGCTACTATCGCCGCTGCTCAGGCTCAGGTCAAGAAGCAGGGATTCTAAGGAGGTCATGGCTGTTTTTGGGTGGGAGGTGTGGTGGTGACATAAGGGTAACCTCGATATGGAACAATCAGTCGTGAAGTAGTCCAGCTTCATGCCCCAGAGGCAATATGTTCAAGGTCATCCAAGTCTAAATTAAGTGGCCGACTTTGGGTACAAAGCACAATTGCAGGCTTTCTGAAGCCTCCAATTCTAGTGTCATACAATATGAACAATTGAACATATATGTTCCAATTCTCTACAATACATTTCTATCGTACCTCAAATCTAAGTAGACTTCTCAGCGTCATCTAGCTTACTATGGTCGCCCTTGGCAGCGGTCTCAATATCCCGGCCATGCACCACAACACCCACGCCATTGCCAGCCAGTTCGGACTTCAGGATCGGAGGGCCAGCAAAGTGCTTCCTGCCCCACACGAAATACCACACCAGACTGATAGCAGCAAACCCGGCAAACACAACACTGGCGTAGTTCATCGTAGAGGCAGTCAGGTCAGTGAGCACGGATGGCATGCAGAAGATGACAATAGACAGCGCGACCCAGCACAGTGTGACAATGTTAATAGCGTAGCCAAGCTTTCCGAGCGAGTACGATGCGTATGCCACGGCCTTGCGGCCCCTCATGACAGAGACAAGGATGGGCAGCGCATAGGATGCGCAGAGGCAGATGGTAGCCACGCCCGTGAAGCTGTTGAATGCAGCCGCGGAGCCAAAGTAGATGAGACCCAGCAAGCAGTCAACCAGGAAGGACAGGGTCAGGCCCCAGAGAGGAATGTCGAAGCGCTTGTCGATGCGGCTCCACAGGCCAGAACCGGGAATGGCACCGTCACGGGCGAAGGCGTAGGTGCACCTGCTGGAGGCGGTGAGGGCACCAATGCCGGCGAACAACCAGATGCCGAGGATGAGAAACAGGAGGCCGAAGCCACCGCCGGCGCTACCGGTAGCGGTCTTGAAGATGAGGCCGACCGGCTGGCCGTTGGCGACGGCGAGCAGCTCCTGGACGTCGGGCAGGACGAAGAGCACGGGGATGAGGTACAGTAGTCCGGTGACGCCGGCGGCGACGACGGAGAGCACGATGGCCTTGGGGACCTCGCGCTCGGGGCTCTGGACCTCCTCGCACATGGCGGCTACCATGCCGTAGCCGGTCAGCACATACGCGGGCTGCAGCAGGCCGACGAAGAAGGACCATCCGGGGGCCCAGCCGGAGCCGGAGGCGTCAAAGTGGGCAAAGACGAACTCGCCGCTGCGCCGGCCGCCGCGGGCCATGGCCAGCAGCACGACGAGGATGATGATGACCGAGGCGCCGGTCCACCAGATGCACAATGTGTTGATCTGGTCGAGATATCGGCTGCCGAAGACGTTGACGAGGTATGTGACCAGCATGACGGCCCAGAACATGAGGACCGTCTGCCACGCAGTGGCGACAAAGTCCTCGCGCCAGAGGGTGATGCAGCTGAGGATGAGCTGTGCGCCGCCGAAGTTGATGGAGAGTGTTACGGTCCAGTTTCCGACCAGGGTGAGCCAGCCTGTCATGCGTTAATTACGTACTTGTAAAATTTCACATCGAAGTGAACAGGAGACCATAACAGAAGAGAGTCTATACGTACCAGTGATCCAGGATGCTATAGGCGCCCATTCGGGTGTAGACAGCAGAGCGGCCCAATAGTAGACGCCTCCGGCAGTCGGGTACACGCTGCAGATCTCTGCGAGGGACGCGGCAATGCAGATGCTGATGAGCGACAGCATGACCCAACCCCACAGCACGGTGACAGACTGGCCGTTGGCGAGCGAGTAGAGGAAGGTGGTGGACAGGCCGTAGGGCACGGCCATGATGGCGAAGCTGAGGCCCAGCACCGACAACATCGACAGCGAGCGGGGCAGCTCGGCCTTGTAGCCCATGCGCGCGAGGTCATCGTCTGCCGCGCCTCCATGGCCGGCGGAGGCCGAGTGCCGGCGGGCGCTGGACGCCGATGTCGAAGTCGGAGGTCTGCTCATGGCGGTGATGGCTGCAACGGAAGTGGTGCTATTCTGCTGTCGTCGGTTGAGACGAAGACGGGAGCAGAGGCAGAGGCAGAGACCGACAGTCGGGTGGTGTCGCGTGCGGCTGCGGCTATTTCTGCTGCTGTGGTCCGGGTTCTGGGCAGAGAACAAGAGGCCAAGGCCATGTGGGTTGCAGTGCGTGAGCTAATATGCCAATGTGCAGCGGGCTAGCCGGGTTATCAATGCATGGAATGGGACGAGAGGGAAACCAGGAGTCCCAGGATCGGATAAGGGACTGGGGAGCGGGAGATGACAGGTGATAGATGATAGCTGGTGGGAGATAGATGCGCGATGCAGTAGGTGATAGGCAAGCTCACGGTGACCGAAGACCGGCCCTGACCAAGGAAGAGCCAATGCAGGCCCACTTCTCAGGGGACCTGGCGATAAGAAACCTGCAAGCCTGCGTGTCCCGATGATGGATGCGGCCGGAGGAGGGCAATAGAGGAGGGAACCATCTTTGTCTAGCCCGGGGCGACTTAGTCATGACACCGAAGTAATCCCAAGCCCAATCTATGTGGCTGATAGCGCATCAACGCCCATGCCATTTCGTAATTAGCGTTCCAATGGGTTCCGACAATCTGGGGCCCCAAAGGCATGGGGTTTCTTGGCGGTTGGCCAGACAGAGTGAGATCATGGCACTTGGGTGCGTGCATCAAACACTGACAACCGGCCGTCTCCACCTGCTGTGCTGCACAGCACAGGCATGCAGATATGCAGGAACATCTATAAGACATGTCAGTTCCCGTCAGTCAGATGAATCGCTGGGCCGTTGACGATCGATTCGATAGGCCATACTCCGATTATATTGTCGAAAATTCTCAGGCATACCGTCATCAACAATGGGAGGCAGGTTGATCTCCTAATTACAATCCGCGTTGACCCATATAGCCCCCTTGATAGTCGATCTTGCACATGATCATACACCTATGGACATGCTTACAAAAAAAATCTCGTCGTTGCTTTTGATAGGGCATGATTGGCCCTGCACCCTAGGACGCGGGTACAGTCAGCACGGGCTACGTCGCTTTTCTTCAGGTAGCGCACAACGGGAGTGTGCAATTGAGCGCTGGGAGGTCTATACGAGTGTACAGATGTGTGTCGATCATTGGTGTTTCATTTCGTTCCATCATCGGATTTTGCTGCCATTCAAGGAGAGTACATCGTGATGTGTGCACGCTGATAGTTGGTCCGTGGTGGTCTTCCATCCTGCTCTCAGAGGCCCGATTGTGTTTTGAAGCCTATCATTAAACGGGGAAGCAGCTCTCATGATTATCATCAAGGGTTGGCTCTGGCCTTGCATTGGTGGTAGTGGATACTGCTCTGATTGTCTAGCCTAGGGCTGGCTTTATTGACGGAGAATGCTCGGGTCTCGATCAAGGCCAGGTGAGACCCAGCCGACCCTTGCCGAACTCGTAGTCTACCTGGTCGTCGCCTCCCAACTCCTCGTGCAACAGCTGGCTTTATTTTCCCCCATCGCTGCATCGTCGTTCTTGGTCACCATTGCACGCTATCATTACCTACCATGCTTGAAAACAGCGCTTGCAAATCAGGAAAGCAAAACAAGGATATTTCCTAACGATTCGGTATTGGAATGACGGACATTCTCTGAAGCGCGCGGACAGCCTTCGGCCCCAGCTCATCCCTCCGCCGCCGGGTCGCCAGACGTTGCTCGTCCGAGACCTTCCGGTCATCTCCGCCCTCAACCTTTGCCATGGCAGCCTCCTGCAAAATCTATTTCAGTCCTGGCTTGTTACTTTGAGAGTTTCCGGGCATGCTTACCATATCTACCTACCAGTGAGTGAGCATATCGCTCAATTCGTCTACGTTATTCAATACTTTCAGGCCGGTCGTCAAGGCATCCCTTGAAGATATTCCATGACTGCTCGTCGCCAGGGCCATCGCTTTCATAGGGCGCTAGATCCTTCGACAGCCACAAGAACTCGGTCTCTCGCACCCCCGACTATTGTTTGCCTACGAAGCCGGGGAGACCGGCATTAAATAGAACTCCGGCGAAATCCGGCTTGAGATCCTCGACGTCCTAAGTCTTGATGCCGTCTCGTCTACAGATCAAGCGTTTCCGTGTGTTGATCCACGACAGAATGAGCCGCTCGGCGCCAGCATCGACCACGTGAGTAGATGCTTTTGCCCAGTTCAGGCCGCGATGCCAACGCGTTGACCTCGTGACGGGGTGAAAGCACTGGACAAAGGCCGCCTGGGTGAAATCGGCAATTTCCTTGAAGAGTTTGAGACAGTAGTGGTCTGGACAAGATCGAGACTGTCAGCCACGAATATCGCATATTTCATCATACCAAAGTTCCTCGAGCAGACAACAGTTGCCTAGGGATCATACCGAGGCTGTCTAAAAGTCCTCTACTCTAATTTCCTGACGACATCGCCGGCTTCAAAGCCGCCCGATAATAGTCCTGGGGTTCAACGGACCTTCCGCAAGTCAGCAGCTGACACTTAGTCCTACTTGCGGCGGTCTTAAGAAAGAACTCGGCTTTTTTCCATGGAGCTATGTCGGGAGGAGTACCCAGCGCCTTGGGAGAGCTATGTGCTCTCTAAGCAGTTTGCGCTCATTGTAAAGCATCTCGTCTTCACGCTCCCTCTACAAATATTTTGGCCCAGGGGGCACCTCGATCTTCTTCTTTGCCCCTTGTTGTATCCTCAAATGTTCAACCAAGCGACTATCAGGGTCAACATTCCCAGATTGTCCGAGATTATTGTCCACATTGAGAGCGTTGAATGCGTTCTTCAGGCGGTGGGTCAGTTACTCGCAGGCCGTGCCAGAATGAGAATCAGGATTCATATATCATGATCATTGTGTGTATTGTATGGTGTGAATGATTTGCATCATCGTCGATGACCTGCATGTCGCCTCCGCGGTACGAAGCCCTACTATGACGCGTCGTGCTTCTTGGGTGCTCAATTGGCTGGCGCTGTCGAATTAGGGTTGTTTCTACTTCTTCATTGAGTGTGCGTTTGATTATGAATACCGTATAGGAATGAAGACTGTCACATGACAACAAGAAGTTTTCCCTTTCTCTCTTTTTTCACGAAAAAAGAAAAGAAATCGAAAAAGAGAAGGAAATAGATTCAGGCCATAGCGCTACCGTAGGTTCCTTAATGAGTCGCCTGACAACATCAAATATATTAAGTACTCTGAGTAGAGTGAAGACTAAATTATCTCTCCTAAAGTTTCCTCGGCAGGAAATATGTCGATATCTGTTGGTAGAGACACAACGGCATTGAAACTTTTGCATAGCGACCAAATGCCCATATGTAGCTGCATCTTATGAAGCAAGCATTCAGGCCAACGGAGCCCATCACTTGGATAGCAGCCATCAATTTTTCTCTGAAAGATTACGAAGGACTTGTATCTCAACCTTTTGGCATCATACTCACTGAAACATCCGTTATCCCAGCCGAAGCACTTTTCTAGACTCGACGATACAGAGGAAGCAACAAGCAATATTCAATCAGAAAAGTCCGACCAGTCCGAGTAAAAGTCAGCAGGTTCCTCGTCTGTTGTCCTGTCATCCTCTCGCCACTCCTCTCCAACAGGGCCCGTGATCGGCCATTTGTTGAGGCCCTTTTGCTGTTTGTCCGAAACGACAAAGCGCTCTTCAAACGCAGCTCGCACCATCTTTCGAGCCGCAGCCTTGAAGATGCCTGGATGCGACACCACGAAAAGTGTTGCGTTGAATGCCATGTTGCTGTCCTTGATATCGGACTCGAATTCGTCGACAAGGAACAAGTACAGTAGCTTGAATGCCGCGTCCCGTGCCGCCCTTCGGTGTCCTTTCACCGCTTTTCCGTAGTCGTCGAAGTCCGTCTTCCCCTTCTTCATTTCGTCGAAGACATCACGAAGTTTCTGTCCCTTTAAAAGATCGATGGCAAGAAAGTGCAGGGTCTCGCAGACTGTGTGATAGTCCTGAAGGTTCAGGGGCAGCTTGAGGAAGAAGTTCCTGTAGCCGATGTCAACGCATTGGTTGATAATGGTAAAGAAAGGAATATCGCCGTGCACGGGCACCGAAGCTGCACTTTGACCAGAGAGGTCCTGGAATCTGGTGAAAGCTGCAAAGTATGGGATCTTCTCGGTATCGATGAGGCATTCCTCCTCTCCCACTTTAACCTTGACTTTTGAATTATTCTGTGGCAGAGCTGAATGTGAAGCCATGTCGATTAGTGTGGCGATAGAATCTTCAAAGAAAGCCTTTGCCCATAAGGCAAAATCCTCGGAATTTATCGAAGTGTCAAAATTTTGCTCCGCATAAATCCCAGTCTTTTCTCTTTCGTCCTTAGTTAGTAAAAAAAAATGCGTTGATGGTTGGTGGGTTGGCAGCTATTCCGGCGGGGCTCGCAGATGCATCTGCGGGAGGCCTACCATGACGGCGAATATGCAGGTGTGATATCACCCGGCCGTTGCCACACTGCGTATCAGCCAATGTCATCCTCGGGGATTCACATGTTCTAGAAATATAGATCACCTAATTGGACTAGTCGACTAGGTGCTGTCGTGATGCCGCTGGACAGCAAATGGTCGAATGCAAGCAAATATGTATTTTTATCAAGGATAGACAGACTTTCGTTTTGATGACCTACCTTGTCCTTTTGTCAAACATGGTTCCACATGAGCCATGGTTCTGACCTGCAGATAAGCGAACCGTTGAGAACATGCGTTCTTGCAACAAGTATCTGCGCTCAGATCCCTTCGGGCTTTCAGGCATTTGTTGATAATATGGGTCATGTAAGGGTTCATAGAGCGTTGAAGGTCGTGGAAGTACATTTGGTAGCTGCTGTAGGTCCGCGAGTATACTAAGTGCTTTTTCTGTGGCACGTTTCATACCGCGTACGAACCAGATGTCCCGGTCACCATCCAGTACGGCCTAGGGAAACAACCGAGGATGAGGTGTGAGGGGGCCATCCTTGATCCAGAACGGTTTGTGGACATACTCTGTATTAAATCACGCTTTGGGATATTGTCAGAAGCTGATGGATGCTTCTGATATTGTTATTCTAATCAATCCTACTTCTCGGATTCGAAAACAATGTTGTTCTGCTTTCTCATATCCTCCATCGCCGTCAGCACATCAGTGGTAAGCTCCCTCAGCCTGCCTTCTGTCTTCTTGTCGCTTTCTTGGATTACACGTCCAAGCTCCTTGGCCTCCCAGGTCAGGTTCAGAAAGCCTTGATACTCGGGCTTCGTATCTCCTAGCTGCTCAGCTTCCTTTGACCCGCGAGGGAAGAACTCGATAGTGTTGATATCAGTAACCCCGGTGGCACCATTGACCCTGATAGTGCCCTTCTCGCAGTATATTTCTGTGGGTGAGGTCGACGTGTATATCTTGCTCGTGTGAGCATGGACGGTGAACTTGGCTTTGTGTCTGGATGACTCTGTGCTATACTGCAGAATTATGTGTCCCCCGCCATCGACACCCGTGCGGATGATAACTGGATAGTAAGTCTGCGCTGCAGGCTTTCCAAACAGACCAACTGAGAACATAACAGGATAGCAACCCATGTCCCACAAGGATCCGCCAGAGAACTTTGGTGAAAGCACGTTCGGCTCCTCTCCTTCGAGGAGCACCTTGGCGTACCGAGAAGAGTAAGAGGCCATGGAGACACTGGCACCGTAAATGGGACCAAATTTACCACCCTCCTTCGTCTCGCTGTCCAGCAACGCCTGTAGCTTGAGGAAGTTGGGCTCCTGAATGTGCCGGAAAGCCTCCAGTAGGAACAACCCCTTTGAGTCGGCGAGGCTGTATAGAGCCGTCATTTCCTTGACATTTGAGGCGATCGGCTTCTCGATGATGACGTGCTTTCCGGCATTCAGCACCTGTAGTCCTTGCTCATAGTGGAGCGAGTTAGGCGAGGCGATGTAGACCACCTCAACCCCGACGGAGCCGTCCGAGAGCAACGAGTCCAAGTCATTGTAGGACTTGACGGAAGAAGCATCGGTGATCGATGGCGTCTCTGAGATGAACTTTCTTGCTGTATCGAGGCTGCGGGAGTAGACTGCCACAAGTTGGAACCTCTTGCTTTCGTGGGCTGACTGCACAAACGAGTTGGTGATCCAGTTGGTGCCGATGACGGCGAGCTTGAGTGGGGCTGACATCTTGGAGGATCTAGGTATGTGCTATGATGAGGAAGACGATGTGGCTGATCGCGGCAAGCTCTGAAGATAGCTTGATGTGTGGTTGGTCGGTTGAACCAATATTCCGAGAAACATACCACAAATAGCTCGCATGCAGATCCCATGCGGGGGATACGCCGAGCCAATCGAGCTCAGCTGCTGTCAAAATCGTGTCTTGTGGGACCCTGATCCCTTGTCAATCTCGCCTGCGAGTCAAGCCGCGCGCTTGCAGGAACCGCCCGAATAGTGGATATGGTTGACGGGTGCTTTTGAGATGAGTAGACCGTAAACAGTCTAGACCTATAGCTTCACGAGATCAGCTCAATTCCCCCTAGGAATCGCCCCCTACCTCGCCAAGGCCAAAATAAACTATTAAACGTCGAGCTCATCCCAAAAGTCAGCATGGAGCGTCCCTGCCGAGAAGATCCCTTCTCTCTCTATCATCTCGAATTCCCTTATCCCGGCCCTTGCGCCGATCACATTCCTTTTACAATCAGTCACTCCTTTGCTGTTTTCAAATTTCATTTACTATCATCATGGTCAACTCTATTCGTGGCGCCTCAAAGGCTGCCGTCGCTGCTTTTCTGGGCGCGGCCGGTCTTGTTCAGGGACTGAGCACGGAAGAATGGCAGGCTCAGTCCATCTACCAAGTCATCACGGACCGCTTCGCTCTCCCTGATGGTGACTCCAATGCTGCCTGCAACGACCTCGGAACCTTCTGCGGTGGCACCTGGGCCGGTATCAAGAACCAGCTGGATTACATCCAGAACATGGGCTTCACCGCGGTCTGGATCTCGCCGATTGTGAAAAATATCGAGGGAGGCACGAGTCTTGGAGACGCCTACCACGGTTTCTGGGCCCAGGACATTTACTCCCTGAACGAGCACTTCGGCACCGAGGATGACCTCCTTGCCCTGTCGGAGGAAATTCACAAACGTGGCATGTACCTGATGATCGACGTGGTCACCAACCATATGGCTTTCCCTGCCGACATGTCATCGTGCGACTATACTCAGGCAACCCCATTCAACTCTGCCTCTTACTACCACGACCCTTGCGTCATCAACGACGATGATGCAGAGAGCGTGATTAAGTGCTGGGAGGGCACCACCGGCGTGTCCCTGGCTGATCTGCGGACTGAGGACACCAACGTCCGAGAGATCTGGAAGAGCTGGATTGCCGATCTTGTCACCAAGTACAACATCGATGGCCTCCGTCTCGACACCACCAAGCACGTCGAGAAGGACTTCTGGGAGGAGTTCCTGGCCTCCGCCGGTGTGTTCGGTACCGGTGAGATCCTCAACGGCGACCCAAATACCTTCCCGTCCTGGGTTGGCGATGTTCCTGGCTTCGTCAACTACCCTGCGTAAGTCTTTGTCTCCATACCCCTGTGCTGTCCACGGCCGTGACCCACTAACATGGTAACAGCTACTTCTGGCTCACCCGTGCTTTCGCATCCAGCTCGGCCACCATGAGCGAGCTCGTCACCGGCATCAACGAGATGAAGTCGCTGCTGAAGACCAGCACTTTCTCCTCTTTCCTCGAGAACCACGACAACCCCCGCTTCGCGTCGCTCACACAGGATATTACTCTCGCCAAGAACGCCCTCGCATTCTCCATGCTCATGGACGGCATCCCAATCATCTACCAAGGTCAGGAGCAATGGCAGGAGTTCACTGGCGCCGAGGCCCCCTACAACCGTGAGCCCCTGTGGACCTCAAGCTACAACACCACGTCCGAGCTGTACACCTGGATCTCGACCCTGAACAACGCCCGCACGTTGGCCATCACCCAGGATCCCACCGCATACATTGCCTACCAGGCAAACCCTATCTGGAGTGATGACCACACTGTCGCGATGAAGAAGGCCGACGTCGTAGCTATCACCACTAATGTTGGAGAGGCCGGAAATGTCGGTGCTGTCTCGCTGCCTGCCAGCTCCACCGGCTACATTGCTGGCCAGGTTTACGTCGATCTGCTGAGCTGCACGCAGTACACTGCAGGCACTGATGGTGGAGTCTCCGTGACGATGAAGGCTGACCCCATTGTGCTCTACCCTGAGTCCAGGCTCAGCGCCAGCAACAGCACCCTATGTGCTTAATTTTGACACTGTGGCTTGAGGACTGCTTGAATTATCCATGTACATAGCGCCTAGATCTGACCATGCTAACAATACTCTCGAAATAGACATAGACTATAGATGGTAATTTGATACACTATACCGAACTGCTTACTACAAT
Source organism: Diaporthe amygdali (assembly GCF_026229845.1). NCBI lineage: Eukaryota > Fungi > Ascomycota > Sordariomycetes > Diaporthales > Diaporthaceae > Diaporthe > Diaporthe amygdali. Next base: position 385,741 of record NW_026517039.1, read on the forward strand.
TTCATCGAAATGATTTGAAGTGACTAAATGAGGAAAAATCTGTCATATAGTGTAGACATGTCAATGTTCTGAACTGGATCTACGTCAAGGATCTATGTTGGATTCAATAATCCACTTTGTCCATCGAAAGCTCTCCGCAGAAGGAGGATCTTTGGTAAGAATAGGACGATTCAGGAAACAAACTCGGAAAAGAACGAGCTCCTTCCTCGCGCCGTACGCATGTCATTTAACTGACACAAGTGCTCCGCAGTGGGAATGAGATAAACCCCGTTTTTGTAATGAAGCATTGTACGTAGCAGCACCCTGGATCTTGTTGATTTGAGCTTCGATGGGAAAATGCGAATAGCGTGGAGTATTTGTTCGTAGTATGACAATGGCTTTGTTGACTCTCCGGAAAGGTAAAAGGTTTAGCGGACAAGAGTAATGGTTACATCTTTGGGAGGACTGAAGACGCGAACTAGTAATCAGAGCATGCAATGTCGAGACAATACTTGTTCTCTTATCATATTTGCAGGTTTCACAACACATTGTTCCGCATCCTGAATGCATTGTTTCCTTTTTTCCTGACTTATCATCTTCATTGGGACCTGAATAGATACGATTTGAAATTGCTATGTGATGGTGTTCATCGTCGTGTACATATGGAGCTCTTCACATGCGCCTTAGATCGTTGGATGACCCAGTTGTTCGCCCTATCACATTGCTTCTGTGTCTTCTTTCCGATGCTGTTCTATCCACAGTATCTCTGATCTTGCGTCCATGATGTCGAGCGGGCTTTGTTAAAGGAATGAACTTGTGCCCGATTCCCGGCCTGTCAAGTAGCCGTCCGATGCCTTGGTCAAAGATCAGTGGGTAGTCTAATGTGTTGATATGTCATTCTAGGCCCGGATACTCAGATCTACAACGCCGCCTCTATCCTCGCAGTGGCTGACAGTCCAGAGGAACCAGTCGTGATAGCTACTGTAAGCACATCTGCCTTTCCCTAGCTTAATGGTTGCTCTTTCACTTTTATTTCTTCTCGTTATTCCTGGCCCCTCCCCTCCCCAAGGCACATTCGTTGGTGGCTGAATGGCAACAGCTTGATGTGCTTGGGATTTTTGCCCGAGGTTTGTCAAAAGGAACGCGTCAGTTGTTCGGTTGTAACCCTGTGTCACATACCCTGTTGGAACATCACTGCTACACTCTCGAAAATGACAACCCGTCATTGCAGAGCCCCCTGTGGCTTACATCCCCGTTCAAGTTTATCCTACGAGAAAGCATCCTATAGCTGATTATCTTGAAAAAAAATTATCCCCCAAAAGGTTATCCTATAGAAGATATTCCCATAGAAGTTATCCCATAGGAGGTTATCCTGTACTTCTCCTACTTCCTTTTCCTTATTCCAGAGATACTGTGGCTGGGAAGCGGATACCCGTCCTTACGCTCATATTATGATATGGCCAATCCGTGCTTGACAGAGCTGTATCCTTAGTTCTGGGCCAAAAATTTGGGAACACCACGTTTTGCAGGCAGGTAGTAAGCGACAAGAGCTAGTGCTTTATGTGCACAGTACTGTACTACGTTACATTGTTCAGGCCAGCAGAGCATAAAGCGGGGAAGGCTTTCCAGAAGGATACGTCCTCGTGATGCAGGGACCAAGAGCGGGGATGATCGTTTCCTAGCCACACCAGAATGATTCGGTCTAGACTGGACCGATAACACCCAACGCAAACCAACAGCTCTAATAGCCGGGGGATCATTTGATATGGAGTTCCTGAATGCAGTTGGATTGTGGGGTACCAGGCGGGACCCTGAGAGGAACTGATACTACCTCCGGGTGAGAATCCCCATTCCATCCATGCCCATGCACGACGATGCATGGGCTATCAGTGCGCCCCTCGGGTACCCAATCAGCCGTTGATCTGGGGTATCAATGGCACGATGGAAGGGGAATTGATGGGCAATACTACACAGGATCCAGTGATACGGAGCGGGACATGATTCACTGGGGTCACAACCACAAACATTGAAATTGTGCCGGTCCCCTCCTACGATGGTTGGTGTCTTTTTCAAATCGTTTCGAGATTGAAGACGGTTTGTCACCCAGGCCATCCACCCCCAGAGACCAAGTGTCCGCCACGGTCTGATCAGCACCTGCTCTTCCACTGGTTCGCGAGACCCATCCACCGCCATGGCTGAGAAGGTTGAGACCGCGAATGAGGGCATCTCGACTGCCGACCCAGAGAAGGCACCTCACCATGTGGGCGAGGACGAGAACTGGGGGGACCAGATCCCCCACGAGATGCTCGAGACCTTGGCCCCCAATGGCGAGACCGAGTACATCCTCGACAAGATCAACAACATGAGCGAGGAGGAAGCGGTCGAGATTGTCACTGAGAGCCTGCGATTCCACGCTGACGACTGGAACTTCCCCACCGATATGCGCGAGCGCATGACCCGGCTGCTACAGGGCAGGAAGCTCTACGGCGAGTTCTACGACCGCGATCTCAGGATCGACGCCACCATGATGCGCTGGTCTTCTCCATATCCTGGGGTTCGGGCTGTGCAAGAGCTCGAGATGAACGACGACATCCCGATCGAGACGTTCAGGGCGTACTTTCTTGGTATAGGTTGGGTGAGCAAACATGCAAGTTCGTGATTAATGTTTGCAGCTGACAAGAATCCACAGGCGGTTATCGGAACATTTATGGCAACCTTCTTTAATTCTCGCTTCCCTTCTATCTCCCTCGGCGGGGCTGTCATCCAAATCCTGCTCTTCCCCTGTGCAAAGGTTCTTGAGTATGCCCTGCCGGATTGGGGCATCACAGTCTTCGGGACGCGTCACTCGCTCAACCCCGGTCCCTGGACCTTTAAAGAACAAATGTTCAGTACGATTACATATAATATCGCGATCTACACCACAAACAGCTATTCCATGATCCTGGTCCAAAAGATGCCAATGTTCTACGGCGAGAAATTTGTGAACTTTGGCTACCAATTCATGCTGACACTCTTCGTTCAGACCATGGGTATGGGTCTGGCTGGCTACCTTCGCCGCTTCAGCGTCTACCCTGTGAAAGCACTTTGGCCAACGATCCTGCCAACCATAGCTATGAACAGGGCGCTGACGAGGACGGAGCCCAAGGAGACAATCCCCGCATTTGGGCGGAATTGGACGGCGTCGCGGTACAAATTCTTCTACATCTGCACCATCTCCATGTTCTTGTACTACTGGTTCCCAGGGTTTTTATTCACAGCGCTGAGCACTTTCAACTGGATGACCTGGATCGCGCCGCAGAACATCACGCTGGCCATCTTAACGGGCTCGAGCCTGGGGCTTGGGCTCTTCAACCCGATCACCACCTTCGACTGGAACGTGGCGACGTCTTCCTACGCCGCTCTGGCGCAGCCTTTCTTCGCCACTTGCACCATGTACATTAGTACCATTCTGGGCGGCTTCATCATCCTGGGAATTTACTACAGCAATATGTACAACACCGCCTATCTGCCTATCAACTCCTCGTCAGCCTTCACCAATAACGGCACTGCGTACAAAGTCCAAGAGGTTATCACCAACAACAGGCTCGACCCGGAAAAGTACCAGCAGTACTCGCCGCCGTTCTATACTGCTGGATACATCTTGACTGTTGGCGCCAACTTCGCCTTCTACCCGGTTTACTTCCTCTACATCACCTTTAACCAGTGGACGACCGTCTCGAACGCGTACAAGGACTTCTGGGCAGGGATAAGGCGTGGCAAGGGTAACTATGAGGGTGCCATGGACATCCACAGCCGGTAAGTGCCTAGCAGGACGTGCCTTCCTTGTTAGGCCAGTTCGAGGGAAATGATCGAGCCTATTTATGACCATGTCCATTGCTCCCGTCTTTTTTTTACATCAGCGGAGCAGCGTGCTGACAGACTTCTAGACTGATGGCGCGCTACCCCGAGGTCCCGGACTGGTGGTTTCTGCTAATTCTGGTGTTGGCCATCGTGCTCTCCATCGTCTTCCTTGAGATCTACGACCTCGCCACGCCCGTGTGGCTGACGTTCCTCGTGATCGGCATCAACTTGATCTTCGCTGTGCCATTGTCCTTCCTGTCCGCAACCACAGGTACGAACCTGGGCCTTGGCTCGCTTATCCAGGTCATCACGGGCTTCGTCTTGCCAGGTAACTATAATGCCTACCTGTACGCACAGACACTGGGATCGTGGGCGCTGGCTGGGTACAGTGACAATTATGTGCAGGTCAGTTCCTCTTCTTCCTTTGATTGAGATCTCTGGACGGCTTCTTCACCACGTTTGAGTTCCACCATGTCGTCAATTACATCTCGTGTGGCCCCCAACAGCTATAATGGCTAGCAAAACCTGACCATACCGTTACCGCGTAACATACACACACATGTAGCAGCAATCAGACGCTCCTCTGGCTCACAGCAACGGCAAACAGGACCAAAAGATGGCGCACTACTGCAAGATCCCGCCGCGCGCCGTGTTCCGCAGCCAGATCGGCACCATCATCATAACGTGCTTCGTGGCGGTGGGCACGCAGGACTTCATCATGAACCACGTCGAGGGGATATGCACGTCGTCGCAGCCGCAAAAGTTCACGTGCGCCAACGACGGCGCGCCCATGTACGCCAACAGCCTGATGTGGGGCGTCCTCGGCTCCAACATCATGTTCAACTCCATGTACCCGCTCTTCAAGTGGTGCTTCCTCATCGGCTTCGCCGTCTCTATCATCTTCCTCGTCCCCCAGTACTACGGCCCCATCTACCTGCCGGGCGTCAAGGAGAGGCTGAGGACGAAGCTCAGCCCGCGCACGTTCGAGCTGCTCGACCGATCGCTGTTCCCTTTCGTGGCGTCCCTTTTGTGGCTGAACCCTATTCTTATCATCCAGGGTATCCAGCACTGGGCGCCGTCCAATCTGTCGTATAAGACGCCGGGCATGATTCTGTATGTTGATCTCAAGTCCTTTTCACCTCAAGTTCGAGCTAACAATTCTGTCTAGATCCTTCATCTTCATGTACTGGCTCCCCCGGCGCCATCTAGCGTGGTGGGAGAAGTACAACTACGTTCTCTCGGCCGCGTTGACGGCGGGTGTTGCCATTAGCGCGCTGGTCATGTTCTTTGCGGTGTCCTACCGTCCAGTCAGCCTCAAATGGTGGGGCAACACTGTCAGCTCGGCAGGAGTTGATGGTAGCAGTGTTGGGATATGGCCAATTCCGGAGAGAGGGTACTTTGGCCCGGAGAAAGGTCACTTTCCATCCTAGACACATTGAAACCATGAGACCTCAAGAGCAAGTTTTGTAGAAGAGGACGTTGGGTCGGAATTGAACAGCTTAAATACAATGTGAATTTCATTGGGTATCTTGGTATCTCTGCTTGTGCTGTAGTCCTGATCAAACCTGGTGTCCGACAACCTCTTCCCAATACGCCATCCGTCCCTTGATAATTCTAAAAATCAGTAGCGCCTTTGAATCCCTGCCAATTAACACTGTAATGATTCAACTGTGAGCACTCACTCCCGTCCTGATGAACGACGGGCGCTCGGTTGCCTGGCCGTCTTTCAAGAGATGCGCCAGCTACCTACAGCTGACGGCCTCTAGCTGGTCGGTCACTGTGTCCGACAGAATCCGTTCAACCACCCGCCACTTGCTCTAGGACACATTGGCAGGCCCTTTCCAGACGTTCCTCTTGCCCGACTTAGATACAACGATCGGTCGGGTGCGCGGTTGCAGCGGGGTGTACCAAGGTAGCTCTGCCTCCTCCTCCTCTTTGACGATAGGCTTGGTACCTCTCTTCTTCCTGTAGTTTCTTCGTCTGGACCGATGGCTCCCATTGTGGACTGGCCTCGTGCTTGAATTCTCTTCAATCTCACCCTCACTGTCCTCTGTACTCTGAGCGGCCACACCATCGGCTAAGCCAGTGCTTTCCAGACAGGCAGGACACTTCCGGCCCTCGAACCTCATCCCCTCTTCTAATTTCTCTCTCGACATGCCGCATTCCACACAGTGAAGCCCACAGAGAAATCTATAGCAGCCTTTGACGTGGCATTCGACCTTCCAGGTGCAGTCCTGGCCCAGATGCGCGACGCCACAGCGACACCGTTTCAGCTTGCACTGCGAGCCGCTGTGGCCCTTCATGCCACACATGCAGCAGCGCGCCTTGCAGGTCATGGCGTTCTTGTGCTTAAAGTGCCCACGCGGGTACGTGTTGCCGCACTCCCGCGAGCAGAGCACAGCACACTTTGCCGCGACGTGATACTGAGGGAAAGGTCCGCACTTACACCTATTGTGCTTCGCGACAGGGCAGTTTGGTGCCGTGTGAAAGTTCCCATGCTCACCCGCCTCTTGGCCATGTTCTTCATCTATGAATTTGGCGAACACTTTCGGTCGAGATAAGGTAAGCTCACTTACAACGTAGGTACTGTCAGGGCTTGGTGCGCCGCAAAATCCGCATGGCTTTGGACAGTCAGCCAGATGCTGAACTGCGCAATTTGGGCACCGATGTGTCCCAAATTCGCACCGATTGCTCTCGTCAAAGACTTTGTGCAGCATCTTGTTGAGCTCCGCCCATTCGACCGTTTCGATATCCATGCCGTAGAAGAGCATATTATCTTCTAAACGATGACTGAGAGCATACAAGTGTGCCGAGTACTCTTGGGCTGACGACAATTCCTCAGAACTATTCTGGATATCCTTCCGTGCATTATTCTGATGCTTTTCGTGTTCACTGTCCTGTCTGGTACGGGTGTTCCAGTCAAACATCTCGGCGATCCGCGTTCTGCTTAGGCTTCTTCGACGGCTGCGCTGGTACATCGTAACGGGTCCCATCCGCGGAAACGTCAAAAAGCCCCTCAAGTGATTGAACGACCGCGGAAGATGGGCGGAGGTGAACATGCCATGTGGCGGCTCACTTGTCGCTCGCCGATGTGGACGCCTAGCTTGTCTGCCCCTTTCGACGATGCCATCCCTGCACGCGGACGTGGACCAGATCCCGTCGCGATCAAGTCCCCGTCCGGTCATCCCACTCGTAAAATCGACTGGAATCGACGATGACATGTCCAGAAGCCACTGTTTCTTAAAACGCCAGTTCCATGAGGGGACATGCAAGACTCGTCTTGGTGCCTGCCCCTCGGGCCACGGGTATACCATATCCATGATGCGGTCTCGAAAGTGTTCGTGGTGAAGCGACAGGATATCCCTGTTCATATCAGTGCTGGTGGCCAGGTACTTGATCCTTGCCGCTCTCGAAGAAAGCAGAGGCTGTCGCAACCGGGGAATAGATGCACCTCCATCATGCAAAGGGGTTAGTTGCGTGGCCTGTAGCTGCGCCTGGAGGGCTGCGAGGTGTTGAGTGTCTTCTGGGTACCACTTTTTCCCATCATCTCCAATATGTATGGCGTCACGCTTTTTGCGCTTCTGAGCCAACGCAATGTGACTCTGCTCTTCTCGTGGGCCTTTCGGCAGGGTATCGTATGAGGACGGTCTGGGTGTCTGGATGGCCTGTAGCCACAGCCTTAGGCAAGCGTCGTCTGTCTCGAGATAGTGCCTCCTCACCAGGTCCTGTATTTCTTCTCCGACGGTCACACGGACCTTTCCCTCCTCTTCAAGTGCCAGTGGGATTTGCCAAGTTTTGCGTGTAAGGCCGCCTTGTACACGTCCATGAGACACCACTTTAATGTGCTTGAAGGCATAGAGAGGCTCGAAGTGATCGTCAGTGATGCTGCAGGTGGTGAGCATCTTTCGAAGTAGCTCAAGATCCCTTGCCAAAGCTCGGTCGTGAATCTTGATAGGAGCAAAGTTGTGGAGGCCATTCTCTTTGCTGCGATGAGCATCGTAGGCTTCGGCCAGTTCTTTGCTGCCCGGGAAGAGGAACTTGGAAATGATACGGTTGACGAGAATGTCGCGGGCGACAAGACGGCGGTGCTCGTAGTTTTCGAAGGGTAAATGAATGTCGAGAGGATAGTGTCGGACATGCGGCGGCCGTTTCTTATCGTCGGATGATTGAGCCATGGCGATGCTTGGGGACGGTGCAGGGCGAGATCTCTGTCGAAACGGTAGGTGTTGAGATTGTGGGAGGATCTTCTTCAATTATGGTGTAGCAGTAGATTCAAATGAAAGAGGACGATGGAGTGATGATACATAGAAAGGCAGCTGGGCAAGTTGCCTTCTAGTGCTGTCGATTTGGTACAGCCTGAGCCTTTTCTGTCCCCACGCCGTCGCCCACCACGTCGACCCTCAACCTCATAGCTTTGTTTTTCAGTGCATCAAGCACTCAACTAGCAGATTCAAATTTAATTAGAAGTATGGCTGAATGCGCTGTTTGATGAACTCCATTCACATTCAATGGAACTGGCAGCTCAACGAGTTCGGAAGGACTTGCTGATTGTTGCATTGTGGAAGCAACATCAGACATGACTTGGCCTGACATCACAGCACACAAGTAGAGAGAGAGTGCAGCTATCGATAAGATATGATAGCGGAGAGGGTGGGGGTGGGGGCAGCTGCTGTCTGTGGCAGGCCAAATGCAGCCCCTCCCTGTCGTTCTAGCTGTGCCGTGTGCGCCATACAAATTTGCAAACAACAACAGCAACGCACAAATATCGATACAACACAAAGTGTATGCGTTCAATTTAAATGCAACAATTTGGAATCAATTTTGCTACTTTGAAGAATCTCAAAATATATATGTAGTGGTTGACGATGGCACGCGATGTAGTCCTTGATGAGATAGAGGATATTTGTAACTCACTGGCATTGCTAGCGAATCTGTATGGCGCACTTCGCGCAGCTCAAACGACAGCGGGGGCTGCATTTCACTTGCCATAGACAGTGGCCTAGGCGATGGTTCAGGCATGACCCATGCTGTGAGTCACCCATTGTCTGCAAGGGACGCAGGGTACAAGGTACTTGAGGTACCTAGTGCATTTTGGCGCTCATGATGCTCAAGTGCACTCTGAAAGCTCCCACCACATCACCTATAAAGAGCCTCATCCATCCCACCATTGCTAAGGGAAGTGATCTGGAGACCTGGATACATCTCTAGCAAATTGAATTAATTGAAGACCGTGCTCACTTGCCTGCCGCCCGTGCTGCCTGCCGAAGCGCACGATTTAATGATGAGTTTGGTGCAAAGCATCCAGCCTTCCTCCCAGCATGGCCTTCGAGTCGGGTGACAACGAAACCTGCCCCACGAGGTTCTCATCATCTCCTCATACACCAGTCTCATCTAAGCACTGAAGGCAACAAGCATGCCGATGGTGTTGTGTCTGGTGAGTATTAATGCAGACATGTCCAAACTGCTAATTGACGCTGCTGCCCAGGTCCCCAAGCTGAGACACGACACTGACGCAATGCGCGTTGTCTGTGAATTCAATGGAGGTAAATATATGCCATTCTAACTTGAAAATGATCTCTCTGGTGTCGAAATGCGACCGAACGCGACGTCTGACTCCATGCTGACGCGTGTGACGATAGTTCAATTTGTACCATGCACCAGAAAGAACAGCCCAGTCAACGGGTTCCAGCCTCCATCCATAAAGCTTGACAGCAATAACGCCGCTATCATGGTATATAATACTTCAAATCCAACAATTGAAGGCTCTAAGCCATCAAAACAATTCCCAGCCATGAAACAAGCCTTGAGGGCTCGCCTCAAGCGCCTCAGCGTGGAGGGCCTACCACCTGAGGTTCGACGACATCTGCTTTCGACTCTTGACTTCCCTGGGTTGAAGGCCCTGGTACGCGCTTCTCCGACCTACCACGAGCAGTACCACTTTGATCGCAAGTTCTTCCTCTGTAGGATCCTGGAAAAGCTACTGGGCAGTGTCGCTGTTAATGCCTACGCTGTCTACGTGTCCAGAGCTCGAGGTCGACCCCAACAAGGAAACACGCGTCAAGTCGTCAATCATGTCTTACACCCATACTCAGAGCCCTTCTCCCAGAGGTATTTCCTGCCAATTGGTGAGATGACTGGAGACGACGCTGCTAGCATGTTGGCGTTCTATCGCCAGTCTGTGGAACCCATCGCCAATCATTTCGCGGCCTGGAGACTTCATCAATTTGAGATCATGTGTCAAGGAGCTCGCGATGAACCTATCCGTTATGACCCCAACAATGCCGATGTCGATTCCGTGACAAATACTGAGTGGACTCGGCTGGCGCGAGCCACGTATCGTTACCAGCTGCTCTGTCAACTCACTGGCCCAGGTACTAAATCCGACAAACCAAAAGTAGACGCCGTGTTGGCTCTACTCCGTGTTTTGGAGCCGTGGGAGGTCGAGGAACTTGAATGCTTCCTCGAATTTGTACGGAAGACGTACGCAAAAGTGTTCGATGACATCCGCAAGGACCTACACCCAGACAACCCTGATTTTATCGTCTACCCGCACTCCCTCCTACCCCATGGAGTAACTCTTGACCTCAATTATGTCATACAATACGACGAACAGTGCTACGAGGGAACATCGCTGCGCGGCCTCTCGCTATTGGGTAAGGTCCTGTTCGATATCCAGGACCACCAGGTTCTTGTCTCCACCATGTGGGAGAACATTACCAAGTCTTGGATACCCCTCAACGACGATGAAGGAGTCTTTGGTCCCGAGATGCAGCACCGCCGACGTCAATACGACCCCTCTGAGAGGGACCGGATGGAAGCCGATCGAGTCTCCCTGCCCTTCCGTGGCGACGGCGAGCCAGATGGCCCACCCCTGGGCTGGACACTGATTTGGGGTGGCACCTACATCAATCTGTACGGTCACTACATTCCTGAGATACGAGAGTGGGGATTCGTCTTCTGGGATGCTTGGAGGCTGGATGCCATGGATGGCGAGGAGCTGCTGAGGCAGCAGTGGGAGGAATGCTGGGGAGAACACACCTTTCCCGGATCGAGGCCCACATAACCTATCCCAACCATGGGACACAGACTTTGATGTACGTCCTTTATGTTGCTTTGGCTTGGATTGGATGGCCCACTATCATCGGTGGTACACTCCAAAAGGAAGGATAGCACGCAACGCCGGCTGTGCCGTGCCTAACTTGGAACTACAGGGCACAGCCACACCACCGCATGATGCCTCTGCCAGGATACGGGAAAGCTGGGATCAATTTGATAATGTAATGAATTTTTTGGGAGCCACGGACTACTTGTCCGGTTCAGTCAAAATGCAGCTTTTGATTTCAAACAGTGTTTCAGGGCGTTAGTATCATTTTATCCAAGCTGCATCTATCATTTCCAAGACCTGCATCGCTAACTGTGTACGAGACTGACACAATCTAGTGAGCTGTCCCTCTCACTCTTAGTGCTTTGGGCGGTTACTGTGATGCAACATCATTGCTCCCAATCATGTCAATCCTCGTGAACAATCAATCGATATGATGCACTCTGCATTTTACCTGTTCATGTTGTGTAACCCACCTAATGCACAGCAAATGGAACAGACCATGTCGAACCCATGCTCCGGCTGGGCGCTGGGTCACAGATTTCAACTCAAAATTGAACATTTCAGGCAGCCAGGTTGCCTCTTCTTTCTCTTGAGCTCTACCTACAGGCGTCATCTCATCGATTCAATGAGCTTCTCTCTCTGGGACTTATCATCAACGCTGGCAATAAATCCCGGTGATTAAATTCATACTGTGGGTGTCGTTGATTCCAACCAGTGGTCTGTAAGCGCCTAGACCCCGCTTGGTACATACACCAAGGCAGCACGTTGCTGACCTGTGGTGTCTACTCGTACACTGTTCAACTCACCCCGCAAGCTATGTCGTCAATCTGCACAATGGGCGATCACTTCACATCGCCGAAATTTCCATTCAAGCATGACCCTCTTCCAGACCCTGCCAAATACATCAGACTTCTTGAAATACTAGACAACAATAATTCACAGATAACTCAAATTGCATGCAGGCTCACAAAATGGCGAGCAGACAGCCTGCCATCCTATCACGCCATTTCCTACACATGGGGAGAAGCTGAATCCAACACTGTTATACTCATCAATGGAAAGCCCTTCACAGTGCGGACAAACTGCGAGTTTGTACTGAAACAAGCACGCTGGCATGGGAAGAGCCAGTACTATTGGGTAGATGCTGTCTGTATCGACCAGGAGAACCTCGAAGAAAAGAGTAGGCAGGTTTTGATGATGGGTACTATCTATAAACAGGCCGAACACGTCTTGGCTTGTGTTGGGGACCATGCGGATGACAGCCTCTTCTTCTATCAAACACTCAAACATTTCTTGCCCGTGGGAGAAAGAAAGAAGTGGATTTTTCGGCGCAAGGGACAACTATCCCTGAGATTCCGCCTGGGACACAGATCTTCAACGACGCGCCGGCTTCTTCTTGCTGCAGCTCGCTTCGCCATGCGACCATATTTCACTCGGTTATGGATCCTTCAGGAGCTACATAACGCTCGAGATGTCAGCTTCTTATGTGGCATGGAAGCGCTGCCGAAAGATGGTGTGCGGCTTATGCTTTCAGACCTTCACTCTGTCATGCCGTACGGCGCAAGGGAAGGCTCTCGCACATTTATTGGGCGACTTTTGACGAGACTCTGGTTTCTTCGGAGAATAGCACCGCAGCACCAGTTTCTATCGTGGTCCTTCCTGGAGTATCTGCAACTAAGCGGGAAGGTCTTCAAATCCCTCCAGATCACCAAAGCCTACGCACACGCTTACAGCACATGGAGGCTGTTGGACATTGCGAGCTGTCTAGAGTGTGCTGACAAGCGGGACAAGGTGTACGGGATCCTCTCCATCATCTCTTGGGGCAGCGTTACGGCAATGGTACCGGACTATACGCAGGACGAGTTTAGGATCGCTATTGACTTTATTAGTGCGCTTGTGGAGCTTGAGGAGGTTTCGAAGGAAGATATCTGTCTTCAGGACATTTCTTTCCTCACCACGGGCAATCTAGGTCTCAATTACTGGTCACGTGGTGTGTCCGACGCGCTCAAAGCTCGTCGTAGCAACCCGGAGGAGGTAATTTCCAGAGAGGCAGAAACGCGGCTTGAGGCTCCATTGTTGTCGAGCTCGAGGTATGCAGCCGGCTGGTGTGTCTTGAGTGAACACCTTGATCGCAGTCGCCCGGAGTACTCGATATGGACCCCACCGGGGAATGAAGACCGTGATGTCTATCTGCCTAGCTGGACGAGACCAGGCGACTGGGTCATAGAGGTAAGAGGGCACGCGTTTGGCTGGTTTGCGACATTTGAATGCCCGGCCCTACTTGTGATGAGAGAGATCGGCCATAGCCAGCGTGGTCCCTTCATCGGGCATGGCTTCGGAAGCATCGGTGGAACGGAACTGGCCTTGGCCAAGTTCCAAGTCCACTGGGACGCAGAAGATCTAGTCATTCTTTGTTTGACTATGAATGACCCGGGGAAAATCGGCAAAGGATGGGATGACTGGCTCGAGGACTTCCTAAATGCCGGTGTTTGTAGACAACAAGCACCTGGTTCATCTTATGCGATAAGGCGAGATGATGTCTAAGTATACCTACGCGAGCCACACTTATAACACAATAACACATCCATTCAAAGGCTGTCAGCGTTTTGACACCTCGACCCACATCAGAAAGCTACAAGCAGCGCAGTGAGATGTTCTCAATTAGTTCGGATACTATCGTGACCAGTTAGAAGTAAACTACAGTTCTACACATCAGTGCCTTGCGTTGCGAAGTGAAGAGACTGAAGAAATGTCATCAGGACCTCGCTTTAGATCAAAGCAGAAATTACCATCCCAGAGGAGTGGATACTTGACTCTGCAAACACCAAAATCTATTTGTAGAAATATGTATTCTTTATTTTACTGGGCTTCTAACGGGAACACTTGATTCTCACTTATCTTGTTTCGAAGTTCATCAAGGCTTGTAATCCAAGGTCGGAAGCGGTCTCGTATGTATATGTGAATTGGGACTCGTTCAATCTACATTGTCGGATGCAGATCTCCCGGTTTTACCGATTTGCTAGTTTTCAATATCGAAAGAACAGCCGCGTAATTGGGACTAGAACAAAAACAAGAAATACTGCTGAGGGCGGGCATCCGCATCAGTATGTCACAAGCTCACTCACCGCCGGCACTAGCTAATGAGCCTCGTCTATATTTACAAGTTTCACAATGTTCTCGGTAAGCCACTCTTATCCCACAGGAGGCTATATCCCAGCGGAGGTTATTCTACAGAAGATTATCCCACAGGGTTATCCCACAGGAGATTATCCCTTCTGTCTTGAAATTGATACCTGAGAACGCCAATATAAAGGCTACTTAAATCTATGTGACAAACCAAACTCATATGGTGACAACGTCCCGATCTATAGGCACCAGACTTCCCGCACCCTTAAAAATTTCCTTGATGTCTGCTTGCTCAGACAACATAAACCTTTCTGCTTGGTGGCCTAGTTTCGCAAGACCCCTCCAGCGCTCAAAATCCTCCGGCTTCCGCTTGTCGCCATGTGCTTCCTGGGGATGCTCCCAGTGGCCTTTTGAGAAGGATATCAGGGTTGAGATCTTCTTCTTCGGGATGTCGTATACCAGCGAGCATACCGTGCCAGTTTCTCTGTCAAGAAGTTCACAGGTTAGTCTCACACGCGAAGGCATATATTGTGCATTGGTCCTGGACATAAGTAGACTGATTAAATCAGACACAGGGTGGACATACTCTAGCCACGAGCATTGCCAAAGCTCGCCTGGGCGGATGCACTGGTACTGGCACGTCTGGTAGTTGATCCTGCCCGCCATGGGTCCGCCATGAATGGCGTAGTTGATTTTGTCCTCGGAGAAGAACCACATCTCGTACCGCCACTTCTCGGGGTTTCCGTTCACATCCTGGGCGTCGTAGTCGTAGATCAGGTGTGTGTCACGGATGTCCCGGTCAAATGACGGGTGGAGGGGCGTGTTTGTTAAGAACTCGGGGAGTGGCATTGTCAGGGGCTGATCTGTTCCTCTGGAAGCTTCGCGTGTGCACGAGGTTGATTTTCTGTAGCCCTCTGGTGTAAGAGACCTTCTGTTCGATTCAGACTAGGAAGGTTGGATTTTTTGCGCCTTGTTGAAATCACGTTGGCGTAGTCCACGAGTCGTGACGTAGTGATAACTAGTGCTCAACGGACGGGCTGGACTTGAGCTACCTGCGTGGTCCCCTTTGTTCTCCTACTGGAAACACACTGGCTTTATATTCATATCTATGACTTTTATGCGTTCCTCTCGCGTCGAATGAGGCCCGAGGAAAGGCCGTATCTGATTGAAAGTGGACCAGGAATTGCCCATCGTCTATCCATACCCACCACGACGTCACGCCATAATCAGGAGAAGCCTCGAGTAATGTTCCACTACGGAGGATTGTCATAGGCCATGAACGGTGTTTTCTACACATTTGCGGCAAAACTTATTTCCTCGCGATCCGACAACGCGTGTTGGTATCTCACGTTACACGTCACGAGAGTGGAATCGGCGTATAGGTTGCTCGCCATTGAGAGATGGAGTTGCAGTAAAGACTAAGAATAGAACAGAACACAGTCAGAACTTAGTTCCGTCTACACCCGGCCCGAGACTGCAAACATCGATTACTGCACTAAAAGTCGCTTACATACCCGAAAGTAGAGATGGATTCAGTTACAAAACTACAAGCGTGTTCCTTACAACGCCGTTTACCTATAGACTCTGAGGGAGACATATGAACACCCCACCGAACGCCGGCCCAGAACAATGCTCTACGTGAACACCCAACCGCCTCAATATCGCTCATCGCTCACCTCAACCTCAGAGGACTTATCACTCGGCGGCCGCATGCATCCGTACCTTGACACCATTCCCGCTGCAAGTCGTGAGCGTAAGGTTTTGGGTCACAGGGTCCTTGTCGAGGTTCTCAATCGCGTCGAACCGCTGAAGCAGCCGCACGGTCACGTAGCTGGACTCAGTCAGGGCGAACTGCTGGCCGAGGCAGATCCTCGGGCCGCCGTTGAACGGCAGGAACTCCCAGCCAACCTTGCGGCCCTCCCAGCGCTCCGGCCTGAACTCGTCGGCGTCCGGGCCCCAGATGTCCTTGCGGCGCTGCATGACGTAGACCGAGTAGTCAACGGCTGTGTTCTTGGGCACAAAGACCGGGTCGGTGCCGTTGGGCCCGCCGCCGGTCGGCAGCACCGTGTCCTTGTAGGCCCAGCGGCTGTTGATGGGGACGACCGGGTACAGGCGCAGGGTCTCGTTGTTACACTGCTGCAGGTACTGGCAGCTCTTGAGGCGGGCAAAGGTGATCTCCTTGGGGCGGGAGAAGGTGCCAAACTCTTCGATGACGACGTCGCGCAGCTTCTTGTAACGGGCCGGGTCGCGCGCTAGCAGGTGGAACAGCCATCCCAGCATCGAGGCCGTAGTGTCGCGGCCCGCCAGCAGGATGTGCATCAGCTGCGAGCGCAGCTCGATCGGGTCCTGCGTCTGCTCGGCCAGCGCATCCAGGAAGACATATTTTGGCTTGCCTCCCTGCTCGGCACTCTTCTCGCGCAGCTCCTTGTTCAGTGCCCGCTTGACGTAGTGGTCCATGAACATGTTGCATTGCCTGATCGACTCGCGGAAAGGCGCCGGGCTGTAGGCCCAATACAGCGGTCCGAAGTGAGCGCGCGTGGCAAGTCCGGCTTGGCCCCTGTCGAAGTGGAAGGCGAAGTCGATGTTGTGGATATCCTCTGCAGAGTTGAGCTTCTTGCTGTACCCCGGGATATTCTGCAGTTGGGAATCCGCGGATTCGCCAAGCAGGAACTCAGTAGCAGAGTCGAGTGTGAGACGGAAAAACAGGACCTGCAGGTCGACCAGGTTTGTCCAGCCGTCAGGTTGTAATCTGTCATGCAGCGCGCTCATCATGTTTTGCAAGTGCTGTTCCTCGAGCTCCAGGTCGCCGACTTGGTCCCGAGTGAATTGCGGCCGCATAAGCTCACGGGAGTGTTTCCATTCCTTGGCACTTTGAGTAAATATGCCATTGCCCAACATTGGCCAGAACATGCCTGCTCTCTGTGGTCCCAGGTCAAACGTCCCAAAGTTGGTCGCCAGTATTGTCTGGATGTTCTTTGGGTCCGTCGTCATGATATTGGTCTGCCCAAGGACGGACAGCTTCCCTATACGGCATGAAACGTCAGTACCCATTAAGGCGCTTTAGAGTGAGCAATCATTGTCCCGCTTGAGGCCCGCAAAAGCGGATAGATGATTCATCCGTTCTGAACTTACAAGTCGTGGCGCCTATTGCGTCTGATCGCTCCTTCACCCATTCTGGAAACAATTTCGTCTTCTCGACCTTCAAGGCGGTCCTAACCTTGTCTATTCCAAACGGCAAATAAGTCTTCTCAAACGGCGGTTCCTTGCAGCCGAGTTCGCGGGCTTTCGTCGCCCGCCCTCGAGCTTCAACAACGTAGTTGAGCACTCGAAATACGACGTAGGACACGCTGAGCAGTAGTGCTGCGACAACAGAGAGGTGCGCCATGATGGCAGTCGCTGCGGCCAGCCCAAGAGGAGGGACAGCAGGTGGGCTTGTAATTTATGTGTTGCAGAATGCAGAGGCAAAAGCAATCGCAGTCTGTGGCTGTGGGGGACGCCTGGGATGCGGTGCAGTTGATCAATAGACCTTAGTAGTGGTTCTGATCATCCAATTCACGATTAGACCAGGGACGGGGTGCTGTTCAACTTATAATGAGGCCTATGTCGAGGCACGGAGCTGTTGCAAGTGTCTGTTGTCCTTCCGGAGGCGGCGAGAAGTCGGCCAGGAACTCGTGTCGCAGCATGAAGGAGCGGAGGGGCGGCGGAATATTCAGACCGACCCATGCCAAACGCTTGGTTAGTGTTTGAGGAGGAGAAGGGTAGTGACAAGGGTGGGCGCCATCCAATGCCCTATCCCTGAAGCTCGAAGAGAAGTTAGGGTCAAGCCACGGACGCACGGAAGACGTATCTGGGATCGAAACGTCTCCGAGGTGGGATTCATTGACATCTGATCAATGCTGGAAGTCACCCACCACCGAGGAGACTGGGTAGACAGAAAAGTAACGTCTTCGGAGCCTCCGGGACAAGTGAAAAAGAATACTAAACATTCCGACTTGACCTCTTTTTTCTCCGGCTCTTGAACAATACGCGTTTGAAGCGTGGCAGTCTCGATTGACGGCCTCCATGTTCCCAGACTACACTAGTTGCTGCAAGACAAGATCGAGAGCACAAACACGCCAAGGAACGGTGCCGCGAACCAAGCCCCAGTTCAGCCAAAGTAACCCCAGCCCGCGCAGCTCCGAAGCCGAGTCCTAGCCAGCAAATCACACAACACGTATACGTCACACAGAACGCTCAGGTCGGACAACGTGTGCACTGGGTAAGGGTAATTGTGCCTCCCAAGTGCTCGTCAACCAACCAGCTAGCGATAGCTGAATCTCTGCGGCTTGCATAACTGCACATTCCCGCGGCGCACCGACAGACAAAGCACGATCATCGTTCGTGTTCCAAAGTAGTGCAAGCTTCCTTAGCAAACGAGAGTCAGGACGCGGGCCCGGAATCATCAAGCTCAGGCCCGGTATCAAAGGACCCGTTCGGCCGCATCTTGCCCAGAAGCTGTCTGCGTCAAGCATCTCTCGCAGGCCGCGGCCACCGAGTTCTTTCACTTGAATTGGCGGGCATACGCATCCTGTGGAGACGAGAAACGTGCAAATACGTTCCTGCTAATGTATAGTAATCCTTCTGTGGGGTTTGCCCGCGCCGAAAGTGTAAGGGTGTGATCGCCGAGTCAAACTCGCGACGGCCCGCGGGCGAATGCTACAGCTCCGTTCCTCCTGCTACTGTCAGGTCAATTTAGTCTCATCCTTTCCCTCTTCTTTGGCCAGTGCATGAGCGTGCCGGAGACATCTGGAACCTATCGGTGGATTCCTTCCTACAAACTTGTGGCTTGTTTCCGGCTGCTCGGGTGCAGTCTAGCGCTCCTCTGTAGGAATCGGAGGATCGCACCAGCCATACCAATAATGATGTGGCTTTTGCAGACTGGGTCACTAGAGTGGATTCCAAGCGAGGTTCCATGAAATGTTATTTTGCTTACTCATGGCTTTTGACCACCCATTGGAATAACTCGATGAAGCCGGCTGCGGCTGAGCGACAAGCCCACCCTGAGTGGCCAACAAACGTTCACGTTCCACGGCCTTGCTAAAGCCACCAACACATTCATCCGGATGGTGGAGCACATTTTGGAGTACTATTGAACGAATGGAATGAGCGTTATTGCTCGCCCTCAATCAATTACTATGTTCCACCTATTTTGAAACTCTGAATCCACTGCTGACGAAGCTGATAAGCAATTGAAAGTAACTAGGGACATTGACATGTGGTTGCTGCTCACAAGTAATATGGTTGCTCATGCGCTGCAGGAAGCAAAAATGGTCCTAACTGTAGATATTCATCTCATAGTAGCCATTTATGGCCCCGCTGTGACCATGCTGTCACGAATATGTTGTTGCATCTAATAGAGCAAATAGACTATCGAGACCCGGTTTTCTATCGCCATTCGTAATGAGCGATGGGCGCTCCTTTCATACAATATGATTCATCATGATGAGTATCTTTTCATTTTACACGTGCTCCGTCCAATTCTAAGCTCTGTCAAAGATTTCAGCTGTAGGAATTGCAAAGAAGTTTGGGTACTAATTTGTTCCCCGTGAGAGCATACGTGATCTTTTCATTTCAGCAGAGGCTCATTGTCTTGGAAAATCCACACTTAGAGCATTTCTCTATGGCTCGAACATCTATAATCAGGAAAACTTGCGAGAGAATCACATATAAAACTTGACATTCTGGCTCTACTGCTTGCATTCACGTTGAGTCTCCCTCCTTCTACGATTGTGTCTGATAATGTGCTCAATCAATAACAATATCTTGTGCTTATGCCCTAATGTGACACATAATGTTCTGGTTGTGATAGAGTCCAGCATACAGGCCTTCAATCCAATATACGAAGGACCGTGTGGCCCTTTCATCTGTCATATACATGAATTGAGTGCTACCCGGTCAGACGAAATCTTGTCTTTGCCGGGAATCTAGTCCTGACATCTTTGCAAGTTCTTGCAGCCAAAAGGTGCGAAAAAAACAGGGCAAAGGTACGCCCGGTCGCACAGCTTACTACGCTCTGGATCAAATATCATAGCTAGTTCGACCTGACGGGCGAATGTACTATTTGGTTCGAGTGCGCCGTGGTATGATGGCTACATAGTGTCCCGTGCATTAGCCACTGGAGCGCAGATGGTGCGGCCCGGACCGGCTCCATCGAGGAAGAGTTCCATTCTCACTGACACATGGCACTTGTTATGTCGGTGCCCACCCATCGTTCCAGAGCTGCGAGTCGGATTGGGCTGACTACCCAGGCCTGGAACCCTTTAAAGACATGACCATAATGCCTCGTAGAGTATGCCTTGCAAAACACGTCTATACTTGGCAGACTGATTTGCAGCTGCAATGAGGTACATGCAGATGAGCCGACGCAGACTCCTTCTCGCAGAAACCCTGCTCATCACAAGATAATTTGAACAACAGCCAAGAATCAATTGAACAACGGCAAACAACAGTGTCTTCATTTGGTCGAGTGGACACGCGTCACAGCCACAGCCTCGGAGCCATATTGACGTGTTGTTATACCCTTTTCTGCAATGCACTGCAGCCTGGGCAGTCCGTAAGGTTGATTTTCACATGCGCTCCAGAAATTTTGTTGCTAGGTGAATCAGATGAATTGCCGTAGGTCAGAAACCGCATGTGGTAATTCCACACGAGCTTGCGTTGTCGATTGGCATCGCCAAGGGTACTCCTTGCTGTAGGCTGGGCGGCCAGCACTCTGAGCGTCCATTCAGATGTTTCAGCGATCTGCCGAGGCACAGTGACTCCAACTCAACAACTTGTGATGGCATCAAGCTCGCATGGTTTCAGGCTGCACTTCAGTCTGCGATGGAATAAAGATCTCTCTGAGTGCCCTTTACGTCGTCCTGTGCACCACCATGTAACGGCCATATGATAGTCTTTTTGACGGATCGCAAAAATGAATCCCGCACGTGCTCTCGAGCTACTACTGCTCAAGGTGTTAGCATTCGGAGGTGTTTTTGGCTACCTCTTATCAGTGTTCCAACCCTCGATAGCACCAGAATTTGTACTGTATCGACCATACGCAAGTTCCCTCGTTGCATCTTTCTTTATTCTTCTTCTTGATAGATTCATAATATACCCAAGCTTTCGGGATCCCCTTAGAAATGTTCCTACTATCACAGGAGTAAGTCTCATCCGGCATTTACAGCCTGGAGTCGGGCATATAACTGACGTAGTGGATCTCAAGGAACGAAATCGCGGCCAAATACTCTATGAGTCCCCCCGTGGGAAGTCTGCATTACGATGGATGGAGAAAGAGCCCGATGCACAGCTCCTCAAGATGCCCGGACTGATCGGGCTCTCGCCTATTCTGGTTACCGGACCCGAAGCCCTTCGCGACATGCTGAATACCAACTCTTATGATTTTGAGAAGCCATGGGGCGTTCGTGCGTTTCTAGGACGAGCGATTGGATGGGGTCTCATCATGAGCGAGGGACCCGCGCACAAGCATCAGAAAAGGGTCTTGACGCCCGCTTTCCATGTTCGCAGGATACGAGAACTGTACAACCTGATGTGGGAGAAAACACAAATCCTACTAGAAGAGCTTGAGAAAGACATCGCGAAGAATCCCGACGGGGACGATGGTTTTGGGATTATCGAGCTCAGCGAGTGGGCAAGGTAGGCCAAGTCATTGATTTGAAAGAGTATAACGACAGACTAACACGTGAGAATCAGTAAATTGACATTGGATATCATCGGTCCTACTGCCATGGGACGCGACTTCAAGTCAATGACTTCGGAATCAAACGATGTCTCAGATGCCTTCATCGAACTTCTTCGACCCGAGTTCAGCCGTCTCGTCTTTTTGGGCATGCATTTCATGATGCCTGAATGGCTCATTCGAATACTACCATTCAAAGAGAACAAGACACTGAACGAAATTGGCACGTTTCTTCGCAGCGTATGCAGAGATATCATCAAGGAGAAGAAGTTTGAACTGCAAGAAGGCGGTGACCTGTCCGAGCACGATATCTTGTCCAGGATTATCCAGACCGGTGACTTCACCGACCCAGAGGTTGGCGACCAGATGCTTACATTCCTGGCTGCCGGGGTAGGTCACAAACCCGATGGGAAGAAACGATCGGATTACTGACATCTCGCACCAGCATGAAACAACCGCCAGTGCCCTGACGTGGACCTGCTACCTTTGCGCCAAATACCCTGAGATCCAGAAGAAGCTACGAGCCGAGATCCATGAGGCGATACCAGCCCACGACACGGACATCACCTCGGAACTGCTGGAGGGCATGCCCTACCTCAACGGCGTGTGCGAGGAGACCCTCCGCCTCTACCCTACCGTGCCGGCCACAGTCCGCGAGGCCATTAGAGACACCACCGTCGCCGGCTACCATGTTCCCAAGGGCACCGACTTCCTGCTCGTCCCGTATGCCATCAACAGGCACTCCAACTACTGGACTAATCCGCACATGATCGTACCGGAGCGATGGATCGACAAGGCCGAAGACGGCACGCTGCGGCCGAATAAGACGGGTGGCACGTCCACTAACTTTGCCGAGCTGACGTTCCTCCATGGGCCCCGTGCTTGTATCGGACGGGACTTTGCCAAGGCTGAGTTGAGGTGTGCTGTTGCTGGTGTAATTGGCAAGTTTGAGATTGAGTTGCATACCAAGGAGGAGCCTAGGGTACAGGGTGTGATCACGATGAAGCCTGAAGGGGGTATGTATCTGCGATTCAAGCCTATTCCCGACTGGTAAGCCTCTGTCACGGATTCGACATAACATATTCCATTGCTATTTTACTAGTATGTAGATATGTTTGTAGATGTGGTGTTTCATGACTTTGTATGTAGCTTGTTAGATACCACTCACCTTCAATTGTTTGAGCCACTTTAGCAGTCTAGCCCTGGATATCGATTCACTTGCTTAGTGGCTGTTACCTACGAATCAAGCTTCTCGAGTTGATGTGCAGTGTTTGAAGAATCGCGGAGAATTTGATGTGACATAGGTGTCAACTAAACGCATCGCAAAGTGAGTGCTGAAATTCAAGCGGTATCTGGAACAAAACTATATACACATACCATTACCTCCTGGCTCGACTTAGATCGAGTCCTTCGTTAACTCACCCAAGCCGCATTGAGCGGCGCCAGATCAGACCAAGACTGCATCACTATAGACAGAATGTTCTGTAGCTGCACCTAGACATAGGCCTTGTCGATCTTGTCAATGTTATCTCCCATGACAACTGCCACCTCCTCCCACATCCCATTCAATGTCATTTCCGGGTTCATGAAGTGTATCGCGTGAGGCAAATGATCAAATCTCAAGTCCCTGGTCATGTACTCCTCCCCTTCTTCAACCACACGGGGTCCCATAGGGTCAATAATATGCCACTTGGCCCGCTCGAATCGCTTTAGCAAGTGCTTGTTCAGCCCAACAAAGCGGAACTCAACGTTCTCCCCCGCCCACTCGCGCAATTGCCTCTTCATCATCTCAAGGTTCAGGATGGCTGATGAGTCAATGAACGACGTCGACGTCATGTCCAGCACCACAACGCGCAGACGAGGGCGGTGCTGGATGAGAAAGTCCGAGTCGTCGTCGGAGACCCTGTATTTCCTTCTCAAGGCCGCAACGTGCTTGTGGATCCGGAAATTCCACGGTCGCTCAGGTGTGTTGATGCTGTCGGCGGCCACTCCCGCGTCGTGCACCATGCAGGTGTCGACGATGTGCCTGCGGATGCGGTCCGCATTGGTCCAGATCATGTCCGTCTCCAGCTTAAGCACCTGGGTCCCCGGTGGGATCGTCTCGCCCTGCTGCCACGGTCTTACCAACCTCTCCGTGTACATGCTCTCGAGGTCGGGGCCCGAGATGGCCTTGGGTCGGGAGAACATGCCCCTGAACAGGGTGTACAGCACCAAAATCCCCACACCCACTGCTGTGCCGATCGCAACCCCAATGGCGGGGACAACGATTGCAATGTTGAAGGCCAGAAAGAAGGCGAGGAAATCAGTGAATGACAGCCGGAAGTAGTCGCCTAGTAGCTTTTGAGGTGGCTGCTGGTCGATCACTGCAACCACGATGATGGCAGAGAGGGCAGCCTGGGGCAGGAACCGCAGAGCACCGCTCAGGGGCATCATCACCACCAGGACGGTAACAGATGTGAAGATTTGGCTGAGTGGGCTCTTGGCCCCTGCTACGGCGAGCAGTGACGACCGAGCCATGTCTCCGCCTCCCACTGGGACTCCACCAAAGAATGATCCAGCCAAGTTCGAAAGGCCGGCAGCAAACATCTCAGAGTTCTTCGAGATTGTGTACGTATGGTAGTGGCCGAAGGTCTTGGCGACCACGATGTGTTCGATGTTGAGCACGATGAAGACGAGAAGGCTGGGAAGAAGTAGCGCCTTGACAAGGTTCAAGATCGGCGGAAGCGGCGAGACAATCATGGCGGTGAATGGGGGGAACACTGCCCAGAAGGGCAGCTTTGGCAGCGATGGTGAGGCACCGGCCGCAGCAGCGCCAGACGCTGCGGCCACGGAGATGTTCGTAGGCTGGCCCGTCGGGAGCAGTTCGCTTCGGCGCTGAACACCTGAGCCGAAGTTTCCAGAGGGGAACTCAACTCCTGGGACGAATTGAGGCACGGCCCGCCTGGCTGGAATAACTATCTGCGTCGCACCGGTGCTGGCGTTGTTGACTGACGCTTGTGGCACAGCAGCGGATGGCGGACCCGCGGCACCAGCAGCTGCTGCTCCTTGAATATTTGGCGGGAGGGCTGGTACAAATTGCTGAGTGATGGGAATATTCCGAATAAAGAAAAAGCTGACAATGGTGAAAATAAGGACAACCAACAGACTGCCCGATCTAAATCCTACCCGAGCAGCCATGCCTGGGATAGTCTTTTTCTTCCCCCATCTCTGGGCAACGAAACGTAACGCCGCTAAGAAAACGATTGCAGAAATACTGATCGCCAGTGTCCTCAAACTGATGTTGCTGAAGTTTTGGATTATCGCTGGTGGGATTGCGGGCACAATAGGAGGTATGCCGTTCAGACCAAGCAACGTGGGAATCTGTACGAGGACGACGTTGATGGCGAGGGTCGTGACCACGGCCAGACTGATGGAGATCGGGATTAAATCGAACAGAAACCCGAGTCCCAACACGCCAAAAACCAAGAACCAAATCCCGACGCAAAATGTCAACGCTGGCAAGATAATGAATGGGGGAATCCGAGCTGCTGCGGCGAATGGCCCGATGATCTGAAGAGACAGTAGCGTGCCTGCTGAGGTCGGACCGATGCTGATATCTACCACAGAGATCCAGAGTTAGTCACCGAGTTTACATCCAATATCAAACTCATCATAGTAGACAAATGCTCTCACGTTTTGATGAACCCGTCAAGGCATAAATGAATCCAGGAAGCCAACTCGCGATGAGTGTCTGTTGAGTTGATATCGCCCCGCCGGCCGTCGACGGCAGATTCACAGCCTGAAGTGCCAAAACAACCCCAACAGTCACCCCAGAAAGCACATCACCAAACAACCATTTCGGACTGTATCCTACAATCCATTGAACGATGGGAAATTTGTTCGTGAAGTAGCGTCCGGCACCATATCGTATTTCCCTCACGCCTCGCCGAGTATATCGCCTCAACCGGACGATGTTCCAGTCGGTCTTGAAGAAGAGCTTGATGTTCTGCCCCCTCTTTCTGATTTTGTCCATAATGAATGATTGTCGCCGTGGCCCAGCACGGCTGAGCAGTTGTTATGAAGGAAAACTCAAAAAACGATCAATAAAACGACAAGTATGAATGGAACTTGGCGCCTCGAGCAGCCATGGCGATGCATCTGATGTCCAGATGGCGATCCCATTATGATCAGCTAGTGCATCTTATTTGGGAAAACGAGGGCCTTTGTAGAGTGGCGGGGACATTGAACAGCCCGTCAAGGTGACCCTGTCTGTGATCATGTCATGAACGAATACGACCGCGAACTCCAAGAACACTGCATGACACTTCAGATGAGACTCGTGTCGGCGCGTTTTCCATCTGGTGAAAGCACCTGTGGCCCACCCACCTATCACACATGCTCAGGGGTTGGCGGTACCCGGGCCTGAAACAGCCCTACCGGTGGAGGTGGTGTGGAGCTAACACGGGTGCATAGGCCTGGAGCCAACATCGGGCTTAGGCTGGCTGAGCCGAAACAGGCTTGTTGAATCTTGGGGTTACTCTTGTGCCCTCGTGCCCAGATGGGCGGTCGGCCCTCCACTTTCCGGCATTTTGGGCCGGCTGTGAGAGGTCGGGATGGAGTCGCGCCGTGCGTGGGTCCTCGATCTTGGTCTTTGAGATAAATTGGGTCAGACGAATTCCTCTTTCGTCGAATGTCTGTTAACGGGGAATTAAGGTTATTGTATCAAACAAACGCGTGGACCGGTTTGACCTCAGAACCAGATTATTGACAAAAGAATAGCGGTTCACGGGCGAAGAAAAAGTGCGAGTCCCCGAGACATACGTATGCAGACAGGGGCGATGTTCCGATTAGACATTCTGTATATCAATGTGCACGTACACGGCAGCTTAAGTCTCCGCTGTCTCTCGACTCAGATTATTTATAGCTCTTGTTCTTCCAGTGGCTATCAACATGAATCGACTTGGGACGACATTGCACGACCTCAGCTTATTCCAAATTGAAACTACACACCAAAGAGACCGGAACGGGATGATAGTGTTTGAAGCTGTCGAAGCCGGGGGGTGCCCGCCCCTTAGTCAAGACATGCAGACAGCTGCGCCCAGTCGGTTTCAAGGAGCTCTGAACTGTCTTGAACTTGTATTCGTTGTGGCGCGGCAAGTGGCGGAGATATATGAGCCCTCACAGTTGGGGACAGGTGGATCCTGCAGTCGCAACCCGACCGAAGTGCAAAAGCAATGTGGTGAACCGCACCTAATCAAGTCAGAAGAGACGGGGTTGATAATACGCATTGCGGCAGACCGTCGGATTGTATGGAGTGATCCTTAACTTCGAACAGTCCATCACAGAGATGTTCATGAGAGGTCAGGGCGTATCGCGAAGGTCCCAATTTAGACATGCTTACACAGAAATATCACGCTCCAGGAGAGGACAGTCACGGGTCATTCCCCACTGCCGTAAGGACAAATGCATTCACGCACGAACTGTATTTGGAACCAAGGAAGAATCCCTGTTTTCGTGCGCTCGAATACTGTCAGTAACCACGTGGCAGCCTCAGCGCGGCATCCCTCCACCGACAATGTTTTGTTCTGGTGTTGACTGGGTCTTAGGTAATTACAGACATGTCCCATTTTGGACTCAGTTGCAACAAGTGAGTATTGGAATAATGGATTACTGAATGGTCTCCTTGATTCGCAGTGGTAGACAATGTCGTGAAAACCAATGCCAGTCGACGCCACGAAGGAACATTCCAGATGATTTCATTGTTCAGTGAGCCTAGTGCCTGGTACCTGCAGATGGTTGTCCTTGCACTAAGGCATTTACAAAAGGCCATGATGGGTAGGCCTTTTGTCATTTTCAATACACAGTGTAGCATTCATCACATAGCAAGGCAGACGAGGCTTCCGTGCTGAGACCGACACACCGTTTGGATTGGTGTGCGGGCGTTTGCATGTGTGTCTCATTCTACATTCGCCGAAATGAGAGACAAAGTGTGTGTGTGTGAGTGTGCGTGTGCACGAAAATAATGGAGGAACGAGTCTCCCCTTTTCCCCCATACCACAGGTGATCACGATTGTTCAGGCATCGAGGATACGCACAAAGCTTTGTCGACCATGGCATTCAACTGGGTCCAATCAACAAAGGCTGGTGTAGCCAGTTTCCACTTGCTTTCCACGAATGCATCTTCCCTCAGCCATAGCCGAAAACAGCGCTGTATCCTTGCATGCGCTCAACAAAGGAACATTAAACTACATCTCTTCAGAAAGAGCGGTAGCCCGAGCATGCCACTACGCTGGGGCTTCAGACGCATGAAGGCTCTTTCTTTTCTCAACACCGACAGGCCCATCCATCTCTACCAAAGTCGTGCTCGGGTCATCATCTTCAAGCACTCGATATGGCAAACTCGTTAAACGCCAGCACGAAAATTCAGACTCCGCTCCTGGTCAAGGAGCAAGGTCATGATCTCCATACCGTCGCCGACGGGCCTGAAGCCCACTATCAACTTCAGCCGATCCTAGTGGCACAGCCTCTGGATCGCAACCATGGCTTGGTAAAGGAGACTAGTCACGAGTATGCCAGGTGTCTTCCACTGGCCACAGGAAGGGTTGACCAGAACAGGTCGCTCTGGCCTGTGGTCAGCGATAGCGTCCCTCCGGATATGTCATTCTTCAATGCGACCCTCATGGCCTTGTTCCATATCTCGCCTTTCATAAATTTCCTTGAAGAGGCCGTCGCCAGGAAGCAATTCAAAGACCCGATCCTCGAAGAGCTGCACTCCTTGCATCAAGAATTCCGCGGCTCAGGGTCAAACGAGAAGAGTGATGACGAACGACGGCTTGCAATCAAGAGTAGGGTGGACACCGTCTGGACTTTGATGGCCCATGTCGATCAGGCGACTCATTACAGCGGCCAAGCCAGTGTGGGTGAGGTTGTCGATTTCGTCCTAGATAGGATTGAGTGGGCTAAGTTGCAGATCGGCCACGTTGATCATGCCGAGGTGTAAGTACGAGGAATCAAGCCATTGGAGTGAAGAGACACTGACCCAATGTTGTGATATTGTAGCAATCTGCCGACGAGATTCAAGCAGCTCTTCAAGTTCTACACTATTCCTTACGCGCCTATGTTCTGCAACTGCCAACGTCCGGTACTACGACGGCAAAAGAACATAGGTATAGGTAAAGCAGGCTATGTTTTCCCCGTCGAGATCAGGGACAAAATGACTTTGGCCGAGGCAATATCGGAATCTATGTGGGTCGATCGAAAGGAGAAGAGAACCTGCCCCGTGTGCAGAAAAGATGTGCAGGTACACGAATTTCTCAGATTTGCATATCTCCCAGAGGTTCTCCAAATCTTCACCACTTTCACCATGAGGAATGAGTATGGAAAGGTATGGCTTTCACGCAACGCGGAGCTCAATTATCCTGAGAGACTGGATCTGTCCGAACTGAGGGACGATCCGAGACGACCGGGCGATGACAGCAACTGCGTCTACAAACTCGAGTCGATTGTCGCTGCCAGCGATGCGTCACTCAATGCTCACACACATTACAAATCTTTTCTGCGCATCGATGAGAACAAATGGCTATCGCTTGATGATCGTCCTAGCCCCAAGGGCAACATCGACTATTCGACATTCGAAGGCATCAAAAACTCAGATGACAAGCCGAACTTGCTCGTATACGTGCGTGAACGCAAAGCCCCGGCTAAAGGCAAGCCGGATGGCCTAGTCGTCACGAGCCGCGACGGCGGAGACTCAGACCCCTACCATTTGGAAAAGTTTCTCAACGCCCAAAACCAGCGTTTCGGGACCGGTAAAAATCCAGTCTACATTGATGCAGAGCGTGAGTTGCAGAGAGGAAAAAAGATCGGCAACTGGATGTGGCACATATTCCCCCAAGTCGACGGCCTAAGCTCGACCCAGACCGACCAGCATTATACCATCAAGAGTCTCGGTGAGGCAAGAGCATACTGGGCCCATACCCAGTTGAAATCCCGCTACAAGGGACTCCTGTATGCAGTATTGGTCTGCAGCAAAGATGACCTGAACAAGGTCTTTGGCAGCGAGGTTGACAGTAACAAGTTTCTCGCCTCCGTGACATTGTTCAGACTCATCTGTGACTCTTCAGAGCTTATGGCTTTCGAAGAAGTACGCGAAAAGTTTTCTGTGGAGTACCATCGGGAGACACTATATGCAGTCATAAGATGGCTGAATGAAGCGAAGGAAGATGGTCCGCTCACCGAGGCTTGTAACGTTTTGCGACACATTCTCGATAAAGAAGGCAATGACAACGAATCTCAACACTCGTCTGAGCACGGCAGTACGCCTGCGGTGACTGCTGGCAAACATACAACCACACCCGCGTCCAAAGACCGAGGCGATAAGGCTGGACCTGACCCTGAGCATCTGATTGCGTGCCCGCCTCTGTCCAGTTCTCAGACCCCTTCCGTCACCCTCAGCAACAATGGCAGCACTCCCGGACCTGGCAAAGAAACTAGCAACGACAATCAAAAGGATCCTGGCAATGAAGACGACTCTGACGCCTCTTACGATCCCGAATACAATTCCGAGGCCAACAAGATAGGTTCTACGCTGTTAGAGCTTGCTAACATAGAACCGGGCTCACTCGAACGCCTTTTCTCGGGCGACGCTTTGACTGCCGCAAAACAGAGGGTTAGTGCTCTGGGGCGTTTTGTCTTGGAGATGGGTCAAGTTGAGGGTACGCCCAAGCCGCCCACACCCGAGTTCAACGAAAGGGCTCGTCGTCTAGGCGGTCACTTGTCGTGCTTCTTGTATCATAAAGCTCTGTTTAATTTTGATACTGGTCCTCCACTTGGCGCCGGCGACAAGCTCGACGCTGAGTCTGGATTTGGCGATGGTTGGAAGCCCAACCAGCCACCTGGCGGTGGCTCTCCATACGGCGGGCCTTTCGACGGTCGTACATTCAGTGAAGTTCAGGAAGCTTTTGCTGCTTCCCCACTCGCGCACAGCAATCATCGTGAGGCACGGGAAAAACAGGTTCATGAGCTCTTGGCGATCCCCTACGACCCAGCAGACAGGAGGATCACGGCTTGCCAGACCTGGACGATCCCACAATTCAGGGAGGCTTTGCGAATCGAGGGCATTGAAGGGCGAGGGCTGAGCAACGATATTGGCAAGTACCGAGCCAAGTTCCTGAAACACTTCGAGCTCGAGAAGGACTACAGCATCTACCACGAGAAAAGATTACGGCAAGTTGTCAAGGAAAATTGCCCATTTGCGAAGCTCTCCTCCAATAAAGCTAAATTAGTCACTGAGCTTGAAGACTATGATCGAGCTTTCTACAAGAATGAGTTCGTGACCGCTAACTCTGTGGATGAGTCGGACGCGTACGATCCGGATGGGCCTGACTCGGAAGAGTACCAGAGCAGCGAGGCATCAGGAACAGAGGCTAAGTATGCCGATGCTGACCGACTTGCTGAACAGCAGAAGCGGGAGGAGGAAAACGCAGCACAGCCTCGAGCTGCTGCACGAGCACAGAAAAGAGTTCGTGCTGATGAAGGCGACGAGGAGTGGGTACCTGAAAATCGACCCAGCGCCTACACGCGGATGCGTACCAGATAGGCTGATCTGGATGGGTTGTGGAAGGAGTTGTCACGTGCACTACGTACTTAATCATGCGCCTCTTCCATGCCATGATGAGGGAAGCGGCCTAGTATCGCCCTCTTTAAACGGAGATTTCTGAACCTCGCTGTAACAAACGTTGTGGTAAATCCTTACTTTTCCTTTGTTCATTGGCGCGGGCGCATCGACATTGACTTTGGAACTTGCGGTCAGTCAAAAAGGGCCTTAATGCGGTATCATATGGATTGATGCAATGTCTCGATGACATAGCTTGTAGGCAGTCTTTATCGTTGAATCATGTACTGCATATGCATGCGAGATTGAATAGTTCTAGTGCAGATTGTGTGTCTCTAGCAGCGTCTTTTCTCTCGTTATTTTGAATGACGATTGCGCCTGCTTCGGGGACTCCGACATGGCATAGAAAGCCAATTGAGACCAGCGAGTGCTGAATCTCCAGGCGAGATGCGTTGAAACGGGCTACAACCCCATCAGGTCGCAACGCCATGGCGACAATTGCGCTTCGTCGTCGGCTAGGCGGCTGGACACATCCCATCTGGTTTTGCGACGTCGGGACTTGCGAGAAAGGGGTAGATAATAGATCTGATCGCCTGGGTCTACACGTGGCACCATCAATGCCATTGCAGCAATTACGACCCAATGATGCTGGTTGAGCATATACATGGAAAAGCTGTCGGTAGAGTATTGTCGATGAATCTAGCGTCAACTATGCCTCCTTCTCCGCAGAAAGCAACAAGGAAATTGCCTTTAAGGAAAAGTGCTTGCACGCCCTATTTTGAATGAATTCGAGGCGACAAGTGTCGGCATGACTAGCAAGCGTGTGGTACGTACATTCATGCATTACGTTGGCTAAGACCAAGGGATAGGCATAGTGAAACAACTGGGCGCTGAACCTCCAGGCGCGCACCCCGATCTTTCCATGTGACACGGCGAACTTCTGCCCAATCCACCAACTTTTTTTCATACTCCGCTCGCAAAAGATTTATGCGTTGGCATTGTTGGATAGTGCAAGCGCACAACTTTACCAAGCTTAGTCCCGGAAGACCCAGTCTGGTGATGTCCGCTTGGCCACCTTGAGTGGTCATATAATTCGCGACCATGCTAAGCTTTCACTCCATCGCGCCTGCTCGTCTCACTCAGGCCACCGAGAAGAGACCTCCACCGAAGCCGAAGCCGAAGCCGCCCGTTGTCATGACAGATACTCACGTCGCCTCGCCCAGCGCTGTTCCGGAGGCTATCGACCGCGATGGATCGGCTCATTTGAAGGACATCAAGATGGAGCGGCCGGGGCCCGTGGTCCCAGAGAATCAGCGGGACTCCGGTATCGACCTGTCGCATGATGAAGTGACTCAGGACGCTGCAAAGCATGAGGTGCCCCCTACAAGCATATCAAATCCTCCGGAGCAGGCACCTCATGCGACGACTGAGGTCGAAGAAGAACATCATGAGGCTTCTCAACCCATAATATCGAGCCAGGAGGTCGCAGCTGCAGCCGACGACGATGCAGAGGCCGGTCCATCAAATGGCCAAACCTCATCCAACAACCCGCCGCCGGGAGACGGTGCTGCCATCAGGCCAGTGCCCCATCGCGGCGAGAGCACGATGAACGCAGTCGGCTACCGCCGCAACCCAGAGACGGTGATCGCCTTCCTCGTTCCTCTCCCCAAGCCGACCATCCAAGGCTCAACCTTAGACATAACCCCAAAATACTTCCTCTACGCGCCACCGCCACCGCACCTGGTGAAGCCGAGAAAGGGCAAAGAAAAATACGCCAGGAAAGCCCACCGAGTCTGGCAACAGCACGTCCGCAGAGCCAAAGCCAACGCACACAACGGAAAACGGGTTTCACTGAGCGCGCTGCACAGCGCGACTGTCCGGGGGTGCATCTGGGCGTCGGAGAAGCGCAAGGGCGACGACGACGGCGTGGTGTTCCTGGGCCGCATCCAGCCCAAGACCGTCTCACACCTGGTCATGATCCACCCGTGGGCGCTGTCGGCGGATCAGACGCCCGAGGAGATCCTGAAGACGTTCCGCGCCCAGATCACGGCGACCAAGGCGAGTTCGTTCGTCAAGATCTTCACGAGGAAGATGGGCCCGGAGCCCAAGACTCTGCAGATCAGTCCGAAGGCCATTATCGATGGGACCCGTGGCCCGCGAGAGAGCGAGAGTTCGGAGGAGGATGAGGAGGTCGTGGTTGGCGTGGTCGAGAATGAACAGCCACAGGCGAGCCGAAGAGAGAGGATCAGAGCGTCGATCGATTCCGCCAAGCGCCGAAACCCTGTCACTGCCATCAAAACCCAGATTCACCAACGAGGGCGCAAGAGGCATAGGGATGGAAGTCCCAGCGCAGACACAGCTGAGAATGCTGAGTCAGGGACCGACTTCGCAGGGGGCGAGCTCGAACACTACTCAGAGGAAGAAGCCCCTGCAGAGGCACAACTTCCCGATGCGGACGGAGAGCCTTTCACGGGCCATCAGCTGGGAGAGATCCCAGAAGAAGGCTTTCTCGATCACTTTGAGGAGGCTGAAGAACCCACCACGGCAGGGCCAAGCAACGCCAACCAGAACGGCGGGGGCGTGTTAGCCGCCAGCACCGACGAGGCCGTCAACAACGACTCGCAGGCCTCAGAGCACGCCAAGAAAGGCTCACGATTCCAGCTGACGTTCTACCCCTCGCCGGCCATGGATATAATGTCACGGTACGTACAGCAGAGCTGCCACACAGCCAACGCGCACGCGTTCCCCAGCCCGACGGCAGCGCCTACTGCGGCTGGGGTCCTGGCGAGTATCGGGTGGGAGCCTGAGAGGAGGGGTTACACGGATGCGGAAGAGCAATTGGAAGATGAGAACGTAAGTACAATGCCCGCTTGGACACTTTGTACCATTCATCACTAACATGCTTCGTAAATAGTGGCAGGCACGTGAGATGGAGGAAGATCTTGCGTTCATGACCACAAAAGCAGCCAGAGCTTGGGAGAAGCAGTGCCGCAAATACGTTAGACAATCCAAGGGAGGACGTCTGGACAGCGAGAAGAAGCCTGGCAGGTTTGGTATTCTGGTGGCCCGAGTCCGACCTCAAAAGGAAGCCAAGGGCAAGAAGAGGGAAGACCAGCCAGAAACGTCAGAAGCGGAGCCATCGGAGAAGAAGGGCAAGGCCGCAGCTCTCAAACAGCGCTTGGCCACAATCAAGGAGAAGCGCAGCAAGAAGAAGACGGAGCAGCCGGAGCAGCCGGACCAGCCGGATGAAACCGACCCAGCTGAGAAGCAGAGCAAGAAAGAGAAGGCACAGAAAGCCGCTGGAGTCATTTTCTTCCCCGTCATCCTCATCCTTGGCATCCCAGTCCTGATTGGCAAGGGCATCGCGAGCGGCTTCAAGAAAATCAAGAATCGCAAGTCCAAAACCGGCGATGAAGCCGAGGACACGGAGCAGCAGGAGCAGCAGGCCAAGACCGGCAGGCGCGCCGCTATGAAACAACGTCTGAACGAGCGGAGCGGCAGCGTGAAACGGGGCCTGAGCACCCGGAGTGGCGCGATGAAAAAGCGCCTAGCAGACCGCAAGGCAAAGAAGGCAAGCGCCGATGAGCCAACAACCGCCGCCGCCGCCGCAGACGCCAGCACAGCTGAGGCTTCTGCCAATGCCGAGCCTCAGGGTGATGCTGCCGACGCTACCGGCAAGAAGCAGCTGTCCAAGAAGCAGCGTCTCACAGCCGCGTTGCTCGCCGGCCCTCTGGCGATCAGGGAAGCGCTAAAGAAAAAGCGACAGAGCAAGGCCAAGTCGACAAAAACAACCGAAGAGGACTCCACGCCCAAGGAGAAGAAGGCAAGCAAATTCTCTGCCGCAAAGGAGCGCGTCAAGGCCCTCCGCACCAAAGTCAACAAGGAAACCAGATTTGCCAGGATCAAGGCGCGCCTCAGGGCCTTTCAGGAAAGCAAGAAGAACAAGAAGAACACGAAGAAGAACGCCAAGACCACCTCCAGCGATGACGACTCAGTGCCAGCAACCGAGCTAGAAGACGGCAACAACACAACCAGCGTCAAGAAGCAAGGCGCCATCGCGGGCCTCGTCGCCGGCTGCGTGGCACTGCCGGCCGCCAAGGTCAAGCAGGCGCGCGATAAGCGTCGCAGGGGCAAGGCGGCCGACAGCGTGCAGGGTGCCGCGGCCGCGGCGCGGGAGGAGCACGCCACGGCCAGCAGTTTGTCCGTCGCGGCAGACCAGCAGGAGTTTGCGTCGGCAGTTTCGTCGCAGCGGGGCGGCAGCGTGCGACTGGTGCCCTCCGAGCCCGAGAGGCTGAACGCCGCCGTGGAGCAGGAGCAGTTCAGCCCGCCCGAGAACGGGCAGAGCGAGGTCCCTGTCCAGCAAGCGATGCGGACCGAGCCGGATGCCCGACCTAGTAGCAGAGATGGTGACGTGAACGCGGCGGCTGCATCGGAGGTCGTCGAGGACCAGCCTGAGAGGCCTGCCGCGGCTGTGAGGTCCAGGTCCATTCGGGATGGGATTGGCAACGTTAAAGGGGGCATCGGGAGTGGAATCACAAACTTGAAGGCGCGGAGACGGGGCACGGGACAGACTGAAGTCCCTGCCACCGAGGAGCCTGAGAGACCACAAGCAGAGACAATGGATAGTGCTGAGACACACGTCGAAGCCGACCCCTCCACTGTTGAGCCGACGACGCAGTCTACCACTGCCCAGCAGGATCAAGCTGCCTCGGGTGGAAGGTTCAAGTCCATGAAGGGCGGCATCGGCAGCGGTATTGAGGGCCTCAAAGCTAGGAGGCAGCGGGAGAAAAAAGAGACGTCGGCGCAGCCGGAAGGGCCAGCATCTACAACAGCAGCAGCCGATAATGAAAACACGGCCGCTGCTGCCGCGGACAAGGACGCCGCTTCCGGTGGGAGGCTGAAGGCTTTCAAGGATGGCATCGCAAACCGGAAAGCAAAGACGAGTGAAAATGGCGCAGACGAACCTGTCAAGACGGAGAAGCAGAAGCAGCAGAAGCAACAACCACAAAAGGACTGGAATTCTGGGATTGTGGATAGAATGAGGTGGTTCCTGTACGCGGCTTGAGATTGGGACGTGGGATCAAACGATACCCTTGAAATTGAACAACATGTAATCGTAGAAATGCCTGTCTTATGCATGGTTGATTGCGTTAGCTATAGCATCGCAATAATACACGTCGCTGATGATTCTGTTTATCCTTTTCGTTACCATGTGTACCAAGCTGACGGCCAGTATAATCCTACTGTAACGGCACGGAGCCACACAGGGCCTCAGTCCAACGCGAGCATCATGGCTTGCGTGGCCTCTTTAAGCTTGCTCTTCGCAGACTCGACTTCTTTGGCGGATGGTGGCATGCCAGTCAAGCTACCAGAGAGAGGCTTGTTGCTATTCCTGGCCTCCAACAACTCCTTGTAAACTTTGGCAGCGGCGTTATACTGGTCGAGCGTGCTGAGAGTCGATTTGTTGGCCTCTGCCTCCTCGGGCCGCAGGACCAAACCAGGCGCACCCGTCGATGCGGATGTGGGCGCCGCCACACTCGCAGTGGGTTGTTTCGCACCTGATCCCGCAAACTGAGCAAGAGAACTTGCATGATCGCTGTAGGGTTGAGGGCCAACAGTCGAATATGTTTGCATCGGTGCTAATTGCGCCACCAGGCTTGATGCTGGTGATGAGGTTGTGGTAGATTGTCTCGCATCATCATCTTTTTTGCGGCTTGGAGGCAAGACGGGAGTGGTCGCGGAGGCTGTTTCTGTGGCTCTGGTTTCAGGGGACTGCGGCCACGGATAAGAGCCATGAGGATGCGGCGGCGGCGGAGTCGAAGCAAGCATCTCGTGAGACTGCGAAGTTTGCGATTGTTGCATGCGAGAGCCAGATGTAGACTGCGATAATGAGTTGCCTAAATGCTCAGAGACTCGTGATGCGATACTGGCGGCTGCATGGGAATCATCAACGGCTTCATAAGTATCGATGCCATCCTCCGGGTAGTCGTTCAACGGCGCGAATTCGCGGTACGCACTGCTTTCGACGCCTCCATCGACGTAGGATAGGTCTTTGGAAGCATGTGGCTGCACACCACGCTGACCTTCGGAAGGCAATGATCCATCGTTGTTAGCCGCATGGTCGCCCTGACGAGCCGAGTCGATGACCCCAAACCTCACACTAGTGACATCGCCCGAAACGTCGGGCTCCGATTCCGACTCATCATCAGAGCTTTCGTCTTCAGATCCATCGGGCGCGTCGGTACCATGGACGTCCATATGTGGGCCCTTGGGCCTGCGAGGCTTTTGTAACTTCCTGCGCTCGGGATTCGTTGGTGCGTGCTCCCCCATGAGCTTCAGAGCCAGCTCGTGTCTTGCCTGCCTGGCACCGTGCTCTCTCATCTTCTCCTGGACCCATCCATCGATGTCCTGCACCCCCAATTCTCTTGCAATGTCTCTGAATGCATCCGACTGCTGTGCTTTTGCCTTTTTGTGGCATTGGTGTCGAAAGTTTCCGAGCCAACGCTTCTCATCGCGCGCAACACCCCAGGCGCTCTGTAGACGCAAGACAGTAGCAACGCCCTTTTTGAGCTCCATGCCGCGGGAGGTCAAGCTCTGATAGATCTCCTCGGGCGACATTCCATCCTTTGTCATGCGGATCAGCTCGGCCTTCCTCATTGCCTGGACCTTTGACTTGGCACTGAGGCGCGCAGCGTCTGAATCTGGTGGAGGCGTCTTCACTTTTCGCTGGGCCTGTCAGGTTGTCAGTGGGATCCTGATCACTCGCAACATGCGGTCGGCTAAAGGGATAACTAACTCTCTTCCTCATTCCCCATCTGATGCGCACACGGCTGATGGCGCGGTCGCTCGTCTGGACACCCATGGCGTTCAAGGCAGCAGCAATGGCTTTGCAGTTCTCGCCTCGCTGTGTGCGAGCCTCAATCTCGGCTCTGAATGGCTCGAGATTGGAACCCGAGCCAATGCCCTTCTTGTGAGGGTAGAGCCATCCGTCAGGGGGTGGGTTGTTGAAGCTAGTACCACGGGGCAATGGTTTGTAGGCAAGGTCGTCGTGGGCTGGGTCTCGGATCGCGGGGTTCGAGCTGGAAGCATCTTGCAGCTGGGCGATATTGCCATTTGGCCAGTTGCTGGGTATTTCTGCCGCCTGTGGGCTATAGCCATTATATGGATCTGATGCCATTGCTGAGCTTGGCCAGTTTATCTCAGTGAGGTGAGAATGGGACTGGTCAGTTGGATTGCTAAAGTGGTGTGGTTGAGGTGAGATACGTCGAGTTGCCGGTGGTCTGAGCTCCACCGCCTGTTTGTGGCGGGCGGTGTGGGTTCTGCCCTGCATTAACAAAGACGCGATTAAAACTCAGTGTGGACCTGATAGCGCTAGATGAGATCCGATAACCCTGCTCCGCCTTATCTCGAGTCTCCAGAACATTAGCTGAGATATCCAGAACACCCTCATCTAAGACCCAGCCTCTTTCCACCTCGCACTGGACTCAAACAATCCCTTGAAGTCTTTCCTGCCTGCCACCGATTGCTCCCTGCCAGTGTCTTGTAATCTTTTAACATCTGAAGTTATTCTTGTTGCATGTTTTGCAACTCAACTAATTTTACCTAATGCCCGTGGCACGTTTTGTATCACCGCGAAGCTCGAGGATTCGCTTGTCTTCCAGACTGTCTCCGTAGCTATTGTTAATTTCCCAGTTCGGCCGTCCCTCGTCGTTCATGCAAACGAAACAGTCACCTCGTGCCCCATCAGCTCACACATAGGAGTTCCAGTGATCTCCGACGTAGTTCTCAGACCCTCACTGCATTCTACAAGTGGCCTCTGATGTGCGGGGCTTGATTGCAGCTCAGGCTTTTCTAATCTCGCCAGACTATTGAGGCCTGTTACACCGCACCACCACCTGAAGTGTTTCCTCTTGAATCCACAGTTGAGAAATAGGATAGAATAAAGAGCACAACACCCCCGCTTACACGACCAATGATAGCTCCGATCCTTGTGGCGTGTGCGCCGCCTGGACCAATAGCCACAGATGTAATTACTGAAGGAGAGTATGGCGTTGTTTGGTTCTTCGTGCCGGGAAACACGTTCGCCAGGCCAGTGCTTGTCCAACATTCGTCGGGCAGTAGCCTCGTAGCGTTCTCATTCCCCCCCCCCCCCTTCCCATCAAATCTGATATCATCGTGTTGACCTGGTAAGGGCCTGTGCTACTGTCGAACATACTTCACCAGTTTACCAAGGTGAGATCGAGAAGCGCCATCCCAATGGATCCCAGTCGCAGCGTTGTGTGATTTTCAAGCTGACGATACCTCCCACTGTGACCATTTAACGCTTGCCAACAATGTGACATGTATGACCAAATTCATGTGCATGGCCTGAGTAAACTTGTACATGTCGCATGTCAGGCAGAGGAGTTTTCTACTTTCAATTTCTGCGGGCTCCAGGAGTAAGTTGCCTTAATCTAGTTGAATGACGGGATACTTAGAAGCAAGAACTCACGGCGCTCATGACCAGCGAGTAGTTCCAGCTGCAGCTTTGTCCGGTGATCAATCTCAACTCATAAGGACAAAGGGTCCATGTCATTGAGGCGCACACTGCAGTGCTGTGGTTTAGGAAAGGGAATTAGAGAAAACTCCTGCGATTATGTTATGCCTTCAGACGTCGACGACGAGCTCACACCAACTAAGCGAAGCTTTGGGAAGCAGGGCCATACTGAATGTAGGCATGGCCGATCCAAACGCCGCCAGTGTATCGATTCTAGCACTCTGCTAAAAGAAGGGCCATGTTCTTGCGCAGTGACACCTTTCTAAAAGTGTGGGAAAATTGCATGGAGCACACAAAAGTCGATGTCCCGCTTAGGAAAGCTCAAAAATTGCGATGCGTTCCTCAACACACTACGACAGCACTCCAAAGTAGCTGACAGAACTCCTTGGGCGGAACAGTGATACGATTAAAAAAGTCGCTTTCCACAAGAGTCTGGCAGACCTCGCTTGTATACCAATGTAAGCGAGGCTCAAGACTGATATTTGTGTAGGTAGGTCCGACACCCATCAAGTACATGCCAAAATTACCCCAGAACTGTCCATTATTACTTCAACCCAGTACAGATTGGCGGGAGCTCGAGACTCGCACAAAGATCCTCGGGTGAGTTTTCCTACCCGACACATGTCACGCCACCGAAGTCGTCCACAAACTATGAAGGAGGGGTAAGGAGATATGCATCAATGAGTAGTCTGCTGTACTTCTCGGTCTGTGTCACCGAAGAGTCTGTGTTGCCGCTTGACCTGTATCAGCGCTTAGCCTATACCATCTCGTAGGTTGTGCCACATGTCGGCCTGTGCCACTGCTTTGTCCGTACTACCACACAGTCTTGGTCGATTACTGTACAGTGGAGACGCCGAGGTTAGTTTGCGGTGATTGTACTGCTCAAAAATGTCGAGACCTATCCGTCTATCTGACGCGGATGGAATGCCGCGGCCTACAGGGTTGTTCCAGTTTGTGATTTAGAATGATTCCACAATGCTCACAAGGTGCTCCGAGAACGTTTGTCTGGATCAACGAGACCTCGGTGTGACTATCCTTATTGAGTAGATAATGAGAAACTACCATGAACAATTGCATGAGTATAGAGCTACCGTGACGAAGGAATGAAATTGTGCAACGGGAAGTTCCACGGGAGCACGTTGTACCGGCATACTCCAGCCTAATACAGTAATGTCCGAGTAGCTTTCTGATAAGTTTGAGGCATCTTAGACGGGCGCCTGCCGTACTGAAATGGCTAGATGTCCGCGGACTCTTTGATGTCCCCGTGAAGTGAAACGCAGTTCTATGAGAAGGCATCTGAGAGAGATTACATTCAGGCAAGCGGGAGCGCAAAGCATGCGGCCATGATTAACGCGAGAAGCTGTGTGCAAGAAGCCATCGTTGGGAACAACATCGTAGCGCCCCGACGGCGCTTGCTCGTGAGCATGGATGGCCTTGGTACTCAAGTGCCCAGAATTCAGGAAGCCCATCAATGCCACGGTGATGATGGCAATCTTATTCTCCCCACAACTAAGAGGGTATTTTGTCCTGCTGACATATGACAACTTTCAGAGGTGGTTACAATGTGGTGCAAAGGAATCGTGAGTAACGCATAGCCACTTGGTAATTTGTTTGTCAGGCCAGGACATGACATGAAATAGAGTTCAGGTGGGCAGACCCATTGGGTTTCTGATCTACCACAACCTTGGGTAGAATCTACTCTAAAGGTAATAGGCTCCGGCCAACCAAAAGTTTTGAGTTGTAAGCTGCGGAGCTGAAAGTTCGAGTGACCACATTAGGTCTTACACCTATGCTGGCTCATGAGGATGGTCGGTGCCAGAGAAACTCAATTGACCTTGGTAGGCGTTGTTGGTCGAGCTAGTTTCACAACAGTGTGTGTTCCTGCCCATCGAACCTGCGGACGTCCATCTGAACAGGGCCCCTTGTCAGCACATGACATTGCTCCGAGCAGATTCTCATTTGAGGTGTTCGTCCGACTTCTCCACTGTGCGCAAGGCCCATTAAACATGAAGTTTCATCATGACAGCAGCCCACAAGGCGATTCAGTTGGTCAGTCGCTCAGAACAAGAAACCGACCGGATCTCTGTACACCACCAAAACCTTCAACTTTAGACCACAGATATCTCAGCAACTACAAAGAGTGTGT
This sequence comes from Diaporthe amygdali, assembly GCF_026229845.1. NCBI lineage: Eukaryota > Fungi > Ascomycota > Sordariomycetes > Diaporthales > Diaporthaceae > Diaporthe > Diaporthe amygdali. The sequence continues at coordinate 427,782 of NW_026517039.1, forward strand.
AAAATTTTTAATACACAGATATAATCTGAAGAGGCTGCTATTTCTATAACTGAATTTCTTTTGGATGGAATCTGAGGTTGTGACAGCTAAGTAGCTGGAAGTTGGACGAAGAGGTGATTCTGGTACTTAGCTACGGTCGGTTACTTGTTCTGAGCGACTGTTGGTTCAGCTGCGAACCAGTGTGGGCCTCCCGCGTGGCGTCGCATCGCCATCTGTGCCCTCGATCACATCGTCTCCCGCAATAGGCGTAGGGCAGTCTGTTGGCCTGATGTATAACAGACTATCACTATCAATCTCGCGCCACCAGTGCAGCGCGCCACACTCAGAGACAGGACGCCTCCGGCCCCTCTGACCCCTCTGGCGCAGAGGGAAAAGTGGGCGCCGTGCACCACTGTGTCCGCCAAGAAGCCTACGACAGACCATCTGCGCAGTACACTTTGCGATTCACCGCAGTACGCGCGTTCCTCACGACCGGCCGCCATCGCCATTGGGAATATCTTCCATAGGAGAAAGGGGGGCAAAAGTCTAGGCAGACAGGCATAACAAGCAAGTAGCATCTCCAACGTTCTTGGCGGGCCGCCTCAGCTGGCCATAGGGCTCTCGTCTCCCTGACAGCGGGGATGATGCTACCTCGATCATGGGCCGATCTAAATTTCGATATCGGACGCGGCACCCGCTTTCTCTCCACATCCCGCGTCAGGCACCGCGCGCTCGATTTAGAAATCTTCGACGAGACTGAACAGGGCAGGAGGAAAACCTCCATGGATCTCGTTGCATCCTGTGCTTGTAGCCTGCATTGTGCGCTCGTCTCCAGAAAGCCCCTGGCGAGAAATGACAGGTATAGAGCTCAGCGCCGGGGCCAGCTGGCGCTTACAACCCTTGGCGGGGATAGGGGAGTGCATTGAAGGTGCAATGAGAGCCGGCGTTCGCAACAAGGGACCCCCCACTGGCACCATGTGTGTGTGTGGCACGGGAAAAATCGCCGATGGTGAAGGAGAATCGTGCTGCAGATCGGACCCTACACGCAGCAGGGTCGTGATAAAGCATGGGCTACACATACAAACGGTGAAAACTATGTGTCCTACCTCAGATGCACACTGGACCGGCCACGGCTAGTGCACGCGATTTGTGGTGTGAGGTTGAGTTGCCGCATGCTGCACACACTTGCACTCCAAGAGAATTTCTCTGTCTTGGCCCTCGCTAGCAGATGCAGACAGCTGCACGATGTGATGAGGATGCTATTTTTACAACACTGCAAGTTGACTGGTTGATACTGTGATTGAGGATCCTTTGGCAACGACGTCGACCCAACACGATTGCAAGAGCCACGAGATTCGGGTCTAGATCACAGAAGATCACAGAATCACCGAGGATCGCACAGTGACACAGACGCCGAGCTATTCCCGCTGTGGCAGGTGTGGTCGGCGCAATGTTTGCGCCGGCCGTTCCGTTCCGGCGATCAACAGCCCACCCGCCGGCCGTTGGACATGTGCCGGCACTCGGGATTAGCCACGGCGTTGAGGGGAGGAGGCACTGAAGGAAGGGGGAAAAAGAATGGTAGAGTTCGCTAGCCAGCCCCCAATACAACCGCACGTTTGCTGCTAGGCCGAGTTGAAACCGCCAGTCATGCCAGCATACAACAGCTATTGTCATTCCTGCGACGTCGGCCGGGGTATGCTGTCGATTTTCGGCATAGTTTTATTGCGCCCTGGGGACGGCAGACGGGACGGCTTGTAATGGTCTGATATGGGCCTGTCAAGGTTCATCTCATGGTGGTCCTTTTTCCGCCCCAATCCGGTGTCCAGTGCGCCGCTTCCTCTATTTTCCCGCGAGCGGTCCAGGGGCAGGGGCAGGGGGCCCAACGAACAGGGCTGGAGAGGAGGGGGGTTCTGTTTTGAAACGGCCCTGGGCGCGGGATCTTAATGATTGTTTATTGCAGAAACATGCTGCACACGCTGGAGAGAGGTTGTAATGCGCGCGCGGCGCGGCATGGAGATTCGGAAACGGAGTCCAAACGGCGCTGCACATGCACTGGCTGACTGGGCGCTGTCAGACCCAGATTACCTCCTATTTTCCGACCTCCTGGGTTGAGCCCTCACTCGGCGGCAAGTAGATGAATGTAGTGCGCCATGCATACAGTCCTGCATCAAACTCTGTCTGGCACGACCTGAGGGCATTGCTCTATGTTCCTAAAATGAGCGATGGCACGCCCCTGAACATGAGCGAAGGAAACCTTCTCCTTGAGGCTGGTCATCCGTCTCTCCCATAACTATACCTAGTCAGCCATGGTTGTTCGGGAGCCAGGGGACAGGGCAGCAAGCGTGGGGTCTGGTGGCGTCGGGAAAAGGTGAGGGTCCAGTTGTTGACGAGAACCAAAGGTGAGGAGCCGATTCGCTCTCGGGGACGCACATGCACACACCACATATACAGTACATACACACGCAATGCAGCCAACAACCACCGGTGTGCGTTGCATTCGACCAAACGCGGCCGCTCACCAACCTTGCCTGCTTGCTCAAATGCCAGATTGCCAAATGAGCTGCTGATTCCCGGATGGGCTGATGTCGCTTGCCATGCAGGAACCATAATTGCCCGCCCAGCTTCCTAATGCTGTGCGCCGAGATCGATGGTCCCGTCAATTACTGGATGACAGCGCCGTCACATCTCTCGATCCTATTTTCAAGACCTCAGAAATGCCATCTGACAGCAGTCACGTCACAGCGTGGCAGCATGGGCGACTAAATCGCTCCATAATTAGAGTCTGGAATATCACTCACACCCTCTCTTGGGTCCCCTTTTGCTCGCTGCAGACAGACCTACACCGACTTCATCCCAACACTAGCCCAACATGCGTCACATGCAGCCCACCTCGGGAGTACAGTGCCTGAGTGCATTCATAGACTACGTTGTATTACCAAGCCTGTGTGGGTCTTCAAAGCCCGACGACAGTGGGTACACAGGGGGTGCTTAAATCCATGTCGCCCGGCGAGAGACCTGCCTAAAGAAGAAGACAGCCGTGGCTAGTAAGTAGCCAAAACTATGACGCCCTCTCCGCCGTTGTTTTGACACAGAATTTTACAGAGAGTTCGACGGAGTAAAGATCAGGCAGGGCATGCAAGTAAGAAAGCAAGCATAAATGGACAGACTCCAGATCTGCCCCTCTCTCAGCCTCTTGCCGCGAGTCGTGACACCGTCGCAGTAGGAGCAGATCCTGGTAGCGAAATAAGCATAACCCTTGGGGCACAGACTGGACGGTTACCACGGTACAACGGGGGCTCGTGTGTGGGAAGAGATCTTGCCTTTCCGCACCCGCACTGCTGCCGCACTGCACTGCACTGCACTGCAGTGTGCCACCTCTACCACCATGCAAGCACCATGCGCCAAGTCTCGGGCCAACGAGCAGGCCAGCCCAGCCCAGGGCAGGTGGGCTGGTGGGTAGTCAGGCAGGCAATGGGAAGGTGAGCGACCGATCACGCTGAACGCACCGCCTCCTCTCGGTGGCCGAGGATGGAGCTTCGTGATTCGTGGCGTGCGGAAGGGCCGTCTATACTCATACACGCATGCAGGCTCACAGTGTAATATCCCGTCGGTACGGATTTGGCATTGCGAGCGAGAAAAAGGAAAATGTCCTGCTTAATAGCATGCATGGGATTTCTAATACTCCAACGGCATCCTTCTGAAAAGCGGAAAGGGGCCGGCCGACGTCGTCAGCGTCGTGTTTACTCACCGTTCCTCACGGAAACAATCACCGGGAGGCGCTGTCGGAGAGTTCGCCGATCGTGGTCCTGCTGCCCCCAACCGATCCAGAAGTTATCTTCCTAGTGCACTTTTAGGGAGCCAAGTGACGTCGCCCGCCCTCCTAGTCCTTTCCTCCAGATCCACCGGGTGGGTTCAGATGTTTCCCGTCCAGCGAGTTATCAGATTCTCCCGGCCGGAGATACCGTGACGTAAGGAAACAAATGTGAGTCAGGACGTCCGTCTGGGCGAGAGGTCGAAGTCCACCAAAAATTTCTAGGTCATCAAAATTGCATGGTCAGGCTATTGGGCATTCATGTTCTGCCTCATGCTGTAGAGTTGGCCATTGGAAAAAAAAGAATAAGAAAAATCGGAGGTTTGTTTATGGCAAGCTTAGGCGGGCAGCAATCGGTAGACGGTGAGCGACACAAAGACCAGCGAAATAATCCGATGTGTGATTGGTGAGCCTCGTTACCGCACCACCGGAAATACTCAGCAGTCATGTCACACCTGTGGAGAATCCTGCACGAAATCCAATATAGAAATGCCAAGGTCTCGCCACGGATCCCGAGAACCGACCCCGGAGCAAGAGACATGCTGTGCGCTTTGAGACAGACATCGACAGCTCGAGCATAATTCAGACACATATATGAAGGGAGATCATATGTTGTCCAAAATAATGCGACCACCAACGTCCAGATAGCATTTTTGTCGGAATATCTTTAGCGGCACGGCTAGATCAGAAAACCCAACAGGGTAGAGAGCACTTAGAGAAAAAGAGAAACACACCTCGGCACTTGAGGGGGATCAACACCCAGCCGGATTGTAACCGCGGGCGCCACCGGGGACCCCAGCGTCTCCTTGTCACATGGAAAGTGTTACCCCTGATTGGCCTAATTTGAGGTTAGGTCTTGGACATGCATGCAGCGTGGTGTCGGCTCCCTGCGAGCCGGACAACGTGCAGTCATCCCCGGTCCACGCTGTTTGCCGGCCCTTGAGCCTGCCTGTTGGGGACGTCACGATTGTAAGCGTCCAGAAGTTTCTGATCATCCTGCCATTGATGGTCGACCGGCGCTTTTGTGCATACTGTACAACGTCCCCCCTCCTTATTCCCCGTGCCACTGGAGATCCTGACCACGCCCCTGCTTGGAACGAATCAGCTTCCGCTTATTGCGTCTTTGACTCGTTTGAGTTCGTCCACCTGGACCGTGCCAAGGCAATAGACCTCGAAAGCCAGCATGGCGAGCTTCATTATCAGGTGGTTTCTATCGACGGTATCCACCACATTATGGTCCGGGTTATGATCGTCATCGACAGTGACTCCCTGGTCACTTGTCCCAGGGGAAATCCAGAACAAGTCAAGGAATAGGATTCTAGCGTCGGAGATTGAGGGTCAATTTGTAAGGAAGGGCAACATGACAAAGGTACAGTGCCTCCCAATGCTACTAGACTACCACTCTCTTCGCGATGGAGCACACGCTCGCCTATTTCGTGCGAATTCCAAATGTGTCAAGCCAACCTTAAAGTTCACGTTGTATTACGTGCCACCAGCTTGTACCCTGTGTTCCACTAGCTTGAGTAATACACATCGTTGTCGGCCTGGATGATCCACTAGTATATATATACCTGGAGCCGGGTCCAGCGTCCGTTCGTCCTAAATCTTTCTTCCGGCATCAACCTCTCGAGTTGTGTTACAATCGTTTCTACCTGCCAACATGTCTGGTTCACCATCTGTACCGGATATCCTCCGGGCTCTCCTCCTGGCCTCGCCCCTGGTCTCGGCGGCTTCCTGCCCCTTTGCACAACAACAACAAAAGCGGGACTCCTCGTCTGAATTCCTCAACCGCCGCCAGGACTCGGCCGCCGTCCCCTTCGGCACGTGTGCCGAGAAGGCTAACGTCGCCGGCGGTGGTACCCGTAGCAGAGACTGGTTCCCCTGTCAACTACGACTCGATGTGCTCCGCCAGAACGCTGCCGAGTCCAACCCATACGGCGCTGACTTCGACTATGCTGAGGCTTTCAACTCCCTGGACTGTGAGTCACCCATACCTCAACCAAACTATTGTAGACCTGTCACTGACCCTGCCCCAGTCGATGCTGTCAAGGCCGATTTAAAGACTCTGCTGAGGGATTCTCAGGAGTTCTGGCCGGCAGACTTTGGCCACTACGGCGGTCTGTTCATCCGCATGGCATGGCACAGTGCAGGCACATACCGGGCCTTTGACGGCCGTGGTGGTTCCGGCATGGGCCAGCAGCGGTTCTCGCCGCTCAACAGCTGGCCAGACAACGCCAGCCTGGACAAGGCGCGGCGGTTGGTGTGGCCTATCAAGCAGAAGTATGGCCGCAACATCTCGTGGGCCGATCTGATCATCCTGGCCGGCAATGTGGCGCTGGAGGATATGGGCTTTCCAACCTTTGGCTATGGCGCTGGCCGCGTCGACACGTGGCAAGCCGACGAGGCCATCTACTGGGGCTCTGAGGAGACCTGGTTCCCTAAGGGCAACGAGGACCGCTATAACGGTAGCACCGACTTCTCCGCCCGCGCGGAGAACCTCGAAATCCCCCTCGCGGCCACGCACATGGGCCTCATCTACGTGAACCCCGAGGGCCCAGACGCCAGCTCTGACCCTGTTGCGTCGGCTCTTGATATCCGAACAGCATTTGGAAGAATGGGCATGAACGATGAGGAGACTGTTGCTCTGATCGCCGGTGGTCACGCTTTCGGTACGTCTCTCCGCTTCACCTCCGACTAGTGACTTGACTCTGAACAAACCACTGACTCTCGTTTGCAGGCAAGACACACGGTGCCTTCGACGGCAGTGAAATAGGAGGTGCACCCGAGGTTGCTGACCTTGGCGAGCAACAGCTGGGTTGGGCTGGCAGCTTCAAGGAGGGCACTGGCTCCTTCACCTCGGGCCTCGAGGTCACCTGGAGCAAGACGCCCACCAAGTGGACTAACAACTTCCTCGAGTCTCTCTTCCACAATGAGTGGTCGCTCGTCGAGAGCCCCGGCGGCGCCCACCAGTGGGAGGCCCTCAACGCCACCGCCAACTACCCGCTACCCTTCTCCAACAGCAGCTTCCAGAGGCCAAGGATGCTGACCAGCGATCTGGCTCTCCGTCATGACCCCATCTACGCCAACATCTCCCAGGGCTACCTCGCCAACTTCACCAAGCTGACTGATGACTTCTCCCGTGCTTGTAAGCTAACCACCATACACACCTGATGAAGCCATAGCTGACGATGTATGTCCAGGGTACAAACTCACCCACCGTGATATGGGCCCCCTCGCTCGCTACCTCGGCCCTGAGGTCCCCGCTGAGAAGCTCATCTGGCAAGATCCTCTCCCCGACTCGAACGGAACCACCATCGCCGACTCCGATGTCACGACCCTGAAGCAGCAGATCCTTGACTCGGGCGTCAGCGCCTCAGCTCTCATCTCCACGGCTTGGGCCGCAGCCAGCACCTTCCGCCACACCGACAAGCGAGGCGGCGCCAACGGAGCCCGCATCCGGCTCGAGCCCCAGATCAGCTGGGCCGTCAACACCGGCGCAGGCACGAACCTTTCCGACGTCCTCAGCGCCCTCGAGGGCATCCAGTCCGCATACTCCAAGCCCGTCTCCCTGGCTGACCTGATCGTGCTGGGCGGTTCCGCCGCCGTCGAGAAGGCAGCTCAGGACGCCGGCTTTGCCAACGCCTCGGTGCCCTTCACTCCCGGCCGTGTCGACGCGACGCAGGACCAGACCGATGTCGCCAACTTCGGCTACCTGGAGCCCAAGGCCGACGGATTCCGCAACTTCGGACGGGGCAACGCGCGTGCGCGAACCGAGGAGATCCTGGTCGACCGCGCGAACCTGCTGGGTCTGACCGCGCCCGAGCTGACAGTGCTCGTCGGCGGGCTGCGCGTGCTCAACACCAACGCGGACGGCTCGTCGCACGGTGTGCTGACCGCGACACCCGGCAAGCTCACCAACGACTACTTCGTCAACCTGCTCGACATCCAGACCAAGTGGGCCGACGCCGACTCGGGCGAGATCTGGCAGGGCACCGACCGGACGACGGGCGCTGACAGGTGGACCGCCACTCGCGCCGACCTCGTCTTTGGCTCGCAGTCTGAGCTGCGCGCCATTGCTGAGGTGTACGCTATGGCCGACGCGGGCGAGAAGTTCGTCACTGACTTTGTTGCTGCCTGGAACAAGGTCATGGATGCGGACCGTTTTGACGTCAAGTGATAATAATGATGGTTTATCATGGTGCTGAAAAGCAAGGCAAAATAAGCCCAAAAAAATCATAAAAATAAAACAAAATCCACAAACACATAGGAAAGAACTTGGGGCCTTCACGAAGCGTACTCTTTTCATGTATATATTATGAGCATGTTTGTATTTAGTTAGATACCTCGCAGAACGATGCATACTGCCCCATTCGAAACTACTCACTCTCGAGCCATTTCCTCAAGCCGAGCCTTGCACCCGCGATCACGCTCAATCTCCTTCCAGAGCCTTGTGTCCCACGAGCTGGCGTCCTTCCTCCCCCTGTCGGTCCTCCACGCCTGGCTGAGGGTGCCTGCGAGCCGCTGCCTCAGCGCAGCGACCGACAGTTCCACAGTAAAGAGCCCGCCCAATACGAGGGCCAGCGTGGCCCACCAGGCGGCGTCCCCGCCAAAGTTGCGGACGAACCCGTCGACCACGGAATAGGGGCTGATCACGAGCGAGGTAAAGACGTAGCCCACCACGATGTGGAAGAGCCATATCAGGACGATCTCGGCGCAGAAGATGAGGAGGACGAGGATCGTCTTGTACTGCATCTCCAGGATCCTGCTCATAATGCATCAGTATGTCTTGTTCAGCATCCCTTGTGCTCGACTGCACAATTCATGTTATTTCACTTACAAGATCTTCACATTCGTCCAAATCATGCACGCTATGAACACCAGTGAGCCAATGGCATATAATCCATTGTCATCAGGCGTAGTCGTGTACGCGCCACCGTAACCCAGCCACGTAAGAAACGAGATGGCCGTGCCAGCCAGGACCGCATTCGCGATCCAGGAGAGGAACACGCCCCAATTGAGGCCCTGTGCGCGCTGGCCATACGCGTACAGCTCGGGCACAGCCATGAGCGTGCGGGCTTTGAGGTCCTTCTCCCACGCGCCGATGGTCATGGTGCACGCGGTCGTAAATGCAAACCCATAAACCGTCAGGGCGGTAGACTCGTACAAGCTAGTGCCCGTGAAGCCAGCGGCGATCTGGTACAGAGCAGCAGGGAACCAGAACAACGTCTCCTTCCAGAAGCTGCCGAGCACGAAGCGCGTGATACGGTGGTAGTTCCAGCGGCCGTGGACGAGCAGCAGGCGCGACAGGAAGCGGAACTGGGCAATGCTGATATCAGCGACGCGCGCCGCCTGCTGGCCCTCGCGCCCCGAGATGCCCACGCCCACGCTCGCCGCCGTGATCATCGCCAGGTCGTTGGCCCCGTCGCCCACCGCCAGCGTCAGCGGCCGCCGGTGGCTCGTGAAGCTGCTGCGCACCCACCACCACGCCTTGCCCGCGATGCTTGTGCCTGGCGGTGGCGCGGGCTCGTCGCGCACTGCCTGCACCAGCAGGGCCTTTTGCGAGGGGGAGGCTCGGCAGCAGATCACCGAGTCCACGGTGGGGATTAGCTGAGTGAAGAAGATCTTGCGCAGGTGTGCTGCGTTCGGCTGCTCTAGGGCGGTGAGCGTCTGGCCGTCGATCACGATGGCGCTGTGGGGTGCCTCTTGGCGGTCGGGTGAATTGAGGATGTCTGAGATCTGCCACTCCAAGTCGCCATCTTCGACGTCCAGCTGGAAGAGTGCTGTTTGCGGTGTGCAGATGTGAGACGAGTGTGCCTGGGGGATTCCGATGTTAATTTCCAGTGCTTCTCGGAACCATAATCTTCGCCTTGTTGAGTGTTTCAAAATGAATGGAGATGCCAGTACTCACAATGTTGATCGCTGTCTCCCGTTTGTCTCCGGTCAGCATCCAGATCTTAATGCGTGCTCTGCGCAGCCGATCAATCGTCTCAGGCACGCCTTTCTGCAATTTATCCTCGACGCCCGATGCACCGATCAGGTCAAAGGAATGCTCGATTTTCTCTCCCACTTCCTCCAATTTCCTCTGACGGTCTGTCAGGCTGATCTGAGCGTCGTGATACTCTCTCTTCCATGATCTATACTCTTGTTCAGAGAGATGCCGATGTGCATAGACGAGCGTACGAAGACCTTCTCTCGCATACTCGTCTATGTGGTCCAAGCATCTGCTCAATGTGTCATCATCACTCATGCGTAATTCTGGGTATGGACTCGAGCGTCCGGCATAGGGATTCGTATTAAAGAATCCTTGGCTTCCAGGAATCCACGAGTGTACAGAAACTGGACTCGTCGGGGACTCCAGCGAGCGCCTGGGGAAAGACAAATTCGTCGACCCCCTCTTATGTTGTCTGAGCGATTGCCTCCTTGCGTCCATTTGTGCCTTTCTTAGGCGCGGCAACACAATCGTGTCGGCTCCTTTGCAGATGACCCAGAGACTCCCATCCGGGCGGCGGACTACAATGGACATCCTCTTTCTCTTGCTGCTGAATTCGATGACATCCAGTACCTCGTAAGTCTCACGCCTGCCTCCTTGACCCAAGCCGCTGGAGATCTCGAGTGTGAGAGACTGCGTTGTGCGCTCGACGACTAGGATCCCGAGCTCCTGTGCTGCTCTTACCAGAGCCAGCTCATCCGGGGAAGATGCCTGGAAATCTGTAATCTCGCCGGTCTGACGGTCCATTTCAGGGAGGCAGGTATGACAAACTGCCAGTGCTAGTATGTATTCATAAGCTGCTTGAGAGAGGGCAGACTTCGGGTCGTGGCGAATTTGAGCGACGAGATCGTCGGTTGTCCTTCCATGTGCTTCTAGTGATGCAGGAGCTTCGCCCGCTGTGAGTCCTCTATCTTCATGCCACCAACTGGTTCCCGCCACGCTGATCCTGCGGAACTTCATAATGTTGTCGGTAAGCGTTCCAGTTTTGTCAGAAAAGATGTACCCAATCTGTCCAAGATCATCCAAAATGATATTCGTGTTGCAGCCTGCTGGCGTATCTGTTTCCTCGTGGTGCATCTCGACATCCGAAGCAACCAATACCGCCAGGTTGAGTTTGACCGCCTCTATCGCCATGATGAGCGACATTGGAACGACATTTGAGAACTGGATGATAAAGCCGATGATGACCTCTTGATCAGACACAACTGACAGCATGAGATACCACGGCACATCTGTGCCTTGCCAGTAGAGCTTGAAGCCCATGTACAGCAAGACCGAGGTGATAAGCATGTACAGCGCAAGAAAGATAACGATTAAGTTGACGAATTTCTCGAGCGCCCTGATATAAGTTAGTCACCTACTATGGAGCAGCGATAGATTCTGGAAAGGTCTGGTAAAAGACGGATAGACACTCGTAGCGGGAGAAGGGTTATACTAACGGCCTCTTCGCTTCCGGGTTTTGATTCGCATTCATACGAATCTTGGTGTCCTCGCCAGTGTTTATCACCATGCCAATGATGAATCGTGTGTTTTTGACCTCACAGCCACGGTAAATAATGTTGTCCACATTCAACGGGAGTTGTTGGCTGTCATCAACAATAGCTGTCCCGTCAAAATTATACAAGTCCTGGTTGGGGTGCTCGATGGTAAAGTATACATCGGAATCCGAGATGTTCTGCACGGAAACCAAATCCAACTTCTTCAAACCCGCTGGCACTACTTTGCTCTTCAGATTAGTCTCCCCGTCCAGGGCCCTAGTATCCACATATGCGACACTCTCGTCGGCATGGAGAAGAACAATGTCTGCTGGCACTTGTTCATCTCCCAATAGTCGTACAATATCCCCAACTTTCAGGTCGCCCCATCGTGTTGTATTCCATGGCGCAATAAAGCCCCTTTGATCCGATGATGGGCTCAAAGCCAGTTCCGAGTCTGCCGCCGATGGTCGTTTTCCATGCTGTCTGCTTGTTGTAGCGTCGTGTTCAGTTCGTAGAATAGTCACCTCGCTAGCGTTCTCTGCTTTGTCGAGTGTATATCTCTTCCAGTCATCATATCCTTCTTTTGCGATGGTGAGGGCCACGAAGATCAACAGCGGGATCAGAGTTGTGAATCGACCGGTCGTACTGAATCCTGGAATCATCTGCAGAATTGCGATGATTAGGAAATACATATTGGCCAGCCTCGAGAACTGGTAGACTAATTGCCTTGGGACAAAGTTCCAAATTGTATAGCGAGAGGTTCTGATTCGATTAGAAATATATGGGCGCCCTGTTCGCTCATCGATGAGCGGTTCCTCCCCAACACGCAAGGGTATTCTGCGGCCATCTGGGGCAGCTCGTGATGTTCGTCTCAATCGAAGTAGTTCGAGTATTTTTCCACCCACAGATGATGCCTTTCCGGCGCTGCGCGTCTGGCTGACACCTTCGTCAAGGAGTGTCTGTCGCGCGCTGGGGCGAGTGACCGAGCCCTCGAGGGCGGACAATTCGAGCCACTCGCTTGAGCCATCGCGACCTTCTTTTCTTTGATCGGTCATGCTGAGGAAGCCCCCGTTGTTGGCTTCTCGCCCTCCTACCCAAATTGGGAACACACGGTCACACGTCTTTTGACACCGGGCGAAGGGTCAAGCCCCAGAAAGAAAACAACGGCTGACGCGAGGCATCAATCTGGAACGAATGTTGTGGAAATGGCGCAAAAGCAACAAATAGACGTCATGATCGTAATTGTCAAGGAAAGGACGGGGTTCGGGAAAATGAAGCGGGCGGCAGATAGTTTGATGAGTTGCGGGCGCAGAGGCGCAAGCCGGCTGTGAAGGGGTGTTGTGTGTCTCTTGGCTGCTTGGCCCTGACTCCTGGACTCAGCCAGATCAGCCAGTCCAGCCAGTCGTGAGGCCCGCCACGGAGGCATGACGCACTAAGCAAACCGGCTTGGCTGAAATCCTAATTCAAGATTGCTACCTAGTCACCTATCAAGCTCCCACGCCAGCCGCTAGGCCGCGTGTTAAGCTTGCTAGGGTGGCCAAGAGATCTTCGACTCATCTGGGCTGTGCAGACGCGCGCATTCGTAACGCCGCCTTCTTGTCTTTGTGCCCTCGGTTTCGGACCCGTTTGCAAGCCGTCACATCTGGCCTGTGAAGAATATACTACCCGACAACTGATAGCGCGAGCATTCCCGGAACCTTCACGGCCATATTCGTCATGCTCAGCCCCTTGGCAGGTGGGGAGGCCCCCAAGACTATCAATGGCACAATTAATTCTGAACTCCGCCATACATTATCGTTGACAATGGTGTTTGGACAACAGCGCCCCCAAGGTGTGAACTATCTACGTGGGGTCACACAAATTGGGTGAGAAACCCAAGAGCCATAGAGCCAACAGGAGATTTGTTTGTCGGCCCGTGGTGAGCATGACTCTTCATAGCTCGCCAGAGCCAATTTGTTCGGGGTTGTATACGAACGTGGTTGTTGATCTTTCAGACTGAGTGGGTAATTTGCTCACTCATATTTGAGTAATAATCAATTGCACACATATAGAGCACATCTCACTATGCAACAATATGTGAGTCGGGATATTATAAAAAGGGCCTTCATGTTAGCTGCGGTTCTGGGCATCTCTCTCTACAAAGCAAGTCTTTCCAACACCACATGTAATTTCACCGGTCTACTAACAACGGCTTGGGTCATCTATCTTGTTGACATGAACTTGGTGCTAAACCCTTATCGGTGTGCCGGGCCGATAGAGTGAATAGATCACAGGTTCATTGTATTCCAAGCTAACAGGGTGTGGTTGTGTTTGTCCGCCTCAATGCAAAGCTCAGCTAGGCTTAGCCATGCACCTGCAAGCCCCTGTCGTGGCTCCATTCTCCTACTACAGCTGGAGCAATTTTGAGACCTGTCGCTAGTCAAACCTTCTACTGCATTGCGGATTCAACAACAGGCCAAACCAGACAGCTCATCATGGTGAAGACATAGCCACATTCACTGGGTGTGATGGCCGGCTGTGGCTGGTCTGAAGTGTACAATTTTGTGCACCTTCATGCCATTGGCATTTCTTATTGTTGAAGATCTTGCACATATCAGCAAGGGTTCCAAACAAAATCAGCGACGCACATCCGCCCTGGTTCTAGTACTGCAAGATGTCAAAGAACTCAAAACCGGGTATCCACCTCAGCCGTCCTGCTACCTCATATGATCAGCAGAAGATTCTTCGATAAAAAGAAACCCAATGGCTGGATTTTCCAAGACATCGTTATGCAATGACAACCAACCATGTCCCATAAACTCCTGGCTGTTTAGAAGACCTGGGTAGAAATAGAAACATATATCACCATAATAGGATATTATATTGATGATTCTGCTATTTTAAGGTAGACCGATGTCCTGCTGTTTTCCTTATATCTCGGAGAATTGCACAAATGTTAAAATAACTGAGGAGCTGGAAAATACCTCCCATTTCATTTGTTATCATCGTCGTCGTATACTCAGACATTCTACAGGCATCTACTCCACTCATGATTTAAATCAGTATATAGCAATTCTTGATACAAGCTTGAAGCGCTGTGAAACGCGGGAGAGTGGCAGGGCTCTCATGTATCTGGCTGACTTCTGAACGATTGCGAGCACTCCAGTGCTCTGAGCGCTTTTCCAACATCTATTATCGATAACTATGGAGACAGAAGGGAGGGGGCCATGGCGCTAGATGGGTGAATCTTCGTCCCATCTCCTTCGTGGCACGCAAAGCTTTTGTGGCATCACCATCCCGCGATCCACAGTGTACCAAAACACCTACGCGATCCATCCACACAACATCACCACCGCAATCCACACAACAACGAACTAAATCCCTTCTGTGAACACCACACTGTATTGAAGTGGCAAATACCTAAAACCTCTTTCATCTCTCGCAATGTCAACCCCCGAACGAATCCATGTCGGCGGTGTGCCCGCCAAATCTGAGCCTCTCACCATAGACTGTGGGAAAGCCAATTTCTACCGCAAGGTCTCCAAGAAAGAAGAGGAGGACCAGATTGAAGACCAGAACGAAGACGAGGCCAACGCACAAGGTAGCACTAGAACCCAAGGGAAACTAATCGAAGGATATCTGTACAAATGGGCTTCAAATGTTTGTCATCTAGAGGATAACGAGGTCAAGGTCGAGGACCTCTCCGATCGAGATATCGATAGTGGGCTCGCACAAGAAATAGCCAAGATCCTTTCGAAGACTCTCAAATGCGACGGAACAGAGACGATTGCCTATTTCAGTCCCGAGGGCGGTATTGAGGGAGTCCTCACAGAAGAGTTCACCATTCCTAGCTCTCTAGGCAACTGGCGCGTTTGCCGCAAAACGTATGACTACATAGATGTCCGCAACAAGCCGAACTCCCAGTATTCGGGATCAGAAATCACCAGAACAATCAGCAAGGCCGCCGAGGCAAGCGTGGGACCCGCGCCATCTGATGAGGAAGTGCATCACATTGCGTGTCGAATAATGGCAGAAAAGAAGGATGAGCTTCCTAAAACCAACAAATGGCAGATACTGCTCAACCAAGCCCATTCCGAGCTCTTCGTCAAGCGCAACGACGACGCGTTCAAGTCGAGACTCAAGGCCGAGCTGAATGGCGACGCGGAGATACCGGAGAATCAGACCGGCGAATTAGTCGAATTAGTTACGAAGAATTTGCCAAAAAGAAAGAGCAACTTCCACCAGTACCTACTCGATGAAGCAGCAACCAAAGAGTGCGAACGCGTCGAAGGCTTCGACATTGTCATACTAAGGGACGAGAAGCACGAATTGATTTGTGGTGTCTTCACGGCGGCGGTGCAGAATCTACTCCCCGCTGGAACAATGGACAAGATGCGCACCGCGGCGGAAGCATTTGCCTGGCGCTGCCCATACGCGAAGCCTGACGACCTTCGGCATCCTACGAGCCAGGTGGTACACCTGAAAGGGCACCCGGAAAAGGATGTACGCTCCCAGGAATGCCAGGAACCGCATTACGCTGTCTGCGGAGTCGAGCATTACGGGCTACATCCGGAGGCCGGCCACATGAATGGGCCTGACGGCCTCAGCTTCC
Organism: Diaporthe amygdali; assembly: GCF_026229845.1. Classification (NCBI taxonomy): domain Eukaryota; kingdom Fungi; phylum Ascomycota; class Sordariomycetes; order Diaporthales; family Diaporthaceae; genus Diaporthe; species Diaporthe amygdali. Next base: position 443,630 of record NW_026517039.1, read on the forward strand.
AGAAGTTCTCCTCGGTCAAGTTCGGGAACCTGACCGAATCCTCCGCATGGAAAGAAGAGTTTCCTAAACTGAGGGGAGGCGTCTATGGTGTGGCGGAGAAGGTATCGCGCCTGTCTCTGAAAGCATGGGATCCCCTGTTGCACAAAGATTATTTGGCAACTCAAGAGCTTCTGCCTGAGTCACATCGTATGAGACTGGCGAAGACAGGTATTTCAAAGAATTTCTCGGCTGCGCCAATTCTAGACAAGGCTAACAATAAAGATAGGCGACAACCCATACGGGTACATGGCACAGCTCGTAGATCCGCTGACGGAAGGCCATACCGATTCGACGGACTGGCAAAAGGGCATGGCGGCATTAACGTGCTTTGGCGAATTCACTGGCAAGTACCAACGCTTCTTCGCCAGTAAGCAAATTCACTGACCAATAATATAGAAGGCGACCTGGTCCTCAAAGAGCTCGGAGTTCGCATTGCTTTCCCGAGCGGATCAAACTGCCACCTGCGAGGAGAGGGCCTGCACCACCTAATCTCCAGCTATGGGGGCATCAGACATTCTCTGGTCCTGACCAATAAAGAGGCAGTGCGAAAAAGCTGCATAACAATTGGACGACGCCGGGAAGAGGAAATCGAAAGGGCCGAGAAGCTGCACCTGAAGAACGCGAACGACTGGTCTGACGATGAGCACAAATTGTACAAGGCATATAAGGAGGGAGGGATCGCTATGTTGGAATACGTCTGGGAGCCTTTTAAGAAGTTGAGGGAGGCAAAGAACGCAGAAAGGGGCCCAAAGAAGAAGGCAGACAGGCCGAAAGGAGACGATACGGAGGAGCCGGCGCCAAAGAAGGCGAAGAAGGAGACGAAGTAATGATTCCTTGCGCATTCTATGCCATGTGGCTGTATATCCCCGACTTATGAGCTCAATTACGGCTTCGGAAGTTTCTACAGCAGAAGACCAAATAAATGAAGGTGAAAGAACGTATGGAATGTCGTTTCTGGTTTGTTTTGGCTGACTGCATTTGACTACAAATGACGAATGACCACTTCAGGACCTGTAGCACTTCAACTCATGTTCAAAATAATTATAGCTTGTCCTGCAAGTCCTGGCAATTCTAGGCCTCATCCAAAAGAGGGAATATTGTGTGTAATTCAAGCATTCTCACATTTCGGCTATTGGTTTCTACCCTCTGTGCCCCATTTTCGCCATGACCTATCTCATGCACCCGCTCAGCACAGACTCTTCCCTGTGACTTCCTTCTGCTACTCCATTGCTGCGATCAGTCGGATATGAATCTACTTCTGCCCTCCCCATCCCTTTGAGCCATTAGAGTTGTAATCGTTGCTATATGAGGTTAGCAAATCTTCCTTTATGTAGAGCAAACAACCCTGCGAGGAAGTTCGTAGCAGACTCACCCCGAGAACTGTCCTCCAACTCCCAGCAAAAGCTCATCCTGCTGCGACTTGTCGCTGGAGCTAGGCTTATTGTCTGTAGTAGAACCCGACGGGTTGCTCTTGCTTCGGCCCTTGCTAGCTCGCGAGCTCGAGCCTTTTGTTCCATGCACCGAGGTGTTGGATGAGTACGGCCTGTGTTCCACTTGTTAGAACCATTCCCTTGTTGAAAGATCTGGGGAAGATCTTTGCACGAACATATTTGAATGATTGTATGTGGTTTGTCTTGATAGTAAATCCAAGGAGTTCTGCTTGGATTGAATGACCAGATGAACGAACAGAGTTGAGCGGTCCTCTTACCCTTTTATATAGTCAGAGGATTGAAGGCGAAACAGCAATTATGCCACCCAACGCTCAGAGTTCTGAGGCTCATTCTGCTACACAGGTCCATAGCGACAGGATGAAAGCCAAGATGTGGTCAGGAATACCAACACGAGATCGTGAGTCTGACAGAATCTCCCTGCGTAGCCAAAATCTAGCCAGTGATATCAACATGGTGCCTACATTGTCGATCCGCCGAACTATCAGCCAAAATCTAACCAGTGATATCAAAGTGAGGTCTCAATTGAAAATGCGACGAGGCCTCAGCCAAAATCTAGCCTATAAAGTGACACCGCCATCCCGCATCATGATCTCCTTGTACCACCATCATTCTGTTCGGCCCGCCGAGTGGGTCCCCGTCTCCAGCTGGACCTCGTGAAACACACTTCACTCTGTCGCCTCCAAAACGCCTTACGTTGTCCGTCCCGCCTGCGCGCGAATTCGCGAGGCTTGGAATGGATTTAATTGGCCAGATTTTGGCTCTTAGGGACTTCGCAACTACCGTGCAGGGGTGGAAGCAGGCTGTGAGGCAGTGACTTGTCCTGCAGGGTAATCATCGTGGAGGCAGAAACGCTGGAGAACTGCTTGGCCACATGTCAGAAAATGGAACACGTCATCTCGATTGCTCATGCCATATGGTTGTTACCTGGATCCGATAGGTCAGATTTTGGCTTGTCTCACTCGAGAATCAGTGTGGCGTATTATCTACACACAAGTGCCACAGCAGTCTTGGGTTGCTCGCATGCCCGATGTGTGTTCTAGGTGGCCCGAATCTGGCTAGGTGGGGGTGAGATGCCCACGTCTCGCAGCTGCATCCAAGGCAAGGCTTGTCTGGTTGGCCAGATTTTGGCCATGCAGAATTGGTGTTGGTGTGAATGCGGGATCCTATCCTTTGCGCACCCTCAGCTTCTTACCGAAGTCCATAAGACCGCTTATTGTCCCATCCCCATGGTCCTTTTTCCATCTCTGCTTTCACACTCGTGTATGCGTTGACTTGGTCAGGAATGCACCGACCCACCTGAGCGTTGAGAAATTATTGCCACTGTTCTCGGTCTTATCATTGTTCTTCTTCTAGCACTATTTACAGACCCGTCATGTCTGCACCACGCGTACCAGGTCTCCCATCCGATATCAGGTCAGCGGAGACTCCGAAAGACCTCAGCCTATGGAATAGAAAGAGGGATACTTTCTATGACCTTTACATCTGCCAGAACAAAACATTGGATGATGTCAAGATGACCATGGAAAGTGACCATGGATTTTCCAAAACGTTGAAGTAAGTGCAAAATCATGCACAAGCGCTCTACCTGATGAACTCACACAGACTCACAAGGCTCTCTGAATACGAGCGCATACTCCGAGAAGAATTCAAGTTCAGGAAAAACCTCAGTGCCGACGATTGGCGCCGTTCTATCGGTCCACAAATCGCGAAGCGAAAGGCAGAAGGCAAGCGCAGTAAGGTGCTTCTCAACGGGTCCGAGGTTCAGAATGTGAATAGGAGAATCAAAAGATCATTCAGGAGCAAAAGTTCACATCAACGTGCCAAAGGTCAGAAACAACCACTTGCTCACAAGAAATGCTACATACGTTCCAGTACTGACGCGCTCTAGTCCATACTGCGGCATTGCCTTATGGGTTGGTTATCAGGACCCCATCGCCGCAACCTTCAACACTTGTGGTTTCATCTATGTCGGTCAGGAAGCTCCGGGCCAACGAGATCGAAGGACACGAGACACACCAACCACCTATGGAGTCTCTTGCAGACACTCCGGCTGGATCGGATTGGTTCCGTATCTTGACCGCCGCTGTCCCTCTCTCGCATGCTGGTTCCATGGCAACGGTAGTGTTGTCAGCCCAGTTTCTGAGAGAGGGCTGTCCTATTAATAGATTTCTTACGATGTTGGATGAATACCGTAAGTTACGAGAGCGTGGCCTCATTGGGTTTCATGCATTTACAGTGGTATTAATCAGAGAACAATATGGCAGAACGCAGCTTCAACCAAGCGGACCTGAGGCTTTTCGGGCCTAATACCACTATCAGCATACTAGGAAAGATGTGCTTCTATCTTTCCAACGGCTACCTGGAAGAGACAATGTCTATACGTGAGATAAGATCAATGCTTGATTGGATCGGATTCTCGGTCGACATTGCAGCCTTGAAGGCTTTCTTTGGTCAGAAAGCATTAACAATTCAAGCCGCATGGGAGAATTTGGATTACATGGCTCGCGATTGGATACATATGGCCGCGTTTAACGTCCTTGTATCTGTTCGCCTGTCAATTATGAATCAAGCACCCTGGACCATGCAAAGACCGGTTGATGGCATTGCAGATTATATCGACACGGCCCGAAGTCCTGTGGCGACCATGTTTCACGCTCATCCATACGACCAAAGTGAATTGGACAGGGCATTGCGATTCGCTGTAATCAGGAAGAGCTCGGTTGAATTGGTGAAGCAGCTGATCAGCGCTGGCGCGTCCCTCACAAACATCGCTAATCGGGACATCATAGGAATATTATGTTCCCCGGACCAATCCAAAACATGTGGCCCAACCGAGCACACTTTTTTGCAAGTTCTTTTGGAGGCTGGTGCAGTGGTCGATGAACCTGCCTCTTCCCTACTCTGGGCGCATCCAGATTCCCGAACCCACGCTACGGATTGCATACTTCTGAGCGAACATCAACCTGCATGTAATAGCCTCTGGTCGCTTGTGTATCAACACAGCGATTACCAACAAACCACTGTTACGGTACCTGGCATCTTTCTGGCTGCACAAGGCGGACAAGAGCACCTGCGTTCATACCTTGATGCACGGTTGGAGCCCAGCGACGGTCAACATAGAAAGCACATCCTCGAGGTCGCTCTATCGGAGGCTTCAGAGAGAGGATACGCCCAAGTGGTTCAAGGTCTGGTGCAATTCGGTGTCGACCCGAATGTCTGCACGTTGCCACGGATCTGTGACAATAGAATGTGCGAGAATCACGTCTGGCATCCTATCGTTCGGGCAGCGAATGCGGGACAAACAGAGACGTTGCAGATACTTGTAGCTGCATCGACCATCGATGCTGCCATGGTGAACGAACGTGTGGTCCTAGGGCTTGACTTTTGTGCGTTGCGCAACATGGGGGATTCCCAGTGCGACCAAGTCCTGCAAGTCCTCTCAACGCTGGACCTTCACAGTGCTACTCGCTGCGAAATCCTCCTGCAAGCGATAAAAGAGCCTTGTGCCAGACCCCGGTATTCTGGGGTATGCGGGCATAAAGGTCCAGACTTTCAACTCGTCAACCGGCTTCTTCAGCTCAAGTTGGCATGCTTGGATTGCGGAAAACGATATGATGGGAAAATTCAACACTTCATACTGCGCGCAGTAGCGAACGGTTGCAGGGCAAGGACATTGGATTACCTTCGAGAACGGAACGTGGAGTTCCCCACTGCGCTATCCGCCAGGAGGATTGGAGCGCTTGTGAAGGCCGCCCTAGAGCGTGTCTATGACAGAGGTCTCGAGATACTGGTATTCCTCGCCCAAAATGTTGAAGATGATTTTCGGTCATATGTTCAAGCGAACGGCCCATCTCTTCTCACATCCTCTATTAAGGGAAGGTACTGTTCGCTGGAACGTGGCAATGCTATAAAGCAATGGGCAAACGACTGTGACGCCGTGGTTGCAGTGAAGTGGTTTTTGGGTCTAGGAGCTTCCTTCAGCTACCCCGAGCACGATTCTTTCCTTGCCAAGCTCATTCCACACGCCAGTGATAGCTTCATCCTGGAAATGATTGGAAGAGGGGCAAATGTGAACGGAGTAGATGACGGATGGACTGCTCTACAGCGATCAATTGAGCTTCGTCGGCTAAATCTGGCAGTCGCGCTAATCGAGAGGGGTGCCCAGGTCAATGCTCCCCCAGGAAGGCGTTCTGGACGCACCGCACTCCAAGCGGCCTGCCAGAGGGTCGCCCCGCTGTGGTTCATCGAGTTTTTGGTTGACAAGGGAGCAGACGTGAATGCCCCCCCGGCACCAAATAACGGGTATACCGCACTTCAAGCCGCCTGTCTTCTTGGCGCACCACTTTCGTGCATCAGTTTCCTCATTGAGAAGGGAGCAGATGTGAATGCTCCTCCCGCTCCAGTGGAGGGAGAGACCGCGCTTCAGTGTGCGGCAATGCGTGGATCGATGAACGTGGTAGGACTGCTGCTGGATCACGGAGCCGACGCAAACGCGCTAAGCGGATATTCAACCTTGGAAGACTTCTGCCGTGCAATTGATCTTGCCATAGGACTTTCCAGATTGGACATGGTCCATTTCCTGATCTCAGCAGGTGCGAGAAGTCGGCAGCCTGGATTGACAGGCTTCGACGGCGCTATCGCAATTGCGACTAGTGACAGGCACTTCGCCATTGCTGATCTGCTACAGGAACATGCTGACTCTCTCTGTGAAGATCCATTAGAAGCGGAGAGAAAGTGGCTGCAGGCAAATCCTCAGGCATGCATGTATAATGGCAGTATATTGCCCGCAGACTGGGCGTCTGTCATCGAGAGTTTGCCCAGGAGCAGCTTCGAGGAATATATCGAGGAACTAGGCATTCCGAAACCTGAGCTTCTAGAAGTTTCTGATGAGGAATGGTCGTCGAGCAGCGAGGACGAGGACATGTCATCGGACGATTAAGTCGTTGAATCAACGAAGGCGTTTCAAGGGAGAAAAGGAAGGAGCGGCGGTGACTGTAAGCGACTATCAGCCGCGCCTTCCCTACAGCCCCTACGAACCAATTGCTTTTCGGCACGTGCGGTCTTCCCCATTAGCGATTTTATTCTTCTTCATTTCATCTCTTGAGGCATTCCTGCAGCTGACTTGCTTTCATTCTAATGGCTTTCTTGTCGAGCCTTTGCTTTGGTGTCGGTGGCGTTGAGAGTGCCAGGCACTTTCATTATTCGAGTGACTTTCTTTCAGTGAATGAAATTTTGGTTATTGTTCTCGATATTACAAGATATTGATAACATTAAATGATGTAACAGTACCAAATTAGCTCTGATTGTTTGCTCCTGCATTCAGCTACAATTCCGTGCCATCGCAACACAATTTGCTCAATCGCTAACTGGTCGCCTTATTACAAGAACGCTCCTTGAGCAGCGCCCGAGAGAAATAGAAGAGACAGGTTTCGACTTGGCGAAGGGGCTGTGGCACTGAAGTGCCTTCGGTTCTGACAAGGAGTCAAAACTGCCACGCGGCCCAATTGTACACAATGAGACCAGCCCTAGTCTCGATCGGGACAAGGTGGGATATATAATTTTCAATCGACATTTCCTAGTAATTACATTCACATCCCGAGACCCTAGAATCATAACACCTAGCCTGCAGTTCTCACTAGGCACCTACATAGTATATTTCAGGCTTCGGAGGTGCTTCCATGCCCTCTCCGAGAAAATAATCCACATGATGTGACTGGATATACCCCTTGACAGTCATATCATTACGGTACGCAGGATTGTGCGCCAAAGTGTACAGGCGTATATCGCTTGGGATATTGGTTGTGAAGATAAGTAGTTCATCGTTATCGCTGTTTGTTAGAACCATCTCCTCGCGCCAATCGCCAAAGATGTCGGCTATCAGCAGAGGGTATTTGTTAGAAGTGCTGGCACCGTAGTGCCAGGCGGACTCAATGCGCACCACGGAGCCCGTTTCGTAGTCCCATTCTTCGATCTTGCCGTCATTGTACTGTTCTGAGAGGATGTCACCATTCCACCAGAGGGTCTGACCTGGCCACGGCGCGCTGTCGGTGTCATTGTCGGTGCGCTTGTTACTCGGTGCATTGTAGATGCCCGGAAAGGACCAAACTTCCATCCCCTCGTAGTTGGGATCAATGTCACCGGCGATGCCACGGCCAACGTCGCCCACCTCGTCGCCGTAGTGCTTCCAGAGTACGCTGCCGTCAGTGGCGTCGTAGTAGTACTCGTAAAGCAAATCTTCGTTGTCCTGCTGAATGCCGTAACCCTGGAGGCCATCACGGCCGGGATCCATCTTGGCAATATACCATCGGTCACCGTGATATATTCCCGAGTCAGCTAGCGAGTATCGCAGGGTCCCGTTGCCTTCGAGGAGGAAGCCAATTTCGGCGACTTCGTCCACGCCGTCACCGTCGACATCGATAATGCGGGTATTATGTCCATCCGCTTCGTCCGTGTCGCCGCGTAGCCACTTCCAGGCCAATTCGGCCTTGACGCCGTCAAAAGTCCAGGCCGCTTCAATCAAGTTGAATGCTCCTCCATCCTGTCGGTTCTTCAAGAAAGCCACCAAGTGCGGTGTCTCACCATCGAGATAACCGACGCCAAAGCGAGCATCAAGGGGTCCATCGGAGATGTAGTCATCAGGTACCTCGGATGTGGCTCGCAAAACACCAGTCTCACCATCAAGGATGGCGATAAACTGATGGTTGTCGTCCTCACCTGCCGTAAACTCCTCGCCGTCGCCAAAGACAACACCATTAGCGATTCGGACTGCAACCTCCGCTTTACCGTCGCTGTCCAGGTCATAAACAGTAACACCATCCCAGTGTCCAACGTCGATGGTTGAAGAGCCAGGTTCGATGTTGTTTTGATTTTCGCTATTAGGTCCTAAGTTGACCTCCCAGAGGAACGTCCCATCACTCTTGTAAGCCTCGATCGACTGAGACGAGGTCTGTCGGTCAATCACATAGTCGTATTCGCCATCGCCGTCGAGATCACCGACCCACACGGACTTGATCGTGCCACCAGATTTTAGGGCAATTCTGACCACTGGCTCGGCGTCGTTGTCAGCAGCGAGGGTGTAAGAGCCGCTATCGCTGCCTTCATTGCCGTCGACGACTGCGCGCACGAAGTAGGTGTTGTTCTCTCCTAATTCGGGCGCGACATCTACGAAGTTCGTACGACAGATGAGTACAGAGTGACTCTTGAGGATATGACGACTCAGCTCAAGGACGCTGGTGCCACTCCGGTACGTATGTCCCATGACCAGTACCAGCTAGATGAAAACAACGGAAATGAGAACTAAGAGGCTGATATCTGGTGTGGATTGTCATCTCCCCTCTGACGCGCCGAAACTGGGTTGACGGTGTCCTCAGCGAAGACTTTGTCGAGTGGCGTAAGGCCGCCAAGCTCGCAGCCCATCATACCGACTGCGACTTCCTAGATCTGACTACAGCGAGCACTACGTACATCAAGGCCGTTGGTGAAGAGAATTCACAATATTAAAACTATGGCGAAGAAGGCACTAATGGCACTCATCTAAACTCGGCCGGCGCGAAAGTCTTTTCGCGCATGGTAAGCGACCTCTTACTCGACAATCGTCCCGACCTGGAAGATTACATTGCCGCCAACACAGTTCTTTCTGAATTAATTGATACCGGCGAATTCGCTACGAGCAACGAAGAATAAAAGAATTATCCATAATGCCCAGCCGCCATCACTTCATCCGTGAGGCATTCAAACTGGTCAGGTCAGAGTAGTATAGGCACCCATGAAGGACATGATATCTGATGGATTGATTAGATCATCGGCATGATCAGCATTTGATAATTTCGAAGAACTCGGTGTAGGGAAGCTGGTCAATGAAGGCAGTAACGAGATTCGAGGAATGATTCCGAGAATGAGGTTGTTGAAGAAATGGATTCCTTTTCAAAATTGTAAAAGATATGTCTATGTGATTATGAGAAATGTCGAAAGAACGTGGTGAATTAATTACGTATGGTACGCTGATTTGAAAAGCTACGTCTCTTTCAAAGCCCTTTGATTGAGGATATTCATGACAGCCCAAGCTCTCAAGCTAGTCCAACGACGTGGAACAATACCATTCTAGTCAATAGATGACCATGATATTGAATGGATTCCACTTTGGGTCTGCCGCATGGCTATGCGTAGTTGGGCTCAATTTGTGCTCCGTACTTCAATTCTACTGGGCTTGAATCGTTAGTTTCGTCGCAACTCAAGCTCATCTTGGAGCTTGCTCTGTTCGCTCTGCTTACCTAGGCTTGATCGCCCAACTCAGGAGGGCAATAATTGCACAATTACTATCAATTTAATCACAAACGGCACTGCTCACTGAAACTCTAGAAAGCAAATTACGCTTGCATAAGCTTGTATGAATTCTAGCATGGGCTCAAAACATGAAAACGGCCCTCCTATTCAACTAATGCAGCCACGAGGCCTGAAAATGCTTTGCAGGCCGCAGTCTAAACTAATCCGTTTACCAGCACTGCTCGGACACCAGCCACGCTTATTCCTAACCTCAGGGCTGTAGTTTCTATGCAGAGATTCCCTCCTGGAAATTGAAATTGGCGAGAATAAGAACACTCAACTTTACAGATTGAAGTGGAACATCCAGAGGTGGCGTATAGATCTTGGAGATGAACAACATAAAGATCAGATTGATGGTCCCGAATCCGGGCAATTTTTCATGGAGTCACTGATCATTTGAATTTGAGAAGCTCGATAACTTGTGAGGCAAGAATGCTGAGTGGACGACACGCACAATGTCAACAATTTATTGATTCTGGTCACATTAAACTGAATATATCTGATCCCAACACTTTCATAGCCACTTCGCATTGTTGTTGTTAGCCATAGCCGCAGCCTCATTAAGGATCCAAGATTCTCATACTTGCCCAGATGTCTGCCACTTGTGAGCCTCACTGCTCGATCTGATGATGGGCTTCGGTCGTACCATTGGTAGTCCCACTGTGCTCGTTGATAGTTCCATTCTGTCGGCCTGAATGGAAAGGGCCGAGCAGCCATTCACCAATCTCCTTCAGACAGGCCTCGCTCTTCTGCTCCGCATCAGCCCGGAAGTCCGGCTCGCGCACGACGCCGCCAATGCGCTGGTCGAAGTTGTGAACTGCACGTTTGCTGTCAGACATGGCCCAGGTTCTACTAATATCTCATCACTTACTCGTGTCTGGGACAAGCAACCACTTGTAGCTCGACCCATCGTTGTAGCTTTGCTCAAAGTGGAAGCGCTCATCGTCGAACAGCATCTGCCCATGCTCAGACTGGCCCTCACGGCCAACAGTCTGTTCCATTGGGGGAATATCCCGGCCAGCGAGCTTGCTGATAGTGCGCCAAGCCTCGTGCGCGTACATGTCCAGCTCGCAGCCAACGATCATGACGCGCCGAGGGAGCATGTCATGTTCCGCGAAGTACGGGCTGAGGAGTGGATTGCGCAGGTCGGTCCCGTGTGGGATATATGACCAGTCAATCATGGGTGACATAGACAGCATGTAATCGGTCTCGCGTGCGCGGAAGCCGCCTACTCCGGCCTTGTACCGCCGGAGGCGACTCTTTTGATGATGTGTCACGGTGAAGTCGCAAGGTGGGTAGAAGGCGAAAACTGAGCTGACGATGGGTCTGATGGCTGGCAGCTGAGAGACAGTCACTTGAAATAAAGTCATTAGCATGAGGGTGCCGTAGTCGACTTCGAATGATCGAGCAGTGTCACTCACGTGCGAGGTTTCCACCCGCGTCCCAGCCGCCGACGGCAATACGGGAACGGTCGATGTGTGGAGCAATCTCTGAGTCGCCAAGTGTAGCCAGAATCAGTGCTTCCACATCCTGAATGAACCAGTGTTAGTATTTGGTGGGCAGTTTAGCTTCGCTCGCTCTCGCAGAAGTCAGCATGCACTGGTATGGTGTACGTACGTGGATCGACATCGGAAAAGTCGTCTTAGGCGCCTTGTTGTAGTTCAGCGCGACGACCGTTGACGCATACCGGCTTGCAAACTTGGCGTTCCATGCATCATTGTCTTGCGGAGTTCCCATGATAAAACCACCTCCATGGATTGTGAAGATCAGAGGCATCTGTCGGGGCTTCTCCTTGTCGTAGGGCTTAGGGAAAAAGACCCTAACATTCTTCAGTTCAATTTCCAAAGCTCAAGAAGATGATAACCATTTTCTTACCTGACAGGAAGCTTCGGACGACATTGATAAGTTTTCATCAAGTTTGGTTGATGCAATGGCGAACGAATGGAATCCTGCATATCGCGGACCAAACTGGCTGGCTTGAGGAATCCCTGGGCAGCACCGAGCGAGATAGAATAGCCCCAGCGCGTGTACCACGGCAGGAATTGAGCTTCTCTTTTCTCCCCAGGCTTGTCCTCATGAGTTGGCGGCTGGTAGACAACAGCACTCTGCGGGCGTGGTTGCTGGCTCAAAGCTCCCACCTCTCGGCGTTGAGAAGACTGAATGAGCTCCTGGCTCTGGTTCGAATGGTGAACCAGAGCGCCTGCACCGGGATTCTCATGAGTCTGGCCGAGAGTCTCGGTTGTCTGTGTCTGCGTTGCGGTGGCCATTATGGGCTGTGTTATCGATCACCAAGTGGAGGGTATCGCGAACAATGTGCTTGTGTCTGACGTCGATTCAACGTTTGCGATCGCCGACGAAAATTGAGGGGCATGTTTACTTTTAATATTATCTTTCACTAAGCTCATCCTCGCAATGCGCCTCCTGAATCTCGATCCTGGTCTGGGACGCATAAGGTCGGTGAGCCGCACGTGAGTGGTGCATGACAGCTTGCTTTACAGAGCATATGGGAATTCACGATTCCAGATGCACGGCACACAAAATTGCATTGATGACGTTGAGCCGCGCGACATTTCATGCGCGTTGCTGGTCATGAAGCTCCAGATTGGGATTGGAGCTCATATTTTGAATCAGTCTGGGTCAGTACCAAGGTTCATCCTCTCAAGGCTTCCCACATTTCTACCCGAGGCTGTGGCTCCTGATGTGCCTGCTTGGATGAGCATAGATATGGGTGCCTGAACGAGGCTCTGAAAAGTCAATTTGGACACCGCTATTATGCGACTTCACTTCGGAATGGACGGTGCTACTTGTACACCTCTAATTGGCTGTTGTGCCGTGTGCCAACATGGGACTCCAGGCCATTTACATAGGCCAGTGTTTTGGATTTGCACTTGGCTGCCGCCGCACTAGTCTCCTTGTACCTGCAGTCGGTCTTCCGCACTGAACAAATGACCCGGACAAGTCCGACTCATGGAATACATGAGGCTGTGATGCTTAGATTTTCATAAAGTGTTTGCTCATGGCAACATGTTTAGTGTGCTTTTCAGATGCTTGGGCTTCCGAAGCCGTATAAGAAGTTTGATTACAAATCTTTTCCGTTTCAATTGGAAAGAGGAGGGTATGTGATCTTGGCATGATATCTTGAGTCAGAGACGGGACAGACAATCAATTGCAATCAGACCAACAAGCAGTTTAGGTTAGCTTGTGTATGCACAAGAGACTTCTCAAGCATCGACCCTCAATTACAGCCCTCATAGCTGCTAACTGAACACGATGCTTGCACAAGTGAAAAATTGCTCGAATAATTGTTTGCAGTAAATCACGTTCTGATTAGTTTTCAGGTCACCTTCAATGCTGTTGAGCAGGCTGGGGAGATATGTTTCTTGAACCTGTGCAATGCTGCCTTCATTCAGCTCTCCTCCGGCCGAGGACTACGACTCGAGGCCAACAAATCTCGAGTATCGCACTGACAGAATCAAGATGATAAGATGTGATGAGTATTTTGGCGAGGAAAGACGATGGTCAGAACTAGAGCAACCTCAAAGCAATGCTTCTTGTACTGCCTATGCCAGTGCTGCCTGCAGTGATGCCCATCAGGAATTTTCAGTAATTCACTGACCAAAATGGTCTTGGAGAGATGAAGGAATCAGTTTTTCAAGCCGTCCTTTCTTCGTCCAATGTCAATCAACAAAGCTATCTATGAATTTCGCTCCTGTCATGGTTTAATACAACATCAGATGAGGGCGAAATCAAGGGCAGTGACAAGACGCAGCTGTTGAGTTGCCCCCATGTGAATCACAGATGCTGCTCCTCCTATTTAAGCGACGCAGAAGTGATGGGAATCAATTCAAGACAAGCACTGAGGAGCGGCGAAATTAAATGGACCCGAACCCCAAGCCAGGCAGAACAGCAAGTGAGCATCAACGATGGAAAAAGAACTAACAGAGACCCTACCGACCGACCGTCTGTTCTGGCCAAAATGGCAGATCAAGTTTGACGATAACACAGTCTACCCAGCTAGCTTCAGTGGAGTACACTTAGGAACTGTAGCTGAGAGGCGGGCAGCAGAAGACACCAAGGCGCCCGTGCCTAGCCAGAGGCATTTCTTCCCTCCACTCGACATGATCTTCATAGACAACTACGTTTTCAAGCACTGCGAACGTCCCGACGTGAATATCGGCTTCGATGTCGACGGCGGTCTACCCGATACCCTGGACTTGGTCGAAAAGGTCGCCATCGACGCCAGTTCCCTCTCGCAGTCGGAGGAGAAAGATGAGATATGGTGCAAGAAGCTGCGCTTCATTCTGCGCAACTTCCCAAGAGTCAAGGCTATCACCGTCTTGGCCGCCGTGGTGCTTGACATGGCAAGCCCTCCTTCCATGCCGAAGCCGATTTATTTCATGGACCTCGGGAACACCTCAGTCCAAGACCGCATGCGGCACGGGATTCTGAACGGAGAGGACCTGAAAAACTTCCCTCATAACCCCGAGACCCTGCGGCCCAGCGACTTTGCGATGCAAGAGTGGGACAATTTGCCCGTCGAGTGGCCCATGTTCGGGAAGCGCCGAATCAAAGGTACTGCGCCAGAACTGTACATGGGGACCATGGTGTTGTTCGGTAAGGAGTGGGTCAGTCTGGAGGGGGTGGGGGCCCCTAGTCGACCGTGTAAGTTGGCTGATCGAGGGGTGGACCCTATGGGGGTGATTGTCAAGAAGGAGAAGGAGAAGCTGGATCAGGCCAGGGCCGAAGCAGCGGGCAAGAGAATAATAAAGAAGAAGAGCTCGGTGTTCTCCCTGAAACGAAAGAACTCTGGTTTGACGGTCTCGAGAAAGCCTTCGACGTTTTCTGTCAAGAGCCAGGCCTCGAAGGCAACCCTCAAGGCTCAGAAATCACGAGATTAAGACCCATGACATGCCTGAGTCACTGCAAGTTCGAGAGAAAGGTGTTTATCTTTCTTTCAACTTGGCATCGGCCATTTAGCGAATTCGAGGCTTTCATTTTCGTGCTTCAAAGCTTAGGGCAATTGATTTAATTTTGGCATTTCTATTTCACAAGGTCGGAATGCTGAAGTGTTGTATATGCGGCCGAAACGAATATTTGCAGTCATGAGCCTGATAATCCCACAATGGATATTTTCCCAATAATCTCATCATAGGCCTCAAACTGTGGTTCGAACCGGGTGCGCCTCTGTATTAAATACCCAAGATTGGCCATCTGGCCCGGACTTATTGGTAAATCCCACAGAGATATCAGGGCGATGTGCCAAGTACTGATACTTGAGGGTCTCAGCCAAAAAGAAGCTCGGCTGTAGATTCTCATATCGACTCAACAACCCTGTAGCGTTGGCCGATGGTGGAATGCTCTCAGGCGGCAGTGTAGCGTTGTTTACATCCAGGATAGGTGAGTATCCTGACCCGATCTTCAAGTACGTCTGTATCGAGACGAAGTAATCCCATATGTAGTCGAGCCATTGTCTGTCATCTGTGGCTAGGTATGCGTAGTACCAACTCTCGAGCGCCTCTGCACCGATGGCCGATGTCTGGCCTGTGATGAAGAATCCAGTCTGCTCGTAAAAATCGGTCTGGTCCTCAGGAACAGGGCGCACCTGGCTTGAGGAATTGTCGATCTTCGAGTCAAGCCATGCCCAATCGTTGGGGCCCAGCTTGGTGGCGGTCTTGTAGATCTGCTGGCATCCCTGGGACAGTTCCAGCCCGTAGTCCACATAACGTGGCTCTTCCAATGCAACGCCGCCGAGAATGAAGTTTCCACCTGAGAAGCAGGTCAAATGCTGGCTTTGTGGGATCAAATATCTTGAACCATTGGTTCCCGTGATGTTGTACTCGGTTAGCCAGGTGACTTCTGGGGCTGTTGTTGGATGTGAATCCAGATATCTGATGGTGGACTCGGCAGCCTTGACCCATCTGGTGGGTGTTAGCGGGTCGGATAAAGAAGTATTCCGGTCTCATAGGCTTCACGATACTCACTCCTGCTTATATGAATCAAATCTATCAGGGGCGTAGGAGTACATCTTGATCAAATACTCATAGTAACTGTCCAAGGCTCCTATCCAGCCCCCGAAACTGCTGGTAAATGTCGCGTTCAAAACATTAATAGAGATTCCAATGAGTCCTGGGAACGGTTCACCCACGCTCGGATTGCGCGGCTGCATGAGTTTACCTTCTGCCCTCCTCGCCAAGCTCTCATACTGAGGCAATCCCGTGAGGTCTGACAGCCTCGTCCATTCCAAAATCAATGTTCCCGCCTCTGCAGGGTTGGTCAGGTCACTGTCATCGGTGACTTCATACGATTGATTGTTGAGATATAGATTTCTCCTGGGCAGACCTGTCGGCGTGCTGAAGGCGTAACTGAATGTGTCCGCAAGAGACTGGGCCTGCTCGAGAAGCCTGCTGGCCTGTAATCGTGTCAGCGGCCGTGACTCTGTTTGCAGCTGGCACCGTACTGGCACGGCCAGCCTCGCGCAGCCACCATCAGCTCACATTCTTATTCAGATGAGAGAATGGACCTTGAAGCAAGTCGTATGCCGAGAGCAGTCCTCCGAGGTAGCGGATCTGGATTTGTCATCAGCTGTCATGTATTTCGAATGGACCAAGCGGGAGAGGTGGGGTTGGCAGATACTTACGTTGACCTCGAAGAGCCTGCAGGCGTTGTCGGTAGGCGTCCGAGTAAAGTCTATCGTGTCTATGAATTTCAACGACCGGTCCACGATTTCATCGAGCTCCATGATTATAGCTGTGTCAAGAGCATCGACGACACTCAGGCCCCATCCACAACCATAGACCCGATTGCTGTCGCCAGTGTTGTTGACAGGGCGGAGCTCATCGTTGGGGAATGCGTATTCAAAATACCCATCCATGGCGAATTTGAAGGCATCTCGGATCTCTGCTGCCCGCTCTATATCGAGATCTTGCACGCTTGTATTGTTTGAGTCTACATTCCGACCCAACACAGTGGCTGACCTCGCGACCGAAGTCAACAGAAACACCAGCAACATGAGATGAGATACATGTAGCGAGCGCATTGTCAGGTCGGTTGTTCCAACAGGCATAGGCGTAGAATGAAGATGTCGTTGGAAAAGCCGGACCTTGACGGCCAAGCACATTGGAAAATGGTCGTGTTGCTGAACGTGGCTGATGTATTGGGTTTCCCTCCTCATTGACTAACAAGCTCGCAATCTCTTTACGCTTTCGGGACGGCGCCCGGGTTGCATCACCGATGCAAGCTGCAGTAATCCGCATTCAAACCTTCTCGTATTAATTTATATGTACGCTGCATATGCAGATCATAAAGCCGGACGCTTTCCAGTAGTGCAGCAGTGATTGCAGCCAGTGGGAGACATTGCTGCGGCCTCGAACGTCGTACGCCATCAAAGGGAATACAATGCGCGTTACAGTGGTCGTTCCCGGCACACCAGGGCACAGTTCATCCCCGGGGAGCAAAGAGCTCGCTCACTCATGCGAGGGCCAGACATCATTCCATCTCGCACACTCCATCCTGCATAGCCAGAGTCGGCCCATCCAGTACAAGACTTTCCTTACAAAGTATTGGTAGAAAAGGCAGCCTTTTTCCTCCAAATTTTCAACTTCTTGCAAGAGTACAGCTCTCTGGGCCTTTTAGGCTCTTCGGCTATTTTGGAGCTCCCTGGCTATAACTGAGCCATTCGTGAAGCCCTCTGACTGGCCAACCAATCTGGCCGGTGAAGCACTTTCTGGTTTGCGAGACCTTCTGACTGGCAAAGCCAACTAAATGATAGAGTAGAAAAATTAAAAAATTACCACTCTATATAGGCTAAATAGGAAAATTTTAAGTAGTTTTGATAGAACATAGATTTTCTGTTTAGTAAGTCAAAAAGTATAGTGGAATCTATGGAATCCATGTTGAGAAGAGAAGTATCGGGGGGTGGGGGGTGGGGAGCTGGAGCTGGTTGGGCTCACTGTGGCTGCCTCCTGCGCCTGATCTAATCTGCCAAGGTGTATCGACACATCAGCGGCGTAAAAGGCGCCTATCATCTTCATATGTATTGACTGTGGTTATAAGTAGCACAGTCGAAGAACTCGTGCTCTCCGTCTTCATGTTGCCTGTGTGGATTAAGCATTAGGTGATGTAGGAGATATAATAATAATAAACCCCCCCCCCCCCAAGTAAGCTCTGAATTCCATGTCTCATTCTTGATCGTCTGCATCCACTTCCTCTTCTAGCGTGGAATTTACTAGCTTCTGGCCCTCATTTAGTTTGTATGTGAAACTCAATACCAATTCAGGTATCCAAAGAGCCCTTGCCCTAGCTCGAGTATGCAGTCAAGACATCAAGTTCTGTCGCGCGATAAATACGTACCAATCTTGTCAAAGAGCTCCCTCGTCGCCTCGTTTCCATCCAAGAGACTCTGGGGTAGTTGCCCAAGCAAACTAATAATACGCGCCATGTGTGCCGAGGCCGACTTCCACCGAGCCCATTGTTGTCAGTGAACAAGTTCTTTCCTTTGACGGCAGTCCAAATCTGGGACTCGGAAGTAAACTTGTCAGTCGGATGGTCTACCTTGAGTGCATGAAGTCGAGCGCCGCGAGGATAAACGGTAACATGGGCTTAAGCAGCTCAAGTGGCACCTAGCCCTCACAGGCAATCTTCCGAAGATCCTCCAGGGTCATTTTCATCTGCTCGTAAACAAGGAAAAGATTCTTCTTAGAAGACTTTGGGGTGGTCTAGCTCGAAGGTCTTGCGCAGCCAGCTGATGTAATTGGCGCCGCCGAGCTCGTCTGCAGCGGATCCATCCCTCAAGACTTTACGGAGGTGCTTGAAAGCGGCAATCTCCCGCTGGGCCTGTTCCTAGTTGCTGGCATACACCTTCATGGCGAGATATCAGTGGCCGCTGAGGTCCCGACAAAGCCATGACGTCGAGGCGGCGCCATAGCCGAGCTTCATGATGACTTGGTATCGGTCCTGGATCACCTCACCGATGCGGATCGGTAGGAGTCCTCGGGCGAGTACCATGAGAAGTTTTCCTCATCAACCTTCTGAGACTTTGGAATCTCATGAAAGCCTGAGGTTGGGAACACCCTGGCCGGGGAAGACGGGCGCGACTGGGAGCTGTTCGAGGCCATGCTGGGTGACTGTGCTGGTGTCGTCTGATGAGCTGCAACGAGAGTCGGCGTGATGGGCCTGGCCAGCGACGACTCGTCGACTGCAGTGGTCAGGCCTTTGTCAATTCCAGCCTGAGCCCTCAGCAGTGGTCGCAAGATCGACGCCATTTTCCGGGCGTAACGTGTGTTAAGTGGAATTTCCGTGGTGGCTATAATTTATTTAGATGCAAAACAAAATTCCAGCGCTTCTCCAATCACAGCGCAGCCATTGTAGTGAGATAACCCTTCCAAAGCCAAGCTACTCTTATCTGCTAAGCAATGCACATCTTATCGTGACATTCACTCACCAGGACGAGCAGATGCCATGGAAACAAAATGTCAATCAGCTTACGGGCCCCTAATGATGGATTAGCGCGGCTGAGGCACCGGGGCTTACAATCGAAAAACCCCGCTCAGTAAGCGCCACAACGACTTCCGCTGCCTAGCCTAGTGAACCAACTATCTACTTTTCCAAAACGATTCATCGTCTCAGTTGTATGTTCCAGCATCTTTCCTTTAAAGCCTCTGCATTCTCCGTTTACAACGCAGACATGGCAGACTCGGATATTGAGACCAAGACGCTGACGGCCAGCTGTTACTGCAAGGCTGTGCAATTCAGCGTCGACGTCCCAACATCCAAGCTCCCTCTGCCCGTCCATCTCTGCCACTGCAGCATCTGTCGCTACACCCATGGCACACTGTGCATATTCCACACAGAGCTGCCCTCGGGCATCGTGCCCAAGTTCATCGCCCCGTCCTCAAAGTCCAATCTGACGGGCTACAAGCATGCCCATGCCCAAGCCGAGCGATTCTTCTGCACCACATGCGGTAGCCACGTTGGAGATGAAGACCTCGAGGCTCCGGAGGGTGAAGGTCCCGATGCAGCGAAGGAGTGGAGAGTCTCTATCAGTTTATTCTCGGAACAGGGCGAGGACGTGTTCCAGATTAGGACTCACTGCTTCACGGAAGGCTCGACAGGCGGCACAGGACTTTTCCAATTCCTACCCAAGATGGGCAATCGCGAGATAAAGACCTTCAACCCCGGGCCGGATAGTGGTTGGTGGTCGTCTGGCATAAAGGATAAGCCCCCAAAGCAAGAGTTTGACGCCAATGGGAACGAGGTCCTGCGAGCAGGGTGCCACTGCGGCGGTGTCTCGTTCACGATCCCCAGGCCGACCGTGCCCGCTGTCAAGCACGACCCGTTCTTATCACGATACGTCTCGCCGACTGAGGAACGGAAGTGGAAGGCCTTCCTGGACGTCTGTGACGACTGCCGCATCAACGCCGGCGTGCACGTCGTGGCCTGGGTCCCCGTGCCGCGGGCGCTCATCCAACCGCCCATGCCAGTCGGGCTGGCTCCATACGGCACACTGAAGACGTACGTGTCGTCCGAGGGGACGCTGCGAGGCTTTTGTGGCGACTGCGGTGCGACAATGATCTTCTCGTGCGATAGCAGAACACCGACCCCCGAACAGCAGATTATCAGCGTGCCTGCTGGTGTCCTGAGAGCACCTGAGGGAGTCCTCGCTGAGAAGTGGGTGACTTGGAGGGGCTGTCTTGCCAATTTCAAGAGCGGGCATCGATTCGACCCTCATCTTGCCAATAGTTTGTTGGAGGGGCTTGAGAACTGGTCGACAAAACAATATGGCAAGCCCCTCATTTACTCAGTCGATTGATCACGGGCATCTGGTCGGCGCCCTATCAAATGCCGTGGATCATTTCGAAATGATACATTCACACAAGAGGATGCGCGTGATGGATCCAGCTGTACTCCTAAGTGTGGAAGTCTTTTTGTTTTCCATTTCTTTTTCTTAAGTACTTCAACATACAACTCGTCGTGACCGTGTAGGAACGTGCACGAACATAGTCATTTTAGATTTTAGATCCATCTGCTTTCTTGTATATCAAATTGTAGTCCTTCGTCTGATGTTCTGTTAAATAAGATGGCGGTTGCATGGTTGTTTCAAATACCGGCAGAGTGCTAGTAAATGGGGAGTGCCAATACGGGTTCGTTTCAAGTTCGGATTCGGTGCTGTTTCAACTGCTCGAGCAATCATCCGTGTGCAGACTCGTTTCTTGTCAGCTATTTCAACGATGCCAGGCTTGAGATGGCTTCTTTAGAATACTCATCCAATCGTTGTTTATTTGCGAATGAATACATGTTCTTTACTCAGTAAACGTCGAAATGGCATCGAAGGCACTAATTGGCTTCAACGCGGCCGCGGCCGTCGGAGCCATCTTGCTCTACCTCGGTGGCGTGCGGGTGGTAATCGACAGCAACCATGGCGCACCACAACAGCTCGTGGGCATGGTTCAAAGTATGGGTGTGGAATCAGTGCCGTCAGCTGGTGACGCAGCTGTCAAGGGAAACAACTACACATGCACGCACTCGGAGATGAAGCCCAAATTCTTATCATATGATCCAATCATGGTATACATAGAGAACTTCATTTCGCCTTACGAGACGGAGCATCTCAAACAGCTTGCGTAAGTCTCATATCATTACTGAAGTGACCGGAGTATAATTAGTCTAACGCGTCCGAACCACAGTCTAGCAGAATATGAGCCTTCGGTCGTACAGAACTACGATGATGGAGCTGCAGACAAGAAGGTCTTCGTGGATTCCAGCTCAAGGAAGAGCGAGACCGCGTGGCTCAGAGACGGCGATCCAGTAGTAGACTGCGTCAAATCCCGAGCAGCAGTATTCCAGGGCTTCGCACCTAACGCCACGATGGAGCAGCTCGCGGTGCTCAAGTACACCGCAGGTGGTTCGTTTGAGACGCATTACGACTGGCACTATGCAACTCCGCGAGCGGTCGACCGCATCACCAGCTTCTTCGCGACTCTGGAGGCCTCAGAGGACATTGAAGGGGGCTCAACTTGGTTCCCTATGGTGCTCCAGCCGGCGTGGAAGGATAAGGGGCCTTGGTGTAAGTGGCTGGACTGCTCTTACCAGAGAGGACTGGCAGTGCGCCCGATCCCCGGGAATGCGTTGTTCTGGGTCAACTTCAAGAAGGATGGGACCGGGCATCGCGAGACGGCACACGGAGGGCAGCCGGTATTGAAAGGGTCCAAGATTGGATTGAACATATGGACTCGTGGAAAGGTAAATGGTAGCTGAGTAGATTATGATTGGACCCGTACCTGAAATTATGATTTTTTGAGTTCGCTGGGATGCCCTAGGTGAGTGGCTGGCCAGACCGTGGGAGACCTCCTAATTTTGCAGTCCCTTGTATTCTGTGAAACCTGCGTTCCATGAATACTATTTGGAGAAACACGAGTCATTGAAGGGAGCTGTGAATAAGTTCTCATGCTCCGATACGCCTCCCACCAGAGCAGTTATTGATGTTATACATCATTAAAAGGCAGCCGGGATCTACAATAAAATCCCAGTACAAAGACGAGCCTCGAACTCGGAGGCAATGAATTGCCACGGCATCAGAAACAAGGGAAGTATGGACGTGCATATTTCTGTCAGCATTATCTAGGCAACTATGCCGTTGAGCCAAAAAGAGTACCGTTTCCAATCTATGGCGAGAGCAGCTCCAGGCTCCTCGGCGAACGCCGATTGCAGTACGAGGCGCAAAAGCGAAGCGTCAATCTCATGCTTGAGCGAGCTGACAATGATGCGGTAGTTTGATGGGGTTTCAGACGACCTGGGCAAGGTAATTGTTTTATTATGTAGCTACTTCGCTATTCACAATTCGCAAAAGTTGTCTAATAACAAGCCTTCAACCAGACACTCGCTGCCTAGTGCAAGCTTATGCGCAGGGACATCGAAGGTCGGTGCCGATTCGGTTGAGATTTGCGCCCTTGGGCTCGTTTAAGTCTAAATGTACCGTGTGGCGATGCAACGTCGGCACTAGTCCCATTGAACCAGGTCCCGGGCTCTTCGGGTACAGGGCGAAATTTCATAAATATTGAGTTTACGCCATTGATATTTGGAACGTTTTACGTGGACTGAACCCAACCGTATCCCCTATAGAACAGAGAAGTTTGCGAAACCCTTCGCTGGAACGGGTAAGCTGCCTCACTGAAACCATGCAAACGATGGGGCAAGCATAACAATACATGCATAGGGCGTCCGGAGGGCCACTGGTCGACAGAACTTCTGGAAGCAAGTTGGGGTGGTCAGCAACGGTACCGATTCGGCGCTCAGAGGGCAGCGATAAGTCCCCACCCTGTCAGGAGTTATAATGATGAATTGCGTGCCGAGTCTCATGGTCAGAAACAATGACTAGCGCGCCGAGGGCGCTCTCATCGGCACCGACGAGGCCGATAGGTACAGGGCGCTTACCCATCGGTGATTTTCCTCCTCCCTTCTTTCATCATTTATATAGGGCCCCGCTTGGCACATTTAGGCGATGTGTGTCATACAAGATGACAAGTCCGTCAAGCAACGAGATGGCCCAAGAGACACAAATCCTCCGCGAAAAGGCCGGAGACCTAGGCTCAGAATCGAAGGGGACTGAGGGCCAAGCCCCAGCAGACATCAAATTTGACGACGAGAAAGACTGGATCATCACCACAGAATCCAATGGAGGCGAAGGGCCGAGCAGTCGCGATGGTGAACCTCCAAGCGAAAAACCGGTCGTCTCGTCCGGTATCGACGGGGAGCCATCACAGGCCGTGCCACCACCATATTCCACCTTCAGTGCATGGGAGAAGCGAATGATAGTCTTTGCTGCATCGATGGCGGCCTTCTTCTCGCCGCTGACCGGTCAAATTTACTTCCCAGCGCTCAATGTCATCGCCCAGGACTTCAACGTGACGGCCACCCAGATCAACCTCACGGTGACAACTTACATGGTCTTTCAAGGCATCACCCCCATGTTCTTCGGCGGCTTCGCAGACACCGCAGGCCGCAGGCCCGCGTTCGTCATCTCCTTCGTCATCTACATCCTTGCCAACGTGGGTGTCGCGGTGTGCACGAAGTATTCGGAGTTACTGGTCCTGCGGTGCTTCCAGAGCGCTGGGATCGCGGCCACTGTCGCGCTCAGCAATGCTGTGATTGCCGACATCGTCACCAGCGCTGAGAGAGGGAACTATGTCGGTCTCACCGTGCTGCCTATCGTTTTAGCTCCGAGTCTGGGCCCAGTGGCGGGCGGCCTGCTCGCGCAGTATCTTGGGTGGAGGTCAATATTCTGGTTCCTGACGATCATCGCCGGCATCACGCTCATACTGATGCTGTTCTTCTTCCCGGAGACGTGCCGGAAACTGGTAGGCGATGGCAGCATTCGTCCGCACCCTATATACAGGACGTTGTGGCAGGTGATAAACGACAAACGGCGAAAACGCGACGCAAAGAGGTCCGGCGATGAAGAGGCACTCCGGGCCATCCAACTCGCTACGTCGAAAGAGTCCCGGCCTAAGCTCAAAATCAACTTCGGCAATCCCTTCGATTCTCTGACGATGCTTTTCGAGCCGCTCCTCGGCGTGCTACTTGGCTACAGCGCCATCGTCTTCGCCGGGTTCTATGCCATCGCGACAGTAATGCCCTCCCAGTTCGCGCGCCTGTACGGTTTCGATGACGTCAAAATCGGCCTGATGTACCTCCCGATGGCTGGAGGGTCTGTCGCCTCGGCTTTCGTCGTTGGCCCGCTAATCAACTGGAACTACCGTCGCCACGCCAAAAAGCTCGGCATGGAATTGACAAAGGGCCGCCAGGATGACCTAACCAACTTCCCCGTAGAGCGCGCTCGCATCGAGGTCGGTCTGCCGCTCTTAGCACTCGCAACTGTGGTCCTTTTTGCTTGGGGTTGGGCACTGCAGTACGGGGCTCCCATCGCCGTGCCGTGCATATTGCTGTTCCTGATGGGTGTCGGTATGGTCGGTTATACCAATGCGTCAAGTGTTCTCATCGTCGATATGTACCCAATGAAGGCGGGAGCCGCCACTGCTGCCAATAATCTCACCCGATGCTTGGTCGGCGCTGCGGCTACTGGCTCTGTCGCACCAATGATCGACGCTATAGGCGTTGGCTGGACATTTATGATTATCGGCTTCTTGTATATGGCTGGGGCACCTCTCTTGCTACTTATTATGAAGAATGGCATTCACTGGAGAGGAAAAATACGAGCGAAGGAGGAACGCAAACGAGTGAAGGCTGAGGAGAAGAAGATGAAAAAGTCAAATCAGAGTGCCGGGCAGAGCGCGGACAAAGTCCCCTGAATTGTTTCCGAAGGGGAAGTTGCTGAGTCGGAACATTCTCGACGCTCATGAAAGTTGAGTGTCTCGGGAATTCGAGGGTCAATCTTCGGATATACATTTTTCTGGGTCCTTGCGCGGCAGACATCTGACTATTTTGAGTTCAGCACAGCGGATTTGGTATTTCGGATTGCAGATTGACATTCAGCATTAGCTCAGGCGTTTTGGTAAATCTCGGAAAGAGGGATCTGGCTCAAGTTCATCTAATATATACATAACCTTATCATGAATTATGATCTTAAACCAATTTCGCCATGACTCTGTCCTCCTCCATGCGATTCAAGTCTCACTCATTAAACAAGCAAAGCAGCCACAGCCATCACTCCAACGGCAGCCAGCGGACTGCCCGTTTCCCTCGCACCGGCATTGGCATTCCTTGTCCTAGAAGGGCTTGCCGTCCCTGTCGCGGCGTTCTTACACGTCAAGCACAGGCTGCTCGCCACTCTCTCCCCGGTTTGCGTAGCCCCAGGGCCCGGCGCAATAGCGGAAGAGAGCCCACCAGGGCCTTTCGTGATGGTCGAAGGGGCCTCCGTTGCAGTCAGCGAGCCAGTAAGCACAGCTGCGGCCGCTGTAGCTGTGCACTCTCCAGTCACAGATGGAACTGCGTCTACGCCGGTGGAGATAGCGACCAAGCTTGTCCCGCAGTTTGCAGCCTGTGCTAGGTGGAGGTTACGATTGTCTTGGTCGTAGACTACGTATGCTGCGCGCAGGAATGTATCACCCAGGACGGGCTCGTCTGATGGATACTGTCAGTTTGCTTTTCCTTGCCGTCGATCATTGCGGTAGAATCTTACCATCGTCTGCAAGGACCCCTAGAACGCAAGTGTCATCCAGGCTAGGTACGCGCCAGATGAAGTCGTCGAACGCAACACTAATGACCTTTTCATCAAAGACAAAGTCCACGCTGCCAGAGTCGTCGCCAACATCGCAATCAACAATGAAATACCCAGAGTCAGAGTCATACTGTGCGCCTGGGAACGCAGACCCGACGGCTTCAAAAACCTCAGTGGGAAGCCGAGTCATCGTGCCGCCGCTGTCCAGGAACACCGGTAGCTGTCCTTCGGCAATCAGCCCCGACTCGCCGCTCGGGATCGTCATCCCAAGTCCAGTGAGGTAGATCCAGTAGCGATCTGCACCGCTGGGTGTGTCCGAGGGGTCGAGGATGGGGCACTTCTGCAGCTCGCCGACGAACTTGCCCGCGTCCACACCGCCGAAAATGACAGAGCCATCTGGGCTGTCGACATCTCGAAGGTCAAGACTGAAGGCTCGACTGTCGATCAGGCCCTGTTCTACCATGTTGTCCAGGACGTACGTGTACAGTTCCTCGGAACCGGTGGGTGGCGCGAGGCCGAGGATGCCCAGTGGTATATCATAGGACTCGAAACCGACACCAAAAATTTGATCTGTGATGCTGGCGGCTATACATTTTTGGTAAGCACATAACTCCCCATGTTTCTTGAACACATGTCCGGTCACTAGACTTACATCCGATGCTAACGACATCCGTCACATACTCGATCGTAACGTTGCCCTTGCCATAAGCCAGCAGGTTGGAGTAACCCGTATCGCTGATTGTCGAACTCGAGGTGTAGTCAAACTGTGAGAACGACTCGCAATAGTCTGACTGCCCTGATGTCTCGCAGGTTGGGTTCACCCAGAGCTCCGTAGACCCGGTATCGATGATGAGGGTGATGGCCTGGGGCGGCGTGCCGATCTCGATGTCGATTGTATACGACGTGCCGGTCTGCTGGTTCTCTAGGGGCGTCGAGTCTTGCCTTTTGAAATTCGCCCGCCGAAACTTGCCCCAGCCTGAGACATCATCACCACGGTGCGTTGTTACTTGGGACCGGAGAATTGGCGGGCCGACTTGTGTTCTCCTGGGACTTGGTTGTGCAGATGCATCAGCCAGTGTGGTGAGAGCCGCGAGCGCGAAGGCCCCGTGCAAGAGCGATCTCCCCATTCCTGATATTGAGCAATGTGTAAACAATGGCAAAGCACAGTCCTGTCAACTCGGGTTTCTGGTATTGGCCCGGACTTCCCTCCCCTCTTATGCAGTTCGATGTCGGCTAAATCCACCGCGTCCGGACACGAGTACACCGGAGTCCGTCAAAACAAGCTCATGCATATACCCCAATTCGACAGCTGAAGAACCAAAGACAGCTGCGGCTCAAAAAATGGCCTCCCCGAAAGACCTTCATTTGTCTCTCATCGGGGCTGAACAGGTCTTGGCATAAGCCCTTCTCAACCATGGCGGCCTCTAGTCCGACGCCTTTGATGGAACTAACGGTAGTTGTGGGCCACTGCACCAGGCCTGGTTTTGGGACATTTGCACAGGATTGTATTGATATGCGGTGAAAGGACGCGATCAGCCACGCATCTGCTGGTTCATGTTCCCGATCAAGCAGAGTCAGTAGGCGGGCCAGACATGCGGTGGCGGCGAGCTGCATGGCTTCGCAACGTGCTGATTGGAGCCACAGCAGCTGCCAAGACTCGAACGCTGACGAAATTATCGACTTATTGCTTGAAACATCTCCACGAGGAGAAACACATCATCTGTCACTTCTCCTAGCTGAGCGCCGTGCACTGTAGTCTCCGCTTCAGCCGCAGCTAGTGTCGGGCAAAGGACCCGGGGGATTGGATTGAGCTTAATAAATTCAATCTCAGCCTCCCTATAGGACAAGTTTATGGTATACTGGAATCTCCAGGGGACCGCAGTCCGGATTCGTGACTGACTGCACTTGACAGACAGTCAGTCAGTCAGACGGTCGGCAGGATCTGGGCCAAGTATCTAATTTGTCTGCAACTTTCCAGATGGCTGTTTATAGAATTGAGCGGCTTCAAGTCATGCTTTTCAGAAGCTAAGCCAGGCGGTCCAATAATACGGTTGTGATGTGTCCATCTGGGCCTGCGGTTCGAGAAACTCGGCCCAAACAACGTGTCCGACATACTCAAGAACATTAATTCACGTCTCGGTGATTGCCGCTATCCCGAGAATCCCTCTTTTGAAGGAGCACATGCCGTTATATGCGTAGATGTGGCTTCGGGTGCTACTCATGCCCAAGTCCAGCAAGATCATCAAGGTGGGATGTATCCAGTCTGCAGTGCCCGCTCAAGACTGCTCGGTTGAACGACTCGAACACCTTTGGAGGAAACGTATGAATGGCCTAGTCACTCAAGGGACCCGTGAGAGCCCCGGCGTATACTTCATCTGGGGATTTGTTTGGCCTATCTGACATACGACCCTGTCTAGGCACTCTACAGCAATGTAAGTCCTTGCCTCGTCCACAAGGTAAGCCTCTGGAGGCTTAGACCTCCAACCCTCCCGGGCCCCAAGGCACATTGCTCGTACCAATCTTGCACGTTTCTGGTCCTCATCACAACGAGATTCGTCCAAAATGTTCTCAGCCTCGCTCACGTCGATCTTCCGCGCTATTTTGTGTATTTTCCCCAAGTTGGTGGAAGCAATTGCCGAGTTGATACCATCCATCACAGGCCTCAAAATCTTACTCTCAAAAGAGAAAGGCCGGCCATTTCCATCGGAAGCAGTCAATGAAGTTGCGTGAGTCTAATTCGCGTTCGACTGTTGTTGCGTTACGATGTCACCGCCTCTCAAAGCATATGGCGCACCTTTCAAGGTTGCGGAGATACCCGTTCGGCCGAACTCGTCCGCGTCGACCGTCGTCTTTGACCCCAAACCTAAATTAATTGTCATCGTCACCACAAGCGGATTTGAGGATGCAAATCCGCTGTCAACAAATACGAATACGCTCCCTATTATGTCCAGATCGCTTACAAAACGTGATCAAACTCGCCGAGGGGTCAGCCACGAGGGCAAACGGGACAATGCGTGTCTCCGTTTGGTGTTCTAAGTGGAGATACTAACTACTAAATGTCTCCGAGCAAGAGTTGGAATGTGGAATAAAAGAAAAATGAAACCGCTGCACCGGAACCTATGATTCAATCATCAAACATCATCTATTTTGAAGCTTAATACATCAGGTACTCTTTTCAAAAATAAAACTCTGAACCATTACCCTCGCACAAGCGCCCTATCTAACTAGCCTGCCATGTCTTCAACACCGGTCATCCTGATCTTCGGCGCCGGCGCCAACACTGGCCTGGCGACCGCCAAGAAGTTCGCCAAGGAGGGCTACAAGGTCGCGGCGGTCTCGCGCAATCCGTCGACGGAGCTCAAGGCGGCCACAGACCTCATCGTTCCCGCCGACCTGACGGACCCCAAGACAGTAGAGACGGTCTTTGAGAAGGTCACCAAGGAGCTGGGCGTACCGCACGTGGTCGTATTCAGCGGTGGGTGACTCTGGGAAACCCTAGCAAAGCACTTGATGCCATGAACCTGACATCCTGAGACTAACATTTATCACAGCTGCTGATGGGCAGATGGTCTCGGGCGCGAACCCTATCACCGTCTCCACCGCCCGCCTGACAGAGACTCTGACGGTGAGCACCATCTCGCCATACGCGGCGGCACGGCTAGCTATAAAGGGGTGGGCGACGCTGCCTGCTTCGGCCGCCAAGGCGTTCCTGTTTGTGGGCAACATGATGAACACGCAGGTCCTCCCGGAGACGCACATCCTGGGCATGGCCAAGAACGCAACGGCGTACTTCATCGAGACGGCGGCCGAGGCGTACAAGAGGGCCGGCAAAGACTACAAGTTCTACTACGTCGACGAGCGGCTCGAGAACGGCGAGAGCTGCATGATGGACATCGACGGTGAGTCGCACGCGCTCGAGTTCTGGAAGCTGGCGCACGAGGTCGAGGGCCAGAGCCACTGGTGCTGGACTTTCGTCAAGGGCGACGCTGCCAAAGGCGAGACTGGCCGCTACGTGAGAAACAGGGCGTATGTGGATAGGGAGTATCGGCTGATGAAAGACTTTGGCCTGCCTGATTTGAGCAATGTGCCTGAGGGTGGTATGAGCTACCGCGAGTTGCTAGGGAAGATGGGTTCTGGTGAGCTCACCGCGAAGAAGTAGAGAACGTGCAGTGGCCTACTTAGAGAGTATGAGTAGTACTATGACCATTTCTAAAGATTGATGTAAATCTTATTTGAAATTCAGTAAACATTTGAAGCATTTGCCCTCTTGAGAAGGCGGTGTTGGTGAGAAGCATTTGATGGAGAGAGGAGGCAGGGTTAAGCAGACTGTGCATCCCCCCTCCTCCTCCCTTAAGTATGCCAAGGGTTGGGGTAAGTACGTCACTCCTGAAAGCTTCAACAAGCTGCAGATTGTCGACATCAGCATGCCAACCCGCTGCACCAGACCGTATGCGCTGCTAGTTCCTCCCCAATCACATGAACACGATTTTCAAAAGAACCATGTCGAGATTTACAATTGCCAATCTCCCGCGCATGGAGGTGGCGGCGCTGTCGCAGGAGCTGCTCGCGCTCAAGTCCCCGGACAACTCAGTCGCCGTGATCGACGTCCGCGATGGAGGTGCGCTATCGGAACCTGGCCCATCCGCCTCGTGTTGTATTGACATCTCGCTAACCTGTAGTCCCTCCTGTAGATCACATAGGCGGGCACATCAAGGGCTCGCGCTGGGTGCCCTCGCACCAGTTCGAAGAGTGGCTGCCTACCCTGCTGCGGCAGCTCGAGGACACCAAGACAGTCGTCTTCCACTGTGCTCTGTCGAAGCAGCGTGGGCCTAGTGCCGCGCTGCGGTACATACGAGAGCGCGAGGCGAAGTTCGGCGAGGATTCTGTCGCTGCGCCAGAGGGTTCCGGCACCCCGGGCCAGGAGGCATCAGCGGCGCTAGGAGCCGGTCAGCAGCAGCAAGGAGAGGGCGCAGCGAAGGCTCCTCCTGTGGCGCAGAAGGTCTGCGTGCTCAGGGGTGGATTCCAGAGGTGGCAGGAGTCCCATGGTCCCGACGAGCGTCTGACGGAGGCGTACGTCAAGGACCTGTGGGAGGATTACTAGCACAGAAAGAATCAGACAGACGACCACGCGCCGGCGGAAGAGACGAGCACTGGGGGCATTCACATCTTGACCAACTCCGAAATTTTGATCCCACTACAGTCCAGATCCACGCCTAGTCACAGATTGCATGGGGATGATCATAATTCAGCAGGCGGCTTGTATTTGTGGTGTGCCTGTACTACCCAAGACAGAAAGGAAGTCTATCGCAAACCTCCCAGACCCGACCTTGTTGTTGATTAAATCTTTTTTTGGTAAAAGTGTTTTTCCTTCTTTTTTGGGTTGGCAGTCGTCCGGTTCCGAGGAGTTGCAGCGTTGCTCCCCAGCCGGTTTTGATATCATTCCGAGTTGTTGTGGCGGAGGTGGTGTTGAAGGCGGATGGTGGTAGTGGTGGCGGTGGTGGCGATGATGGTGGCCATTCCAGTCGTGCTGTTTTGCCGACCCAATTCCTCAAAATCGAACGGTGTGCACATCAAGCGCTTTGGTCCTCGGCTCTCAACCGGCGGCAAACTATCCCGGCCCAACGACCCTGGAGTTTCAGGGTTGCGCTCCTGCACGCGGCCATGGCGCAAGTCGCCCCGCGTGGGCGACCGCCTGACGTCTCTTGTTACCTCAGGGCGAGCATCACCTCGTCGCGGTCATCTTCATCAATGGGGGCGTGGAAACCCTGGCTGTACAGCTCTGCACGCGGGATGATGTCCGCTAGCCCGAGGTCTGCGGACGGCGACAAAAGGATGTTGGATGTGAAGTCTCGGGTGCTGAAGTACGCGACAAGGTGGTGTGTGAAGCCTTGCACGGTCACGCTGATGGTTTTCCTGCACAATCTCCCGGCACTACTGTGATTCCCTGTGAGGCAGTAACAATGTCAGCCCATCTGCCATGCGCATGGTGTAGGGGAGGCGGGAGGATATGAGCAGCACGTACCGTTCGACCTGCTGCGGCCTGAGGTGGCCGACAGCTGTCGGCAAAGCTCAAAGTTCCCAACCCTCTGCGGCGTGGACCAAGTTATCCCGTCCTCCCAAGTCCTGATCCCCGAAGACCGGCTCTCGTACACGAAGATGTTTCCGCTCTTTGCAAGTGAAGACTCCTCAGATGCCCGCGGCCTGCGGCAGGTATGGTAGAGTACGCCCCGGAGGCAAGCTTCGACGATGATCAAGGCGTCCTGGGTAGAGGCAACGTGACCCCGATATGTTGCGGCAATGGCTGAGTCTGGCATCGGTGGCTCAGGGTGGCCGGCCAGCTCGAAAGGGATCTGGCGGGCGTTGCGTGAGGGCCTTGGGCGTGTTGGAGGAGGGGTGGTGGTGAGGATGGCGGGGGGAGAGTAACTGCTGTAGATGTCCGGATGCTTTTGACATGCTCGAACCACCATCGAGGCGAGGAGATGCCGCTGGTTTTAACGACACCTTGGTATTCGTGCTAACAAGATTTCTCGCATGAAGTAGACTCTCCAAAGAGTCCAGTGTGTCTGTCTGTCTGACTTATATCGAGACTCACACCCATATTGCTCTGGGATGGCGGCGGGGGCGGGGAGCTCTTTTATCGCATGTGAGCCATGGCTCTTAATGGCCCAAGAGGACGAATGAAGATCATTTCCGATTAGGTTGGGATGCTTGAAGCATATCCCGCAAGGTGGAGCCCTTCACACGAGCGATACTTCAGGCTCGAGCTGAGAGCTCCCAAGGGGACCAAGACTTTTTTTTTGCTCTGTCCTTGCCCTGCCTCCCTGGCCGTAGCGGGCAGACAGAGAAACAAGGTTTCCAAGAACAAGGTTGTCACAGCTCGCTCCGGGCTTTCCTCCCACCACCACTACCACTACCACCCTGCCCACCCCGGCCGCCCGCGCTCGGCGAAGGGGGGAGGGGGGTGGGAGTGGCCTGGTCCCACCATCCCGGGCCCTGCCACGTGTGTGGCAGCGGCGGAATCCTCGGGGGCGGTGATCACTGCTGCTCGAGGACACGACGTGACGGGTGTCTTGTCACGCTGAACATGTTGTGCAGCATGTTGAAACAGTCACTCGGGTTGCAATAGTTACGCCAAGGTTTCCCCGAGGCTGCCCGATCTGATGTTTGGCGGCTGTGGCTTTGCTCGGATCGCCAGGGGTGGGAGGGGGCAGGAGACGACCAGAGCAGGTCCAGACAGAGCAGAGCTCGGCGAGACTCACGGCCAGAGCAGATGCTTTTCGCCGATTACGTGCCAAGCCGAGGGAAAGGAGTGGTGAAATGAAGGTGAGAAGGCCGCCAAGACCTTCACAGCCCGACATTGTGCCATGAGGAGCATCAGAACTCGCGGCGGAAAGGGCGGGGGTTGTAGGGAGGGATCCGGCGAGCACGAGGCAGGGAGTTGCAGGTTGCAGGTTGACTGATTGATTTGAGAACCTGACTAACTGGCAGATTGACTAACAAACTAACCGAGTGGGTGAACGTCTAGCAAGCATCGATATTCAGTGGTTTATGGTTGGTCGCCTGCGGTCCGCCAGGCGGGCTGAACTTTCAGGCGGGTCGGATCACACATAAGAGCTCTGTGCAAGCCCTTCTGTCGCAGCATATGCAGCTTTGACTGCTATTGCTTGCACAGATGTCTACAGCACTGGATAATGCCTATCCGGAGCCCACTACAAGACACAAGAGAGCGGCTACCCAAACCTTGTTGCGATCCAGAGTTCCGGTCCAGGGACATCGATATCGAGCGCGCGGATTCACCTCCTGGGCTCCTGGAACGATGTTACGGGGAGAACCCCTCCATCCCCGACGGCCATCGCCATTCTGCCTTTTTTTCCTGCCCAGCAAAGGACCCCGCCGACGCTGGGCAGGGGTGGCATCAAGCTTGGATCCCTGACAGCGCTTGGCTCCCTGGCTCCTCTCTCTGCCTTGCCATGCAGGGACCTCTGCAACGTCGGGATTGGAATAGATTGCGGTGATTGCGTCGTCGCAGCTGTGCCGGGGCTGGTTCACTCTAGCCTTCCTGGGTATTCTGTTTCGAAACAAACTCCGGTACGGCCGTTCGGGCTCCTACTTCTGGCATGCCTGACGGCGGGTGCGGTGGCTGCCCAAGCAGACTGGCAGACCTTCAGAGGCCCGTCCCCGTCCAGCCTGCCAGCCCGTCTTGGGTCTCGGCCAAA
Source organism: Diaporthe amygdali (assembly GCF_026229845.1). NCBI lineage: Eukaryota > Fungi > Ascomycota > Sordariomycetes > Diaporthales > Diaporthaceae > Diaporthe > Diaporthe amygdali. Next base: position 477,829 of record NW_026517039.1, read on the forward strand.
ACTGTGGCCCAGGGGGAGGCTACTTGTGTATCCCACCGGTACCTGGACCGCCGCCACGTGAGCTGCAGTCGAGTTGTGATCAGTGAGTTCTGCGCTCCGATTCCGATCAAGGTTGCGGTTCTTGCGACCCTGACCCAACTGCCCGTCTCCCATGTGGGCCCCAGCAGATCGATCCCACCGCCGCCTCCCCCACCCATCCTTACTATCTTTGTACTGGGCAGACCCGTAGTGTACCCATCCGGCCCAGTCACCGAAGGCGCCGCCCTCCATCTCAGGTCATTCCATGGAGGGGATTGATGGGCTGTTGGGGTCAGTGAGGCGCAGGGGGAGCGGCAATGCTCGGCATGGCCTTCTCCGACGATCAATCCCCTCAAAGAGCACCCAAACCAGAGAACCATGCCAAGGCAGAGGGCCAAGCCAAGGCCAAGTGTAGGTGTCACACAAACATCACGATTCTATTCACGAACTCCCAAGATCATCATCAAAACAAGCGGAGTTTGATGTGCCAAGAGGAGGGTCCTGAAGCACTAGCACCAGAGCATGAGACATGAGGCATGAGGCATGAGCATAGCACCTGATCTGATCTGTTGACTCTGAGGCTTGGCCGTCCACAGCTCGTCCCGCCGACTCGTCTCGTCTCGTCTCGTCACCTCCCTCTCCCCCACACCATGGGCGGGATTTGAGTTTAATGCCGCCACAATGGCCAAGCTGCCCTGGCTGGTGCTGGCTGCCCGGCTGTCTTGGGCGCCAAGATGCCGCGCAAGCAGAACGCCCAGCTCACCCGGCGATGCTGCGATTAAACCCCGCGATGGCCAGAGAGGTACACAGCCTGCCCAGGGCCAGTCTGCCCATTCTCATCCGCGACGCCCGTTCAGTGCCAAGCCGAGGCGAGATGATGATCTTGCCAGCGACCCAAGTCAGTTAGCGAGACGAGGTGCTGCGTCAGTCTTTGTGGCTTTGTCTGTGGGATAATTGTAAGCCGCGCGGGTCTTGTCGCCTCCACTAAACGGTATATAGATAGCATCGATCTAGGCCCCCCTCCCCGGGTCAATGCGTTGCTCGCAGCGCCGTTGTTGGAGAAGGGGGAGCGCGTATTACGTAGGAACGAGGCGAACGTTTTTCTCCAGTTTCCACTCCCCAGGCAGGTCGAAGCGGCGGGACGGCGCGCGCATTGAAGCTTCGATGGAAATGCGGCTAGCCCATAGCCTTGTTTTAGCTGGCGGGCAATACCTGGAGCAAACCTCTTGGTGTTTATTTCCTCTGGTACGACACCGCTTACTAGCCCATATGCCTAATGTAACTCCTGCAGTTGGGCAGCTAGTGTGGTTCATGCACATTCGCAAGCCACATTTTACATGGTAGAAGAGCAGCCTCGGTGCCGGCATGTTGATCGACCAGGTTTGTCTGGCTGGAAAAGCCGCATTGCAGGTTTTCCAAGCCTCGGCTTTCCCGCTCCTAGGGCTGATATAGGGTCACTGCGACAACAATAGCATGCCTCCTCTACCGGCAGCGGGTGATCAATGCTTCGATTTTCTCCGTGTCCCTGCCACCCACCCTCCGGCCTTGCATATCTCTTTTTTGTGTCCCTGATGAGGCCATGTATCATCCCATCTCATCGGGGATGAGCGATCCAGCGGCACACCGTCTCGCCCGGAGTCGGAGAGACTTCGGCCAGCTATCGACGAGACCTCGGTGTATTCTTGAAAGTCCGTCCATTGCATGTCGGAAGTGTCGCTCCGCCTTGTCCGAGGGCGGTCAGGTGCCCGGAACCCTCGGTGAGAGTTTTCACTTTTCCCACCCGTTCCCTGTCGCCTCACCTCATCTCGGAGCTGGAAGGTATTTTCGCGCCCGCAAGCGAAGGATATCTCGGACCCTATAAATACAATTAAGCTTGAGTTGCACTCCCGCACCCTCCCTGCCCTCTGCTACGCGAGGCCAGAGAACAGCCCGCACCCACCCGCGCGGGCCGTCAATTATTGCACGTCCCATTGTTGATCTGATGCCTGTAACACATCTACGCGGCGCACACACACACACACACGCGCACGCATGCAGACAGACAGACGCACGCGCGCCCAAGGTTTCTGGTTCCCTGGGGCACGACGTCGATCGCAAACCCACGCGAATCCTCGCCATCGCCCCGTGGATCTCCAGCCTTGCGGATGCCGTGCCGTTGACCGGCCTTTTCCCTCGGTCCAGCAGTCGTCCGCGCAGTAGGATTTAAGGTTGAGGCTCAAGCGGACAGGCGAGCTGCAACCAGCAAGCAAAGGGCCCACTCCGGTGCTTTGCTTTTGCGTGCGCTTGCGGGCTTGCTGCATGCGTCGAGGCGCACACGTCTCACAAAAGCTTAAAGTGGGATTCATCGAAACGTAGTTCGGTCCGAAGCCAGTCAGAAGCTTGTTGGGCGAAACTTCGCTCTGCCATCCGCTCTCTGTGTTGCGCGCACATGCACACACACACACACACACACAAGCACAAATACGCGCGAACGCTAATGGTTCCCGCCCGATGTGCTGCGTACAATTCTAGATCCTGACAGCCGTTTTACGGCCCAACCTTGAGCTTCAAACGATGCGAACCTCAACTCTGTACGTGTACGTGTATGCTAGCCCCGAGTAAAAAAGCAATAGACCCCCAGCTAGCCAGGGGTTTTGGCTTTGCTCTGGTTCCCCCGGATGGCCTCTCCCGGGAGCCTGATATCTACCCGACAAACCGCACGCAGCTCGTTCGCGGCAAGTGGGCCGTGGGAAAATGAACCAAATTGAGAGAGAAAGGAAACTCAAAAAGTTGAGACACCGTACATCCATCCTTCCCCGCGTCAGACGTTTTTTTCTTCCCCGGGACTCAAAACCCCTTGATCCCTTGACTCCTTGGCCCACAAGCTCCCTGTCATGTGGGCCCAACTGGAAACTTTATATAGAACGGACGGACGGTTATAGCCGGCATTCTCGCTGCATCCCTGGCTGAGCTGAGGGATGTGCATCGCGTGTTGTATTAGTCGACTGGGTGACAGACTGAGAGACTCACCGGCTGGCTCGCTGGCTTGCTGGCTTATCAATCATCGTGATCCACGGCGTGTGGGTGCCAAGCAGGCATTGGCGACACGTCTGGGCATTGGGGTTACGTGGAGCAGTGCCAAGCCCCCCAGACATGTCGGCAAGTAGGACAAGGCCAGGTCCTGTAGTCCATGCCGTACGTAGTTCTCATCCTGTGATCCCATTACTCGAGCAAAGCGGGCGAGCGAGCGGACGGGCCGGGGCTGTCATTCGCTGCTCTGCTCAGCGCTGCGCATTCGGTAAGGCTGTCTGTCACACAGATTGGTTATAACTTACCCACCACTAGGTTCGTTCCGAAGCTTGGGCGCCCCGGGGAACTCTAAAATTACATCACAGTCTAAGCGGAACCTTGTGAGCAAATAACGTTTCCCAAGGTTTGTCGCACCCCTCTGCACGATGAGGTATAGAAAGGTGTAATTTTGGCAAGGGAGGGCCAATCGAGCCATGAAGGTCTTGGCAGCTGGGTGATAATTGATGCGATTCTCGTTGTTGCGACAAGCCTTGTTTAATGATTCAGGAGCCTCGGATTCGCGGCGGATACTGGAGGATCCCCTCGGAGAATACTGATTCAAGACCAGATCTGTCGAACCGGAGAGTCATGTCCTATGTATTTGTGCACAGCGTACAGGCTCTGACGCATGTCGTGCATCGAACCGGAGCCGAGGGCCGAGGTGGGAGAGAAAAGGGTGAAGGGAATTTCGTCGCTGGTATCTCCGAAATCTCCATCAGTGAGTGGACTCGCTTAGACAGCGAGCATCAAAATAGTTTATCTCAGCCCACAAATTCTGATCAGTCAATATTGTCACATCGCACGCAGCAGGCCGGGCAATCCGCTCGCATTATCCTTTCTGCCTGCTCAACTGGGTAAGACTTGTCCGAGGACTCCGTGAACAAGCGTCAGATAGCATGTCGTCTCTAGCTGTTAGCGGTTATCGCTCCGGAGATGCACCCGCCACAGCTGAAAAAGCCAGATCCTGGCGTGGGGGAGGAAGAAAGCGGCGGGAGAGGCGGGAGAGGCGCAGTCATCGATTTTCCGAAAGCATCGAGAGACATAATACGAGAGGCTCGTTTTCGTGCACGTAATGACTAACATGACTTGGCCAACCAGAGAGAGGATAGATGTAGCGAGGAAAGCGGCTGAAGTATGCACACGTTGTGCAGTTGTGCTCCCACATTAAATAGATCCCTCAACGGCTGCCTCCTCGGGACATCCCATGCTATTCTGCAGCGATTATGTCGAAGCGTCTTCCGAGCTGCATGTAATAGTCGCGTTCCCACCTGCGGCCCTGACCGACTAGACCAGTCGGGTGCCGCCCAGCACGGCCTTATGCACCTGCACTGCGCAGGACCATTAGAGCGGATCCCGCTACGATAAACAAAATTCGCGCCGTCTCTGCAAGTTCGGATGCCGGTGAGTAAACAGGAAGAGAGATTTCCAAGTTTGTGTTGGAAATCGCGCTGCGCGGATCTCATGTTTTCAGCTGGGACGGAACCGGTGAAGGAATTGAGAGAATCTCACGTCATGGGCTTGGCCTGGGCTCTGGATGCCTCCGGCTAAGAGGTATCGTGGTACCGCACGTGGAATATATTGCAGGTGGTGATACGACATGAGGACTATATAAGCTTCAGCTCGTGGCTGTAGGGAAAGGCTTGTTCTGGAGTGGCATCTCGCAACAGCATTTAAGAATCAAATACCAAATACCTCACAAGCCAACCAAACCATCCAGTCTTCTTCCCAGCCTCAGCTTAGCCCGAGTCAGATATTCTAGCATCAAGGAAACATGCAGCTATCCGGCCCTATCAGCCTGACAATACTAGCCAGTCTAGTGAGCGCCGCAGTCCTTCCGCGGACGACGACGGACATTGAGTTTTGCACAGCGTCCACATACGCCACAGGGGCTTGCCCCTACGCCCAACCAACGGCCGGCGCAGGAACATGCGGCACGTTGAAGGTGGAGGCGAACATCTGCTGTAAGACTTGAGATCCCCAGTTTCTGAGACTGCCCAGAAAGTACGGTCAGACTGATACCCGGAATTCCAAAACAGACACATTTGACGCCTTCCCGGAGGCTCCAGCGGCGCTGATAGGAAATGTGAACTACATCTCAATCCCTGATGGAGGCTCCATCACTGGCTGCAATCTGTACAAGTGAGTCCATATCCAAGCCGCGTTTGTAAAAGGAAGGGTGAGCCAGGACTGACGATGACGATTTCACAGGACCACGAACTGCACTGTCACACCGGATCAGTCATGGGACGCCACTGAGGTCGGCTCCACTGATCTGACATGTCGCAAGCATCTGACTGCGAACATTGTCAGCTGGATCTGCGCTTAGCGCGCAGGGCTTGCGCAGGGCCAGAGTGCTTCGAGTCCGGGAGCAGGATGCTTAGAGACCACAAAGTGAGGGTGTAAAAGCTCGCATGGAGGCGTTAAAATCAGCACGATTTATGAGAAGCAATGAATCATTTGTGACTTTTTCATTTTCATTCCCTCAAATTATGGAGTACTCATGTCTCCCAGTCCTCATCAAGTCCTCTTTTCAAGACCTTCAGGACAATTTACCATGACGAGCTGCTGAATCCTTCAACAGCATAATAATAGTAATGAAATCACAACCTCGTCTTGTAATCAGCAGACAGTGTGACAAACTCCCCGATTTTTGATATGCCGCCCTTTGCAGACTTCTCCTTCCCTGCGGTCCCAAACTGAGCCTTTTCCTTGCCCTTCGTTCCTCCACTCGAGATCTTTCCCGGTTTCGGATCACCATGATGAGTTCCTGTTGCCGACTGAGAAGAGTAAGACAGATTCATCGGGGCGAGCATCGCACAAGATGTAACGATGCCAAGCCGCGATGAAGAGAACTTACTGCCTGTTCACCTGGATGAGGGAGGTGGTTACTGAGGCAGAAGCACAGTCACATTTCGATGAGGATTCGAAACGCCTATCGTTGTTTTTCTTGTATCGGTAGTGGTTCCATATCGATTCTTCCATCCCGGAAGACAGATCAACTCGGGCCCATCATAGCTGACTAGATGGGGCGGCGAGAGCGAGCATCGACTGCGTCTTCACCCATGCTAGATGAAGGTTACTAGGCAGGAGCACCACGTTTCAGTGCTGATTCGAAACGCCTGTCTTTTAATATCAATTGCCCTTCCTCGGCGTGTACTTCAACAGCTCGACCAGACAGAGGGAGCATGTATCCGTACGTCAAGAAAGGGGCTTTGAAAGAAGATTCTGCTGCTGTGGCTGGGCTGCAGAAGCTTCGGGTCCGGGATGGTGAAGATAGATGGATTGATGGTGACGTCGGCAATTTGAGGATTTTGTGTCGGAACTTGGTGGCGTCGACGGATAGGTCGATAGCGGAATTGGGAGCTGACTCGGTGATGAAGTTCAGGGACAGATGAAATTGCTCATGAATGCATGCTGCTCTTTCGTTTTGGGCTTTGCTTTTCCAGCCTCGTCGTCTCATCTTTGGCGAAGAAATGTACCTGCGACTCCCCAACTGAATGGCAAATCTGCGAAGTGTTCGATTCGCAAGCGAGAAAGACTACTTCGCCGCATCGCGCCCAATAAAGGGCAGTCAGGGGAAGCGAATATTATGCTCGTTTTGGTTGAGCGGCTGGACAGTGGTCTCACTGCGGTCTTAGAATTAGGCCGCACTGGAGCTGTAAATGAAATTGCGGCGTTGTCGATTAATGGAGAAAAAGGAACAAAGCCTTCCGCCGCCCTGTTCGTTCAGCCAGGCGCTGTTGTTGGCATCTCGATGGAGATGCGGCAATTATTCGTACAGTGTTGTAGAAAAGATACTCAGACAAGTTTGATGCAGTCGTCTGCGGACTGCCTAAGCATCATCCTTGGGAGGATGCTCGTCCATGTATTTCCAGAAGGCGTCCTCGAGGGCATCGCCTATGTTCATGATCTCTTTTCGGTTCATGTTGGGACAGAGGAAGGCCAATTCGTAATGCATGAACTTCACATACCACTCGGAGAAGACATCAAAGAGGGTGTTGCGGCTCTTCGGAAAGTTGGTTCCGAATTCTGGCATGAACGCTTCCTGGACCGCTTGGAAGCTCCTCTCATTGAGCTCCTCCTCAAGCATTGACTCAACAAAGACTTCTGCTTCGTCTTCTTGTTCGGCCTTCGTCCACTCTCCCTCGGGAAACTGCAATTGGGACACGAGGCGCGGGAATGTGTGGTAGAAAATCTCGTTCATCATCTCCAGACCGTACTCTTCGTTGTAGGTGCGGCCCTCCAATTTGAGTTGCTTCATCGTCACACACTTAAACCCTCGCTGCTGCATGCGCTCGGGCCGCGTCCCGTAAAGCTTTGTCTTGTTGTTGTGGGCGTCGTCTGCATCGTGTTCGAAGTCGCTTTCTTCGTCTCTCTTTCTCTTTTGGCCGACAAACTCAGTTTGAGAAGTGGAAGCAGAAATATCGAAGCCACCAGTGACCGGTGGGGCCAGCAAACGGGCCGGACCAGGGGACGCAGCAACACGAGCGAAGAATTTGTGTGGTCTGAAAGCTTTCTTCAAGTCATAGTCCCGATCGACATTCAAGTCTTCGTCACTGCTACCCTTGTCCTTTTGCTCCTGTGGAGCATCAGTGGCTGCAGTGGCATCGGCCGGAGCAGCTGGACCAGGAGACGCACCAACAAGCGCGGTAAACTTGCGGGGTCTGAAAGCTCTCTTGAAGTCGTATTCCAGGTCGACATTCGGATCTTGATCGCTGCCAACCTCGTACTCCTGCTCCTTCGACAACTCAATGGTCGGAGTTTTGTGGGCTGAGGGAGCCTGAGCCTCCTTCGCCGTGCTGGGTTCGAAAATGGGTGCATTGACAAGGGGATTGTTGACCTGGGAAAAGAGATATGGCGCCGCATGGCCGAATTGGAATGATTGGACCTGGAAGTCGAACTGGCCCTGTCCAGTGGCACTCTTGCTCATCTCTGAGGGCTGCGCCCCCTCCGTTCCCATGGCCTCGCTTGAATCGTGGCTCTGGATGGAACCACTCGTGACCATGGCAATTGGTTGCGTGCTGGGGACTGAGACATCAGTCTGATTGACGGATTGAGTCTCAGCAGACTTCTCCTGGGAAGCCACCACCCCAGCGCGCTGCTCTTGGTCAGCAGAGTCTGGTACGACAGAAGCAACATTGTTGACCTCGGCAGGGCCAAACCTATCGACACTTTGTGTGACAGCAGTGTTCTGGGCACCCTGGTCTGCCCTGATTTCGTTCAGATCGTCATCGCTATCGCCGCCTGGCAGTTGTGTATTAGCCGCGATGGCCAGCTGCGCCAGCAAGGCTTTGTCCTGGGCATCAGCCTCTGGAGCCACAAAAGCAGCAGTATTGAGCTCAGTGGTGGGAAGTTTACCGGCTGCCTTCTGGGTTACCTGGATGGGCTTGATCTCAACCAGATCGCCATCATGGTCACCACCTGGCAGCTGCGTGTTCGCAGCCACGGTAAGCTGTGCTTCGAAATTGTCCTCCTTGTCCCTGTCCATGAAAGGGCCGAAAAGACTTGGATTTGACCCGTTGCAAGTTTTCGGCTCTGAAATATGGAAAGAAGCCAACTTGTCCAATACAATCTGCATGTAATCATCGTAAGTAAATCCTTGGACGAGGTCCGCGGCGGCTGGGGCATCAGAACCTGCGGGTTGAGAATCCAGAGGTGGAATAGACGAAGTCGATTGAGCGTTGGGGACTTGCTGTTCCTCGTTGCTTGAAGAAAGCTGAGCGACGTCTGAGGCGTTCGCTGTGTCTAGCGCCTTGAATCGACGAGAGGCAAATTCGAACGCTCGGAGATCTAGCATCTTCGAAGCCATGCTCGCCCACGTTTCCTTGAAGACTTCCGCGGGATCATTGGTCAGCCAAGTATCGGCGGAAGCTGGAGTGTCTTTGACGACAGGAACAGCTGGCGGATGAGGTGCCGTCGCTTGACCCGCGTGGCCCTGAGCTGTAGGGAGCTGTTGAGTGGCGCTCTGGGTCCACGTGGTCTGGACATCAGGCACTTGAGCGAGTGCAGGCTGAGCTTGATGCTGCTGAGGAGGTGTAGACTGGGCAAGCGCGGGCTGCATAGTGAATGACACAACACCATTTTGCTTGGGAGGCTGAGTCGTAGCAGTCTGAGTAGAGGTGGGCTGGGCAGCTGGCTGCATATGGAAAGACACAACACCGTTCCTCTTGGGAGGCTGAGTCGTGGGAGCATGAGGAGTTGGGGACTGCTGAGAAGGCTGCTGAGCAGGCTGCTGAGCAGGCTGAGCGGCCGTAGGCGGCAGGGTGGCGGGCTGCATGCTGAAGGCCAGGACCCCGTTCTTCTTAGGGGCCTCGGACGCAGGAAGTTGCGCAGTAGTATGCTGTACAGCAGCGGGCTTCACGTGGAACATCGAGAGACCGGTACTCTTGGGGCTCTGAGACGAGGCAGGCTCGGCAGTGGCAGGCTGAATTGCAGCAGGCTGCATGTTGAATGACACAACACCGTTCCTCTTGGGGGCCTGAGAGGCGGCAGCTTGGCTCGTGGCCGTTTGCTTGGATGGAGTGATAATGACACCTTCCATCTCATCACCCAAGCCTTGAGGCAGTGGGGCCAAAACGTTGCGGACGGGGCAAGGGGTGTCAGCGAAACTCTGAGCCACGGAGAAGGAGGGGCTCGAGCTCTGGGGAGTCGAGTAGATGGTGGAAGAAGAGGATGGCGGTGTCGAGAAAACGGAGGAAATTTCGGTGTTGGTGTCGGTGTCGATGTCCATCTCGGAGGAATAAATGGACTCGTCGTCGACGTCGACATCCATTTCGACGCCGTAATGCTCTGCCAGCGCACCATGGTAGCGCTGCTCGTCGGTCTCCTGCGGAGTTTGCTAGACTCCGCTCGGATAGAGCGACGGAACGCCACCGTAGAGGTTGGACTAATCAGTTCAATTAGTCGAGATCAAGACGACTGCATAGTGGAGGTTAAGTATCTTGCCTGCAGACGAGCTTGGAGAGAAGCTCGGGCGGCCTTCTTGCGGCGGCCCGAGGGCGTCGGCTTGGCCTTCAAACGCTCGTAGGCGTTCCTGGCAAAAGAGAAGACGTTGCTGGTGAACGTCTTGGCGCGGCTCGCGAGATGCGAGCGTCCCTTGGTGACAAACTTCATCTTTGCGGTGATGAAGAAGAGGGGAGGGGCGAGATGTGAGGTGGTGGGTGAGGCTGTGGGTGAGGCGGTGAGTGAGGTTGCTGGGAATGGAGTGTTTGTGGGTGTGTTTTGGTCAACAGAAGGGGGGCGGGGGACAAAAGGCAACGGAGTGTAGGTTGACAGCTAGGACTGTCGACTGCCAGGCCAATGCTTAATTGACCTGAACTATGCGGCGTCGCTGTCGTTGCCGTTGTCCTGGTAAGGAGAGGTAGGAAGAGGGAGGGATCTGGAGCTGCGCGGCTGATATTATGCTGGGGAGCTGGAGCTTGATATTCACTTCAGATGAAATGAGATGAAGCGGACGCAAACAGACTCCTGGCACTGGGATTGCAGGATCCACAGCGAACAGAGCTTTGCTTCCGAGCTGTCTAGCTGTAACGAGACTTGGTTTTCATCAGACGGCGGCCTTGGTCTACTCTTGAGCCTCTCTCCTGAATATTGCCGATTGAGCTTCCCAAGGCCAACGATGAGAAGCGGCAGACTACCTAATAGACGCTCTCCAGCGTTCCCTATTCTCTTGTGATCCCATCACCTATTCGCGCTTTCTGGCTCAGGGCCGGAAGTACTATGTCCTTCTAGAGAGTACATATGCTCGACGTCAATATCATGAGAGAACTCATTCATATTCTTGAGCTAGTCCATAAGCGTCTTGTGAACCACTACTATCATGTAGAAATCGCATGTCTTGATAATTTACCTTCCACTCACTGTTAGCGAATGCTCAGTATTATCTTTCTTCCGCTAGTCCATCCGGTAATAATAAGCTTGCGAATGTAATTGTATGACTTTATTGGAAAGAAAAGAAAACATCAATCTCATCGCTGTGCCCGCTCGCTGTATGCAGCCTTTCTGATGCCTAGTTTCACCGACCTGAGAATAGGAAAATAATCCTCTTGGGCTGTTGTCACGCCGCTTGGCATGCCTATCTCGCCATCTCACTTCTGTTCCGTCTTCTCGCTCTCTGTCTTAGCCTTCTCCTCCTCCTCCAGCTTCCTGGCAGCCTCGACAATTGCCTTGTGGCTCTCCTCGTCCTGCTCCGAATCGTCCGTCTCAAAGCCATCCGATTTCTTGATGTCCTTTCCAAGCCTGTCGTGACCAGTATTCTCATCAGCTTTCGTCTTACCACCACCGTTTCCGGTCACTGCGTCCTGAAATCTGTACCATGGTCCGTGAATGGCGCCGACACCCGCGCCGATCAGGCTGCCTGGGACGGCGACGACGCCGCTGAGCAGTGCCCCGACGAGATTGCCCAGACCCATCCCTACTGCGCTCGATATCCCGATCCCAAAACCGGTGCCTTGGCCCCATCCTGATGCCATTACTGGATGAGTTTGGAAGTCAGCACCTGTCTGTAATTATTCTGATATGGAAAAAGACCGCAGGATTAGCTTACATCTTGCCTTTTTGCTCTCCCCATGTGCTTCCTTCTCCTTCGCATACGCAGCCTGCCATAACCGCTCCCGCTCAGCAGGGTCCCTGACAAGAGCAGCCTGCTTCTTGAGAGCGTCGGCGGCGTCTTGAAAGCGCGCGGCGGCTTTCGCTGCTTCTGCTGCCTGGGTAATCTCGGCCATGGGCAGTACTCCTCCGGCCCCGCCTCCACTTGCGGGAGGTGCAGCACCTCCTTGTGTCTGCGGCTGTTCCGACATTATTGATTTACCAAATCTCAGGTGTGGTCAATAATAAAAGTGATATGGGATGACAGACATGGAATATCGTTGTGAGGGTGCGTCGATGTCAACAGAAAGGATGTGGCTTCAGTCTTGTGTGGCTGGTGGGGGCATGACGGAGGTGGCGAATGCGCTGCGATCAAATCTTGGAAAGCAAGCTTCTAAAGCACATTGGTGTTGCTTTAGCTCATATTGCGGTCACAAGGTCGTTTGGTCTCAGTGAGAAGCCAGCCAAAGGGTTAGGGAAGATCAGCATTCTGCAGCTAAACAGCTTCCTTTTTCCACGGGGCACCTGAGTACCTTGGGCAGCAATAAGGCTTTGCTTTTGGTTGTTGGTGGCGGTTGGGCAAAGGTCCTCATTGCCGCCGATGTGCTCTGATCGGTCGTCCGCCAGTCCAGCATGAAATCAATGACACGGTCTTGCTGATCATCGCCATGCTAGACCGGACATTCCCAATGCTCGAAGACTTTTTGACAGCCACTGGTCGTTTGCATACGCAGTGAATGGTCAGACAAACGCGAAAATTTGATTTCAGTCAAGCCTAGGTGTGGGAACCTTGCTCACTCGCAAGAAAATCGAAGAGGATGAATGTCAACCGCGCCCAGCTCTTGTCTATGTTCTCGCCCGCAAGCGGACGTCTATCCACCATTGTGCTTTTCGACGACTCTCAACCTGCCAACTTGGATGCCTTCCTATAGCAGCCACAAGTAGTAACTCGATAGGTAGCTAAGTTGGAATTCATCCAACATGTAGCGCCCGCAGCTATCCCATAGTCGGGATCGCCCGCCCGCCCTGTTCCTCGACAACTCCCTCCCTCATGCTCCTAAACTCGACGCCTCCAGAGTCACCTCGTACCTCATCCCACGGTTTTTATCGATATACTTGGAGGCCATGCCCCAGGCTCTTGGTAATCCTCTCGACCTATGGCCCCGGGTAGCTGAGCACGCACCTAGGCTCGTATCTGGAGAGTGCTTGGATCCACAGATATCAACAATTACGGGGTCAAAAACTCAATCGTTAGGTGATTTAGCCCAGGCTTCGAGCTTCTAGATGAGGGCCGAGAGTAACAAAGTGAGTGTAAGATCGCATTCTGTGCACCAATAAAATTTGAAAGTGCTTAGCTACAGGGCAATTTCTCCTTGATACCAACTGAACCTCTGCTTTCCAACACTAAGCACCCTCCCAACAGGCAGGTGTTCTGAAGATCAACGATCGACGAGATCTATTTTGAAGAAGACCGCTTGTCGACTTTGATTTCTGTCGAACTGCGTGTGTTTTTGTGTGTCAGAGACCTGAATATATGTAACACAGCTCCACTATCCCTGATAGAGTTGAATTGCCAGTAAAACCGCTGCAGGAACATCCTGCTGGTTGGCGAGGGTTCCAATCCTTGTTGAAAGAAAGCTGTGGTGGATCGGTTGACAAACTGTTGGCTCAGATGGACCAGCATCGACGATAGGGTATTTTATAACTAGAAGTCGCCAGCACTCCATAGTTTATGCATGTTGGGTAGCACATGTGAGCGAATCCATGCCTCTTCAAGGTGGAGCGATTCCACACCTTTCTGGCTTTACATGTGCACTGCTGCCTGCGCATGTAACATTTTCAACATGCATTGTCTGGTATACAGCCGACGAATAAATATTCGCTACGTTTATAGCACTCTAAAATCTGTCTCGAAACAGCAAGAATAAACAACCCCCAATTTAATCTCTAGCCGATCTCCTCACCCCCTCCTTTTTGTTTTGTCCTCTAGGTTTCCTGGACCAATAAATACTATGCCAGATGGATATCGTAGCTACTCAAGCATAAAAATCGTAAAGATCGCCGCCTTCGAGCAGTAGGGCCAACGAGGAATTTATATGTTAGTAAATCGTAAAAAACCTGCAAACAGCTTCTCTTAACCGTTCCGACGTTCCAGATCAGGTCGTCCTCTGTACGTAACAGGTTTTGAAATTAGGTCGTGGAATTAGTGTTGGTTGCTTGATATGCGCTTGTTGAAGAGGAAACACTTAAAGTGTGAAGAAATGAGTGTTGGGAGCCTCGCAGAGTTACAAGCCAACGGGTTCGATGCTCTTATATCCACGGGAGATATCAGCACTGGAAGTATACTGAAATACACCGAGCCGGCGCCCGCCATGGTTTGCTGATAATTGCGCTACATAGGTAGCTGGCGACCAGTAGACGCTTGAAGAGCTCAAAGGCAGGGGTTTCACGAGACAGTGGGACCATTTTCAGGTGCAAATCCTAAGTGCTGATTGATGTTTCGGTCCTGCACACCGGAGTCGTCAGCTTACGAGTTGCACGAGCCGCTGAAGTAGTGCTGACGATCCACAGCTAGGCTCAAAAAGCGGCTGCCTCCAAAGGATTCACTTGCAAGGGATAGATGATTTTTGGCGCAAAGTCTCATACCACGGATTTTTGGTTCAATAAAAGCGGCTTGCCAGTTTTTGGTGGTAAACATTTTCTTACCCCCACGCGGGAGATCAACCGACTGCAATACCAACCAATGCCTTCGATATCAAAGTCAACCAAATCATATCCAACGATCATGGAGCCCAAGGAGCTCTACCAGCGAGCTCGCCTATCATGGTTGGAGCTGCTCGACCTGGCTTTCAAGCTATTCATCATCTGTGAAGAAGAGTCCATGTACCATCTCCTAAAAGCAACGCAGACTAACAAGCTTCAGCGCCGCCAACCTTCATTTTCAACCTCCTCCATGCAGTGCCTCTATGCTTCCTCCGCGGCCTTCCAGTTCTGCCCTACATATATTGCAACCTGATCCGAACCCTCATGAACACGCTCACCCCATCACAGCTGCAATTCATAATGCCGCCGACGGGCACAGTCTACCTCGTCTGGCTAGCCGCGACACTGTCCAACGCCATTCTGAGGGAAAACAAACCCTACCTCTCCTCCAGGCTCAAACGCGACATCCAGCCGCTCTCCGACGGGCGTAGTTCCATCCTCTGGCTGGGCGATCGCACCAAGGCAACCAAATTCGTCCTCTTCCTCCACGGGGGCGGCTACGTCCTCCCGCTGGACATGGGTCATCTCAACTGGTGCCGCAATGTCTACCTAGCTGCGGCTGAGGAGACAGGCGAGGAGGTTGCCGTTGCCGTACTGCAGTACAGCCTGTGCCCCGGCGCCGCCTACCCTGTGCAGCTGTCTCAGGCCGCCGAGGCGCTCGCCGTGATCCTGGACGGGGGCCGGGTGTCGCCCGCGGATGTTGTCTTTGGCGGGGACTCGTGTGGTGGTCACTTGACTGCTGGCTTGCTAGCGCACCTGGTGCATCCCTTACCCGATGCGCGGAAAATCGAGCTGAAGGACGGCCAGAGGTTTGCAGGGGCATTCTTGGTGTCACCTTGGCTGAGCAGTGTGGACGATGGGCCTGCGTTCCGGGAGAACGGGTATCTTGATATGGTCTCATCCGAGGTGGTAAAACAAGCCACAGCTCTTACGACAGCAGGGCTCGGCGGGATTCAGAGCTCTGGTGCGGTGAAGGCGCTAGTTTGGGCGATGCCTGGGGATGTGGAAGACAACCGATGGTGGGACGGGTTGGATGAGGTTGTACGCGATGTCCTGGTGACGGCGGGCAAGAACGAGGTGTTGAGGGAGGAGGTGATCTCTTTCGCTGAGACCATCCGGGCACGAAACCCTGGGGCCAACGTGGTGCTCGACGTGAGGCCTCGGGACGCGCATGACTTCATCCTGCTGGAGGGTCAGCTAAATCGGGTTGGCGGTGCGACGAGGACCATGAAATCTTGGTACAAGGGCGTATTGCAAAGGAAGTCCTGAGGATTTATCCCATGGGCGTCTCATGGGCGGAACATAGGCGTTTAGGTGAGGTTGGTCCAGAGAAGACTAGAGGGCTTTTCGATAGACGACATTGCATAGGAGGCTTTTCTGCTACAGACTTACATCCAATTTGATTTGTGGACATCATTCGCAAGGAAGTTACGCATCAAGACTTAAAACAGTTCTTGTAATGATACATGTGTGCCTCTTTCCATTCCAAGCTGGCAGGAGTGGCGGTAGCCCTTGAACCTTGCACAGCTACGAAGCTTCTCCATGGATTCAGACCGAAATATACTAAGTCTTTCAGAAATGGTAGTAGGAGGCATGCTGGGCCTTTTACGGACTTGAGTAACTCCCATCCAGTAACCCCCTGCCAGGACGAAGACACCTATGGTGTCCTTCCATCATGAAATCCCACCTCGAGCCCAGCCAGTGATCGATCCACTGTGGCCGAGTCCTCACCTCAGGCGCGGCAGCGCATTGGGCTATTATATAGCTTCAAGGGCATGGGCAGCACCTAAGTTCCTGTATCTAGGCCTACTGCCTCAGGAGTGATAGTAGTGGCCATCAAGTGACGCTCCTCCGCCGACCTACGACGCAGCAGAATCCCGAGCTAGGGGACCCGGTGAGACCTCCCCAAAATTAGTATTTACGAGGCTGTCAACAAACGACTCTGCCCCTAGCTCAACATCACGACAACATGCAAGTGTTGACAATCCCTCTTCCTACCACATCCTCTTCCTGGCAGCATACTCTCACATCGTCACTTGCTCTTCTTTTCTCTGTTTAATGTATCCCCCTCACTTTGCGTTCGCGTCGCAACTTGGCAATAGTGACAAGAAAAACAATGCCCGCGCCCTCCTTGCAGCTTCGTCGCCTTTCCTCACTTTGCAAGCACAGATCATAATTCACCTACCTCGTTTTTCTCCCCCCTTTCAATTTTTACGTCGCTCATCACACCCAGTACCAAACTGAAGCAGATCATCACCCTCTCAGTCTCAAGCCTTTGAAAGCTTTCGCCGATCTTCCTCTACTCTCCCCTTCAAGTTGCCTTTTCGATAGCACAGCTCCTGGGGCAAAGCTGCCTCGAAAATTTTCATCGGCCGCAACTTTTTGCGGGCTTCGCGTCTTTCATTTTGCACATCAACAAACAGCCTACCTTCTCCCCAACTCCATCATCAACTTTCATCCTCATCCAAACTCGACCAAACTCAATTGCATCATTCATTCTCCTTGCCTTCCACGAGCCTACACCAGCTACTGCGTCATCAACTATACTCACAATACTTCTCATCTCACTGACGCCCTCACACTTACTTCCATCCCAACTTCAATTTCACGCGCTGACTACCTCACAGCTGATCACCTTCAACCACCCTCGACCACCCTCGACCACCCTCGACCACAGACAGGCAGAGACACAGGAAGAGGAGGAATTGGGACCGTGTTCCGTGAGCTAACAATGCTGGAATCAGAATGTCAGCTAGGCCGGGCACAGAAAGAGGAGGAAAATTGGGAGTGTCTCATCTCGACAAACCCTCTGCAACCCCCCGACCGCTCGACCGCATGCCCGAACGAACGACCGCATACGCATACGACCGCTCCCGACCGTATACTCCCGGCCGACCGACCGTCCTAACCTCGTCCCCACCGACCAACTCGACCGGATTGGGTAATGAGCACAGAAAGAGGTGGACCTGGGAAAAGTGTTCCGTGTGCTAACGGCTGGAATTGGAATGCCAGCTAGGCCGGGCACAGAAAGAGCAAGGAAGTTTTGAGTGCTCAGGGTTTACAACACACCACCAGAACAACAGCACGAACACGCCTTCGGGTGGAGTTTGGAGTTGCTTGCTTCTCTTTAATTGAATCTTTTGTTTCCTCCCCAGCTTTGGCTGGGTTGATCATCCATGGGACTCTGTTTCATGAGGCCACTGGCCAGAATCTTATTTTTTGAACAAACTCTTCAGGCTGCGGCTTGACAATGTATTCTTTTTTTTCATTGCTCTCGTGGGTTGATCCCGTGAAGCGAAGAAGAAATATAAAACGCGTGACTGTGCCTCAGTACAGTGATGGTTCATCGTTACTGTGCTGATACAGAGCTGACTGTTTTGTCCAGCTAGATCGCTGGCAACCGCCTCACTTGAGACGGCGTCATGAGAAAGTCATATGTCAGCCAACTCTGGGCGACTCGGCCGCGCAGGTAAAATCAGCTAGCGTCAAGCTAAAGCAAGATTCTCCCGACGTATCCTCTTGCTTGCGCACTATATGCGCTGTCGCTGCGCAATTGTGGCTCCTCCCCTGAGCCCATCGACTGGCTCCAGGATCAACTAACAATAATTGTTGTTTTAGGATGGAGCTGCTGAGTTATGACATTTCCACATGAGCACGAGCATGTCTCATAAGATTTGAAGGGCATACGTATACATAGAAAGACCTCGATGGAAGGGGCTGAGACATCAGATTTGGAAATCGGCGGTCTGTCTAGTCGAGGTTCCTGGTGAGGATTGACGTTCAGGGGGAGGGAGGTTGCAGTTCTGGGCCAGTCCAGTCAGGACGGGTCAATTGTCAGTTGTCAGCTATCGCGGCTCAGGTGCAGTGCGATAAGAGTCCGACAGGGGATCCCCGCCCCCGCCTGCCCACTGTTTGTCGATCACCCAGCGACCGCAAACCCCAAACAACAATTCGTTTGCGGGCCTGGACCGGTGTAGAGAAAGACCCCATCTTGCTTCATCTGATTGCGGACTTTCTTTGCCCAATACAACACCAGCTGTGCGCCCTGACTTGGCCTGTTCGCCTGACACTTCACTTCACTTCGTTTCGCTCCTTGTTCTTGCTCTGGTTTGCCCGCAATTCTGCTGCATCTTGACGAAACGGGCTTCTGGGTCTGTCTTTGGCATCCTCCTCCACTGCGCCGACAACATAAATCCGCGGGCGCGCTCTTTTCTTTCCGCCGTCTTTCTATCGCATAACACACACTCGCTCGGCTCTACCAGGACACGCATAGATTCACAGACCAGTAGACACACAACGCCGGCATCATGTCACCAAGCGCAGTCAACAACGAGCCGCTCGACGGCCTCAGCGATCAGATCACGCCCGCAGACCCAGGTACGTCCACCAGTCCCCTCCGTATGCCCCTTCTCCACGCCTTATATACTGACCACATGATGATCCCCACAGATCCCTCCGTCGTCTTCACCCCCAAGGTAACCGGAGACTGGACCGTCGCCAAAGTCCTCGCGACAATCCCCACGGGCGCGCCGCAGGAGAACTCGCCCTCACCCATTCCCTACTTCCACATGCTGGAGCGGCTCAAGACAACCAAGCGCGAGGGATGGCGGCGATTTGGCATTGCGCGCGGCGAGTCCATCGCAGACCACATGTACCGCATGGCAATGATCAGCATGCTGGCGCCCCCTTCCCTACTCGCCCGCATCGACCGCGACAAGTGCACGCGCATGTGCCTCGTGCACGACATGGCCGAGAGCCTGGTCGGCGACATCACGCCCGTGGACGGCGTGCCGAAGCCCGAGAAATCGCGCCGCGAGGCCGACACCATGGACTACCTGACGCGCGGGCTGCTCTCGGGGATCTGGGGCGGCGGCAAGGCGGGCAAGGAGGCGGGCGACGAGATCCGCGCGCTGTGGCAGGAGTACGAGGACAGCGAGACGCTCGACAGCCACTTCGTCCACGACATCGACAAGGTCGAGCTGCTGCTGCAGATGGTCGAGTACGAGAAGCGCGGCGAGCGGAAGCTTGACCTCGGCGAGTTCGCGTACGTCGCCACGCGGCTGGCGCTGGACGAGACCAAGGAGTGGGCGCGTGAGATCATCAAAGAGCGGGAGGCCTACTGGGCTGGCAAGGGCCATGTCCATGGTGATGCTGGCGTCGAGGGCGGTGTGCCGCAGGACCACCTCCAGGCGGTGGATGAGTACTACAAGGGTGCGGGCGGTGCGCCCTGATTGAAGACTACACGTGTATGGGATTTCAGACAAAGAATTAATGTTGGGGGGACACCTACAAGGTTGGGGTGGATAACTTGGCTTGCGGCGTTTCGATGCTTCACGAAGATCACATACAAAGCGGCGGGTTGGCTTTCTCTTTGGTCAGGGACGATAGATGGAACAGAAGCGGCGGCAGCAGCATAGAGACATGATAAATTTACGACTTGTACAAGATCATCCACACGCTCAACGGTGCTGGTAAGCCGTGTCTATTCCTTGTAGCATATCCCGTTGTTGCATTATTTGTTCCACGGCAGCAGACGGCTGTGTTGCATTGCATACTAAATTGCACGTCTGCATGCCAAGATATTGGCAATGTTGCTTCCTCTCGACCATCGACGAGGTCAGGACTTTTAGCGCACCGCAGCTCTTCAGGCACAGCTTCTTGGAGTCGTCACAAAACTGGCCTACGGTCTGGGAAACAAACGGTGCTTTCTGGGCCAGTTTTTGATTATGCATTTGACGACAGTTGCTTCAAGGCTTGGAGTTTGCACTGCATGGGCAAGTTGGGGCCGTATCAGGGAGCAGAAAGTTGAAGAAACCAGTCGGGTTTCAACCGTTAATGCTCGCCTCCCTCGAGGATGTGTTCCATCATGGCTGCAGCATGTCCACGTGTGCATTTATTGAGACTTCATCACCATATCTCTGGTGCAAAGCTAGCAAGGAAGAGGAGCATCACAAACAGAATTTCTATCAGGGTGCAGCCCTCTAGTGTAACCATTTGCAGGATTCGAGTAATAGCCTCTATTTCACTGTCTGAAAAGGCTAAGTTGCTGTCGCTTATCCACATCTACTCGCGCTGTACATCAGAGATAATGACCGTCCATGAAGGATGGTGCCTCGTGTGCAGCATTGGAATGTCGACTGAGCAGGCAAGATCAGATAAGGCTGTGACTGACAGTGACAGAGACCAGGCTAAAGATAGCGTCAAGAGCAGAGGCACGTGGTAGATTCGTGATGTTCTGGTGGTGTCGCACCGGCACGTGTTTTGTTTCCATCGCGTAGATTACCATCTCCCCCTCTATTTGTTGGAGGTTTGGGGATTTGTTGATGTAGCTCGGCCTTCTCCACAGCAACGGGAATGACTGATCACAAGCACAAGCACAAGCGAAGGGGTGTGTCCTGTTCGTCTGACCGCTCGCTCGGTTCGACCCGCATGCCCAGCTCCAAAAGCTCTAAACCCCCGGCTCCCCAGCACTTGAGCTGCTCAGTTCCCACCCACTCCCTGGCTCCCTCCCACTGCAAAGCACCAACAGCTCCACTCCCGAGGTCCCCAACTGGAAGCCCAGCACCTGTAATCTGCACGCCTCTCGACCGCCACTTCGACGAGATCCACCTGCACCGGCCACGCGCTCATCAATTTCGAAACACGTCAAATTTGTTTAATAGCTTCTAGAAAGCATCGTCTGATCATCACCAGTATCTTTGCAGCATCTCCTTCGTTTCTCGACCGAGTAGCGCGACCCAAGAGCAAGGAGCTGGACCCCGGACGACTTAGATCGATCACGACGATCCCTGCAGCCATTGACGTCGTCTGCCTGTTCCTGTTTTATTTACCGTGAATGATCCAGTCCAGTCTGGCCCAGTGTACCCTTCCCTTTCGCTTCGCTTCTGCCACCCCTCCCACAGCCTCATCGCTGCTCCACTACCGGACACACAGCTCACCCCGAGCCTCGACCGCCTCGCCAGACCCCGACTCGACGGCTTTGACGGAAATTTGAGGGTAATCTTGGGGGACACAGCAAGGGGGGCCAACTCCAGCCAGAAATGCTGCTTCACGACTCGCGCCAAGCCGGGGCAGAGCGTGCGTGAACCTAGACCTTGAGAGCTCCAGCTTCAACAACAACGACGGGGAGCACACAACTACAGCTCCGTCCTGTTACGATACACCTCCCTGCCACTCTCACGAGGGTGCCTCCCTGCAGACCAGAGGTCAGAGGCTCAACGTCGCAACTACTGAGCTTCAGAGCTCCAGTCACGAATTACGCGATCCCGCCTGGAGGTCGTCCACTTTGATCCAACCCATTCTCACAACCAGCCTGCCTCCGCGTGGCTGTCCTCGGGACCTCTTCCCTCGAGATGGCGTCTGCGTCGCCATTTCACATGCCAGGCGCCTTCCACTTCTCCGAGCCGACCACCTCCTCCACCGCCCTCAACGCCAACATGTTCCGCCCTCCAGTCTCACCATCCTCCTCCACCTACAACCTGTCAAAGTCCACCGGCTCGATGCTCTCGGATAACACCTCCGCCAACAACACAACACCTGTGCCGAAATTAGGGAGGAAACGCACATACGATGAAAGCAGAGGCTCCAACTCGTATTTTGATAAGGTTTCAGGAATGGAGGACAGTGCGCAGGGCCAGGATAGGTACACATTGGCAGGTCAAATAGAGACGCCCGGCACACAAGTCACACCGGGGAATGGCGGACTGGACGACAGCCTGTACTCTGACATTGACTACCGACGCCGCTTGGAGCTGGGATCAAAAAGACCGCATGAAGACCCGACAACACCGTCACTCGGTCTATCGAACCTAGCCCAGGCCGATACGACGACACCAATCACTCCCAGGACAGCAGGCTGGACCACTTTTGCCTTTCAAGCGATAGGAGGTGTTGTGGGAAAAGTCTGGGAGTTCTGCAAGGGCGGCGCTGGTGCATTCCAAGGCTTCCAAGCAGGAGGTGGAAAGGCCTATGAAACGAATGGCCAACCCATCAACAACCCGCCACCACTTCGTCTTTCTACGGACGTACCGTCCTATTCTTACGAACAAGACAACCCACTCAGCCCACCAGGCGCTTTCCCCGTGGCCTCCGACGTGATCTCTTATCTTCCGGACAGTATCCCGGACTACCAAGACCACAGGCAAGAGGAAATCTACCGTGAATACCCGGACCAAGAACAACAGGAGCAGCAGCGAGTCCTGCAGGAACAACAGGAACAGCAGGAACGCCAATTGCGGGAGCAGGAACAGCTGGAAGCCCTTCGGCGAGAAGAGTCTCCAGACACAACACCCGAGCGACCTTCGGCCAAGAGGAGGCAGACGGGCACGATTGGGGAGTCGGACGAGCTGAGGCGGAATTGGGTCATGGTTGATGAAAACGAGCAATCTCCAGCGGCGCGCAGGCCCGCGTTGAATACCAAGCGCTCATCACTGACATCAATACCTTCGTCTCGACTCCCGACCCGAAGTGCCAACATGGCTTCTCGTTTGCAACAGCCGCGGTCCTATGCGACCCCGACCAAGTCACCCGGTCCTATGAATCCCGCTGCTCGAAGATTCAGTGTAACTTCACCGCGATTTGGATTCGAGCAGAAGTCCGGTATCCAGCCTCCGCGCTCTGCATCCAGGTTGTCCATGGCCTCCAACGCCTCTTACGCGGGCGGCTCCCCGACAACACCAACATTAGGCCCCAACGACGCGGCCAGCTTTGCGAGCCCACGATCACCTCCTTCGCGATCAACGCCAGTCACGCCAACCGTCGCGATCAACGGCTCGCGTCTACCACAACCAAAGGGCCTCGGCCTCGGCCCCAATCCCTTCGCAAACATACGAACACTTCCATCAAACACTCAACGACTCTCCCCCAGCCGGCCCACGAGCCGCCACTCCACCCACCACTCGATCCACCACTCGCCTCTTACCTCATCACTCATCCCCAGGTCGGGCACGCCCTCAGGCATTGGCCACCGGCGCAGCGCCACGAGCCTCTCGGCGGGCCGGGGTCGGCCCCCGGCCCCGTTCGACCCAGAGCTGAGCCCCCGCCTGGACGACGAGGCAAAGAACCTCGCGGTCAAGCAGGCGGCGGCCGAGAGGCGCAATTCGTCGCGGCTCGACAGGCTGAACGGGGAGCTGCAGGCGCTGATCCGGCAGGGTCAGGCAGCGCTAGACACGGAGTTCGACGTTGAGATGGGAGATGACGACGGGTGGGACGATGCTATAAATTGAGGCTTCTTCTCTTGGTAGCTGTATTGAATACGTGCGCGCAAAAGACTGATGTGGTTGTCTTGTCCTTTCGAGCGGCTTGTATCTACCTATTGCTGATTTTCTCATGCCCCGGCTTCCTTATCTCAGAAGATAGGGAGGAAGAACGTGGAATTGATGGTACACAGCACAAAATACCCTCTTGGTTTCCTTCCTTTATCTGTTGGATTGCGTGGAGTTAAGGTTCGTTTCGGTCAGGTCAGAGTCGGCCCGACCAGGCGCGACGAATTGAAAGAGGAGTTTGCAGCTGTGCCTGGCTAGGTAATTGTTGTATAAAAATGACAAATCAGATGTGCCCGTCCATTTTTATGTCTTGCACTTAAACAAATTCCCTACTTACGATTGCACAAACGTGTTGGCTAGATTGGGGTCCAACGGTCGTTAATTACAGGATACTGTCGTGGCTCTATGAGGATGAAAGACAGGGAGAATGCCTCAGCCTCAGCCCTTATAAATCGCCTCAAAAATACAACTCCTCGGGTCGTCAGGCACCTGGTATGTCCCCTCCAAGACAAGCCTCTCGCTCGCCCTCCCAAAAAGCGCTGCGTACTCATCCCTGGTCCGCTCCTTCGCATTGAAGAGCGCCATGGTCATCAGGTCCATCTGCCTATACATGTGCGTTTCAGCACAAAGTCGCTGTTAAAGCATAGGTTTTGCCAACGTTCACTTACCTCATTGCCTTGGTACCAAGCCCCGCATCAAGGTCCTCAGAAGGAGGCACAACATACTCACTGACAAGCACTCTACTCCCCACCTTGAGCGCAGGGAGCAGCGCCTTTAATATCGCAACGCACTCCGCGTCTGGGTGGTTGTGGAATACATGACGCAGGAAATACACATCCGCGCCACCAACAGGCTGGACGTCGAAGAAGTCGTGCGCCTGGTACGTCACCACATTGCCATCATCGCCATCACCACCGTTAGCAAACTCCTCCGTCAGCCCCTCCACCACCCGCGGCAGGTCCTGGACAACAAGCTTGAAAGAAGGGTTCAGCTCCCCGAGGTCCCGCGCGAAGTGGCCCCGCGACCCGCCCACGTCCACGACCACCGCTCCCGCGCCGAGGTCCGCCCACGGATACGCGCGCAGGTCCGTGTCCTGCAGGCGCTGGCCGCCGCGGCTGATGCCCTCCATACCAACGTCGAAGACCTTGCGCAGGTCGCCCGCTGCAGCAGCATCGTCCAGCCAGGAGTAGAAGGGCGCGTCCGTGCCGCGCGCGATGTTGTGGGCCGTCTGCGTCAGGGACGCCGTGGCCGGGTGGGCGCGTAGCGCGGCGGGGAGGCTCGCGTTGGCTGGGTTGAAGACTCTGGCTAGGGTGCGCTGGAAGGCGACGGTGGGGGGCGAGCGGGCGAGGTGGGCTGAAAGGGTGGTGTGGCGGATGTGGCCGGCTGGGTTCTCGCGGAAAATGAAATTTGTTGTTCCGTACCGTAGGATGCGGGCTGAGAAGCGAGGTGTATCAAGTGTCAGCGAGTTATTCTTTTGGGAGAGACTAGTTCTGATAGGACGCACTCAGCCTGTCCTCATCCAGTCCGGTCGCCTCTGCGAGCTCTGCGAATGTAGCGGAGCCGTCGAGGGGCACAAGGCTGGCGATGTCGAACTCGGCTATGACGCCGAGGCTTGAGGCATCGTGCACCTGGATCATTAGATTCTGGTTGAAGCTCACGATTCAAGATACTCACGGAAAGGCCCATCAGACCCAAGGTTTGATGCGGGCCCAAGACGAGAGCTTCGAGCTCTCTTGCTGCTTCGGCCAATTTTAATGCTGACTCTCCATCTACTATAGGCTCTGTCCCGGTAGCTGAGATATCATGATTAGACGGGATTTTTTTGCCCTGTGTTTGAAAGTCTTTTGCAGTCTTCTTAGTGAGGCTCGAGATCTCGTCGCCCAGTTCTGCGATATTCCGGCCCGACATATTGGAAACAGTGTTGCATGTGGTGTAAGACTGGAGTTGCAGTGACCGTTGCGTTATCGGAGGATCAACATATTTTCTATAACTGAACACTTATACACACATCGGCAATGCAAGTCGCGGATGGTTGTAGTCTGACATGCACTTACTAAGTCTTCTCCTTGGGAGGGTGTACACCATCGACCAGTGATATCAGACTACGGTACAGGATCATCCGTCGCAGGCCTGCTCAATACTGTCTGAGGAATGAGGTGGGGAAGGCGCTCTTCCAACCATGGTGTTAGATGCATTTGGAGGCCTATTCAGTGGTTATCCAATGGGCTATGCTGTATGTCTTCTTTGATCATCAAGGGTGAAGACACCTTTCTGATGTTGTATGCTGACATGGAAGGCATTTAGTGGCAACGAGGCATAGAACAATGCGTTTGTTTTCCACAAGCAAGACCTGCTATGATTTCCAAGAGCATAAAGTCTTCAAGTGGGACATCGCGGCAAGGACACAAGTCTACTATGCATTCTTTATGTTGAGGATAATGGGATTCACGGACGGGTATTTAGGGAAATAAAGTCATTGATGAGGACCCGGACAACAAAATTGTTCTTGATGTTCAATTCCAGGCCACGCCCACAATGCTTCACTCTATATATGCCTGTGAGCTCTCGATTTCGACTCATCTTGCCCAAAACTGCTCACCACCATCCACTCTAACATCCAAGCATGCAGACATATCCACTTCACAAGCTTGAAGCACCAGATCGTGTCGAGACTAGAAGAATAAGTGAGCTGTTCGGTATTAAGATGAACATCTCTGTGGATCCAGAAGTCCTGGAAGGGGCTCGTGCTTTGTGCATGCTTCGTGTAGACACTCGCCAGCAAGATGTGGACTTGGGCGACGACACTGAGGATGACTGCGTGATCACCGAGGTTCGTCCCGTTGTACCACCCCAGGAAGCCGAGCAAAGTCGACCCATTTGGACGGACGCACCCGTGCTCGAGACTCGGCCCCCCTACAGCTTCAAGTCACTTGTCATCCAAGCCTTCCTTGATGCCCCGGAAGAGCAGACGGGTATGCATACATTCCAACTGGCTGATAAAATCATCGGTAAGTACCCCTACTTCGCTGACCGTAAAAGAATGCTTCTGCATGAGATAGCAGCAGCTCTGTGCAGCAGCCCTACAAGAGATGGTATGTTTGAGAGGTGTGAGAAGTCTGAAATTCGCTGGCGAGTAGCGGCCAATGCTCGCGAGAAGGCAATTCGACAAGCGTGGAAGATTAACAAGCGGACTTCTAAACGCTTTCCGTAGGCTGGCCGAGGTCTCCGTAGGTATTTTTACATTTTCAATATCTTGGGACTGGATTCTAGGCAGGAGTTCGGGCGCAGTGGCTTTTGATAGAAAGTAATTTTTTTTGTTTAAAAAAAAAGAAAGAAAAAAACATTTCCCGAGAATTATCCATATCGTTTCTTAAGATGCAATGTACTCACAAGCAGAAATAGCAACTAATTGACTTTCATTGAACCAAAAAAAAACTAGTCGCCAGCTTTCCAGTGGTATTTTGCAGCCACATGGTCTGGTGGAGGCCGTGCAAGTCCCTTCTTTCCATACAAGTTCTCCCTATAAGTCCCGCCATCAACAGCATACCCGTCCCAGAACAGCCCACGTTGACGCAGTACAGGCAACAAGCGCTCGATCACCTCCTCAAAGGTCTCAGGCATCAGCGCATAAGCCAGGTTGAAGCCATCCACGTCAGCCTCCCTGACCCACCTCTCCATCTCGTCCGCGACTTGTTCCGCCGTGCCCACCACAGTGGCCCCGAGGCCACCGACCTTGATATGGTTCGCGACCGTGTGCTTGGTCCACTTGGGGACGCCCGGAACGGACTTGGACCACGACTCGACAGCGGACCGGATGGCGTTGGACTCGACGTGGCGCAGCTCCTCGTCGTCGCCGTACTTGGCCAGGTCGATCCCCGTCCAGCCGCCAAACAGCGCCAGCGCGCCGTCCTCAGACCCGTAGCCCACGAACTCCTGGTACTTGGCCGTCGCCTCCTCGGCCGTGTCCGCGATGATCGGGCACAGCATCGCCAGGAACTTGATGCTGGCCGGGTCGCGCCCGAAGTCGTCCCGCGCCATTGCCCGGATCTCGGCGATGTTCTTGGCGATCACCGACGGGCTGTGCCCGGCTACGAAGATGGCCTCGGCGTGTCGTGCTGCGAAGGTCTTGCCTGCCTTTGAGGTCCCGGCTTGCATGATGACTGGAGTCCGCTGCGGAGATGGCTGGCAGATGTGCGGCCCGGGAACTGTGTAGTACTTCCCGACGTGGTCAATTGTCCGAACGAGCTTCGGGTCTGTGTATATGCCCTTCTCCTTGTCGAGCTTCACTGCGTCGTCGCGCCACGACGATTGCCTGCGTGAGGTATCAGATGATGCGTTCGATGTGAATAATTATTCGCTGATTGTTAATTGACTTACCATAGCTTGTACATCACCTCCACGTATTCCTCCGCAATCGCGTATCTCTCATCGTGATCTGGCTGTTCAGTGTGGCCAAGGTTTCTCGCTGCTGAGTCCAGGTAGCCAGTCACGATGTTCCAGCCGACCCTGCCCCCACTCAAGTGGTCGACTGTACTCAGCCTTCGAGCGAGATGGTAAGGCTGCTCATAAGTCGTGGCCAGGGTGACACCGAAGCCGAGATTCTTGGTCGCCGCTGCCATGGCTGGGACAACGGCAAGCGGTTCATTGACCGGCCATTGTGCCCCTGAGACAATCGCCGGGTCGGGATTCCGCGGGCCTTTGTATACATCATAGGAGCCCTTTCATATTCAGTTACCATCATGAATTTTCATTACTGAGTCACAATACTTACAAGCACATCAGCAATAAACATCCCATGAAAATTACCCTTCTCCAGCAGCTGGGCTAGCTCAACCCAGTGTTTGATATTATTGAAGTCCGAGGATCGGTCCCGCGGATGCCTCCAAAGGCCAGGGGACTGATGGCCACTGCAGGACTCGACAAAGGCGTTGATGATCAGCTGCTTCTTGGCGCCCGAGCTGGAGCCAGATGGCCCATTGCTCGATTGGGGGGTGGATGATGCCATTGTCCAGAGTTTCGTGAGAGATAAGGGCGAAATGAGACGAAGAGCTGCGCAGAAGTGCCTCAGCTTTGGGTAGAAACTCGAGCCTTTTTCATCACAACGAATTCAGCTCAATAGACCTCTGGCCCACGGTTACCCCACGTGCGCTTCATCTAGTGAGCTCCGCATGCGCAGCTAGTAGCGCGATCGCTGCGTGGTGAGAAGGTTGTTGATCCATGAGATCGGCCGCATGGAGCTGCATGGCAACAGGGCAACCCGCTTTCGCGTCATCGAGCCTAATGAGTCGCAATAGATATCCCAACCCGCACAGCGATTTCACTCCTGTCGTTCGGACCTATCCCCGCCCGTTGACCCAAGATCTCGGTAATCTGCCATCCTTTTTCACTTGGGAAAAACTGTTCCATCGCGTCTAGTCGCTTCTCGCTAACCCACAACACCGGACTGCGACTATGTCGAGATGCCATGTTAGGCATTATGGCACAATCGCTTCTGCGTACCGGCAGCGTGGGGCCGCAAACTTACGTCGTGCAGGACCAGGTTTTACAGAATAACTGCTCATTGGGACAGTTCTAGTCCCCGATAAACATCGGAGGCTTGATGTTCCCTTAAATATTCGTGACATCCGTTCGGTTGCAACAGTGCCTGCGTTGATCGTCACTGTCACCCTCCAAGTGTCATCGCTGCAGATTCCATCATGACCTCGATATTCTCTCGTGCAGGCGCCGCAGCGTCGAGTGGCTCTATCGAGCCTCCTTTGCCTCAGGCTGTTGGATATGTGGTCGTCGTGGTCATCGGCTTCCTCATCGCCTTCATTATGATATTCGTTACCTATCTCCTCAAGAAGACGGTGGGCGAGGACAACAAGACCACCGAGATGTTCATGACGGCTAATCGCAAGGTTGGTACCGGGCTGACTGCCTCTGCAGTCATATCTAGTTGGCTGTGGAGTACCGCAATGTTAGGAAGTACCCTCGTAGGATATAACTACGGTATTGCGGGTCCTTTTTGGTTTGCTGCTGGGTGAGTTGAGCCAGTCCAGGACGTGTCCTTCGAATTACTTAACCCAGTCCTCATGTAGATGTTCTCCCATGATCGTCTTTTTTGCGGTGTTGGGAATTGCATGCAAGATGCGCATTCCGGAGGCTCATACGCTCTTGGAAATTGTCCGCATAAGATACGGCAACGTTGCCCATATAGTCTGGATTGCACTTTGCCTTATAAACAACATCATCGCCGTTGCCAACATGCTGCTCGGTGCAAGCGCTGCTATATCAGCTCTGTAAGTCAATCTTCTCATCCTGCAGTGTTCATAATCGTTTGGGCATCTGGACTAACATCGAATGCAGTACTGGAATGCCAGTGGTAGCCGCCATCTTCTTGCTCCCGGCAAGTGTGGTTCTATACACATTTGTCGGCGGCATCAAAGCCACCTTTTTGACAGATTATTTCCACACCTTCATCATTACCATCATAATCTGCTACTTCACCATCGCGACATTCTCGGTGCCTGAGATATCTTCACCAGGCCATCTCTTCGACCTGGTCGTCACGGCTGGGAAGGCCCATCCTGTCGCAGGCAACCATGACGGGTCTTACTTGACAATGGCCAGCAAGGATGTAAGACGCATCAGACCTGACTTTTTTCTTCTTCGAATGACATGGCCCAGCTGACATGCATTGTCCAAAGGCCATCCTTTTCGGTATCATCCACATCCTCGCAAATTTTGGCCTGGTCATCATGGACACAGGCTTTTTCACGAAAGCCTTCTCTGCCGCGCCACAGGCCGTAGTCCCGGGGTACATCATCGGCGGTATCGCATACTTCGCTATCCCCTGGTGTCTCGGCACCCTCATGTCGCTCTCCGCCCTTGGCCTCGAAGCAATTCAGTCCCCCCGGTTCCCCACATACCCAGACCGCATGTCCACAGTGGAAATCTCCAACGGCCTCGTCCTCCCGTACGCGGCCGTCGCCATCGCAGGAAAAGGTGGCGCCGCGGCGGTACTGCTCATCACCTTCATGGCCGTGACTTCGACGATCTCGGCCCAGGTCATCGCCGTCTCTAGCATCATCACGTTCGACATCTACCGGCAGTACCTCAACCGCGGCGCGACGGACCGCGACGTCATCCGCTGGAGCCATATTGGCGTCGTCATCTTCGGTGTCTTCTCCGCCGCTTTCTCAACCGCGCTCTACTACGGCAGCGTCGATCTCGGCTGGACGCTGTACATGCTTGGTGTGCTGACGTGCCCAGGTATCTTCCCGACTACCTTCACCATCCTCTGGAAGAAGCAGTCCAGGGTCGCCGCCATCGTCTCACCCCTCCTGGGTCTCGTCACTGGGCTCGCTGTCTGGCTGGGCTCTGCGCATGCGTTCTACGGCGAGATCTCCATCGCCTCCACTGGTGCGACCCTGCCTTGTGTCTACGGGACCACGGCCTCGGCGTTGAGCCCTGCACTATACTCTGTCGTGATATCCTTGGTACGACCGGCTAATTACGACTGGGCTGAGTTTCGGAAGGAGAGACTGCTCTTTGACAACCACAAGACCACCCACGGGCAGAACCAAAGGGTTCCCGAGTCTCACGTGGAGGCGTCCTCATCTTACACTGATGACCGGGCGAATCTCAAGCACTGGGGTGTCATTGCTAGTGCTTGGGCCCTGGCAACCTTCTTTGGCCACTGGGTGCTGTGGCCATTGCCAATGTACGCGGCCAAGTATATTTTTAGCCGTCAGTTCTTTGCTGCCTGGGTGGTCATATCCATCATTTGGGTGTGGGGAACCATGCTCGTGGCCGGCTTCTTCCCCATCATAGATGGCTGGAGACAGATCTCACTTGTAGTCAAGGGCCTGAGACTTGGGAAGGACAAGACAGCCACTCCTGTTGAGTCTTCCAGCAGTCGGGAAGGCACCATTTCCGAGGTGAAAAAGGTGGAGGACGGAGCAGAATTGAAGTCTTGAAATAGATTTGGTCTCAGTGCCAAGGGGATATCATATATGTGGATTTGTCTGCAATTTGCTTCCAAGATGCGATGTTTTGGCTAAAGCTAGAATATTTAGTGTTATTTTGGGCGGAGACCTATTCGATTCATAAGGACAGCACAGCGACTAGAATACAAATGATCCCAGGGAAAGACTATTCCGGGGCCTGCAAGGAAGTACAAGGTTGAATGAGAAAGGAGTCATTAACTTCAATAGTTGTCATAGTGCGTGCTGCAGCTATTCAGTGTTTGTTCACTGCTTGCCATCCAGATCCTTGAAGAAGTCGTAGCCGAAGGAATCGGAGGAGTCGTTGAACCTCAACTTCTTGTCGATGCCATCAATTTTCTTCAAGTCGTCCTGATCCAGCTTGAAGTCACCCTTGAAGTTCTGCTGGATTCGTTCAGGGGTCTTGCTCTTTGGGATGACGGAGTGGCCCTGAGCGATGCCCCACGCCAGTGCAGCCTGGGCACCAGTCTTGTCGTGCTTCTTTCCAATCTCTTCGAGCACTGGGTCATCAATGAGCTTACCCTCCTTGTCGCCGTATATATCGTTTTGATTGCCCAGTGGCGAGTAGTGGGTGATGTGGATGCCCTTCTGTTTGTGGAA
The DNA here is from genome assembly GCF_026229845.1 of Diaporthe amygdali. Lineage (NCBI taxonomy): Eukaryota > Fungi > Ascomycota > Sordariomycetes > Diaporthales > Diaporthaceae > Diaporthe > Diaporthe amygdali. Next base: position 510,095 of record NW_026517039.1, read on the forward strand.
ATCGGCGAACTCCTTTTGTTGCAGCCACGGGTGTGACTCCAGCTGGTGCACTGCCGGAACGACCTCGCACTCCTTCAGTACCCGCTCCACTTCGGCTTTGCTGAAGTTGGAGACTCCGATCGCCTTGGCCTTTCCCTTCTTGAAGACCTTCTCTAGAGTCTTGTAGGTATCGACGTAGTCGATGTTCTCCGTCTTGGGCTTATCGCCGTCCTTAGGGAAGGGCTCATCGCCGCGGGCAAAAGCCACAGGCCAGTGGATGAGGAAGAGGTCTACGTAGTCCGTGTCTAAGTCTTTCAAAGAAGCATCAAGGGCTTTTTCGACGTCATCTGGGTGGTGTGCGTTGTTCCAAAGCTTGGTGGTGAGGAATATCCTCTCGCGCGGAACTCCGGATTTCTTGATGCCCTTGGCCACGGCGGCTTCAGTTCCGTATCTGAAACCACGAGTAAGCTGTTTGCAATAGTCTTTCTGTCAATGAAGGAAGAGCATACATCCGTGCAGTGTCGATGTGATGGTAGCCAGCTTTTAAAGCGTGATAGACAGCATCTTCCTGACTGTCGGCGTCCTGCCATGTGCCGAATCCAATGGCTGGAATGGCGGCACCGGTGTTGAGCTTGAACTCTGTCGGCATTTTGGGTATTTGGAATGATTTTTGGGTTCGATTTTGGAGGTCAAGTGCTGTCTATTGTTGGGAATGATCGTGGTTGGTGGTGTTGTGGTGATGTTTGTTGCCAAGTGTGCGGCGAAGTGAAATTCTGCTGGAAGAAGCCGATTGATATTTATTCCGTCATGATACCACATTCTTACGTCTTGAGAAGTCTCTGAATCAAAAATACAGTTACGCTACATTTACGTCGTTGTCACGGTGCTCATCGCACGGCGACATGACGAAGGTCGCCCCTAAGGGACGAACTATGACGTTGATTGTGTGAAACGAGTGGGCCACAGCTGCGTTGTGTTACTCAAGTGCTGTGTGGCCTGACGCTGCGAATTGTCACACTAATGCAATATTTGATCAACAGATATTGAAAATGTATTTCTTGCACACATGCCTCGACTGTAATGAAAACTCAGAGACATTGCGTATTCTCTCTAGACCAAGTGTCTGATGTCGCAAATTAAAGGCAGCGGCCTTCAAGGCTGAGGCTCCCATCATGACACTGGACAGCTTTTCTTGCGCTGAGACGAGTCTGTATCATTGGCGCAGAATCGGCTTGAGTCTCAAATCCTGTGTGTCAACGAGACCGCGGGGGGGGGGGGGGGAGTGGGGTATGTAGCTTTATAACAGTTTTATTCATTCTGCACGAATAAGTACTTGAAGTTGACCCCATATGACTACGCCGAGTTCTGTTCAAGCTTTTTCATGTGTGCCACCAAACTTCGCCATGAATTATTTTGAAGTCGTACATGCTTTTCTCCCCATTGAAACGGTTCGAGAACGCTCATAGGAACCTCATAGACCTTTTCGACCCGTACGTACGACAGGTTGTGGAACCCTCGCTGTGTTAGTCCACCGCAGGGGACTCCTAGTCCTGCAAATTTCAGCTGCATGTTGATGATGCGGTTCTTGGGGCTCGGGGCAATAGGAATGAAGAGATTCGCATCGATGCTGGGTTGGTTTTGACTTGATGTTATCTACATATAAGATGATATGAGTCAGATAGTGTTCTCAAATCAAAAATATCAGGCAACGGACAGTTAAGATCTTGACATAGCCTTTAGTGTTGCGAGAACTTTCTAGGACAATGACCATGTGCCTGCGAACATTCTTTGGCACTCGGACAGCCACTCTCTCACTTTCGTTCCATTCCGAAGAATCGCGGAATTGGAAAACCTTTCCGTTCTTTTGGTCTGGTTGACGCTTCATCTTCGGCAAGCTGCCGCCGACAATAGTATTGTGTTTGATTGCGAGACGAGATAGCGAGCTTGCTACAAGGTTCGTTGACCAGATCGACGTTGGAAGTCAGAATAGCACGCCTGATTGCTGCCTAAGGGTGCGGGGTTAGCAGAACAGCATTTATGTTGGGCCTGTTGGTTCTGCGTAGCTCGGACATACATATCTGCCTCGTACATGCACGCATGCATTGTGTTGGTGCTATGAAACGAGAAGGAAGGGGCTGTCGTGTGAACCTGCGGCACAGCAGACTAGGTGGTGGCTACCATTGGCGGCCTGCAATACACAAACCACTGATATCATCAGCCTCAAATCATGCATGATGACCGTGATAAAGCTATGATTTGGTGGTATACATGGGACTGAGTGTGAGTATGTGACGCATCAGAGTGGACGAGATACGGCAGACTTCGAACCTACAGAGTAAGCTGGTAATTCAGAACGTTGGAACAGAGTCTGGCTACCTAGTCTAGGTATGTATAAGAGCTGCTCTGGAAATGCAAGCACAAATAAGTTCATACCAATGACTAGTTCAATACGTCCATTTAATACACAAATGTCTATAGAAAGTGTAAAGTTTCGCGAACTCTAGCTTGGCCCATCCGGTTCCGGCAAAAACAAAAGGCGCCTTGGTCATGACCGCGCCAGCGTGAAGCTCATGTCAAGGCCAGACGCAAGGAAGTAAATCGTTTGGAGCATCGGCGTCGCAACACCCTTATCCCTCGCAAGCCTCACAGTGTTCCCGACAATCGCATCGACCTCCATGTTCCTGCCAGCCAGCGCGTCAGCCAACATCGAGGGCTGGATGCCCGGCAGCTGCCGGACGGAGGCACGCTGGAGCTGGAAGTCGACGAGCTCCTCGTTGATATGCGCGTAGCCGTACGCCTGCGCCGTCGCTGCAATCTCCAGCATCACGCCCCTGACGAAGTCTTTGAAGCTGCCGGACTGGTTGCTGACGTCCAGGAGGGGTCGGTCCCGGCTCCGCGTCAGCGCGCAGATTGAGTTCCACGATGCGTTGACGATAAGCTTCGACCAGCGCTCGGGCTGGACGTCATCGTGGACTTTAGAGGATGCCTTTGCGGAGGTTAGGAGGTCTGAGAAGGCCTTTGCTGCGGCCTTGTGTGGCTCGGGCGCAGAAGCTGGGTAGGTTCCGATATGCAGCAGCTCGACCTCTTGGTGCTCGATGACTCCAGGTTCGACCTGGGTGGCGGGGAGGTAGACCACCGTGGTCAGGATCGGGTTATCGGGGAACAGCTTTGCGAATAGAGTCTCGGTGTCTATGCCATTCTGGATGAGCACTATAGTAGTCTTGCCGGATGCCACGGCGGGCTTGATGAGATGTGCTGTCGAAGGCGTAGTGTTGAGAGCTTTGCTAGTCACGATGACATAGTCAAATGGATCTCCTCCATTGGCTTGTACTGCCTCCGTGACATTCCTGGCAACCGATGGCTTGACGTTAAGCCCTTTGCCCCAGAGTGTCGAGTTTATGGTGAATCCGTCGTTGGAGACGGCTTCGTAGTTGGAGCGGCATGTTACCGTGATGTTGGTGGCTGAGACCGCGCGAGACAGTATGTATGTGTATACACCACCGATGCTGCCAGCGCCGAATACGAGAATGTTCGGTGCCATCTTGTATGTAGTCCTGGCAGTTCGTTGAAACGGAAAAATCAATGTGAGGAGGGAGGATGACTCCGTTTGGCCTCGAATCGGATTGGAGGCTTTGCTAACAATTTCCCGCTCGGCCCCGGCAGAGCAATGTTAGTAACTCTACGCCGAGACCGGATTGCACCTGAACTTGAGCTTCCTTTATTCCGGCTTACATCGCTCCACCTTTTCAAGCCAAACCTTCGGGGAAGAAGAATCGCGAGACTAAGAACCTGAGATTGACAAGGAATGGCCTATGAAATCGGAGAGCTATACCATTAGCTGTTGCACAGAAGATATGTGAAAACATGCTCGAGTCGGTCAACGGTCGGTCGAGTCGGGAAAACTTTGTCTAGCTGTCTCACACGGCTTGGCCTGTGTGCTTCCCGCGAAAAGCTTCCGGTGGCACTCTGATAGTATGAAAATGAGGCATACTATGTCCCGAGGGTTGCAAGTTCCCGGGGAAGTAGGGTGCGTCTTCGTCAGACGTCTGACATGTTGTGGGGTAGTCAACATCTACACGTCTGTCGACCTGAATTGAGCCCATTGGGTGGTTTTTGTCGATATGAGGTACACCACGTCCAGCGTCACTAGTGACAAGGCATCTGGTACTGCCTGTGTAATACCCAGTGCTGAAGCGGCCTTCTCCCTGGAAGTATGGATCAAGTGATGCAGTTTTCCATGACCGGGTCTGTGAGTTTAGACTGCCCTTGCCACGCTTTGACTTAAGCCTCGGACTATACGTGCTGATTTTGGAGGTAGCACGGCTCCAAAGTCCTCCGGGAAATAGAGGTCTGTAGACAGGCGCACAACAGCAGACAATGCAGATCAAGGACTGTATTGTCGACCATATCAGAAGGGAGGCAGTCAGGTCTAGAGATCCCGTCGTCAGCAACGTCAGCAACTCGAGAACGCACCTGATTCTTCTTGAACATCAGGCTAACGGGCGCCTGATGCGGGAGAGAAGTCTACATACAGATTGGATCAGGATTATAGGCGAGGCCGATCTTGATGAACCCAAAAATTCCAGCACTGGTAGAGTGTTAGCTGGCAGGCCTGGTGTACATTATCGACCAAGATGGAGGGACCATGGAGCCTCCGCAATTTAGCTTACAGGCTCCCAAGGCCGAAAAGGAAACGTAGCTTCCACTTAGCGCTTGACTTCAATTGCAGGGGCCGAATCATTGCCATGGCGAGCGCTACAAGCCCCAGATCGACGAGTGAGTTGGGAGGCTCGGTAGCCAGAAGAATATTTGTCCAAGGCATACATCGTCCGGGAGCCAGCCAGTTCCAGTATTTGTGGAGAGGTTGGCATTGAAGAAATTGGATGCACAGCAAAGTAAACCAGGTCGCACACTGAGCTGCAGCGAGGAAGTATATCCAGCGTCTGTACACCTGGTTCACGCCGAAAGTTCGACGGTAAATAGCGCATATGCTTAGCTTGGCAAAGGTCTGATCCAGCATGGCGAAGATAGTAGCGGGAAATATCATCTGACGTTGAGAAAGGTCAGCAAGGAAAGCATTATGCAGGATATACGGCTTTTCAAAGCTACCGAACGCACCTTCATAACCTTTTCGAAGCTCTGTTCGCCAAGGGTCAGATCTAGTGTGCGGCCATTAAGAATTATGAGACCTAGTGACAAGTGTAAGCTCACGAGATAACAAATGTCTAAGTCAGAAATTGGAAGGCAATAAGAAAGGGCGTCCTACAATTTAACACAAATCCAATTCGAGCGAGAAACACCAGGACCGCAGCCAGGGCAAGCCAGTCTTCTACAGCAGCCTTGCGGTTGGATCGATGAGTTGCCACGAAGCGAAGCACAATTGCCGTAACACAGCACAGGGCGCAGATAATTGATATGACAAAACAGGCTCCCTGGTCGGCTATTTCAAAGACTCGGAATGGCATGTTGAACCCGTGGATCAAGATCCCTGGAAAGTTAGAATTCACGAGTGGTGTCAAAATACCCCGAAAAGTATAAAATTGCGAGAATAGGGAAGAGCGGGCTTCTTAAAACATTCGGAAAGTTCAATTGTCGGGATGAAAAGCATGGGACTGGGTCCCGGAATAGAAATAAATATCTATCTACCTAGGTAACAATAAGCTGCATGAGAACTTCAGGCTCGTCGGTTGCACGACAGTGGCAAGGAGCTTTAGAGTGAGCCCCCGGACCATTCATGCCGCTTGCACAGGTCTTGGACCATACCCAAAACGGTATATGCTGACCACCACATCAATGACCAGGAGTTGGAACCACGAGGCTGAACCCGTGCTACCCGAATGATCTAGTCAAAAGCTTGGTTCATAGCCCCCAATTTTGGAAGGAATGGTGCATTCACACACCATTTTGGCTGGGATCAGCATTGGGGCTGCAGTTCACTCGCCTTGTCAGACTCGAACTGAGGTGTTTGACGCAATGGTCCTACATAAGGCAGGTGATTCGACGTCGCCTTTTGTGCCCAGAGAGAGTCGAGACAGCCGGGGCGATAGGAGCCTATCGATAGGGAAGTCGTTAAACTACAACGTTGCAACCTTGACATGTAATAGAAGGACTTAGGTTCGGGGGACGTAGGACAGAGCTGGGCGTCGAATTGGTTGAATACCTGAAACCGGTGCAGTCGAAGTATGCAGAATGAGTGGCTCCTGTATGTCGCAGTGGGATTGGGGCCGAGTAAGGCATCAGCGAGGAGTGTTGTCCAATAGCCTCACGTACAAGAAGTCACGAGCAAAACTTGTGTCACAATGTGTCACTTATTCTCGTACCGGACTCTATTTCTCCGTTATATTACAAACGATACAACCGAATGTAATGGGTTGGTAGAGTACGTAATCATGCAATACACCTATGCAAGGTCTTGTTCATCACATATTTGAGATTGCTGATGGTTCTGATGATGAAAACATCCAAATTATCTACACATTATATCGGTTAATATCTTTGAAATAACATTGTCATTTTAATGGTGTCCATCAATAAACAACTGACTAATTACCAAGATACGCAAATATTCAGGTGTTTATTCTCCATATCGACAGTATTAGAGCCAGAGACTAGAAAATAAGGGATCAAGGTTCACAGATTTCATGGCTACTTTGTGTATATCAGCAGCAGGTGTTTCAACATACAACATGGATCAGACGGAAGCATAGGCGAACTAAGTCAGGGCGAGCTGCGAAAAGGGATGTGTTTGTACTGGTAGTTTGCTCAGGGAAGAATGATCCGCATTTGTCAAAGAGCTGACCTATGTTCATGCAACAGCAACAGACCATGGATCGAGTGGGTCATCACTCTAAATAAATACGTAATACTGTATTATAGACTGCCGTCCCACAGACGAAAGACACAGGATATCAGTCTCCAGCGAAAGCAGGTATTGATAGACTTAGAAGACACGAGTGGCAGCATCAATCATTTATGTGAACTGTCACGCCACGGAGCTTTCATGGGTAGTGACTCATCCGGCGAGCTAGCATCTTGGCGATGCCAAGCAGCTACGAAGGAAGCTGCAAGGCAGAAATATATTCATTCAAATTATTCGTTTTTCTAGATAGATTATAGATTTTTTTCACTTTTCGAAACTACTACCACCACTTCACGTTCTCCTCGTGGAAGGAAGTGCAACTAAGCGCCACCAACGCCGTCAGTGAACAACATGCCAGCGACGCTGGCTGAAGTCAGCGTGGCCAGGACACCCGAGAACAGGGCAGACAGAGCGACCTTGGAAACGTCGCCTGCACGGCCAGGAGCGATCTGGGAGAGGACACCGATCTGTGTTCCGAGGGAGCCAATGTTGCCGAAGCCCTATCGCCAGAATTAGCACCGGATACATGGATGGGGGGATTCAAAATGTTACTTACACAGCATGCATAGGTTGCGATCAGTTTTGAGCGCTCGGCCATGCTGATGAAAGGCTCCTCGGTGGTCAGGCTGTTGAAGGCGACGTACTCGTTGGTGATAATCTTCATGCCGATGAGCTGGGCGACGTTGCGGACGTCCGGGCCTGGTACACCGAGCAGCCAAGCGACAGGGAAGAGGAGGTAGCCGAGAATGAGCTCAAGGGTCAGGGGCGGGCTGTCGATGCTCCAGTAGCGGCCCCACCAGGACAGGAAGCCGTTGATGAGGGAGACGAAGGCGATGATGCACAGCAGGGTCGCGATGATCATGCCCGCGATCTTGATGCCCAGCCATGCACCGTTGGCGAATGCGTGCAGCGCGTTGGACGCCTTGTGCTCCTGGTCCTCGGGCACGACGACGCGGCCGGAGGTCAGCGTCTCCTCCGTCTCGGGGTAGCGCATCTTGGAGACGGCGAGCGAGGCCGGGATCGACATGATGCACGACGACACGAGCGCCTGGGCGTTGAGCCCGAGCCCGATATAGGCGACCAGCACGGAACCGGCAATGGTGGCGAAGCCGCAGGTCATGACCTGGTGGATCTCGGCGAGGGTCAGGTGCGGGACGAAGGGCCGGATAAGCATGGCGGACTCGCCCTGGCCGATGAAGGGAGTGGCGGCGGCGACGACGGCCTCGGCACCCGACACGCGCAGCGTCCAGAAGAAGAACGTGGCGAACTTGCCGACGAACCACTGGATCAGCCCGACGTGGTACAGTAGCTGGACCAGCGCGACGAAGAAGATGATGGGCGGCACGACGCCCGTCAGGAACCACGTCAGCTTGGTGACGTCGCTCGAGGTCAGGAACTCCACGCCGTCGGCCGCAAAGCCCAGCAGCGTGCGCGCCATCTCCGAGATGAAGGCGAAGATGTCGTAGCCCGCTTGTGTGCGCAGCACGAACACGGCGATGATGAACTGCGTCAACATGCCGCCGATGACCGTGTGCCACGGGATCTTCCGCCAGTCTCGCGACGTGGCGGTCAGCACGGCAATCATGACCACGAGGCCGAACAGCGACACGGCCCGGTTGGCGCGCGTGTTCTGGCCCGTCTCAGCCGGGACCATGGATCCGATGAGGAAGACAGCAACGGTAACGAAAGCGGCCAGGGGCTTGTGCAGCTTCGCCGGGATGGCCTCGTAGCCCCTGTAGGCCGTGTGGCGCCAGACGGTCTTGGTTGGGTTCATGACCACAGAGACAGGGACCCAGAGCGTGACGATGCGGATGGTGATAGCGATATAAAACAGCGTCGGCTTGAGCCAGCCGAGGTTGCTGTCGCTGCGGTGGAAGACAAGGCCAAAGATCCACCAGCTGGTCAACATCATTCACTGGTCAGCATCACGCACGGCACATAAGCAATTCACTTGCGTCCAAGTGTCTATGTCAGGCAAAACTTACGCGGTGAACACCGCCCAGATGAAGAGGTGGAAAAATATCTTGTACTTCCGGTACACCCACCGGAACGACCACTTCTTGGCCGCCTTGCTCTCGTTGTCGATGTCCCCGACACGGCCGCTCTCCTCGTCCTCGACGGACGACGACATCTGGCGAACCTTGTAGTCAGGGACATCCGCGTCGCCGGTGTACTTGTCGGAGGCCTTGGCGAAAACGATGTCGTCCTTCTCGTCCGGGATCGCTGTCTTGCCGTGGTGGACGTGGGCATGGTGGTGCTCGTGAGAGATGTCCAGGACCGGATCCGGGTTGACATAGACATCCTGCTGGGCCGAGCGATTGTGCTGGCCCGGCCCGGATGTGGCGACCGCGGTGCTGCCGGAGCTCATCGTCGCGTCGTGGGTGCCTGCGTGGGAGCTGTCGACGGATCCGTCGTGGGAGCCCATGGTTGCAATCGAGGAGGCTTGACGGCGTTGAGAAGGGAAATTGGTCGAGCAGAATCTTCAGGTTGAACCGAAGTCTGTACTAAGGGTCTGTACGACTCGACGGTCACACGCCTAGTCGGCCCCGCCCTGAGGTTACCCTTGATAACCGTACTAGATACCGAGCCGGTCTTTTGCCTAGACGTGTGGGGGAAGCGCGAGCGCGGATCCAAAGGAACGGTAAGTTCAGAGCATGCAGAGCAACGACATGTGGAGGAGGGCAGACGCGCAGGTGCATCCATCCCAGGGACGACCCCATCTTCTTATTATAATGTCTTGCTGATCATGTCAAGGTGTGTGGGCAGATGGGTCGCATTCTAGATCAACGCCAAGGGCTATATCGCCGCTGGCATGTAGGTTATCCTTGTCAGCTTTATCGAACCCAGTTGTCGGCTCCAAGGTCACACCCCACCGCCCTACCCCCCATGCAGCTACCGCGCCAGCCAACTGAGAAACAATGTCACAGAAACAGAAAGCTTGGCCCGGGTCCAGCAGGGAGGCATACGGTGCCAAGATGCCAGATTGAGTTTGAGGTCCGGGCTGTGGAGGAGGCCAGACTGGGAATCTCGATAAGACCCTGAGATGAACCGACACGGGCCATAAGATGGCAGCTGGAAGACGGCGGATATCCAGATAAGCGTGTGTCTTGTGAGAGGCTCGGATCTTTTTCGCCCGCCAAGCATCCCGACTGGTATCTCTGTTCCTCTATCTTTCACTCCCAGTCGTCCCAAATCCTTCAGACTTCTAAGCACTATCCAAGGCCTGCCGAGGGACGAACTTTTTACACCGTGGTGGCACTCTAACGGCGCTGGCCACTCGGTGTCGAATTCGGGCGACTGTTGGCCTCTCTAAGCCAACAGTACGACTCAACGTTACACGGCTGTTAGCGGCTCTGTCAACAATGGCGACTCGCGCCCGTGGTTGGCCAGTCCATATCTCGTCAGTAGGGGGGTCTAAATCGTCGGCGGCGGTCCCAAGTTGCAGTTGGACGTCTGGAAATCCTTCTAGAAGGCGGTTCCTCTCAGCTTCTCCCGAAGATGCCAGTGATTGCACAGGGCCCTCCCAGGTGCAGACCAGTCTCGGCCCAGGAGCTAGGTCGTGCTAGGTGTCTCGCAGCACATGCATGCGTGTCCTAGTCCTGCAGTGCTGCAGCAATCCCTGCTTCCCCAGGCGTTGCCACTCGAGTCACTTGTCCGCATCCGGAAGGCCGAACAGAAGAGAACTGAGCGCCAGCGAGTCAAGGGGCAGAACCAAATTTTCCATGATCGACTGACTGTCTTGGATCATGAGAGTCGACCAAAAACAGCATGACTTCCTCAAGCATCTTAATGACAGTGTTGAACGCTCGCGAGCTTATATTTTGAACTCTTTTTGCGGAATGCGCTGAGTTCTTTGGAGAATAGAGTTTAATCATCGACGCAGAAAGGATCCAATGACACGATAACGTGGCCTTCCCTATCTATCTGCGAGCACCCCCCTGACCTCTTAGACTTCACTGCCTGAGCAATAGGCAGCTGGGGAATTCCGGGGTACAGGCTCTCTTAGGCAGGTAAGCACGTGCAGGAATTGGTTGATCAAAATTGCGCCCTGAAGAGGAAAGGAGGCGGGCTGGCGGATAGCCCTGAGCTGTCTGTCTGTGAGTTCCTGGCCAGGTGTGGTTGCACTCACAGGGAAGATCGTCCAACCTTCCCTCGCCTGCACCGAAGCGGCCTAAATTGCCAACGGGAGGCGCAAACAGCCGCGGTGACGCCGGAGGGGGCTGCCCTGCCACCTGCTTGCACAAATGAGCCCCTCTTTCGGAAGTCGGCGAATCACTATCTTACTCGGTGGATTTCCAAGCAGGCATTATATCTACGGTATCTAGGTTCAGGCCAAAGCATTAATACGAAAAACGTAGATAAGAACTACACACTACATTTTGGGTATCATGGTATACTTTATCGCATTTCTCCCTTTCAAAACATTTTCGCAAACCACAATAGACCCAACATCACCATCCCAGACCAAGGCACTGCCCCATTCCCTGAGACACCGCTCACCACGCTGCTCGAGCTCGCGCTCTCGGTCTCGATCGCCGAGTATTCCTCCCGATAGCCAAAGACGACGTACGGCGTCGCGAAACTCTCGATGCCCAGGTCGCTGAGCCCCGAACAAGTCGTTGTCGCCGTGGCAGTCACCGTCAAGGATGTTGGTGTCGCCGTATATACAAGCCGCAGCTGGTCGGGAAGGTAGCTGAGGTACAGCGTGCTGGCGGCCTCCTCGTCGTCGGAGTCTTGGCTAGCGTCTGCCGCCGACGTGCCGGGGTCACCACCCGCGTAGTTGTATCCTAGGTCCGAGTCCGCGCCTCTTGGCCTCACCTTAGCGGTGCGCTTGACTGGCGGTGCGGCTCCTGTGACCGACGCAGTTGGTTTCGACGCAGTAGATTCGTTGGCGTAGTTTTCGTAGAGGCGCCCGAAGTTGGCGTAGAAGCAGAGCGGGTCGTCCTTCAGCATGCTGTATTCGTCTTCTGTGAACAGCGCTTCGTAGTCGGATAGATCCATCCACATGGACGTGTTGAGGTTCGGCATCGGTGTCGGAGACGGGGTGACGACGCTCAGGCTCGTTGACGGTGTCGCTGCGTCCGAAACCCCAGACGAGCTCTCTGGCCCGGCCGCGTCTCCGATGGCGTCTATGATCTGCCCGACGAGTTCTTCCGCGACGTCTTTGATGGCATCGCAGCTGTCCTTGTTTCGCGCACACGGATTCGTCGATGAGCTTGCCGTGCCGCTGCCGGATTGATTTGGCGATGACAACGTGTCACCGGCACCGGTGACGGGTGGTTTGTATGTGCCAATATCATCGCCTCCCTGTCCTAGCCGCGGTACATCAGAGTCTGGTGTCGCTGAGCCTGGCGTAATTGGTCTCGGATATCCTCCTCCTGTTACACCGTTGGTGGAAGGTATGTCGGCGGCCCCACCCTTGGCCCCTGCACCTATTCCTTTCACAGGAGGTACAATCCCTCTTCTAACCATAGTTGTGGTAGTGGTGTCCAAATTGAAGAAGAATTGGAAATGCCAGGTCCGTAGTCGATGCCTGTCTGGAAGGAATTGGTGACATTCAAGGCGGATTGTGCTGTTGAAGGCAGAGTGCAAGATCTTTGGGCTAAATAAAAGGGCTCAAGTCACGAAAACCGCTGGTCAGAAATGCACTGAAAGCTGCTGCCTCACGAAATCCTACTTCACACTCCTCTCTGGATTTTGGAAGGGCGCGGGGACGTGGCGGTGCGGAAGGAAGCATTGCGGCTGATATCCCCTGTCGCGCATCACCATCACTTCGTGTTCTCGTTGGATGGTTGCGAGCCGGGAAATTGCGCTTCAGATCCTGCTGGGCTTAAAATCCATGAGGCTAAAACGAGTGCCGGTGAGCTTGAAAGCTCATCGGCATATGTTGAAAGAAGCATTTTGTGAGAAATAACCATGCTGTCCATACAAGGGTGATGGACACCCAATAAGGTGGGTCACCAGATCGATTCATGCCATAACAGTAATTGCCTCAAATGGCTTTGGTAGCTTGGCGTCCAGGTCGTAATTGGATAGCTTTTGCAGTGTACTGATCATTGCTCAACTTGAGGCTTTCACCATGACACGTTGAATTGTGCTTCGTCTTATTGAAAGCCGGCGGCTGAAGTTGAAGAGACACGAGGAGGAAGAAAGAGAAGCCAAAGACGATGGTGAGGCGAGTATGTTGCTCCAGTCACAGGCGAGACTCGGCAACAGCACTAGCCTAGCCAGTCCACGACGGTGTCAAGACGTGTAAATAGCGCCTGACAATCGTCACCAATAGTCCACTTAGCTCAAACCCACTCTTCAACTAAGGTCATACGAGTTTGTGTTTTAAGTGTGTCTAATGTTCTTCCTATAGATCGTCCACAGAACTGCGCCTTGCTAGGTTGGACATTACGGCCGTGGCATACCTAATTAGGTCTCAATGCCAGCTGCTGTATCCCGCAGATTTGATCTTGCATTTATCTCACCGTAAAAGAAGCCGAGATGATTATCGTGCTACGCAGAGCCCACCTCTGCGGAAGCCGTTATGTGCTTGCTCAGGACTACTCGCCTGTGGCTTTGCTGTTTTTTGTGCCCTTGGGGTGGGGTTCACGAACATGCTGAGCGTACACGAAGCGCTAGTGACATGGTTGTCTTGATAAGTCTGGGAAAGCCTGAGCGCTCGGATATCTTCATTGAATGGTGACAACGTACCCGCGGCTGCGACGGCTCTGTAGAAGCTGGAAGCCATTGGTCGCTATGACACAAAGCGGGCACAGCGGGGTGACCTTACCTCGATTCACGTATCATGTTAACATAACTCCGGAGGACCAAGCTCCATCTTGAAGCCTTTCGACGAGATGTTGATATCCAAAAGCTATCCTGGTTCTTATAATGCGTTGTCCTACTCCCATTGTGATCTCAGCTTTATTGGTCGCCGCTGTCGCGGCCCACATCTCTCATGATAGCACTTACACCGCGGCGTCTCATGATTGGACTATTGTGGAAAGCCACTGCTGGTCGTCTGTCACATCCCACCCACTTCGCCCCTCCGAGGCTTTACTAAACGACATCTTATAGTGATACCAAGCACAACGTCCGGGCCCTCAACCACCACGCTGTGAACTGGGACACCAGCTGCGCCACCACTGAGAAATGCATTGCCGCATGCGAAATCGAGGGATACTGTCTTGCTGGTCTTGAATACGGCCACGAGTGCTGGTGTGGCAATAGCGTCCACGGAGACGTTCGTCCTGTGCCGGACAGCTACTGCAACTTCCCTTGTTCTGGCGACTACGACGACACCTGCGGTGGATATGGCTACATGGGACTTCACATTCGAAAGGGGTCCAAATTCATTGTTGAGCCGCCGAGGTATGCTCACCATCATGATCAAGGACTGCCAGGTGGTTGGAATGGGTGAAGCATGCAAGTGAGCTTCATTGCGCGTCTGACATCTCCGCGGGAGAAATTGCTGATTTGATGGTTGGTTTGATTGCTTCCCGTATAGGCTTATGGAGGATGGAGACAACTCCTTGGTCTCTGAATCGGTAACTCATGCACCTCGTGACCAGATTGCCAATGGCAGCGTCCAATGTTTCGACGTCAGTTGATGTTGATCAATGGGCATTTGACAGACAATCACAGGCAGGTTGGTGCTACGGCTCATCATCGGGTCCCTCAGAGCGGCCAGCTGGTCTGCACTTGGTCACCAGCTGCCATGCTGGAGATGAACTTCCCTCCATAGTCCCAAGCCCAAAAATAAACATCATCGCGCTTCAAATATGTGCATACTGTATCTGACTACGACAGTTAGATTTACAATCTATACACCGTGGAACCATCATATTAAACTAGGTATACAGCATTCGAATATCCTTGTCTTGACTCTATATCCTCTATTCTATGCCGAGCTAGGCTGTCCCTTGATCTCCCTGGCGACTCTGACTCTTTGCCAGTACAGTTGCGCCCAGCACACCGAAGTTAGCTGCACCAATAATCTCGAAAACAGCCACATCAGCCGTAAACTCCTTGGCCAACCAGTTTCGCAGCTCGACAGCTAGCAGAGAGTCCACGCCGTAGGAGTGTAGCGGGCGCATAGTATCGATATCACCGGGAGGGATGGACAATGCCCGCGACAGTTTGTGCGTCAATGCATCCACAACAATGTCTCCAGCATCCGCCGACGAGCTCGCCTCCTTGAAGGAAAGGGACCAGTTCCTCGCAGCCTTCTGGCCATCATTCAGAGACGTCTCATCAATGGCCCCTGATTCCCCGTTGTCAAGCGCCATCGTATGCATGTAGCGGAACGTCGACCGCTGCAGCAACGCGGGCACATCAGCGCCCTTGGCCACGAGCGCTGCAGGGCTCTCAAGCCCAATCATGACCTGGCAGGCGCGGGCATCCTGCGCGTCACGAACATCCGGGCTGCAGTAGTACTCAAGCAGGGCCAGGTACTCGCCCGAGCTGAGCGGCATCATGAGCCCCGCCGCCTCGAATGTCCGTGTCAGGAACTCGCTCTCAGCGATAATGCCGTCGTCTACCATCCACCCGAGGTCCAACACCACAGCGCGCTCGCCGCGGGCCACGCGGTGCCGCGCCAGCGCATCTTGGAACGTACCCCCCGCCGCGTAGTTGGACTGGCCCGCCGAGCCGTGGATGCCGACGACCGAGGAGAGCATGATGAAGAAGTCGAGCCCAGAGGGGAGGCAGCGGTCGAGGGCTCGCGAGCCGTCGACCTTGGGCTGTAAGGCAGCTGTCCACTCAGCGTGGGTCATCTTGTCGAACATGGCGTCGCGGAGAACCATTGCTCCCTGGATACAACCTCTGACTGGGGGCATGGCGCACTCGGCCAGTGCAGCGGCCACTGACTGCTCAGATGCCACGTCGCAGCGAGGGTGCTGTACCTGGACTCCTTTGCTGCGGAGGTCCTGGATGAGTTCCTTAGCTGCGTCTGATTTGGGTCCAGAGCGACTGAGGAGAAGAAGGTGGCGCGCTCCCCGGTCTACCATCCAGCGTGCGGTGCGGCGGGCGATGCCGCCAAATCCTCCAGCAATCACATAGGTTGCGTTGCAGTCAAAGGAGTAGCGGCAATCGCGCTTCAGCACAGTCTGTCCACATTCGTAGCAAGTCAGCCGCTGTCAGAGGGATCCATACTCTTGGAGAGGAGGGATGGGAGAGAACCTACAAGAACCTTGTCTTCCTTCTTCATCTCGATCACTAGCTTGCCCGCACTCTTTCCGCTCTGCATGTACCGCAGTGCTGTCTCAATCTCCGAGACAGAATATGTCTGCACCGGGTGCGACGCCTTCGCCAGCCCAGCCGCGACGAGTTCGATCGCCGCCGAAAGCGACTCCCTCACAAGAGCCGGGCGCTCCTTGGTCATGCCGAAGACGTCCACCGCCGTGAACGAAACGTTCTTGGCAAAGTAGAACATATCTAGCCTTGAGTGGGCGTGGATATCCTTCTTGCCGATCTCGATGAAACGGCCGAAGCTTGCCATGCACGCCCAACTCGCCGCGAGCCCGTCGCCCGCGAGCGAGTTCAGCACGACGTCGACGCCACGGTCGCCTGTCATCCGCATAATCCCCTGCGCAAAGGACGTGTCGCGGCTGTAGAATATGTGGTCTTCTGGGATGCCGTACCGGTCCATCAGCAGCCGCTTCTTGCCGAGGGAGCCCACCGTGGCAAACACCTCGGCCCCGAGATGCTGGGCGAGCTGCAAGGCCGACTGGCCCGTTCCTCCGGCAGCGGCGTGGATGAGGACCCTGTCACCCTTTCGGAGGCGGCCGGCCACGACGAGCGCGTAGTGGGCTGTTGTATACGTGACAGGTAGCGCCGCCGCATCGGTGAAAGAGAGGTCGCATGGGATCTTGACGACCGTGCGCTCGTCCGCGCGCGCATACGTCTTGAAACAATCAAAGGCGACGGCGCACACGCGGTCTCCGGGCTTGAGGCCGGACACCGCGGCGTTTCCGCCCACGCGGGAGACAATACCCGCGCATTCACCGCCGATTTCAACCTGGTTAATGCGCCCTAACGCTGTCAGCAGGTCCATGAAGTTGACGCCCACGGCCATAACTTCGATCTCGACCTCGTTAGGCCGTAGGGGTCGCCGAGCGGCCTCGTCTTCAACAAAACGGAGAGAGTCCAGCAAGCCAGGCGTCTGAAACTGAAGGGCCAGCGGCGGTAGACTCGGCTCGCCGAATGGCTCGACCCTGGACCTCAGGGGCTGGACGGTGTTGTGGATGTGCTCGTTCATGTGGTCGGCTTCAACTACGCGGTTTGTCAGCAGCAGGCCCTCTTGATCTCGGTACTCGACCTCCAAGTCGTCGACTGCACAGGAGAGGACCTTGTCCAGAACCTGAAGAACCACCTCCGCAATGTCTGTCGTCTGTCGGTCCGGGTCGATGGCCAAAGTGGCTGCTTTCAGCATGGCGTTTTCTGTGCGAAGACCGCGCAGGAGACCATCCGCCACATGGTACTCCGGGGCACTCCACTTGTCGCCTCCGCCTCCCGTCACCCAGACGAGCCCTTGCGCGGATAGTAGCGTCGCCTGAAGCCGCTTGAAGGTCTGCTCGCCGATGCTGTGAAGCAAAGGTGCATCCAATTCCACCAGAAAGACACAAAAAGCGCCACTCGGTAGACTGCTTTCCTCTTCCAAGTATGATATGTCACAAGTGACTCCATACTGGACGGCAATCAACTGTTGAAGCTGCCGAGCCACTTGCTCCGCCTTGGGTGCTTCTCTTGTTGTCACCAGCGAGATGTGAGGCGCTCGAGCTGCCTTGTTACGATCCGCCTTCTGTGCCGTGGAGACAATGATGCTCAGCTCCTGACACTTCTCGTCCCCATAGTCACTAAGCACCAAATCCGTCCCGCTGAAACCATTGGCAATCAGCACCCCATCCCACTTCTCCGGCGACATGGTCGGCCCCCACCAGCGGTACCCGTCCTCGGACAGCCACCAGCCCGGCATCAGTCCGAACGCGAACCCGCCGCGCGCGAAGTCGCCCGTCTGCTCGAGCAGCACCAGCCGGCCGCCGGGCCGCAGCAGCGCGTGCACATGGCGCAGAGTGGTGTCGAGGTTGCGCGTCGCGTGTAGCACGTTGGCCGCGACGACCAGGTCGTACGTGCCGGCCTCGTCGGCGAACCCCTGCGCGGCCGGGTCCTGCTCGATGTCGAGCACCGCATAGCGCATGCGCGGCGCGTACGCGGCAAAGTCGCGTTGCGCTTGCTCGAAGAAGGACAGCGACACGTCGGTGAAGTCATAGCGAGCACATCGTGGGCTCCGCATGGCGTTGTTGTCATTGTTGCCGTGCTCGTCGTCGCCGCCGTCCATATTGAACAGGGGCTTGAGGATATGCGCGGTGGTGCCGCCCGTCCCAGCGCCAATCTCGAGAGCCTTGAGGCCGGGATTCTTGTGCGCCAGCAGGTCGACAACGCGGGCGAAGGCATCGGACAGTCGCGAGTTGATCTCGAGGTAGTACTCCTTGACCAGATCGCCGGAGAACAGCAACTGTAGGGCGTCGGCCTCCCCCTGGAGGATTGGGAGAAGCTGGCGCGCCACCTGGACGTAGAAACGCCCCTCAGTGCTCAAGCTCTCCAGGCGCCGCGAGATGACCTCTTGGTGGCGGACATCCGCGACCCTGACCGCCCAGTCCGGCTGCTGGTGGAGGAGCTGGTTCTTGTTGAAGCGCTGGACCTGCAGCTTCATCCACTCGATGTATTGTATCTTCGAGGGATCGATGCGGCTTGGGTCGAGCTGTTGCAGGGTCCTGACGATGGTCGAATAGAGGAAGCAGGCTAGGTCCTGGTAGAACAAGGCCGTCACTGGGTTGACTGCCTTGGCTGCGCCAAAATACTCTGGGCCTTGCGATGAGGAGAGGCAATCAAAGTCCGGCTTCCAGTCCATATGGTAGCAAAGCCGTCTTCGTCGACTCTCATTCTCCGAGTCCCCGGCACTGTTCTGAGCATCTATGTTGGTCGTCTCAAGCACTGCTATCGAAGCACGAATTTGATTATCTGGTCCGAATGCTGCCAGGGACGACTGGGTCTGGCGGGCGCCGCGTGAAAGCTGGCAAGACGTGGCTCGGAGGCCAGTGACATCTGGATATGATAAACCGGTGTTCGACAACCACAGATCTGTGACCCGAGTAGGGACCGTGGTGGGAATTTTGCGAGTTGCGCCTCTGGTCAGACCCGCCAGGATGACCTGGATGAAGGCATCGAGGGTGGTGGGGTGGATGAGATGGGGCTGACGAGGGTTGGTCTTGCCGTCGGTGGCCTCCCACTCAAACGTCTTGACATTGGCTACGACCTGTCCATCGTTGTTGAAATGGACTCTATCCAAGGTCTGGAACGATGGTCCAAATTTGAGGCCCATCTTGTGAAAGTGGTCATAGACCGCCGGTATGTCCGCTGTCTGAGTACAGGCCTTGCTTCTTGCGTCCAACAGAGCACACATGGCCTCATCTGCTGCCCTGATCCCCAATCCACCGTCGACATCATTGGGCTCAGTTTCTTCGTACTCGATCAGGATTTGTCCACGGCAGTTCTCGCTCCACTGATTCCCTTCGACGGTGCAGATGCGAAACTCAAAGCGGCTGGCCTCCTTTCCGGCTGCGGCATCTTGGATCGGTCGCATGTACAGCTGTGTCTCGGTTCCTTTATCCGTTGTCGAGTCGATGCCAAGGGCACGCTGGAAGGTTGCCTCTGTGACTCGATATCCTTTAATCGATCGTGTCATCGCGCTCGACGCATCCTCTACAAGCTGTTGGACCCCTTCGATTGCCATCACCAACATCCCCGCAGCTGGGTAGATGGTGGACCCATTCACGACATGGTCATCGACCCAAGGCGTCTCGGAGATGCGGATGAACTTCCTCCATCGCGCCTCAAGAGGGTTCCAGTCAACGCTACGGGTTCCCAGCAAGTCACGGCGCGCATGCTTCCGGAGGCGATACTCCTTGCTGACGCGGCTCTCGTGCCAGTAGGATTGGGAATGGTCAAACGGGTACTCGGGAAGGTCAGTCAGTGGCATCCGCGGCCTCAGTTTCCCAGGCTGGAAGTGGTTGGCCACGGCCACGTCGACCGGGTATCCGAGACACCACAGGCGCCCGGCAGCTGCTAGTGTTGTGCCCACGGCTGGCACATTGCGGGTAAGGCAAGACGCATAGCTGACCTCCTTCCCTCGCGGCGAAGTCTTAAGAATCTCTCTGACCGGGCCTCCCAAGGCACCGTGAGGACCGATCTCCAGGAAGTCGTATACAGCGATGGCGTCCTTGGCGGCCGCGCTTTTGACACCCCCAAGCTTCTTACGGGCACTCTTGGCACCCATCGACACAAGCGAAGCAAGGGCATCGGAGAATCGCACGGGACTTACTAGGTTCTTCACCCAGTAGCTGGCATGAGACAGCTCCTCAAGGCTCTTGATCGGGGCGTTGGTAACGGAGGATATCATGGTCGTGCAACCGGGCAAAGGCACGCCCAGTTCCAGCTGGTCCAATTCACGCAGGTATTGGGCGGCGATTTGCTCCATCTGAGGCGAGTGGTATCCAACGTCCACCTGTAGCCGGCGCGCAAAAATCGAGTCTTGCAACAAGAGCACTCGCAGCGCCTCGATCTGGTTGGCATCGCCTGATATAGTTACGCTGGTCGCACTATTGATGCAGGCCACGACGATGCCACATTTCTCGTTGGGGAATTGTTGAGTGACGCACTTAATGTACTCCGCGGCTTGCATCTCGGAGAGACCGACAGCCATCATTGTGCACGCTCTTGGAGAGCTTGTGGCCAGCTCGGCCGCAAGCTTGCCGCGGAGAAAAGCGACCTTGCATGCTGAGCGCAGTGAGAGGCCGCCTACACAATAGGCAGCGACAATTTCGCCCGAAGAGTGGCCCACGACGGCCTTTGGTGCAAGATTCCATGATTGTAGAAGCATCACCAAGGCTATTTGCAGGGCCGTGCAAAGGGGCTGGCTCATGTCTGGTCGGTTGACCCTGGATGTCGCTTTGTCGAGGAGGAGCTCCTCCATCAAGGACCACTTGCATCCTAGCTCATAAAGGTAGAGCTGGGCACGCTGTAGCGTGGCTCTGAAGACAGGATAAGCGAGCAACTCTCGCCCCATGCCCGCGAATTGTGCACCCTGACCGGTGAAGATATATCCAAGGCCGAGGTTGCGTGAGCAGCGTGTAGCCCTGGACAGTGACACATCTTCTTGTGTTAAACTGGCTGCTGAGTTGCTGACTGCATATGACCGCCAGGGGAATGTGCTTCGTCGCCGAGCGAGCGTATAAGCAAGGTCAGACAGATATGTGCGACGTTTTTCAGCGTCCAGAGCCAGCGAGTGAGAATAGTTGTTGTACGCGTCCGCAAGACGCTTGACTCCCCCTTCATCTGCAGCAGACCAGACAAGAAGCGCGGGACCAGACCCTTCCTCATCCTGAGGCGTGCGATATTCTCCGTTGAGACGACTGTTCTGCTGACCAGACAAAGCTTGGGCAATCTGCTCCCGGGTGGGAGGGATTTTCACCGTGTTGTGAAACCCTGCTAGCCGCTTCGCCTTTAGGAAGTTGTGTGCATCATCTAGCACAATGTGTGCATTGGACCCTCCAAAGCCAAAAGAATTGACTGAAGCCCGACGCAATCCGCGCGATGGCCAAGGGACCGCCTCCGTCGGGAAGCGCAGGTTGAGGGAGGCGGCATCGATGCTAGGGTTCAGCAGCTCGAAGTTCGTGTTGGGCGGTATGACGCCCTTTTCCAGCGCCAAAACCGCCTTGATCACTCCCGCCACGCCACTGGTGCCCTCCAGATGACCCACATTCGACTTGACCGCGCCCACGTACAGCGGCTCGTCCGGGCTGCGGTGCCGGCCGAAGACGGCGCCCATCGCCCGCGCCTCGATGGGGTCGCCGACAGCGGTTCCCGTCCCATGGGCTTCGAAGAAGCGCGTCGTGTCCAGACTGAGCCCAGCCTTGGCGTACGTCTCGCGGATGAGCGCCTCCTGGGCATCGCCGCTCGGCTGCGCGATACCCGGAGTGCGGCCGTCCGAGTTGGAGCCCGAAGCGCGGATCACGGCGCGGATGGCGTCGCCGTCGCGGACAGCGTCGGACAGGCGCTTGAGCACGAGGACACCGAAGCCCTCGCCGCGGGCGTAGCCGTTGCCGCGGTGGTCAAAGCTGTAGCAGCGGCTGTCTGGGGAGAGGAAGTTCATGTTGGAGAGGATCAAGTAGGTGTCCATATTGAAGAGGACGTTAGAGCCCGCGACGATACCCTGGTTGTGTCTGTGAGCATTCAGGCAAGTATGGATGAAGTTAACCCGAGCAGAAGGGATCTTACCATGTCTGATCCCCCTGTCCTCAGACCTTGACAAGCCATGTCCAGGGCCACCAAACTGCTTGAACATGCCGTGTCAATCTGGAGACTCGGACCGTGCAGGTTGTAGAACCAACTGATGCGGTTGGCGAGGATGCTGATTGAAGATCCAGTTGCTGCGTGAGTTGGCATGCACTCATGGTCTCGCATTGTCATCAGTCGATAGTCGTCGGAGAATGAACCGGTGTGGACGGATGTCCTCGATCCGTTCATATTCTCTATGGGCATGCCGGCTATCGAACTCGGCATTTCAGTAAATCTGCGACCTCTTCAATGCTAGTAGGTATGCTGATAAGATTCTTACCATTCTCGAGTGCACGGTAGACACATTCCAACAGCTGCCGTTGCTGTACATCCATCGATGCTGCCTCTGCCGACGTGATGGAAAAGAAGGGCGCATCAAAGAGCGTGATATCCTCATTGATGAAATGCCCGCCACGAGGTGTTATCTACGCATATGTCTGTTAATATCTCGTTTTCTCTCGTCTTATAGAAGATACTTACCGTGTCATTACGACTTGGGTCTGTTCCTTGGAACGCATCCACGTTCATACGATCTGAGGGGATCTCAGTCATAGCACATCGCTTCTCAAGAATCATGTTCCAGAATGCTTCTGGGGACGTGGCATCTTGAGGGAACTTAAGGGACAAGCCGACAATAGCAATGGGTTCCACTGAATTGCCATCGTCAACAGCCTCTCCCCCATCAAGGTGCCCAGACATCCCCAAGTCACTTGGGAAGGGACCTGTATAAGTTTTTCCAGGAGCCATCATCAAATGCACATGCTACTGATCGTTGATTTTCTTGAGTTGAAGCGAGAAAGAATGAGCTGTGGAACCTTGTGACTTACTGGCTTGAGATTGCGGAAACTTCGCGGCTATCTACCTATTCATCTTTATACCTCTCTTTAGTAATTGTCTCCTAGAACCAAGCACGTTTAGGCAAGCACTCTTCGACACCTCGCCACCGTCCTCACCAACATCAAATCCTGACCAAGTCCAGAGACACTCAAATTCTCGGTCAGCCCCAAGGCTAACACAAAAAGATTCATCGTACTCTGTACAAGCGAAAGACAGCTGGCAAGTGCGTCGCCCCCATCCGCCTATCTTGATCCTCCATCCGGTGAGCTGGTAGATGATCTACGTCTTTGCAAAGCGTTGAGGCTGAATTTGGCGCATGGAATCGACCGAATTCGTAAGCTGCATCTAGAGAGTAGCCTTGGGCTTTCAATCCTTTCCTTGGAACGCAGATCCTCACACAGACTCGGCTAGACCAAACAACATTGGACACAGTGCTGCGCAATTCCTATTAGAGTACTTGTATTCTTCGAGACGATTGGCTTTCAAATAAATTTCGAATTAGACTAACAGATTTCAAGTAATCGCAATTTCTTTTAACAATTTTATTACTCTATTACGTATATTTTATACTTAAATCAAAAGGTAAAATAATTAATATTATTCAACAATAAAACCATTTTAACAAAAGATTTATTATATTATACGCCAAAGTATGTTGTTCAAAATATAACAACATAGTCTTATTTCAAGAAGAAAAAAAAGCTATATAGGTACAAAAGATTATATAATCCAATACATGAAAAGGTTAATTTGTAATATAACAATTTCAGTTGTATTTACTATTTTCTTATAATAACAAATTATTTGAAGAGTCTGGTGAGAGCGAACTATCCTTCTAAAATATCGACGTCAGCCCTTTACAGTTAGTAGACACACCTCATGCAGCTTTCTGGACACTGCTAGCCGAGTTTACCGCTGGAAGAAACGCGCGTTCAAATCCTCCAAGCCCAGTTTCAAATACAGAGTACAAGTCCTACGTCAAGCATATTGGATCTCAGCCCTTCAACATCGTCGCAACCCGAATAGGCAGTCCCGCGACATTCGAATGTGCCACAGGCCGGAGGTGGGCAAAATTCCAGATGTGACAGCCGTCGCACTTGTTGATAGTCACACCGAAACCTACCAGTACAGATAAATGGGGTACAAAGGATGTCACAGTGCCTGTAAAGCATCTCGAATCCTTCAAAAGCCAAGACACATTGCCCGGAGGATTTCCGCACCGGTAACCGACAGCCAAAGCCACCGGCTCCCGGGTGACCATTAGATTATCAGATGCCCTCCATACCGTATCTTCGGGCCGTCAGCGGCACCAACCGAATAAATGGGTTCGGAACGGAGGGAACAGGGACTGTAAGGCTGCAGATCTGCTGAATGACTGCAGATTCGTGGGAAGGCTGCAGGCTCGCTAGTCGAAGGATTTGGGTGTGGCGGAAAGGATTCCGGATCACTCGGTCGCCATTGGAGGAACCCCCAGTAGCGGAATTTTACGTGTTTTGTCTAATAGTTGCGCGTGCGCTGTCTCACCTGCCTTCTCGAGACGTCGTAAGGTGACTGGTATTGCTGATCCTGATGAAAATGCTTATTTAGGTAAGTATCTACATACGGTACAAGGTACCGTTGCAAAGTATACACTTTTGGCAACGTGTCTTACAAAAAGCATGCAGGCATAGTCTTCCTGGCAGCGGCATTGCTGTGGCACAAGCAAAATGGACCAAACTTTTGGGCCATCAACGTGGGTCGATACCAAATCTCTCTACATTCTCCCAAAGACTACGACGCTCTACTTACTCCAGGCTTGCTTGTGGTGATTCAAGCCAGTCCGAAGGATAGAGAGAGTAATCAGCTGTCGTGTCCTTCGAGGTTTCCAAGCCACTTTCTCCCAGTACTAAGACACAATTATCTATATGCTCCGTGTTGTATCTTTCCACGCCTCTTCGACAGCTGGTGTTCTTTGCAACTTCCCCATATCAGTGGTTTCCAAACGAAAAAAAAAAATGTCCCAACAAGCAGAGAGGTCACCCATCCCCAAGGAAAAAGAGGCACCGAGCGACTATGTCACGGGTTGGAGAATAGCAATCTTACTGCTCAGGTGGGTGCTGTCAATATTCTCATGGCTACTATAGCCTTCGGAACTCACCTCTGCTTACACTGAACACAGTATATCTATTGCCATCTTTCTACCAAATCTCGAGGTTTCTATCGTGAGCACTGCTTTGGTGACGATCGCCAATGATTTGAATGGGTTCAGCCAGACAAGCTGGGTTGTCATTGCGTACCTCATCACGTATACTGGTAGGTAGACCACCGACTGCCACTGATGGACAAAGGTTACGAGTGTGAACGTACTGATGCAATTTGAAGGGTTCATCATTTTTTGGGCGAAGCTGAGCGATATCGCCACGCGAAAATGGTCTCTGATCGGGGCCCTCATTCTCTTCCTCGTCGCGTCGGCCATTTGCGGCGCTAGCCAGAATATGGTGATGCTGTGAGATTCACTCCTCCTATTCTGACTGGGATAACGTGGATCTTGTTAATCAAATTCTTGTCTAGAATTGTTTTCCGCGCCCTGCAAGGCATCGGCGGAGCTGGCTGTTTCTCCATCTCCATGGTAGTATTCTTCGAGCTCATCCCCAAGGACAAATACCCGAAATACGGCTCCATCCTCTCCGCAGATGTTGCTCTCGCAACGCTACTAGGCCCTATCATCGGAGGTGCAATTTCGGATAACACAACATGGCGCTGGGTATTCCTCATCAAGTGAGCAGTCGCCCTTATCCGCTGTGTCAGGACCGTAGCGACTGACTGACCTATAGTCTTCCCATTGGTGCCGTCGCAATCGTTGGCCTGGGCCTCTTTCTCCCGAACGAGTTTCCCTTCCATGGTCAGCGGATACATCCGCCCAGTAACATACGTTCCATTCGGCGGATTGACTTCGTCGGCGCGTTCCTTCTCGTTGGCGCCAACCTATTCCTAGTCACTGGACTTCTCGAGGCCACCACAGATTACTACTGGTCTTCGGCCATAATCATCGTCTTTTTGGTGCTTTCGGGAGTGCTATGGATCTCCTTCGTCTGCTGGGAGTATTTTGCGACCAGGGAGACTTTCCCTTGTGAGCCTGTCTTTCCGTTCCGCTTTTTCCAGAACCGCTACTGGATGGGCATGCTCTTGCAGTCCTTTTTCCTCGGCGTCCCCTTCGTCATGCTGGTCATCTACCTCCCTCAACGCTTTCAAACAGTCAGCTCCCTGTCGGCCCTGGATTCAGGCCTACGTCTCCTCCCATACGCCATGCTCGCCCCCATCGGTTCGCTGGTGAGCAATATCATTTTCATGCGGCGCCCGGTGCCCCTCCTTCTGCTGGCGGCTGGGGCAGTCTTCCAAGTCGTCGGCCTTGCTTTTTTGGTCAGCGAGCCTGTCGCCTTGTCAATTCCCGCGAGAGTGTACGGCTACGAGATCCTAGCTGGTTTTGGGGTGGGCATTACATTTGGTACCTTAGTCACCATCACCCCAGCCAGCGTTGAGCCGCGGGACCTGGCCACGGCTACGGGAGCGATGATCCAATTTCGACAGATGGTGGGTAATCTGTTTTTTTTAAAGATATTTTTCCATGTTGAGCGGGCATCATTAACCAACTCATCTGTAGGGCGGTGCCATTGGACTATCGATCGGCTCTGCGCTTCTGAACAGTCGCCTTAAAGGCCAGCTTTCGGGTGTATTGACAAGCTCCCAGCTTTCTTCGCTCCTTCAAAACTTCCGGCAAATCCTCACATTCCCGCCTGAGTTGCAAGAAGTGACCAGAAATGTGTTTGCTGCTGCTTATGGTCTGCAGCTGAAGGTAGTTGTTGGGTTTAGTGCCGCGTTGTTTCCATCCATTTTGTTGATGATAAAGGTGCGCTCAAAGCAGAATTCTAGCACTGTGTAGCGATGTTAGGAGTGGTGAGCACTAGATTGCATGTCATGCTTGAGAAATAGTCCGGTGGGGTACTGGAATGTGGCAAGCAGATATTTACCACATTTGAGCTTAGCATCTAGATAGACTATAATGTGACCTGCAATCGTCCCGGCGACGCACATGGCTCCACTTTGCGATTTCTCTTCATGTTTTAATTTTCCTCCGCTAATTTTAATGCTATACAATATCGGCTTAGTCAATTCTCGACTTGCTCGATGTTTATCGTTCCCATGCCACATATAATGCCATCTCCTTGTTTGGACCAGTTTTGATAAAACGGAATTCTGTATCATATGCATCACTGCATGGTGGATTTGAGTAAAATTTCACTTGCCCCTCTGCAAGTTCCTCCCACAAGGAAAGTACAAGTAAATGGATTGCTTCAGCGTTCCGACTTCCTCGACACATCTTCAATAGCTAGCGTGATGGCGGTCACAGCTTCCTCCAAGTCCCTTTTCTCCTTGATGCCAGGGATTTGATGCCCTAACTGATGAATCGCCACATGCATCACCTTCTCGTCACAAAGCCCTTGAAGCAGTACACCCTGCTCAGGGGCAACCTCATCCTTCTCTGCATATACGAGTGCTGTGGGAATGCAAATCCTTTGGTACACTGTGTTTGGTTGAAGGATTTCGATCTTGTCTTGACTCAGAGATGCATGATTAGCCGCCATTCCAGGAGATAAGAAGACAGCCACCTTGAATGGGGGCTGGGCGCTCTGATCAGGGCGAGTAAGCAGCGTTGCGGCCAGGGTCGAGCCGTGGCTGAAACCAACGACGCCATCGTAGGGAGGATCTGCCTCGCGGACAAGCGCATCGAGATCATCGAGAGCGTTTAGAAGGCTGTGGCCCGATGTGGGGTCAAAGTACGCATGGAAGGTATCATCAGGAGAGATGAGATTCGCAACATCTATGTGTGTGTTTACGCATTCAGCTCGGCTGTTGCCAATGACGTATAAGGCTGTGACGACAAGAGCATGGGAAAACACGAAGGTAGGAACACATACGCGGCTCCATCGGATGGTTCTCTCCGCCCTCAACAAAGTCGTAGGTATGCTCAAGACCAAGAGCATACCGAAGAGCGGCTGCCAGATGGTTAGCATCCACTAGGCAGGATCCGCTTCGGGCTCCAATGAGCTCCTGTTGGCGCACCAGTTTGAAGTTCAAAGATCTAGAGGTATGTCACAAATCAGATAATGCGGTCTCTGTCAATCTTCGGGGATTCTACCAACCTTGCTGTTGGTGCCCACACCGTGTAGACAAAGGAAATGCATGTTGGCTGGGTGTCGGTCGGTGGAATCCGGGAGTCGGGTCTCTGGGGCTGCGAGTATAGGCTAAAGCAAAGATGTAAGTACTTGGTTATCTGACACCTCAGCCGGATTCGACACTGTAGAAACCGGTGTGCCATAGGCACCGACACAAGGACTCAGGGATGACTATATATATCGATGCTGAAGTGTGATAGCAATAAAAGTGCTCACACCACCATCTTGCTATTGATGTTGCCTGCAATATCAAGGTACCTCGTTACAGCAGCTATGACAAGACAAGAGCTACTAGTGTAGTATAATCCTTTGCGATGATCTGACCCACCTAGGAAGCTGGGCCAGGATTAGTCGAAAGGACGCGGTCAGTGTCAACATACACTCTGATCCTTGAATTCTTTGTCGCAAGAAGGGTCGTGCTACACGAAAGCAGAGACAGAATCCTTCAGGGGCAACTACTGCAGTCTATGCAGGTTACTCCTGCAGCAAGGAATCCACGGATCAAATTGTAAGCTGGCTGACACAACGTTACCCGATAGCCCTTGGAGCTTTGCTGTCACTGAAGGATTGCCTCACTCCCGTCGATCATGTCTGCAAATGAATCGACATGCATACCAGAACTCGTCGTCATTGCAGCGTTGGGTGTGGCTCAGCCCGCACGTATTGTGCAACGTGATTGCACAAATTATCCGAGGCTTTTTGAATCCTTCTGGTATTGTCGTTGGTCGTGCTGGCTTATTTATTTCTTGGGCAAATTCCACCTTGCCTCTCTGCACACACCAGCACCATCACGAATCCCATAGCACCCAACATGTCTGATCTCGAGCCTCACCTTCCATCATTTGCTATCATTCCGGGTGCCTGGCAGGATCCGGCAAATTATGACGGCCTCCGTCACGCTCTGGCTGAACGAGGGTACGAATCCGTTTGCCGCTCTCCCCCTTCCACCTCCCTGCCACACGGCGACACGGACCTCCAAGCCGACATTGACTTTGTGCTCAACGAGGTCTTGCAGCCCCTGGTTAGCCAAGGAAAGGAGGTTATCGTTCTGCTGCATTCCTTCGCTGGAGTCTACGGGGCGAGCGCGGTGCAAGGCCTTAGCAAGTCTGAGCTCGCCCAAGCTGGACGGACCGGCGGTGTCATCGCTATCGTGTACCTGGCGGCTCCGTGCGTACCCAGCGGGGTGTCTTTGTTCCAAGTAATGGGAATCGGACCACAGCTCTTGCCGTGGGTCAGCTTGGATGTATGCGTTGTCCCCAGCTCTAACATCCTAATTTGCCATGACAGAACATCTGACTTTAGCGTACTTCATAGGAGACCACCGGGCTTTTGTCGATACCCGATCCCATACCTCTCCTGTTCCACAATCTGCCCGAACAGGAGGCCAGAGAGTGGGCTAGGAAGATGCGAACACAGGCAATCAAGCCAATGCAGGGGCTCATTCCGTATGCCCCGTTCGAAGATCATGTATACAAGGGACACATGGCTTACCTGATGTGCTCTGATGATCATATGGTTCACCCTCCAGGGCAGGACAAGTTCGTGGCTGTGGCAGGAATTGAGGTGACGGACAAGCTGCCAAACGGCCACATGCCTTGGCTGGAAGCAGCTAATGAAACGGCAGAGAAGATCTTGGGTCTGGCAACAAAGATACGCATCTAGAAGTGGAATCCTCCTGGCCCGTAACTAGTCATTGAACCAACATTGGCCTATGTCGAGCTCCGTGCATCACCACTATTCTTATCTGGGGCAGCCGCTCAAGGGAGCACTCGTGAATTGTTAGGGAGATTTTCTAAAAACATCGGCTAGAAACAAAGCCTGCACACCGGTCAGTATGGCCGCGGAGCAGCCTGGAACGCCTGTAATATAGGCCCGTGATCGCCCTAGCGGCGTCCGCTGCTGCTGAAAGCAAAGGCAGCTTACGTACAGCTTTGAAACCCTTCAGTTGTGAACATGAGCAGTCAACATTCCACTTTAATTTTGCCTGCAAATCCTCAATCACATGATACCTGAAGGCCTCCAGCTTATTTCTGGAGGCTGTTCAGCTGTATTTAATGTTCAAGACAGCTTAGTTCATTTCCCCTGGTCCTCGGGAGCATCGCTCTAGTGGACAAGGTCACATAATCAGCAGTGGCTTATTGTATCCCAGTCCTTTCCCTTCCGAGGAACCTCAAATAGCATGAGCACTTCAAAAATTTGGCCGAGACGTAACGGAACAATCTAAGCTCATTCATGAATCTTCTGAAAGGATCGTATGTTTCTTGTCATTGCTGATTGAGCAAGTGAATGAATTTACTGTGTATTGTACCTAATAAAACCATCGAGCTGCAGTTGCTTGAGATGTGCTTAGTCGATTCGTTTTGTTACAGAAACTTCAATAATATTACGAAGCCACGGTTCTCTTCCAACTCTCCGTGTTTACGACTGGGAATGACCATCTCAAACCTCATTGGAACCTCCCAGAACGGCTTCAATAGTCCGTAACGCCCTGTCAATATTCTCAGCAGATGTTGAAAAGGTGATCCGAAACCAGCCACACTCCTTGTCGCCGCAGGAGAACTTCTGTCCTGGCGCAACAATCAATCCCTTCAGGGCAAGCGCTCTGGCCATGGCCGTTTCCGCTTCTTTGGTGTGGCAGTGATCACCCACCTTGGCCAGGACAAACAGTCCGTAGGCTGCTGGGATGTACCGGATACGTAGTCTTGCCAACCCATCAGTCAACTGACGGTATGCAGCACCCAGACGCTCGGAGTTCTGATATAGCAGACCCGGCAGCTGATGAAAATTGAGGAGAGATGTAGCCACGACGCTAGCCAACGAGGAAGTCTGCCAGTAACTGGCTAGTCCAGACCCGAGGCGTAAGGCTGGGTTGGTCTGGGAAATAATGCAGCCCTGGGTCATATGTGTTAGGCAAAGTTCCTGAGGGTGAGTAGTATTCATGACTTGCCATTCGAATTCCACTGCATCCAAAGTCCTTGCTCATGCTCCATACAACATGAACTCTGGATGCCAGTGAGGCGAGGTCTGGAATATTCAGCGCACCGTCCAAAAGTGACAGCGCCGAGACAAAGGGATGACAGCCGCTGTCGAGGACCGTGAACGAAGACATGGCGTAGACCTCGTCGCTGATGAAATGCATTCCGTGCGCATTGCAAAAGAGCATCATCTCGCGGAGGACGTCAGCAGGGTAACATCTTCCCAGGGGGTTGTTGGGATTGGTCACGACGACCGCCTTGATGCGATGTTTCTCAGAGGCAGATTCGTATGTGTTTTTCAAAGCGTCTAGGATATCAGCTTCCGTAGCTCCCTCAAGGGTCGAGGCGGTGACGATTATGGGCTTAGCGTTGGCATGGATAAGGAAATATGGACCAAAACCCTCTAGTAGTAGTCAGCGATGAGAGCAATCAAGTTGACGTTGGAAAATGAATCATACCCCAACATGGACCGAGAACAAGAACAAAATCCTCTGTATCACAAATGGTGCAGAGAAGCGCATCGAGCGCGCTTCCAGCTCCAGAAGTAGGGACGATCTGATTCGGTTGAACAGCTTTGGAGGGATGAAAGTAATTATTGAAGAAGCCGGCCAAAGCCTGGAGAAGCTCTGAGCTTCCACCAAAGCCAGTAGGGTAGGACATATCCTATTCGCCTCATCAGCCTATAGTCTAGAATGCTTCAGGAGCTGTGATTTTAACCTTCGAAGTCATTGTGTCCCTAATGGAAGCCTTCACCAGGGTCATGACCTCTTCTCTCAGCAGTACATTTTCAGCAAGGGATAAGTTGACAGGTGCTAAACTCCCTGTTGGAAGTTGATGAGAACCACCTATTGCTGGTAGGATGGCTTGGAGCTTCTTGCTCATATGGTTTGAAATGTTGCTCAAGTCCATGGCGGTGATCATAGGTTTCCTTGGGAATGAAGGAAGGCGGAAGGTAAAAGTGGGCAAGTAAAAAAATATCCGTTCACCGTAAACTCGGTGGAAAAGTCCCTGTGATGGAATGCCTCAGTCGTTATTCCCACATTTTGTCTCTGACTTTCATCAGTCTCCATGGACGCAGAGTACACACCGGGCAGCACCCAGCATGGACTACAGACTTCTTCAACATAAGATTCCCTTCACATGGTCCGCTCAGCCAAGACATCATAGCAATACAGCCTCAGCCATTCCGCAGCTCGAAGGGGAAGACTTGCAAATCCTGGCCGGTACTACGTACCCACCTCGAAGTCGATCTTGTCCACATCGACTCTAGAAAATGATCAAACTCGTAATTAACCACCTGTGCCCAGCTGACGGCAGCATAGTATGAAGCAAGAGGCCGACTCCCGAAAGACACCTCACTGCAAGCAAAAGCTGCACACTATATGCCACATGTCGGTGAGCGAAGGATCGATGCTGGCGTGGCCTCGGCTGAATCCATGCAGGTCGATCTGCATGCCGTCAGCACCAGAAGCCAACTGCTGCCCCCACATGGGCACAAAACGATATACTTTCAAATCACAGTAGGAAAATTGCAGGAGATCTCTGCATGTTCCGCGAAAATAGCTTGGAAAGGGATGATCCTGGGTCTCAGCAAGGCTGCCTGTGCTTGTGACTGGTTTGCTGCAAGTCCGCGGATGTCGGGCCGCAAGTCGCCACACTGTAATGATAGAGTGATTGTACATATGGACTCAAAGTCTGGGGGCGTGAGAAGGATTGTGCATGCAGAGCACGATATGACAAGATTTGTTGGGACAGGATTTGCTTTGGCTTTGCATTGTACATGCGTGGCGCAACATGCTCGTGAGTAAAGTACTTCTGTATGTACTGCGTGAAATTTCCGGTACCTCCTCCGACTTCCGAAGGACGCCTCAGCCTTGTATATCAACTCTGAAGGATTTCTGCCGACATTGCCGTGGCCGAAGTGATTCAGGCTGAATATGCTGCTTGGTTTCGCATTGCACGTGCGAGACAATACGCGTGGCCGGGATTCGTGCCACGTTGGACGCAGACGTCCGAGACCACAATACTACATTTCGTAATTAGGGCAATTGATGTGATTTTAATGCCCCATGAGGAAGGAAAGACATTCAACTTTACAGGTAACGTTAATGTTTATAAGCACCGTTGGTCAGGTTGACAACTACAGCATGGAAGAATGGCAATAAATAACACGTTTTACGTCATATACAAAAATATCCTTGCTATGTTCAGAAAATCCTTATATTATTTTGAGGCAAGAATTAAAAGAAGTCTTTTTATTCAAATTAAGAAAAGGATTGTTTAATTACTCAAATAATCAACTTTAAACCAGTTAGAATATATCAAATCAATTTAATATAACAAGAAAGATTGTATATTAGAAGAAAATTTAAGGACAAACCCAAGAAAGTAAATTTAAATATTTCAAACTTTACGCTATAATCCCTCGGAATTTCACTATTGATTTTCTCATTGGTTGCTTAATATATACTTTTTCAGTATTAACCTGTGACTTCTGCGCAACTCGGCTCTTTCTGGGTACAGTCAAGGAGTACCTTTGAAGTACTCAGGTAACTGATGGACTGAAATGCAGGATTGATCAGCATCGGGCGATTTTCTGCGGGCTTGGATCCTCCTCATGGTGACTGGTTACCGAGGGATTGGTGGTGGTAGGATCAACCAGTGCAGCGGAATATTTCAAACTGTAGGTGCTCCAAGAACTGATGAAGAATGTGATTCTACAGTTCCGAAATCATCGAGGGATTTGCAGGATCGCTCTTGAGGGCGGTACAGTTGAACCGTCCAACCCACATGAACACCACGAAAAGAATGTTCATGATCCATGCTGAAGTTGGTCAGCCAAGCTCGGATGAGGCGCTGCAGAGTCACTTGTTGAGCTCCTTAGACCACGAACGTATATAGCATTTCTTCCTGGGTTGAACTCCGTGGAAGTATTCTCTCACCCTGTAGCTCACGCTTTCACCTCATTCTCTCACTCTTTCACAGCTACAGTATCTCTTCTCACCTTAAATTTTCCAATCCCAGCCCAGCATGGTTGCCTTGATTTTCGAGGAGGGTTCGAAGGTCCCCAAACCGGCCTATAGCAGGAAACAGCTACTGCCCCATATTGTTGATGGAATGGCTGCAAGCAGACCCCAAGCCGTCTATGCAGAATACCCGACCAACCCAGAGAGTTACGCAGATGGTTTTTCGAAACTCACATATGGAGGCCTGGCTAATGCCGTGAACGGGCTGGCCTGGTGGCTTACAGACAATCTTGGGCCGGGAACAAGCTTCGAAACTTTGGTCTATTTCGGGCCTAACGACTTCCGGCAGAATGCACTTGTACTGGCAGCTTGTAAAGCTGGCTACAAAGTAAGCAGATGGTCATGATTCCGAGATGACGATAACCGGCTAACATACATTTTAGCTTCTGTTGTGCTCTCCACGCAATACTTTGGCTGGGTACAAAGCCCTGTTCGATGCTCTGAACGTCAGGACTATCCTGGCAGCAGGTCCCCCATACGTGTCCGTCGTCGACACCCTCATGTCAGAATACGACCTGAGACTTCTGCCCGTTGCCTCGACCGCTCAGCTCATTAGCACTGAATATCCGCACTATCCTTATGACAAGCGCTTCGCTACTGCGTGGAGTGAGCCTCTCCTGGTGCTTCACACGTCAGGGACAACTGCCCTTCCCAAACCAG
This sequence comes from Diaporthe amygdali, assembly GCF_026229845.1. NCBI lineage: Eukaryota > Fungi > Ascomycota > Sordariomycetes > Diaporthales > Diaporthaceae > Diaporthe > Diaporthe amygdali. Next base: position 545,028 of record NW_026517039.1, read on the forward strand.
TCATCATTACCCATGACTGGGTCAGCAGCTGGGTGCAGGCACTACACGCAGAGCCGCCTCCGGGCACGCAGAGTCTCGATGTGCTGCACCAAGGTAACCGCGTGCTGGTGATGATGCCGCCCTTTCACGGCGGCAACCTCATGCCCACGCTGTTCGACGCCGTACACAACCAGTCAACCGTCATTTTCCCACTACCGGGAGGCATTCTGGCCCCTGACCATTTTCAAGAGCACTTCCTTGGATGCGTGCAGGCGGCACGACCTGACATCGCCCTCGTGCCGGCGGGCTTCATCCACGCCATTGCCAAAGACCCGCAGCTGCTCCGTGCGGCCGCCCAACACCTGGAGTATATCTTCTACACGGGCGGGGACGTCGCGGACGTATACGGCGACACCGTAGCCAAACACGTCAAGCTGTTCAACGTCAACGGGTCGACGGAGCTGGCCTCGTTCCCGGCGCTGCGCCCGGGCGGGCCCTGGAACCGGTCCGTCTGGAAGTACATCATGCCGCACCCCGTTTCGGGCATCGACTTCCGCTGCCACAGCTGGGACGGCGGAGATCCTAAGTTTGAGGCGGTGGTCGTGCGCAACGCTGACCCGCGCGACGTTCAACCCATCTTCAGCGTGTTCCCTGACCGGGACGAGTACGAGTCGGGTGATCTGTTCTCACCACACCCCACAATTCCCGGGCTGTGGCGGTACCGCGGCCGGGCTGACGACTGCTTTGTGCTGGTTACAGGATCCAACATTAACCCGCTGACGATGGAGGAAAAAGTCGGTGCGCACCCGGAAGTCAAGGGCGCCCTTATGTTGGGCCAGCGAAGGCCGCGGCCGGGGCTGCTGGTCGAGCTCGAGGATGAGATCCAGGCTGAGGAGGCCATGACCCTGGACGATGAGGACCATCGCAGAGCTCTGATCGACTCCATCTGGTCGGCCGTCGACCGTGGGAACCAGGAGTACTACGACTTGGCGCGCGTCACGAAGGACAGAATCATCTTCACCGAGCCGGGAAGGCCGATGAAGCGGACTCCGAAGGGAACTGTGAAGCGTAGACCGACTTTGGACCTATACCAGGCCGAGATTGATCAGATGTACGGGTCTGTTTAGAGAAAAAGACATGATGCTAGTAAGAATGATGCGAGTGCGGCCTGGGAAACAAAAATTGGCGCACACCTCAGATCTTCCCATATCCTGGGCTAGACTTTCTTTTATTCTTACTTTGCAAGCCCTCGCCTTTGCTACATAAGCGCCGATATTCGATACGAGATTTCCAGGAGCGTGCTCGAACATCAGCAGATGCGTTGACATAGACCACGGAGTCACTCTTTTAAACCTTAGTACATAAAGTACAATATTTCCTATAATGTTTAAACTGGCTCATTTGGCTGAACAGGAGAAATCCAATGTCAACATTTCCCTTGAAATGACTGAAACCACAACTAGAGTGTAATGAAGTTGTAGAGAGTTTCTCGTGAAAGTGTCTGGTATAGATGGTTATCCTGTCCGTTATATATCATGTGAACTTGGCCTCGCAACCTTACACTGCATCTACCTCCTGTACACTCCTCCAGAAGGTACCGAAGGTACCGAATATAATTGTGGAGACGTGTACACGATCATTGAAGTTCGTGACCAAGTAAGGAGTAGCTCAGCTGGAGTTAATAGGATAATATCACTAGATTTGGAGCGCGCCCATACATTATGGACCTTGCTATCCAGTCAAGGCCAACCACCTATGGCCATGTGGCCACAACGTTGACAGCTTGGAATACTATTGACTTGGACATGAAATTGTTATGAGATCCCATCACCAAGACGTAATCAAGGTTCTCTGAATTAAAAAGAGGAGCAAGAAAACAGCTAACACAGGGCAATATATCAGTGCCATATATTCCTCGGATATCAATTGAGGTGGTGTTCCTAGACACAAAGGCCTAAGCAGTCAGGATAGACCATATCTGGTGGATGGATACCGCCTTACCACTATTTTACTTTACCTCCGTAAAATAATCAAGAATACGTCTGTAGTCCTCGAATTATTCTACTTATTCATTTGGGAATGTGGCGCTGGTATAGCTGGGGTAAAGATTAGACTTGGATTGTCACAACCAATAAATACATGAAACCTGCAGTCTAATCTACAAACTCTTGTAAATGCTCTCGAACTGAGTCGCCGTCTCCTCGGACGCATCCCACTCATAGATAAAGCTCAGCACTCCCTTATCGGCTGCCTTGTCCGGCACCTTACCCTGCCCGCTCTCCCTGAACGCCTTGAAGGCGGCATCCCTCTCGGCTGCCGCAGCACCATCGCCCAGCTGCATCTCCTTGCCATTGGCAGCAGCCATGGCGACCAATGCCTCGGCCCTCTCTTTCCTCAGCTTCTCGTACACCTTGAGCGACTTGTGGATGCTCTCTGGGCTGGAGTCCGGCGTCCTGGAAAGGGCGACAGCGATCACGGCTGCGTCTTCGATCGCCTGGGCCGCGCCCTGGTTCAGGTGTGGCAGGGTTGGATGGCATGCGTCTCCCACCAGTGCTACGGTGCCGTGAGTCCAGGTCGGCAGGGGTTGGTGGACACGGAGCTTCCACTCACACACCTCTCCCTCGGGCACCATGTTGAGCATTTTCTGGATGACAGGGGCGAAGTCGGAGTACACCGACAACATCGACTCCTTGCTCCCCAGCGTCGTATATGTCTCGTCCGGCGCTGCGGCGAAGTTGCTGTCGGGGTGTGCGGTGGAGATGTTGTAGATTGTCTTTGACGATACGGGATAGGCGATGATGTGTTTCCTCTCGCCGATCCATCTTGTGCTTTGGTCTGCGTCGATGAGCGCCAACAGTTCCGGGTCCTTTTCCATGTCCTCTCTTTTTAGCATGATTCTGTATGCCGCCTGCCCTGAGTCTACCACCTTAGCGTCCACACCAAGGTCCTCGAGGATGGCTACTCTTGTTCGTGACTTAACGCCGTCTGCGCCGAAAAGAACGTCGCAGCTGACTGTGTACGGGTCACCGCCATCTTTCCGGGGCGTCACGATAAATGTGGGCTTGGGTGAGAAGGTCTTGAATTCGGTGACAGGAGAGGCGAAGAAGAACTTGATCGCCGATTCCCTCTTGCAACCCTCGTAGAGCTCACCAGCAAGCGATGCTCGGTGGCCCACCGAATGTTTGTAGCTGTACGAATCCTCGATCCAGGTCATGTCGGAGAACGCGAGCTCTTCATCCGTGGGGCCCTCTGCGCACGTTCCGAGTCAGTATAAGGCTCCAACCAATCCGTTGACGTAGGTGATGTATATCTTGCTTACTTCGAATGCTGGCGCCTTTTAGCGGAGTGGCATCTTTTGCTATTGGCTCCCAAACACCAAGCCTGTCTAATATTCTGGCCATGTTGGGTGCTAATTGGATTCCTGCCCCTACAAATCCGAGATCCGAGGCAGTTTCGTAGACATCGATATGCGTGAAACCTTCCTTGGCTAAGGCGAGCGCCGTGGCCAGGCCGCCCATACCTGTGATGCTGTTAGAATCCCATGTAACGGGTCGCCAGACGACTTCCAAAGTAACAGCTTACCGGCGCCAATGATGACGATGTGGAGGTCTTTAGTGACACCCATGGTGAAGCGTGATGTGTTAATTGGAGAGATTGCGGTGTGAAGAAGTGTGTAGACCCAGGCAGACTTGACGGAAACATAGAGAATGGATCTGGCGGCCTGGTATTCTCTTAATGAATGTGAAGCTCAAAAGAAGGTCGGCTATTCTTTTGGCCCCTCACGATGACGACGCCGTCATCGTGAAATAAAATGTCCCTTCCGCTGCCGCTCCGCTACCCGATGTTCCCCACATCGGGTGCCCGCTCCAAGTTCAACGGAGACACTTGTAGCTAGCTTGAACTAACGGAAACAAATGCGGCGCCCAGGGTGAATGCTCTGCCGGCTCGGAGCAGCAACACATCTCGGAGAAGCGACGGAGCACCGAGCAGACGGAAACCAGAGTGGGTCGAGATTGTCTTGGATGCAGCACATGCTTTCCTTCCACCCGTTGTCTACTATGGTCTATTTGAAGGTTGACTCCATACCGCACATGATGCTTCTGGTGTCTGGCACTGCGTCGGCCCCTGACTCTCGGCCCCGAGCAACATGCTGGCAGCGTCCGCACACTTCGGCAGCCCGGGTCGGGATTTGGGAGCGGATCCCTGGGCAAGCTAGAGCTCTCCGCATCTCATTTACATACAATGAGTCGGGGACTTTACTTAACTCCCAGGCCCTGAGATCAATCAGCATCAAAAAAGAACTTCACTTTATAAAGACCAAGTGACCGCACCAAGTAACGAGTTTGGATTGCGTCTTCACTCCTTTTTGCTTCACCGTCTGTAGAAGTGACTAACCCGGATAGCACACATGATGTCTGGCATGAAATTCACAGCTCAATATCTATGCAATGGCCTGTCGCATTGTCGTAGTCCAATGAAACATCAAGTAATAAAACAATTCGATTGCGATAAAGTTTGAGGAGCTTGGTCTGCTATCTTCCACAAGAGGGTGGCTCTGATGGGGTGGACTAGGCTCTGAAATTCAACACACAAGAATTTGGTTCCGAGGCTCAGCGTAATGACCTCAGATTTGTGTAGTCCCCGCAAGTGTTCTTTGGTCACCTGCTTGCGAAGAGATAACGTCGCAAAGAATTCTTCTCAACATAGACTGAGCATAGCCTCTGACACACCATTTTTGCTGTTGGTATACCATTCTCTCTCTCGTGTGGTCTGACATGAGACTCTGGGTCAAACCTAATGCCATGCTTCGACTCCACTGCTTTTGTGCCCTTAAAAAAACTTGGAAAATCACTTTTAGTAGTTGCCGTTGACAGCGATATCATGTTCATCGTCCAGCTCGCAATTCCTGCAAGACTATTGGTTTACTGGCCAAAAAGTTTACCACTTGGTATCGAAATCTTCGTGAAAGCTAATCGAGACGACTCCATCTCTCCCATGATGACTAAAATTCAGGTCAGCGTTAGGAAACAATGAACGGTTTGGATCTTCTCCGGGAAAGAATAAGGAAAAGGCTCCCACGGAATCAAATTGACCCCAATGAATGTGTCCAAAATTCGTTGAATATAGGTATTTGCTCACCATTGGAGTGCCAACGCGATCTCGTAAAAGAAGGAAAACAGACACAGCTTCCGTGATTCGTGGCGCTGCGAACGCCATCTTCTCGAACTGTATTTCGGCCCCGGATCCGGTCTTTTGGTACACAGTCTCGCTCCAAGAGCGGGCAACACGCCATGTGATGTCGACAGTCCAGGTTCCCTGCCAGGTGAGCGAGGCGCTTCTGGAAATGGGGTCATGGGTGTAGCGGAACAGACATCCATGCTCGTTGCCATTGCCGCACCACAACTCAAGCGTGAGCAGTTTGGGCATTCGCCGCACTGCTACGCTTGCAGCTTCCAGCAGACAATTGATTTCTTCTTCTGAGGATCGTTTCGGAAATGCCAGCAGCTGCGATGTGAGAGCCAGGGTCTCTAGCTTATTCCAAGTCCAGAAGGCGTCGATTTCGGCGTTGTCGGTAGATTCCTGTGGCCAGAATGGGCGGAGGAAGTGCCTTGCATCGATGGCGAAGGATGCAGAGAGGTGCTCCAGCTGTCGACTGGCTTTGGCTAGAGAGAGTCCGAGCGACGAGATGTTGTCACGAGGCGCGTATCCCGGACCCTGTATAATGGAAAGGGGAGAAAAACCATCAATCGGCTTTTCGAAAATCGAAAGCTCCGTGAGAGAAGCTGGCAAGCCTTGGCCGAAAATGAATTCATAACCTGCACAAGGACATCAGAATTAAAATCCCTGCCAGCATGTGGTACAGCTATCCTCACTCACACTGATCATGTTCCGCATTGCCTTCGCGCCCAGGCGGTTCTGGTTGTTGGTAGACCAACTTCTTCAACGCAGGGAGACTTCGCAACAGCAGACGCAAATGATCTGGGCGTGACTGAAAGCAGAAATTCCGCTGCAGCACCAAGGTCGTGATCGTATTCATCTTGGGCAAGCTGGTTAAGTCTGTGCTTTGATGGCAGCGATACAATGAGGGCCGGAAAGGGCCGGACACTTCCAAGAAGAGCCGCTGTGGATTCACGTCTTTGACTTTGTCCCATGTGCTCAGAGAATTGAACAGTGTTCCGATGACATGAAGTAAGTTGTCATCCTCGGCATTTTCTGTCGCAGAGTCTCGCTCCCAGCTCGGAGACCACAGTCCAACATCTAGGCTATAGAAAAGGTTAATTCAGCTCTCATCTCCTTGGTCCAAATGGTCTGTCGGGTGAGAATAGGATCGGTGAATGGTGAGAAAGACTGTGAGTATGCAGATAAAGTAGGGCTACATTGGGTTGGAAAACTCTGGTGGGAAACTTACTTGATATGATTTACCATCTTCCGCTTCTCTCCAACGACGAACCGTTCGAAAGCCTCCACCCGCGATGGCGTCAAGAACAGATCTGCGAAGTGCTTTGGCTCGAAGAAAGCCTGCCATTCCCGGCATACGGATGCGTAGGCAGCTGTACGAGAGTGATCTTGGCGGCAATTAGAGAAGAGCGATTCGACGATCTTATCCCGTATCTCCTTCGGGATACTCGCGAAGCCACCTGACATTGCCATGATGACTTTGGGTCAACAAGCCAGGAGGAATGTGGTTCTTGCAGTGTTCAGAGGCTGGTCACACACTCGTTGCTGGGAAGTATTCAGGGCAAATGGGTCAGTCTGTCGCAGGTTATCTTTGCCAAGTATGATGTTGGTTAGTGTTTATTTCAACCTGTGGGAAGGGTGTCAAGCCTGCTTAAAAAGGACGTGGGAAACCACGCCTTCTGGGCGCGGTAGTGACTGCTGGAAGCCATTTCTATTCACAAGGGAAGAGGCAGCTATCAGCGCATTATTTGTATGAGAATGGGTGCGGGATTGTCCATTCAATTGCTCGTAGAATTACCTGTACTTGTCACTCTTGCACATTATTCTTGTCTGTCTTCGATCCCGAATGAGACATTGATGGAGAATCATGGGGCTTCGAAGTGCTGTCCAGTGTGATTTTTATTCGAAACGGGCACAATCACCCAGCTTTTGCAGTCATCGAACTGAATGTAAATGTTTCCATCAAGATCGCGGTCACCACATATGGCTATTGAGATAATGGTGAATTGATAAAGGCAGACGTTGTGCACCACCTAAATGAATTTTCACATCGAATGAATGAATCGACTGGATGAACAATATCAACAACTACATCACCTAATCCTAAAGACATCGAAGTGCATCTGCTTCACCACTTTGTCTTGGAGGCTATTGGGAATTAGGTTTAAGATCTAGATTTGTGGAACCAACGTGGTGTAAAGCGAATAGGTGGGTCTGAGCTTCAATGTGCCTGATGCACATGAGATGCGAGTCGATGCGGCACCTAACAAGTACCGAATCAAATTGACTGGTCTGTTCCAAGGGCAAGAGGCGATCATCCGAGCTGCCAGGTTCGAAGGGCTTAAGGGCGGGGAAGACAGGTTGCTTACACAGCTATGGCCGAAGGGCTTGGCACGCCCTAATATGACTTGATGGCCTGTGACGTGATGGATGAGACAATAGTCTATCAAGTACGTACTTCACCTCGGCCCATTCTCGCCCTATCTCCAACGTCAAACAGCGTCACGCCTTTCCAGATTTCACCATCTCCACCTTGCTTTAGCTGCACGGATGTTCAGAAGGAAAATTTGTAATCTCATGAGCATCAAGTTAACTTGGGCGGCTGATCACGGTTGCAATTGATATTGTACTCGTTTATAAAAAGGGGAGATCCCAACTGATGCCTCACCTGTCGCCGTCTCGACATTGACATCTGGAAATTGGAAAAGCTAATTGAGAAAAGCATCATTACCTCAAAGCACATACACATTCGTATACTATTCTCTGAGCATAGCCAAGAGCCATCATGGCGAATATCAAGCCGTTCAAGATCGCCGTACCGGATGCGGAGATCGACAAGCTCAAAACCAAGCTCTCATTGGCAACGTTTCCCCAAGATGTCGACATGTCCGAGTCCTGGTCGTATGGAACGCCATTGAAGGACATCAAGCGGCTCGCAGCGTACTGGCAGAACGGCTTCGATTGGCGCGCCGCGGAGTCGAAGCTCAACGAGCAGCTTTCCCAGTTCACAACGACTGTGTTCGTCGATGGCTTCCACGACATCGACGTCCACTTCGTGCACCAGAAATCCAGTCGCCCAGACAGCATCCCTCTGCTGTTCAGCCACGGCTGGCCCGGCAGCTTCTACGAGGCCGTCAAGCTCCTGCCGCTCCTCACCAACCCCTCCAGCCCAGACCAGCCGTCCTTCCACGTCGTCGTGCCATCCCTCCCCAACTACGGGTTCTCAGGCAAAGTTACCAAGCCCGGCTTCGGCCCAAACCAGTACGCAGAGACATGCCACAAGCTGATGCTGCAGCTCGGCTACGACAAGTACGTCACGCAGGGCGGCGACTGGGGCTTCATCATCACGCGCAGGATGGGCATCCAGTACCCGGAGCACGTGGTGGCGTCGCATCTCAACTTCGTGCGCGTGATCAAGCCGCCGGAGCTGTCACAGACGCCGCTGCAGTTCGTCAAGCACTCGGTGTTGCCGTACAGCAAGTCGGAGCGGGAGGGCCTGGAGCGCACGGCATGGTTCCGCAAGCATGGCTTCGGGTACAACCTCGAGCAGTCGACGCGCCCGCACACCCTTGGCTTCGGGCTGGCCGACTCGCCCGTCGCGCTGCTGGCGTGGATCTACGAGAAGCTGCATGACTGGACGGACAGTTATGTCTGGACTGATGACGAGATCCTTACTTGGATTAGTATTTATGCGTTTAGCACGGCGGGGCCTGACTCTAGCGTCCGGATTTATTATGAGGCTACGAGGCAGGAGGCCATATCTTCGGGGTATCCTTATCACGACAAAGTGCCACTCGGGCTGAGCTATTTCCCGAAGGACCTGGTCGTACCGCCGAACACCTGGGGTCGGACGCTGGGCCCAGTGGTATTTGAGAAGAGGCACGAGGATGGCGGGCATTTCGCCGCGCATGAGAGGCCCGAAAAGCTGGCTGATGATTTGAGGACAATGTTTGGCAAGGGAGGAGGTGCAGAGGCTGTGGTGAAGAAGCTAAGGAGTCAGGCCAGAATTTGAAACGAAAGCTCGGGCATGCTGAACATGGAGCGTTGACTTGTCCGTTTCTGAGAGGCTACCGACACAAAGAAAGAGTAACTGCACTGCCTGCTTGTCAATTACGCACCAGGGTTACATGGTGTCGCTCTCACGTAATTTGCAGAAGCCTAACAGGGCCTGTAAATATTCGCTAGGTTAATTGGTAGATTGTGACATTAATGTTGAAGGTTAATTTATAAGTACAGGAATTGCATTTCAAGGCCATTTTTGAAAGAAAATGATTGTGCAAGACACTCATACGTCCATATGCTGTTGTTGCAAGAGTTTTAAAAGAATGTGTGAATATCTAGATAATATCATCGACTTTGCTTCTTTGTTACGAAAGCATCTCCCTCATCAATCAAATTCTATCCTGCTAAATGACCGTATGAAACACTTCTAACACAATTCCCCTCCCCCATTCATGCTGCGCGCAAATGAAGCACGTCTTGAGACCTCTAAGAACTCCTTCTACTTCTTTGAATGTTCTATCCCAGAAATATCACCATCTGCTGTGGCGTTGAAGCCCGCGCTAGATCCGCGCGAAAAAGTGTATTGGCCTTGCTTCTACCGCCTGTTGGAGCTGGAGCCGGAGCCATGCCCGGATGACGAAGAAGACGAGCCCTGGCCGTTGTTCGAGGATGAAGGGTTGTAAACCCCGTAGACGACGTCTGACTTGACAACTCCGATAGGGGAGGAGTAGCGTAGGACCTCGTTCCAGTTGGTCGAGGAGCCACCCGACGAGTTGGACTTCGAGCTTCCACCCCCAGACGAGCCCTGTTGCTGAGACATTTTGGTATTGGTGATGGTGGTAAATGTTCTGAAATTTTTTGGTTGGTGGTTCTTGAATTTTGAACGGAAAATGGTTGGTTAATTGGTGCGTAGAATTGTGAATGAGGTTGCAGTCTGAATCCTGATGTCTTGATCCACCTCGAGCACTACCTCATCCATCGAGCTGGAGGTCCAACTTGACTTTATACCTTCAACAAACGCATATAGTCCCGTCTCGGAGATTGTTCATGTTGTAGTCAAGTGCCATCTGCCAAGTACCAAAGTGACGGCACCAGACCCTTCGTCCGCAGGCGGCTGACCAACAGAAAATCCTACCTCGCACCTTTGCCCAACTCAAATTTCGTGCAACACGGAGAATTCCCACATGGCATCTAGGGCCTTCCCAGCGCGATCCCAAGAAAATGATGTGGTGAGCCAATTCCCCGTAGGGCTGAGCAGCGCCGTTTGCGATCCGCTAAGGGTCGTCGTACAATCCAGCCATTAGGATGACGATCCTTTCAGCCGCCCTACTGCACGTCAAGGAAGCGAGTGTGACCAGGGTCTGTTCGTTTCTGGCTTGCTTACCAGCTTACCCACGTTTCTAGAACGGCCTCGCATGACCTCGGACCGGGTCGGACTCTTGAAAAAAGCAGACCGAGTAGGTCTCATAACGAGCCGTCATCTCTAGCCCGTCCGTCTGGGAGCGGGCTCAGCCCGATAGGCAACAACATAAACTCGGTCGGGGGGCCCACTTCATATCTGTGTGGCTTTTTCTCCCTTTTATCCCCAAGAACTCCAATCCCACGTATCAGGTAAGCATATTTTTACCTGGCTCCATTCTAGGCTCACCAGTATTTCAAGTCTGACATTTCATCTCGTGTGTTCCTTCGCGATACACAGCACGATGCAATAATAGTTGCCTATAGGACTTGACTTTATCCATTTTTTTCCTTGACTACTGCTGACTAATTATCGCACCTAGTCTTTTCTGTCTCGCCGGGTATTCGATGCTCGATCCAGCCTCCTGATCAAGTTTCTCATTTTTTGGCTCCCACCTACCCGACTGATACTATCCACCACTCTGTCCACGCCAGGACTTCCATCCACCTCGCATTGAGTCCGGAGTCGCCTCCCTCTTCACAGCCCCCAGGTTGTCCGTGTGACAGCGCCGAAACGAAATATCAGCGTAGTCTCACCTCCCGAGGACTCCTCCAAGGACTCCTTCAAGCCGCATCTGACGAAGTCCATATCAAGTGGCACCGGACTTTTGGAAAATACCCGCCTATGCTTATGTCTGGACTTCCATCCAGTCCACACCGCTCCCATTCATGTCGAACATGGCCTGCCAGAAGGTCTCGTCCAGCTCGCCGGGCATGGGGAGCTGGCTTGGTGCGCCATAGTCCACATCCATCGCCTGCCCGCCACCAGCACCAGCCTGCGCTGTGGCATTGCTCGCGCCAGCCTCCGTCGTGCCAACACCGCCACCACCACTGACCCCGTCCTTGGCCACGTCGCCCACAGCTTCTCTCCTAAACCGCGGGTCGTGGGGGTAACTTGCCGGATACCCTTCGCTCGTCCCAGGGCGCGCCCGCCCCAGATACCAGCTCCGGATCCACCGCACCTTGTCCTTGAACATACCCAGTACGCTCCTCTCTCCATCGACGTATCGGCCGCGCCTACCCAGCCCCGTCGCAAGCCGGTCCGCCTCGTCGAAGAACTCAGCCAGGCGCGCGCACACGCCGTCGAAGTTGAGGTGGTCGCGCGCCACGGAGACGACCCAGTCCGGGTCGCGCGGGTTGTTGGCCGAGGCGGTCTCGTCGCCGAGGAAGAGCAGGCGACTGGCGGTCACGATGGCGAAGGAGAAGTGCGCGCTCTGGAACGGCATGCACACCAGGTTCTGCGGCGGGATCGCCATGTAGGCCGAGAAGAAGTCGCGCGCCGACCCCAGGCACGCCCACAGCGCCGACGTGCGCGCGTTCGCGTCGCCCGCGTCGTAGCCTGTCGCCGCTGATGTTGACCGGATGTAGATGACCGGCTCGTAGAGGCGGCATATCGTGCCGTGGTAGTGCGTCCATAGCAGAGCTATTTTTATCGCCAGTTAGTGACTTGTCAAGGCAAAATGGTTGAGAGGAGAGAACTGCGGAGACAACGTACAGTTGCACTCTACTTCAGGCGGTTGCTGCCGGACCAGGGCGTCCAACTCCTTCCGTATGACTGTAAGCGCCATGTGTATCGGTGCATAATTCACACGCCGTGACGCCTCGTCGTCGCCATAGGGAATGATCTCGGCGGCACGACCCAAAAGTTGTTGGATTTTCACCAGCGTGACCAGGAAGCTGTCCGAGTCGTACTCCCGGGCCTGCTCGATCTCGTCGCAGCATTTGGTCAGATACGAGCTGTATGTCATTGGGTTATGGCGCCTGAAGAGTGCGGAAAGTCTGTGCACAAGGTTTCTTAGTTCCCAGCAGTTCATAGGATTGAACAAGTCAGGTCGTTTCTTACAGAGAGGTGACGTAGAAAGTACCGAGTGCGGCGCGCATCTCGTCCAGAGTATGGGATTTGTTCCAAAACTTCTTTATGCCCGTTTGCGAAGCGGCGTCCTTGATCAAGAGGAATGAGGCTTTCCCAAAATCGAGTGGCCATCTGTTGAGGCCTAGGTCGATCACAAGCGCAACTGCCAGCTGGATGAAGTTTGTTGCCTGGGAGTCTATGAAGAAGTGGAAGTCGCCCCTGAGAAGCATAATCAGCTTTGATGTGACCGTGGCTTGTATGGGCATCCAAATTGGTTCTTACCATGCCATGTGAACGAGTAATGCCTGCAGAATTTCTAGCCGTCGCTCATTGTTGATCACAACATGCTCAGCAATGTAGTGCCGGAACCAGACCTTGTAGTCAGCCTGGGTGGTCGGACTCTGCGGCGCAGCCACCGAGACGATGGTGCGGAAAAGAAACGGCGTCTTTTCGTAGAGGTCGTAGGCGGTAGCCATGACTGGAATGGTGATGAACGGGAAGTAGGGGGCATATAAGGATCTGTAGATGTTCAAGGCCCGTTCTGCCTCGTAGAAGGTCATGCGGAAGCCAGGAATGATCTCGACGGACTCATTCCCGGGCGGCGAAGGCCTGCTCTGATGCGCTCTGAAGCCTGGTCCAGCTGCATCCGGTGGCATCTTAGGGCTGTTCCCCTCTGTCGTTGGCCCAGTGGCGATAGATCCAGGCTGGGCCATGCCTGGAGGAGGGAGGGGGCGGGCATTGTAGTGGTAGTTTTGTGTTGAGGGAGGAGATGAGGCGGGTTCCGGTAAGTCCGGCCTGTTGCTGGGGACAGCACTGCTGGCGGACTCGATGTTTGGGTTGAGAAGTTGCTGTATACTGTTTCGGCCGGGCTCATGGCTCGGAACTGGTACACTGGCACTGCTCGGTGGTGTGTGGCCGCTGGAACTGGGACTGTTTTGTTGGATTTGCTGGCTGGCGTTCAGCAGGGACATGATGCCATCGATCTTCTCCTCAAGCTGCCCAACACGGCTGTATGTGAATTTCTTTGTCAGCATGCGTGCATCAATCAGCTGCCTACATTCTCTACTTGGACCCGTCTTCGCGCAGAAGGATCAATCATTCCCAGCGCTCGACACAGGGCATCACAGCATGAGACACGATGCAGCCTGGATGAGATCAGGTAAATACGTACGTCGATGGGCCTCGCCTTCTTCGCGGGTTTATCTCCGGCAGAGTACATGGCGCCTTGATCTTGGAACACCTGCGACAGTAATGTCAGTAGCATGGCCTTTATTGCAAATGCTTCCGATGTCCTTTCGTGGATGCAGCCAGAATAGTAAAGCAATCGGGATGCGATTGAGTTCATGCAGGACGCGGGACGCGATCCGGGAGATCGGCATGAGATCGACCGACTCCCGGTGGTTGAGCTTCTCACTCATATCCAGGGGTAGAGATGGTTGGTTTGAGTGTGAAGCTTCCGCGGAAGTTGACATCCGGATGACCCGCATCGGAATCCGGAATATCCATATGGACCAAGCCAACTCAGGTAGATGAGAGGGGAGCATGTGCAAGTGGCGTGGGCAGCGAGCACGGCAGCATGGCACGGCCATGGCCATGGCCACATATGCTGTATCCGGAGCAAACGCAGTGCCACGAGACCGGGCTCAGCCTTTGGGTGGATCATTGCGTCCAGCTCCGAGGTCTCAGGTGACTGGAGGTCGGGGCCGTGAACGAGGGCGAAGACCGTGGGTCGAACTCACCTCTGGCAGGGCGTGGCACCGGGCTCAGACGGCCACACGCAACGCATCTTTGACCGAGCACAGGACTGACATGCCCGTGGCCGGTATTTCTGGACCTCGGGCGTCGCGCGAGAGTGGTCGCCCGATGCCGGGGTGGAGTCTGGCATGGTGACGGCGTCGCAGGTGTGTCCGAAGCGAAGGGGAGTACGGTGCGTGAGTGGTGCTTGGGTACAGCTTGGGCACTGCTTGCGGCTCGCGACTGTTTTCCCTATCCTATCCTGTCACCTAAGGGGCCATGGACATCGGGACCGCGGCGCCGTTTGTGTGCCCGGTGCTTCTGGGGCGAAGCGCCTTTGCTGTGCGCTGTCTCTTCCGAGCTGCGTCTAACAACGCCGCGTGGCCTTGTCCGTGGAACGCTAAGGCTCGGGCTGTCAGGCAGTGTGTTCAGGCGTCAGATGCAAAGCGAGCGGCATGTCAGGCAGCGGAGGAAAAGGGTGTGCCGGACATGATGTGATGGTGAAGACGGACTGGCCTCCGGGGGGTGTGGGAATCAGGCACTTGATCGAGGAAACGGAAACAGAAACAGCAGGCCCAGCAGGCCAAACAGAGCAGCAGCAGCAAGCAGAGAGGGCAGAGAGGGCAGAGAACGACAAGGGGAGCACAAGACTAGAACCAGAACCAGCCCACCCACTCGCGCCCTCTAGCGGAATTCTGGTTCGGCCCGGTCGGGCAGCTGGACCTCGTGGGGCGACAGCTCACAGTCTCAAGCTGGTTATTGGCTCCGGCTCTCAGGGGACCCGGCTCGGGTTCTATATGAATATCCGACCCCGAACCCATTGAAACATGTTTTTTTCTCCCTCGGCTAACGAACCACGCTCCATCCCGATCTAAAATGCTGCAGCATGCATGCATGCATGCTCAACTCGATGAACTGCTGAGCTCTGCGGGCCGTCCGGTCTCCGGGGATCTAGCCCGCGAGATTCGCTCTCGTCACGATCTTTCATGCGCCTATTTCTAGTCCTCATGCACTCAAGAACATATTTAATTACAATTGAATTTGACACTGTAGACCACAGGCTGACACGAACTCATCCCCGGCGCAAAATTTACCGGGATAAGGAAACAGCCCGGACAGAACCTACTGTATAATTACTTCGCAAATGTTACAGCCCGGAACTGCCAACGTGTGCCTGAAATCGCGAATACGATCAGTCAGCCTTTACAGAAAGCGAGCACCACCATAGCTCCCACTGCAATCCTTGGAAGAATACATCAAATGATGTGGGGATAACTCACCTGGTATCCGGATCCTCTCTCCCGTGCCCCGTATCCTACTCCAACACCGTCAACTCTTCCCAATCGCCGACCTCTTAACTTTACAGCGGACCATGAGAACGTCATCTTCGGGAATAAATGTTCATCCAGACGCTGACGCCGAAGTGTAATCTGCAAATAATCTGCGTCACCTACGGTCAATTCATGGCCCTGACCTTGCTATCATATATTCTTTGTTAGAGGCGGATCGAGCCTTGTTGCCCGTCTCCACTTGTATCGGCAACGATTCGGCTCCATCATTGGATAAAGCGCAACAGCATTCAACACTTCGCAGCAAATCCCAGTACTCCCGCATTTCCGCATTCAACCCGTCGCAACGACGGCCCCGCCATTAGACTGTGCTCATATTTCTGAAAAAGATCATTGGGTCCTTTGCCCCTCGAATCAACCCGTTGGCTTCGAAACCATAATTGCCCAGATAGGAGTTGAAAAACCCCCGTGGAAAGTAGGCTGCGCAACATATGCGTTGGAAGAGCTTTAGGCGTCGATAATGTGAATAGAATATTTCCAAAGTCGGACTTAGGACCAAAATTACCTAGCAGGGGATCTTGGTCCGTCAGGTACAGTCACTTTTGAAGAAACATACCAATTGCTCAGTCTTTTGAGTATAATTCTCATCTTGACTTTGCCACTGGCAATGTCGGGACACAAAGAGTCCATTTCTTCATCATTTTGCACCTCAGGCGCTCGTGTCTTTTTGTGGCAATAAGTCTTGGCAAGTTCAATGGCCAGTTCGAGTGGCGTCTTTTCAAGCGCCGAAGACTTCATGGGGTCCACGTCATCACGAGCACAGAGAGCCCGGATACCCTGCAAGAATCTGTCAAGAAAGACAGATTGTGGGGCCACAGCCTCTGAAGAGCGGACTGTGTACTCGTTTTGAAGTCCGTTCAGAGCATGCCACAACGGTGTCTTGCCCTCTTTGTCAGGGATGTCGGGAAGAAGATCAGTTCGTTTTAATATCTCATTCAGCACATGAAGGTATTCGTCGTAATCTTTCACGCTTCGATCCTGCACAACGATCAGCACATTGATTTGTATTTTCGGCGCACGAGTCTTTTGCGGAACTCACATAGCGTTTGGGACCACTGTGTGGACACTTTTGCTTGTAACTGGAATAACAGAAGACCGAGAAGAAATGAGCCAGTGGAACCGTCCCCTTCGCATCGACCGAATTTAGCCAATTGGAGCTGCATGCATGCTGCAGTAACAACCTCATGGCAAGTGATGATCCACCCTTGACGGCCAGGTGAAGCGGAGTAGAGCCATGTTCGTCAACCCAGTCTGCCAAGCAGTCTGCGTCTTGCAGTAGCTGGTGATAGGGGCTTCCATCCCACACATTGCCACTCGAAACCGCATAAAGGAGGGGTGACCATCCATGATCATCTACCGCGAGCGGATCCTCTCCATGCTCTTCGATCAGCGTTGAAGCCATACCGCCATCAGCGAACTCCCCGAGGTTTTCAGCAATGTAGGACAATGCTGTTCGCCCCTGTTCATCTCGGTGGCCAATATTCACTTCGGGTGTCTGCAAAAGAAATTCGATTATTTCATTGTGCCTCCAGGTTCTTGATGCACGAATAAGAGCCGTCGCACCGCTGGCATCAGGAGCATGCAGCAGTGATCTCAGAGAGGGGCATAATTGCAAAAAGATCTTGAGACAGCCACACCCGGACATTTGACACAAAGAATCTAAGAATCTAACTCCAGTACGGCCGAGTTGTTTCTCTGATAATCGAGAGAGGAGGTCCGCGAGTTCTTGGCGATCATGACTGGCTGAAAGGGCTTCGAATATTAGCAGGCACTTTTCGTACAGTGTCCCACATGCCAATGCCGCTTCGGGGACCCAGAACGGTTCCAAATTATCGTATTCTGAAATTGTGTGCCCGGCTGTCATCATCACTAAAGCCATTAGAGGGCAAATTCCGTTTCCATTTTCATGGAAAACGAGTCGTAGGTCAAATCCGGGAAACGTCAGGAGCAAATGTAATTGTTCCTGTTCAATTTCCCAGTTCGAAATAGCAGCTGACAGAGCAGAGAGTCCAGATATGGACACAGAGTTGACAACTGAAGTATCCTCTTGTTGCCTAAGTGTGTCTAGGATAAGAACAATTGATGCATGGTCACCTCTGACGAAGGCGGCTGTCAGTACTGTTCGACCTTTGCTGTCCACTTCACGCACGGAAGCAGGACACAGCTGAAGCAAGCTGCGCAGTAGCTCAGATGAACGGGATGCCAGGGTAAAGTAGAGCGAATTTATCCCGATGAAACATTCTCTGTCTTGGTGACCAGCTCTGGCGAACAACAACCTGTTGTCCGGGTCAAGCAGATCGGTGCTGAGCTGTGCAAGTTGGCGGTTTTTGTTGCAAAGATTGACAGTGAATGTTTCGAAGAGAGGAGCTCTCCAATTGAATGGATCGATTTCCTCAATATTGGTGTTGTGTGACTGTTGAGACTGGTCTGCTTCTATATCGGACATTCCTCCAAGGAAGCTAAACATGAACTTGTCAAAGCAGCTGTATCCGCTATCATCTCTCGCAAATAGGCCGTCAGGACTGCATTTGGAAAAGTTTGTGCGGAAAAAGGGAAGAATCAATTTGATGGTATCGCGGCTTTCGAACAGTGCCTCCAAGACAACTGCAGGATCCATTTGCGCCACGCCGCAAGACCAGAGCTCCTGAGTTATGTCTGTCGAATCAAATCTTGATGCTAAGGTCAGTGCAGTTCTACCATTTACATCTCGTTTCTCTAGGTCAATATTCTTCTCCCTCAGGATCAATCTGACGGCTTCAGCATTCTGGAGAATGACAGCGAAATGTAGTGGCGTATGACGACCAAAGCCTGGAGAGGTAGAGTTGACTTCGATGAAAGGAAGTAATATGCGCATTATTGTGGCGTGCCCTTTTTGCATGGCACAGATCATGGCATTTGTGCAGATTACTTTCCATTCGGCCCTGATTGCTTCGCCGTGATGGTTTTGCATCCATTGGATGAGCATGTTGACGCACACCTCGTGCCCGTTGAGGGCTGCGGCAGCTAGTGGTGTTATGAAGACTCGGCCTTCGAGCAGCTGCTCTGGTCTCAGTCTCATAGCAGAGTTGGACTTTGGCCTTGGAGGTTTAGGCGCATTTATGAGGCTCCACTTCTTGTCAGAATCTAGCTGAGCGAATTCCAACCTGGGATCGTAGATTATCAGCACTACATAATCAACATGGGAAATGCTTGCGTTATTGCCCACCTTTGCTGAATAGCAAATAAAAGACTGACGTGCATGGATTCTAGGCCTAACAGCCAGCCGAGCATGTCGCTGTGTCCATCCCGTGCGGCAATGCCCAGCACAGTAAAGCCATCGTGATCTCGACCGGCCAGTGAGGCTCCATGTGCTAAAAGTATTTCCATAATCTTTTTTCTCGAAAAACGAAAGGCCATAATCACGGCTTGTTCAATAATTCTGGGCTCTTCTGTTGATCTGGTGCAGATATCCGGAGAGTGATCACTGCTGCTAGGATAGATATCTTGGCTGGCCCAATGAGCCGAGCACCATGTGTGTCTGCAATCTTTGTCTGTCTCGATCGTATGTTCGGCTTGAGCCTTATTGAATGGCTCTAAGAACGAGTCGATACTCATAGCCAACAAAATCTCAACGAGATTGATTCTGTTTTCTTGGCAAGCCCACAACAACAGTTGGTCTCGCATACCCTGCAGCTCGAGCGCAAGCTGTCGGAGCGCAAATTGTTCGCCGGCCTGCTTCACTGCGAGTGGAAAAGACCCCTGTCGTACAATTTGTCCTCCCACGTCTTCCTCTGTAGTTGTCGTTGAGACGACGGGGTCGATCTCGTAGTGGTGAATTGCCCAGTGGTCCTGAGCATAGTTCAAAAACGGAAGTTCCCCATCAATGTCATTCTTTTCGAACGCTTGTTTGAAGATTCTGCAGATTGCTGCCATTTGAGCCTTCGCATGTGGGAACCACCTAGATTGGGTAGACGATAGGTAGTCGCGTATAGATTTGTGTGCCAGCTTGATGAGGCTGTCTTCAGCCAAACTCCCCATTGATTGGGACGCAGTGCTGGCTCCGTTCTCTGGCTCTGAATCTTGGATTGGCCGGGTATGTGCTTCAACGATAACCATGCCGGCGCAAGAAGACATAACGTAATCGATGGGTGGGATGTTTTCGGCATCAAACCCACTGTCGAGGTCGTCTAGATCAATGGCAAGGGCGTGACATAGCTCGTTGACCGCGAGGGGACGGCGAGACATAGTCAAAATCATCAACGCCTGCAAAGCCATAGTAGATGTATCCTGTGGTTGGCTGGTGACACGTTGCATAGCTTTTTCTAGCGCCTCCTTGGCTGAATCTGGTCCGGAGGATAAGCCCTGGAGGGCCTTGCGCAGAGCCTTGGGCGATGGCTTTGTTTTCAAGGATAGAAGATGTAAGTCGGCGAGGAGAAACCTTTTGACCAGTAGCGTGTTAGTTTTCTAGTGGCTTTCACAAATGACTTATCGCTTACATTTCTCCAGCGGCGTGAATTACCGAGTTCTTGATTTCAGTCTGTAAATCTGAGTTCTTCGACACAAAATTTGGCAGCGTCGCCATATGAGTAGAGAGATATTGCTCAATGTCTTCGCCTGTGGCTTTGATTCTCTTCTGACGGGCACCGGAGAACAGGTCACTGATATGTCCAATGTCGCGGGAAGTAGCAAATATGTTCAAGCCGGTGCGCTTTTGCAACTCAAAAAGCTTCGGTACCAACACATCTCGTGCGTCGGTGTGTAGCTCGTCCATCGCGTCAATGATCACATAATTCCTCTTTCGCACTAGCATGGAAGCCTCGAGAATACGAAATACTTCATCAAGACTGACCTCTGATCTCGACCGTTTTGCGGACTCGTATGCTGGGCGTAGGGCAGCTGGCCAAGCAAGCGGCTGCTCAAGAATCATTCGCAGAAGATTTCGGGCCAGGTCGATGTGCTCTGTGTCTGTGGATCGCTGATAGTCGCAAAATATAAAAGCAATGCCAACCTCGTCAGCAGGGGATGTCGAATAGAGCCGCTCTATAACCACTTTGTCATTGACAGTCAGCAGATCATCAAGAAAAAAGAGCGCGAGTCCCCGGGAGTTACTTACTGGCCGATGTGTGGGTTTTGCCTGCGCCTGGAATCCCTGGACAGAAGAGCGTGGTCCCCCTCCCTTCGTCACTAGTCCACTTGTGCCACTCGGGCGACTCAAAAAGCCATTTCCTAGTTCCGGGTTCGCGACGATGAAGAAGCCAGTTCAGACGGTCGGTATGCCTTTCGCAGTCCATGCTGATCCAGTCAAGTATCTGATCTTGCTCTTGCTCATCGATGTGTTTGTCGAGCCTAGCAATACTCTTTTGTGTGTTTCGCTCCGTAATATTCCTGAGAATGGTATCTAGCAGAGTAACATTGGAAATGAGTCTCGTTCGAAGCTCAGTCACGTCCCGCGAATCAAACATGAGACGTTCCCAGATCCTTTTTACACGGTACCTTTCACGTCTCCCATGATCGGAGCTCAAAGTATCATGTCCTTGAAACGGTTATCAGTAAATTTGCGAAGCCAGTGCATATGAGACATTTCTTACTGGCTAGGAGACTCTCCAGATCTTCCAGCACACCTCTGGAGCCTTTCACAATTGATTCCAGCTCTTTGGTCTGGGAAAGACTCAGCGTCTCCTCCCACGTGTCCGCATAAACTGCAACATCCGAGAGAAGTATTGACAGACTCTTCACTTCATCTGAAATAGCCTGGAACTGCGTCGGTGCATCTGAGAACCTTTTGCGGATTCTCGTAGCGACCTGGATAACAGCGATGAAGTCTCCGACCCCAAAGCCAAAGCTCATCGTGACAGTTCAGAAGGAACATCAGGTCCCTGCCGAGAAGTCAAACACACCGTATAGAGGATCGAAATCGCATGAAGAGGGCCTAGGAACCGTTGGCACTCAGATCTACAAGGTGTTTCGAGTGAAAAAGTAGACGCCCCACAAGGTAAAAGATGATCATGAAACCTGGCTTGCTCAGGAGGGGTTCTGCATGTCAGCCTCTAGTACCCTGCAGCTGAACGAGTTGGCTGCGCCACGATTGGGTCTGACACCTTTCGCCCTTCCTGCACGCCTCTTCCTAGTACTCTTCTTACGCTGGTGCCTAGGCCTGCCCTTTTAACCAACTAGAACTGCCTTAGCCGTCCTCGAGGTGTGTTTGATCAACCGAGGAAGCGTCGTCCACCCTATCCCTGGATTGAACTTCCTCTTCGAACCACTAATCTGGATATTGTACATGTATAATTCGAGCACAGAAATATTCCAGTAGATATTCCAATCTTGTGTGACTCTACAATAGCAGCCGATACTACTTTTCCGAGTGTGATTCCAGTTTCAAGATGAGATTGGGTCGAAAAACGGCTGTCCAATACTAGTATGGGCATGGAATAGGCATCCAGGATGGACGCACGCCACAATGATTAGGGACAAATGAATGGCACGAGTAAATACTAGCAGCCAGGAAGAAAGCGAAAGACGAGGGAGACCTGATTCTTGAGGAGAGCATTCTAGAGATGCAGCAGGCAAGGATAAACGCGAAGAAGAGGGCCAGCCAGAAGCATCTTCCAATAGCATCGGAAATTCATTGAGTGAAGACGGGAGACGTCATCTCTCTTCGAAAAGAAAGCTCACGAAGATTTACAAGATATGCCACGGCTGCTGTGGTGTCTGGGCCAATTTCTGTCTCTCATCTACGAACCTAAAATATTCACTGTAATCCGGAAAAGCTCTAGAAATCCTTCCCCACGATAGGGACATCCACCTGCCTTGGCTTACCACCGCTACTCTCTGGATCCGAATGGACACCTTCAACAACCTCTGATTCTGGCACAAATCCAAGCTTGAGCGCCTCGTCGGGTGTAAAGCTGCCGTAGTAGTCCACCTCATCAACCACGCCCAGCCCGGCGGGTGGCCAGATCCTGTTTAGTACATAGTGAGCCGCGAAGGAGATCGCAAAGCCTAGCGGAAACGCCAAGTAGAACAGCTCGTGCCAGGCGCGCCCGACGCTGATCTTGTCCGGCGTGACGTTGGCGGCGAACCCAGGCAGCTGCGTGGCGAAGCCGAGGACCCAGGCCACAAAGCTGCGAGGGTTGAACCCGCCGACGAAATAATAGATGCCATCCCGCCTCGGATGGTACAGGTCCGAGAGCTTGAGCCTCTGCCGCCGGATGAGCCAGTAGTCACAGATCTGGATACCGATGATAGGACCGAGAAAGACGCTGTAGGCCGACAGGACCGAGATGAAGACCGCGGCCGACGAAAGCAGCTCCCAGGGGCAGAGGGCGACGCTGAGGAGAAGTCCAATGTACGCCCCTCGACGGATGTTTATGTAGGAGCAGAACAGGCCCGCGAGGTCCATCCCTGCGCTGTAGGCGTTGTCGACTACATTGATGGCGATCTGGCAAGCGAGTAGGCCGACTCCTGCGAAGAAGGCCCCGGCCCTTGAGGAAGAGCTATAGTCATTGTCGAGCCACCTTTGGGCCATGTCGGCTTGTGTCGCGGGTTGTCAGCTACAAGAGATTGAAAGGAGGGGAGCTTGCTGTTTCCTCTGCGACTTACGTGGATTCCATATTGCCTCGCCCCAAAGACCCTGCGTTGCAGAGGCGGCTAGACAGCCGAGAAATGGGAAGATCGTGCCAAAGACTCTGCGGCTGTGTTAGCGAAGAGATCGATGGAGTAATTATCAAGCTCCTTTCCAAGGATTTACTCACATGATTGAGAACCACTGACCAAAAACTTGGTCTCCAGGCCGCCTCGCAAAGCGCGAGTAGTCGTTGGCATTAGTCAGGCCGACTGCGATGCCTCCGATGACGGTGGTCACACCCGACACGATCGACCATCCCAGATCCCACGAAGTCATAGCTTTCGCTCCCTGGGACAGCAAGGGTCCACCACCCTTGGCTGCAGCCAGCGACCAGATCAACATGGCCACGAGAGTCGTAGCCGCGAGCAAGTTGAACACCAGAAGAAGGCGCTTGATCTTGTGTGGCGGTATGTACAGCACGGGCGCCATGACCACGTTGAAGAGGATCCACCCGACGAACTGCTTCGTCTCGAGGTGCGAGGACTCGGGGAACACGTTTGCTAAGTTGTGGAAGCTAGGGAAGATGGCAGACAGGATCACGGCAATGCACAGCCCTCCCGTCCAACTCTGCACAGAGAACCACACCAGGCTAAGAATGATCCGCTGCACGATCTGGAGGAACGCGCCGTAGGGCCCCCAGACGTACCGAGAGACGACGGGGAAGCCGATGTGCCATGTTGCTCCGACGTAGCCGTTAAATATGGCCACCAGTGATATTATGATCTTGCCGATGAGTGTTGCGAGGACGGCCTGCCACACACTCAGACCGGTCGCGACCAAAGACCCACCAAGTTGCCAATTTGAGACTTATCAAGAGGTTCCAGTCAGACAGACTTTTCATTTCAGGCTACACATGTGTGGGAGGTGAGTTTGCTTACTGGCGATCTGGTTGGTGAGCCAGAAGGAGATGAATGTCCAAGTCGTCCACGTCCTCCGCGAAGGAGGCAAAGGGCGGATGTCGTCGTTGATCCATATGTTGGCCACTGACTTATCCGTGCTGGACAGTCGGATCGAGCTCAGAAGATTTTGTAGCCTCATGTTAGAGGTTCTGTGCCTGTGTAAGATGTCTTCTACATCTAAATCACCCAAGTGGTCCCCGACAGCATGGAAACGAGTCGAGTAGTACCAGAAGCAACGAAAAACATCGGATGTCAACATGCGATCAAGGTTGCAACGAGGAGAATCAGTCTAATAACAGCATCCAGATACTGGCACCTTATCATCCATCGG
Organism: Diaporthe amygdali; assembly: GCF_026229845.1. Classification (NCBI taxonomy): domain Eukaryota; kingdom Fungi; phylum Ascomycota; class Sordariomycetes; order Diaporthales; family Diaporthaceae; genus Diaporthe; species Diaporthe amygdali. Next base: position 569,416 of record NW_026517039.1, read on the forward strand.
GCAAGCTATTAATCATTGGTCTGCTTACCCCAAGAATGTTTGGAAACTTTGATAAGCCTACTAAAAGGTCTCCAACATCTTGTGGTGGCCGGCGGCCTTTTCCTATCTCTCGGCACGTCGGGTCGGAGCCGTCCCTACTCTGTTAGTATGCTCAGATCGACCAGCTCCGATCTCGTTAGGGGGCATATCCCTGGCAAAGTCCCCCGCCCACCGGGTGTCTTTGCAGGGTGAACTAGTGGAGAACCATGTGGTCGGCAGTGGATGATACGATCTCGGAGTGTTACCATCTGTTAGACATAAAAGCAACCTGGTCTAGATGCAAGTCATACTAGCGAAAGTTTCCGGCTGCGATGATCTAATCTTCTCCGGACCCTGATTGCAGGCCTAGCTGATTTCTCCTGATCTGATCAGCCCCAAGCCTAAATTCTGTTCATACCCATCCAGGGGTAACACCACAAACAACGTAGACGCCCAACCTCCTTCGCCACGCAGTACTACCATTAGACCTCCGCATGAGAAACCATGACACTTGATAAATCAATCCGCATAGGCGTAGACGTCGGTGGCACAAACACCGATGCAGTGGCCATCGATGTGGCCCTCGCTTCTCGAGGCCACCCAGAGCGAGGCGTGCTTGCCTTCAAGAAGACGCCAACTACTCCAGATGCCACCTCCGGCATCGAGACGGCCGTACGGGCCGTACTGAGCTCGGCCGAAGGAGCAGGCAGTATCAACCCGGAGCGCATCGCCAGCGTCACCGTGGGTACTACCCACTTCATCAACAGCGTGGTGGAGAGGGACTCGCGCCGTCTGCAAAAAGTCGCCGTCATCCGCCTCTCGCGCTCATTTCTGCGCGAGGTTCCACCATTTGCCGACTTCCCGGAGGACTTGGCGGCCATATTGAATGGCTACTGCGGGATCGTGGACGGGGGTCTGCACATTGACGGCTCACAGGAGGCGCCGCTGAAGGAGGCGCAGGTTGTCGCCGAGTGCCAGAAGATCAAGGCGCTGGGATTGACAGCCGTGGTGGTGGCAGGGGTCTTCTCGCCCATAGACGAGACCTTCCAGCAGGAGAACCGTGCGAGAGAAATCATCCTTCGTGAGCTGCCGGGCATTGACGTCGTCTGCTCGCATGAGGTGGCAAATATAGGGCTGCTGGAGCGGGAGAACGCGAGTATCTTGAATGCGGCCATCCTCAGCTACGCGAGGAGGACGGTAGGGCGGTTTCGGTTGGCCATGAAGAGGCTGGGCCTGTTGTGCCCCCTGTTCATCACCCAGAACGACGGCACCATATTGGACTCTTTCTCAGCCGCCAGAATGCCCATCAAGACGTTCTCTTCAGGTGCGACGAACTCTATGCGCGGCGCTGCGTACCTGTCTGGGCTCGATGCGGGCGGCAGTAGGTCTGCTGTTGTAGTTGATATTGGAGGCACCACATCGGACGTGGGTGTGATCCTCGCCAGTGGCCTCCCGCGGCAGGCTTCCGCCTATGTCACTGTCGCAGGAGTAAGGGTGAATTACTCGATGCCTCACCTGCATTCTATCGGCCTTGGTGGCGGATCTCTCGTGCGAGAGGTGGAAGGCAGGGTGCGAGTTGGACCAGAGTCTGTGGGACACTTCCTTACTGAGGAAGCACTGGTGTTTGGTGGCCAGACCTGCACAGCCTCAGATATCGCAGTGGCGCTGGGAAGAGCGGAAATGGGTGAGGCAACCGCGGTGAAGCATCTCAGCGAGGACTTCATCAATTCTGCGCGAGACCGCATCAAGACTCTCCTCGACGGCGCTATCGACGTGGTTAAGACGTCTGCAGACCCCATTCCCGTGCTGCTCGTAGGTGGAGGTGCCGTGCTGGCCCCTGAAGAAATTGCCGGTGCGTCTGAGGTTGTCCGGCCTCCCTTCCACGACGTCGCGAATGCGGTAGGTGCGGCCATCTCGAGGGTCTGCGGAAGCGTCGACATCGTCCAGAACACGAGCCAGCAGACCGAGGCACAGGCCATCCAGCGCGCCAAGGACCTGGCAGTGCAGCGCGCAATATCGGCGGGAGCCGTCGAGAGTAGCATCTTGATTGCGGAAGTCGAAAGTATGCCGCTGCAGTACGTCACGAATCAGGTCCGGACTATCGCCAAGGCAGTCGGAGACATCGACTTCAGGGCTCCCATGCTCGACAACGCGGCAGACGAGGATCTGTCCGGTATCGACGACAGGATCGAGGAGCACAAGAACCTACATATTAAGACCCTTGACGCCCAAAGGGTTGATCCGTTTGCTTATAAGCCTCTGATCGAGAAGAATGCGCAGGGCATACCGGAGTGGCTTCTCAGCGAGACTGATCTGGCTTGGCTTGCAGATGGCTGTTACGTGCTTGGCTGTGCGGGTGGAGGCAGCCCTGCAGCAAGCGTCCTTCAACTTCGCGACATACTCAGAGCCGGCCACAAGATCCGAATAATCGACCAGTCCTCTTTGAGAGACAACGCCCTCATCTACTGGGGCGGTCACATGGGCTCCCCTGCCGTCTCAGTCGAGAGGCTGCAGGCGCTCGAGACGGTTCAGGCGTTCGAGGTTCTCATGGAGTACATGGGCCACGACAAGTTCGACGCCGTAATGGGACTAGAGATCGGTGGCGCGAATGGGATGGAGCCCATGCTGGTCGGCTCTTCAAAGTTCTTCGACAGCCCTATCATCGATGGCGACTGGATGGGCAGGGCCTACCCGACCTACTGGCAGACGACTCTGGCCGTTCACGTCCCACTTGAGCTTTGTCCCTGCGCCATAGACTCGGGTGACGGCAAAAGTATAGTCATGACGCGGGCTCCCGATGATGAAATCGTTGACAGAGCACTCAGAGCGTCTTGCTCTGAGATGGGCAGCCGTGTGGGCATGGCTGCGAAGCCGACCACAACGGAATACGTTAGAAAATATGGCGTCCTCAACACGTGCTCCCTAGCTTGGAGGATAGGCAGATGCATTGCAAGGTGCGAAGCTAGCAGCACCCTTTCGACAGTCGCCGAGTCGATCATCGACGAGGCAGGTGGCTCAGGTGCTGCGAAAGTACTGTTCAGGGGTAAGATTGTGGCGGTGGAGCGCCGTCTTGTTAAGGGACACTCGTACGGTACTGTTCACATCGCAGCTTTTGAAGACAACGACTTGGACGATGAGGCTTGCAGTTACTCAACGAGTAGGTCGACCGCCTTGGCGTCTGGAGGCACTCTCAAGATTCCCTTCAAGAATGAGAACATCTTCGCAGAACACACCGCTGCGGACGGCACCACGCAAGTGATAGCTTCGGTGCCAGACCTCATCGCAATCTTGGACAATGGCTCCGGCAGGGCACTCGGTGTGCCCGAGTTCAAGTATGGATACCGCGTGACTGTGATTGGCATTACCTGTTCACCGCGGTGGACAGAGGTGCCTGCAGGTCTCGAGATTGGCGGCACAAAGGCATTTGGATACGATGATATTGAGTATCGGCCTCTGGGGAAATATGTCGAGCCTAAGAGCGTGATAGCAGAGTACGGTCTTGCCTAGGGTTGTGGGAGAATATAGAATGAGAAGCACGAGAAAGGACTTAGTAGCTTCGACGACATAAATGCTCGTGGCTTAAGCCTATGAATAGATACCTTGTAGAGGGCAGCAAGTTGGTCTCTGTTCCTAGCTGTCGTACGAGCCTCATCCCTGTTGATACAAGAAAGAGTGTCCACTCCTAATCATTCAAGACTTGGGCTTCGAAGCTGCAGTACGAACTGATATTGTTTAATTTAAGTATAATTATAACATAATGCTATAAAATAAATTAGATATATAAATAAATACCCAAGTTTGTTATACGTAAAACACGTTTAGTATTTGTCATTACATCTGATTCTTCAGGCATGTAGTTACATGCTGGCGCCCTATTTTGTTTACTATGGAGTTGCCTACTCGACTGATGCGATGCTGCCCGGCTCACTAATTACAACATTTTCTAGTACCTCTCCATTCCCCGTCAAACATAAGAAATGCTTGTAGCTGCAAACATGGATGTCGGGGAGACCGAGTTCAAGCTTAGCAGAGCGCCGGTCAGCGTTACTCTGCATCTGGAGTCGTACAGGCTGATGCAGCTCAGCGAGCATCCGCCTAAACCACTCCACTCCTGACCATCAAACGTCTGCTTGCAGCAGAGTGATATGTCTGGTAGCTTGGCTGGCGATACACTCATGCATATAATGTCGTCAGGGTCGCTCCGGATCACCCCGAAAGCAGTTTGGCTTGTCTGGAGACTATCAATTGATGTTTCACAAAACCCTCACGCTGCAAGGTGCAACTCACGACACCTCGAGAATATGCTGGCAGAATCCAGGTACGTGCAGGAATAGCCACTGAAGGTGCGCACAATGATCCTCCAAGACTGAGGCGGGGCGTCCCGCGTGGACATCGAACAGTAGAACTAGGATCTGCTAGCTCAGTGTAGCAAAGCAAGGGTGTGCGAGTTGTGCCGTACGCGAAGGGCATGGCATGTGTTGCAAATGGCTTGATCCAACGCAGAGATGGCATAGTTGTTGATTTGCTTTGGTGTCTGCTTCGCGGCCATGGCATGTACCCGACTACTTGATTACTTGGTAAATAGGTACTGACCCTCAAATAGCTCACCAACATACGGCTTTTAACACAGTGGGATCCTTTCAGATAATTACTACTAGGGTAACCGCCTATAGGGTAGCCGCCAATAAAAATGACCTCCTGTAGAACAGCCTCCTATGTAATAGCCCTTCTGAAGGAAAGGGGAGGTATTTCACAGGGACTCCGCAATGTTATACAGCCTCTCATGACATGGGGCAAGTGAATCAACCGTACCAAAAAGAAATTATGCGCACTTTCTTTTCACGCAAACGCTTACGCTCGCTCTCTGTTCTCTGTAGCACCCATCATGTCTTCATTTGCATCGCCGTCTTCGTTTTCTTCAACACTAAGCTGGCCGCTGACACTCATTATCGCTGATCGGACATTGAGCGTCCAGGACCAATCTGATGAAGACGATATAGTCGACGTCGACGTACGTCCACTCAGGTCGGCCGCGCTGGCCGAATGAAAAGATCCACCGATTGGAGAGGAGGCCAGTGCAGGGGCAGTACTAAATTCAACAGAAACGGTCCTCTTCTCTGGAGCCTGCGGCCTGCGAATTATCGGGTGTTCTGGATCCGAGATGTCGAGATTCACTAGGGAGGTTTCCGGGTCTGTTATTGGGACGTCATCAGTACAATTAGCCCAGTCCTGCCCCATCAGCCGCTCGTGTATCATACGATGCAGCTGTAGGCTGTTATTGCTGATCCACTCGAGGTTTGCGTATGACTTATGCTGTCGATGCTTATGCAACCAATTCAAAATCGGTTCTAGGCTGTATGATGTTATGGTAATGAGAGCACCCGTTATGACGGTGAAATAAAGGCCAAAACAGCTGAAAGAAGTGTATGCTGAGCTTCGAATCTTCTTTTCATGTTGTTAGAATATTGTATCTAGCCCATGATGGCTTCTGTGTGTGGTACCTGACTATTGCAAATGTTCTGCTCATATTTGTTGAGTGGCGGCGATCGATACGGAAGAAGCTCTGGCTCGGTCGGGCCTTGTGCAGTATCAACAACTGACACGCGTAAGCTAACATGCTCAACTTTGATGTGTCGCGGCTTGCCATGGTTTCTCACGCGCCAGGAAATTCGACTTACTAGTACCAAGAGGTTAGCAAAATGGTGATCTTGCAATCTCGACTGAGAATGCTTGTTTTAATGGGGGAGGGGGGCAACAAGAAAGTGGAAAACATTATTTTTGGAGAGGGCCTCGGGAGCTAACCGTGATGCCTGAATTGCAGCCAAAGTAATGTGCCACCATCGGAGCACGTCCAACTGCCATTGATTCTTCGGAAGGGGCTGCTGGTTCCCGGCGAAAAGTTCAGATTGAGACGCGAGTGAGGCTGTTCCGAGAGAGTTTAACACGGCTGTCAGAACGGTAGGGGCACTGTTCATGGCCACCAAAGGCCATATGAAGCGAGCAGAAGTCGCGTTGGATGAAAACGGCCGGTTTGGATCCAAAGTTTCCTCTGTCACGTTGAAATATTTCGCAGCCCCATAGACAGCATCAAAATAGCCTGCCAGCGGCCCACAGCCCCGGTGCTTTGGATATGCCAAGTTACACACCTGGAATTGCTCAACACATCCCATTGGCGATGCTGAAACATTCGGACGCCAGGTCTGCTGGGCTCCAGAGTCTGTTGACACATAGCTGAGGCTGTCAGGCACGGTCGCGCGGTACCACTCATCGTCCATCTGTTGATTGAACACAACTCCAGCTCCGGATAAAAACACGATTGACAAGTCCCCATCCAGGCGTACTAGCTCAGGTATCGGAGTCCAGACATCTGGCTCTCCTCTGAACATCATGATACTATCAAAACTTCAATGTAGTCAGAAACTAAATCCTTCTGCTTCCATCGCGGTATGCTTACCCCAGTTTGAAATTCCTACCGGCCATGCTGATGCCACGTATAGCAGGACTATACTGGGAGTGTAAGTCGTCGATCATGTAGAGATAATCAATAGAACCCGTCCGATTGTCAGCTGGTCCTATAGGAACACTTCCATAATGGTACCTGTCCCAGCCCCTACCATCCTTCTTGACGTGGCTGATGTAGTTGTCTGTTTCAAGTGGAGCACAATGCAACACATATCTATACGCAAATCTTTTATCCTTGGGAGCGTTCAATCCCAGGTCTTCGTGACTGTCAATGTAGCCCGAGTCTAATCGAAGCGTGGATTGCGGGTTGCGACATATTTGATGCTGGAAAGGACACTCGGCGCTTGCGTTCACTTCATATGTTGGAAGACTGCTGAGGACAAACTTGTTGCAAGCTGTTGTTGCGCTGGACTGGCTGATGTTGCTATAACATTGCTGGACATAGTTTGCGGCACTGTTCGATCGCTCCGATTGCCATCGATTCCTTATTGAGCTGCCTTCCATCGTACTATTAGTTATTATCGTAGCGCAGTACTGGCTCTTGATCAAGACCTCGTCACCGATGGAGCTAGAAATATTTGACGAGAAACCTCCTGCGGCTGTAAAAGCTGTTAGGTAACAGAATGTGAATATGGTCAAGGGTATGAGGCCAGCAATGCGTGGAAATTGTGATTTGCGCCATGCCCACAGAAGACACAAGATTTCAAATAGGGCTGATTCTGCAGTGCGCGAGTTGCGCAGTATGACTTGGCGCTGGTGGTGGATGGGACTTCTCTTGTCGGCGGTCGAGTAACATCGATGCAAGGCAAGGCAGGAAATCTTCCAGAGCCTAGATGCCACAAACCCAATGAACAGGGCCATGAATGCAATAAGAAGGTTGCCGTACTGTTTGGTCGTGGTAAGTGTTGACCCTAAGATAGCACCACGAGACCAGTTCGTCCAAATCCCGGTGTAGATGTTGTCCATGGTGGCGTCCACGGGTCGGGTACTGAATATACCGAAGCAAAAGACGCTTTGCAGACGACGGCGAGGCTGCATTAGATATTACTAGTAGGTATACAGCATGACTCGAAACAAACTGATGAAGCGATTGAGACGCAGACGAAGATATTGGCATACTGGCATTTATGCCGGCATTCATGTTCACTCTAATTGACAATCACATGAAAAGTCAACCATCGCCAATCTTGAGCCTGTCCGCCAGCTGAACCTCGCGTTACCCAGCCAATGTCCCATCAATCTCCCTCGGGGCTGAATACAACACCACATTGAACACGCCGTCAAATCCGCCCCCAATCGCTCTGGTCCCCCACCAATGATTTATCGAGGGCCAGGAATTGAACAAAAACACCTGCATACTTGCCACCCGACAGCATACAAAGCTGAACAAGTAACCGGGCTGGCCGCTGAGCAGAGCCTCGCCAATTAATTAAATCATCCTATCTCGGTAGGGACGAGGGATGCTGATTAGTGCATCAATCAGCCGGAGATGGTGTCCAGCCTAGATAGCAGAATCGATACAATTAAGCTTGGGGACATTTGCATGGTTATGGCTGCAGAATCGCCACCGCCCCCGCTCCCGGCCCGGACGGCGTATCACACGTCGCAGGACGGCGTTTGCAGTCTCCCCTTAGTACAGACATCGGGACAGGGTCTCAGTCGCACTCAACCGATGAATGTGCTCCCTAGGTAGCTCTCAAAGTCTATCCAAATTCTTGACTCTGACAATGCAGCCACGCAGGTGTTGTGTGCGTGATCATAAAATGGCAACGACAGCGTATAAGCCAGGTGAGGTGACGGGGTAAAGAGTTATAAACAGCTCTTGCCAGATACAACAAGACATAACGTACTTCATGAGGCAGGATTCTAATAGGCGGAAAATACTGGATGAACGTATATTTTCTTCCACGACGTACGTAAAAATATCAAGAACTAAAGACCACCTGGACCAAAAAAGCTAGCAAGTATCTAAACGATTGAATAAAGGGCAGACTTTTGCCGCCTTGCTAAAATTTAAATCAGAAAAACCTCATCGAATGAGAGGTAAAGGCTGTCAGAACAATTCTGTTCACTTGTTCCACACCATTTGTTCCAGCCAGCTGGAACGAGAACCCGCATCCAAAGTGTGCCAAAGACAGACTTAGAGTGCTTGAGCTGGTCGTGATGCCTTAAAGACCCTGGCGCCTTTTGCTTGTGTGCTCTGAAGAGCTATTATTTTTGCGGGAACTACTGGAGATGCTCATATCTGCAAGTTTTCCGGTAACCGCCTGAAGATGGCGGTCCTGGGTTGACCTGTGAGCCGGGGTGGAAGAGGTGTGTCTGTGGGTCTTCTTCGGCTCAACTTTGGGCTGGGGCGCCCTCTTGCTGGTTGATGGGGCTCCTCTAGGCTCGTGAGACCGACTGGGAGTTCTGACGTCTTGATGTGTTGGCTCCGGTTTGGACAGGGCATGATTTTGATTGCCAGCCGACCGATAGTCGTAGCCTTGAGAGTGCCCTCCCTGTGAATGCCCGTAGTAGTTTTAGTGGCCCCCTGAATGTTGCTGTCCGTTTCCAGAGGAGCCTTGTCCTCCTCCATGTCCGTAATTGTACGAGTTCCCTCCACTTTGATTGCCAGCAACCCCAGGACCCCCTGCCCCAGAGCCGCCGCCGCCAGACACACTCGGCGGACCAACAACGGCGGACCAACAAGAGCATTGGCTACGGCGCAGGTTTCAGAGGACGCCAAGAGCTCGCTGAACTTGAGAGCCAATCGTGAAGCTGCCTGCGTCCCTGACATTTGGCTTCTAAGGCTATTTACTTGCCTTACCCCGCGCAACTTCTAATCTTCTCAGGCTGAAAACCATCACCACAACAAATTGCGACAGCATCAAAGCTAGTTATATCTAGGCTATTATCGGGCCCTCTTCGGTCTCGAAATTGTTTCTTGTCTTGTTTCCTTAATCTTCTTTTTGTTTTCAATCGCCCGACTGTTTTCGATTTGTTCTACATTTGATTCTTGGCTCTCCTCCGTAGCCCTAGACACAGGTCATCCACCTCGCCAACATGGCTTCCGTCCCATTTTTCATCGCCAAGACAATATGTCACCAGGACGAAGACCAGCATGAACTCGACCTTCACGTTCGGCACAATGGCTGTCTTTTCTACCTGATGTATCATACGGAGTACTTCGTTCGATCGCCTAGAACTCGAGCCACGTACCTCGAATACCTTCAAGAAATTAGAGGAGATGAGGTTGATTTTGATGAGCCTCATGCTTTCAGGTGGCTTTTGAAACCATTTGAGGCCCTGATCATGAAGCTCGCCCCACCAGTGTCCCGGACAAAGCCTTCTGCGTTATCACAATATGCATTCCCTGATTTCTTCACATGCCGGCTTGAGGCTGTAGACGACAAGTTTTGCCCCAAACAACTCGATAAATGGGATGGCTGGTCACCTCCGGGGCGGGAAATCGCGACAGACCAGATGCACGACCTGAAATCATGGACCTACGTTTACAACCCGTCACAGGTCATCCTGTCCTATGATCGATCTGAGGATGTCCTAGTTAAGCCGCCACAGCGGGTACAGCTAAGCAACAAGTATGGCAAAAATCACGGCAGTTATTTCTTTAAATCCTTCATTGAGCATGGCAGCCTATACCAGCTGAACCGTGAGCTGGCGACTTTTAAAAAGATTGCAAAGTCAAATATCAAAGCCGAAGCACATATAAGTCGCCTTCACGGTGTCGTCGCGACTGAGGATTACCGCCTTTTAGGACTACTCCTTACCTGGATTGATGCTCCAAAAGGTGCCTTACAATACCAATACTGGAGACGCTCGCTACAAGCAAGACTACGGTGGGCTGCACAGATTCGGGAGACTATAACAGAGCTGCATGAAAAAGGTGTGGTATGGGGAGACGCAAAACTGGACAATGTACTGTTGGACAAGAACGATACGCCTTGGGTCATCGACTTCGGAGGCGGTCACACTCCGGGTTGGGTGGATCGTGAAAAGGAGGGGACAGTAGAAGGCGATTTACAGGGTCTGGAAAAGATTGTGGAGAGGCTTTCCCGCCCTACACCTTCGAGCGATCGTTCAACAGAATGATACGCCAATGTGCTGCCTCAACTTAAAGCAACACAAAGGACGTCAAAGGCCGAGGAAGCCAACAATAATCCTCCCTCCGAGTCTCTCCCGGGAGCGGCAGAACCAGCCTTCACGCCAACGACAATTGAAGGCACGCTCCCTCCCCCAGAGCCTCCCTCCCCCACATCCACAGTAGCACCAATACTCGACAGCCCGGACAGTGACTTCGCAGCAACGAGACACAACCTACCATCGTTGACAGTGGTTCACATCTCGGGGGGCAAAAGCAGGCCGACAGGGCCAGTCGTGGTCGTGATTACAATAATATTCTTCTCCTCATAGCTATGAACTCATTATACCCCGAGTCTAGGGGAAAGACCTACAGCCGACCGATGTCGGTTGCACCCAGAGTTCCACGTTTCTCTTTTCTCTTGCACACCCGAGAGACATTTGACTTTTTACGAAACCGCCCACGGTGGAAATGCCCCGAAGTAACCTAGCTGCGTGCCTGAGTAGGTACTTATTCATGCTAAACGCTAGCATCGCCCGACATTGCCTGGCACGACCCTCTTTAACCAGCCTTTAATCTGAACCTGTTGCGGGCTTGCCCTTGCCCGATGAGTGGTTTTTCAAACCCGCCAGAAAGGGTATCTGTTTGTGTCATGAGGTAAGTAGGCCATGATCGTGATAATGGAGCCGGAGTGGAAACCTACGGATACATGTTCTATTGCGTACTCCGATTGTTCCGAGTATTGGTTCTTCTCCTGAAAAAGGCGTTATTCTGGCCACTAGACAGGATATTGACCTTCCTAGATTAGCTAGGATTGATTCCGGGTAGACGGCCTGATCCGAGGGATAGTTCTCCAGATGCAGCATAAAGGGAAAAGATCTTCTTATCAGATCGCACCATGTGGAGTCATGAGGTAAAAGCTTTTATCAGATCCAACTATGTGGAGTGATGTGTGAATCGATTATCTTATCTGATCTAAATGGACCCTCACCGAGGCCTGTCGATACGAAGGACATCATCACCTGAACTGCACACTAGAGCTTTTTGCTACGTAACTTTTGGCTGGACAGACCTGATCCTCGAGTATTTAAAGTCTGTTCAGTTCTTCGAAAGTGACAAAAATTCAAATTAGCTTAGAGCTTAGAACTACCATCCAAAAACAGTCTTAACCTCAACCTTGGTTTTACCACAAGACCCCAAAACCCTCCCAACCAAAGCATCACCATGAAGTTCTCCATCGTCCAGTCGGCCGTCCTGGCTATGTTAGTTGGCGTTGGCATCGCCACTCCTATGGCTGAGACCGAATTTCATCTTGGGAAAAGGTAAGCACCGGTGTTTCCGGGTGGGCTCAATGCATCCCAGGCGGCTGATCATGAAATACTTTACATTAGAGGATGTGGTGGTGCCTCTATGCAGCAAGCTGTCTGCCAGGCGGACTGCCCTGTCACATGCGTTAATAGCAACCCTCTCCGCGGCCTGTGGGGTTGCAGATGCTAGGGGACTAGATGAAGGATCTTGTGAACTGGCATCCTGAAAGGCCAGTTATTTCTACCGTGTTACAACCGAGGAAGATTATAAGACCGTCGCCATGCTTTTTTATCAGCGCAGATTGAGGGATTGAGCTCTATGAGCAGCTAAAGAAAATTCTCAATTGACCAATTTTTTCCCTCCACATGACAACTACGGAAGAGCAGGATACTTTGCCACCTTCCACGTCTGAATTTCTGTACGACCTTGTGAACCAAGCGATTAATCAAATTCATCAAATTTCCCGATCTGTGCCTTGAAGCGCGTACGGTGCCCCGGGGGGGTTATCTTAGCCTGTATCGAGCCTCACTGTCCCTTCGTAGCATGGATCGTCTTAAAGCATAGGACATTGCTCCCCGGAACTCAATTTACTTGGAATGAACCACTACACTTAGGTACTAAGTCGAAGCTGAGACTGACTTAGTGCACTCAAGTAACAAAGTGTTGATTCCGCTTGGCATGAATAGGACATCGACCATTCCAGCCAGTCTTGTCCTTTATGAATTGACCACAGAGCGCTATATAACAGTCGAACTATTTCATCAGTCAAATGTATGTAAGATATTCCTCACTTCATGAGTGTTTCAGGCCGTCCCTCCATCTTGACATGAGACCCCTGCCCGACATACTGTATTTTCTCCTTGAGCGTTTTATTGCCCCAATTCTCCTCGTCTCTTCTATCCTTGGCCTCCTTCTTGGCCTGTCTTATGTCAAAAAGAGCGAGGAATATGTTCAGCAGAGAAATACTGCTTCCAATGATGTATAGCGCCCCTAGAGATAACGCAACGGCAAAGGCGGCCTCGAAAGGCACCACACGCGTGATGCACAGCGTGACGGAGCCCAGATCCGCAAAGCCGCTGATCACGGTCGGCATCGTGAGTCCAAGAAGGATCTGATTGACCAATGTGCGAATTGTGCGTCTGTCGAAGAAGGTGAAAGGTGCAGGCAGGACAGAAACTTGGTAGTCTCTGGAGGGGGCTTTGGTCGAGATGAAGATTTTGTTGAAAATGTGGAAGCCTGTGGCTCCGAGGGTGAAAAGGACGGTGATAAGGCCGAGGATCTGTTTCAGGGGAATATGTTAGCGGTTGAGATTAAACCCGGGGATACATTTTCCAGAAGTGCATTTTTGGGTTGCAGATGTACTTACGCCATGTGTCGTCCGCATATGGCCAGCGGTGCCAGCAGTCAAGGCGCCAAAGATGAGTATCAATAAAGTCGCAGGACCCATGACCCAGAACCACCCAATATTTGCCCAACGCGAAGCCTTAGGAAGGATGTGATCAAGCTTCAGCCGCAAGAGAAGGGTACGAGTGCCTTCAAGGCTGAGTATCAGCGGAATCACGCTCAAGAACACCGAGATGGCAATAACAACTGTTTCGAGGCACGCAGGTCAGCTCTCAACTCGGTCTTGGTGTTGCATGATGACAACAAAGAAAAGAGGAAAGTGAGACTTACTGTGGAGGGCTAGGAACGCCCCGAAACGAATCGCCGTGTTCCCATTGATACTGATACCATCTGCAGCAGAGAGAAGATTGCCCTGAAGATTATCGATCACTTTCTGGCCGTCGATGGCATACTGGTTCCCGTCGCTGGTGATTTTAATCAGACCCTTAGGCACCACCTGCTGAAGCGTAGTGACGTTCACTCCAGTCGTGACTCCATTTGTCGATATGGTCCCACTATTCAGGAGACCGAGAGCGACAAGCACCAGGCCGCCGACTCCCTCACAGCTGAGAGCAGAGACAACCCGTTGGGAGACAGAAGAGATGGTGTCTGCATTGAAGATGACAGACAAGTTGAAGCTATTGCCATTGCTGACGGTCGTCACGCCAGACTCTTGGCGGGGCAGGACCGCACTAGAGAGCACCTGATGGACACTCCGCCTAGGCAAGGCAGTTCCATTACTTGCCCCAGCAGTGCCAGAGCCGGTGTTGTTCCCAACGAGACCCTGGACCAGAGATGTCACGTTCAGCTGCGACAACAGCTGCACGCCGACGAGCGTGCCTTGGCCACCCAGACCTGTTCCAAGGCCCATAGCGGCACCACCCACCGAGTCATTGAACCCGAGCGTGTTCGGCTGGATGGCACCTGGTGGTGGCATCGTGGCAGTACCATTGATCAATGCCTGCAGGCCGCCCATGCTGTTGACAGCATCACCTGCGCCCTGAACGAGGCCCATGGCGACACCCTGAGCAGCCCGGCCGACATCGATGTTACCCGCCGCACCTGCCAACGCCGAGTTGCCAGAGGTCAGCTGCTTCAAGTCAACGTTCTCGGTTACGCTCTTCGTCAGGCCGAAAGCAAAGTTGCCCGCCACCGAAGGAGCGTCGTTGCCATTTGGATTAGGTGCATCGACAACGGCGGAAGATAATTTCAGACCCGCCGCCGCACCACTACCGAGGCCGGTGCCGAAGCTCATGGCAGTCATTCCGAGGTTGGGGATTATCTGGTTGATGTTTATGTTTTGCAAGGCGCTGCCACTCGTCAAGCTTGTGGTATTGAGGTTGCTCGTCAAGCTGTTGGTCAACCCGAAGCCGAACGCTCCCAAAGCGTCAGAGGCAGTGTTTCCAGTCGGAGGAGCGAGAGCCGCCTGGGTGAGCTTGAGGCCCGAGGAAGCACCATTGCCAATGCCCTGTGCCAGGGACATGGCGATCTGCGATGTCGGGACACCGCCAGTGAATTGTGAGATGTTAATGCTATTAGCAGATAGCTTCGACGTATCCACGTTGGATGCCAGCGTCTTGCTCAGTGCGAAGGTAAAAGTGTTTGCAATGTCTGCTGTGTTGTTGCCACGAGGCGGCTCCATCGCCATTGCCTGTGGTGATAGCTTCAGGCCCGAGGACACGCCGTTCCCTAAGCCGTTAGCAGCGCCGAGTGCCAGGCCATTAAGGTCGAGACTTCCACCAGCGCCCCCTATGAGACTTGACACGTTAACAGAGCCTAGCAAGGAAGCAGTGGCACCCATGGCTGCGTTCTGTATTGCCGGGTTGAGGCCCGTCGCGTTCATATTGTTGTCAGCAGCGACCTTGGCAGCGACTTGTTGTGTCATGGGAGCCGGCGCGACGTTGAGACCTTGCGCTGCGCCAGCACCGAGGCCGATGCCGAGGAACATACTGGCTCCACCGGCGTCCTGGAGGAGGGAGTTCCCGATGCCGGATAGGGCTGATGAGATCCCACCGGTAAGGCCTGAGAGGAGACCGCCGCCTCCCGCTGCCGCCGGATCAGTAGCCCCAGGGGCGGCGGTTGTTGTACCACTGCCAGGTAAGAGGCCACCCAATCCTCCAAGGAGGCCTCCATCTTGACGACGTGTCTTTGTACCCGATGTGCTCTGCGAGAGGCTATTCCGGTACCTTTCGAGGCTGAGGCTCGCTTGTTGAAGTTCGGGGACATCTTGGAATCTTTTTGCGAGCATCTTTGATAGGTCGGCTACTATGTCGACGGCATCCTCGACATGTCTCCTGAGCACTTGATCTTGAGCTGCTGCCCTGGCTGTATCTGGGGAGACAATACCAGAGAAGAGTTCCGTCACGTCCGCATCTCGCCCAGATATTTTCGTGTCCACCTGTCCTGTCAACCCCAAGGCCGTAACGAGACTCGAAAGCAGCAACATGACTATCGTCAACCGTCTTGATACTGGTTGGTTTGCCATTAAGTCTGTTTAAAAGTAAGGTGAGACAATTAAGGCCTCCCACCAAAAATCAAAATTAAGTATGTAAATATCGCCAGCGACAATTGAATGTACAATAATAAGATCATTGAAGAGCCAAGTCTTGCAACGAATTGGCCCCACAACTCAGTCTATCAGGCGGGAGAAGCCGTGATCTAATAAACAAGCCTGGAATATCATCATTCAATACCAGAATGTTCCCTCCAATGACCCTAGGTGACACAAAGGTGGGTCCTGCCACCTGGTAAAACGCCAGTCCATCGTCGACATCGGTCGTTGGCAGACTGCTGTGGGAGGCGTCCACCGGTCGAAAGAAATTGCCCAATGCGGAAACGACCTCGTAACATCACTGTCCATGGTTCAAACAGGCTGAGTCGCTCAGGAGGCGCAATACCTGGGGGTTGGGCGGACCTCAGGTTTTGGGCCAACCCTGAGTCGAGTCTGGGGTCGTCGCATAGATTGATGACTGTCGTGCTGGGGTCCGTCCCAACCACTGAGATCCGCGCTGCATGGAAGGCGTCGAGATCATCTGGGCCTGATCGCGCAGGTCTTGGGACCAGGGGGTGGGTGGTCTGCATTTCCGTTTCCCTTGCCTGTGCAGGAGCTGAGTGGGACGTCCGCCCCGTATTCGTTCATCTGTTGTGCGCTTGGGAGAGAGCATAATGATGGGCCCATCCGACCCTTGCAGTCCCAGCGAACAAACCCCGGGGGCAATCCGGTCCCAGGTTTCGATCCGCGCAATTCTTGCATCTGCACGCGAGGCGCTGGCGAATGGGGTGGCTTGACGGCGGCTGTGTGTCGTCGTCTGAAACGCCAGAGTTAGACTCCGGCTGTCAAAGATCGGGCGCTACGGATGGCGCTAGATCCCCATCCAGGGGCAACCTCGGAGTATAGCCCGAGTAGTTAACCTGTTATAGAAGATTTCGGAGGAGTGACGCCAGACGATGTCTTCAACTTGGCTTCGGACGACGGATGAGCAACTTGTTTCCATGGCAGGGCTTAGCCAGGCAAGGTAAGGCAAGGCACATTTGACGTTAGTGCCCGTCCTAATTCCTCCCTCGCTGACTGACTCGATTCAGCCTTCTGAATCCAACGTCGTGTCGGATAAGGCACTTAAGATCTACGCTAACCCAGTCGATCGTCTGCCTTCATCATTCTAACTTGCCTTGGGCTCGCTGAGAGGGCTTCGAATAGGACAGCAACTCGGCGAGAGAACACAGGCGGCAAGGATGACAATCCGAAGATAAAGAGGCATAGAGCTTTGGCGCAGTGAACACAAGCTCCTGTCAGTCTCTCAGGATCGGGAGAAACTCCCTGAATGGCTGGGCCTCCATGCAGCTTCCTGCAAGCCGGCGTCAGATAATCATAATACCAGACATCGGGCACTAGGAGGGATGACGTTGAAACAAACCAGCCCTGCCTCGCCATCGACACAGCATATGAATGGGCCCACTGGCCAGATAGGGTAATATTTGTGTAGTGGAGAAGGAGGCGCTCCACGAGCCGCAAGAAACATTGTCTTGTCGATCAATCAAAGGCCTTTGGTTGCAGACTTCAGCAACTCGGAGCGTTGGCCTATCCGTGCTACGGATACGTCAAGTGACACGTCTGAACAATTCGCAGCCAACGTTGCGAGGAGCTCGGAATGACTCACTGCTCCTACTCTCAGGCTGTGATATTGCGACAAGTGTGAGGATTTGGCTGATGTCTCCAACTTGCGTGTACTAGGTTGAACACGATCAGCATTACTCCTTGGAAAGGATCGCTTGTCTCCCAAAAGTTTGGTTCCCGGTTATGCCACGCAGTTTCTTAACAGCTGATTAAGCTAGCATGTGCTGAAGGAAACAGTCCAATGACTAGATCGTAGCTTTCACCATCCTCATGCATCCCGTCGTCCCTTGGAACTCCTCCCGAGTCCACCTTGTCTGCTGAAATGAGCAAGCTTTTGCATCGTGGTGGATTTCTAAACTCGCGCTCACGGCCCTCGTTATGGTCATCCTCACCAGAGGCGCAGCCCTGCTGCAGCCCTTCCGGAGCTCCGCAATTGGATGGTGTATCAGGATTACCTGCAGAAACTCCATGAGGTTGATATCGAGACATCGTGGAAAGATCGGCGCTCAGGCGAGTCTAATGCGCATCACTTTGATAGGACTGAGTTGAGGTTCGGTTTCCAGTAAGAGGATCTCGAAATCCCGGGCAAAAGTCTGGCTACAGATCTATTCATACGGGATCTCATTTTTTCTACCATTTGCGGGAGATCCTTTCCAACAACGAACTTCTGCAAGTAGCTGCTGAGATCTTCTTAGTTCACCGTTACCGATCTGTTTCTCTCCACGAGTAAGTTGGACTGCGGCTTACGTGTTCTTGATGGGCAGACATACGGTATCGACGCAGAAAACCAATAATATGCACATTTGTGAGCTTCTTGTTGACTGAGCCACGCTACGACGATGCAACTCACTGCCTTCTCATTAGTCCACAAGCTTCTGAACCAGTGAACCGTGTTCAACAACGATGTCGTGCGCGTATGTAGGTGTATCAAGCCAGTCAAGGCGGGCTTCACATGATAGGTCCACAGGTATACCTTCATTAAGGATTATGGCACAATTTGATAAGGGCTTTTTGCATTGACCTTGGCTCGGAGTCAGTATGGAGTTTCCCATGTATCCTCGCCAATCATCGTCTTCAGGTGAAGCTCAACAGTCGAGGCCTATCCTGTTCAGCTGTTGGGAGGGACAAAGTTATGGGCCCAACCAATGACTCACGTCCGATAGAAGCCCAATGTTGCTCTCGAGGTTATGCGTTCTTACAACCACACCAGTTGATAACGGGTCTCAAAAGGCCTGCATTGAGATTGAAACAAATATTCACTCGCTATGAAATTTTCAGGCCTATCAAAAACCTCACGGGACAAGAGAGAGACCGGCCGTTTTGACACCGGAGACTATAATTCCAGTGTTGTATAGGCGTTGCTATTGATCTACATCAGCCCACCCACCGCACCAAAGAAGAGCGAATACGACTTACCCGGCCCTCCGACCTCCTCCGCCACACCACACCAATCGTTGATTGTTTCAACACAGGACTCCTTGCAACCGTTGAAAACTCGCCCATGGTTGAAACCCGGGGTTGGGTCACACTACGCCACCCGGCCGCAGCAGCGGCTTACGTCCTATTGATATCAGACGGTATCGCTGCCAGGAAGTGTCGCTATTTCAACACCCAAACTAAATGCTATCGACGATTCGGCCCGCAGCTTATTCACAGGAGTATGGTCAGACGTCGAGGCTGCTCCATGCCCCACCCTCCAGTCAACATTCTGTGTGAATCTGCCTTGTGCTTGGATGCAATGCCACATACGCCTTGGCTGACGATAGAGTCCCAGTCTCTTTCAAACAGAGTTGAGTTTTGCGATCTGTGAAATAAGTTGTCAAACACGCTTGACAACGGGCCGGGAGCACTCCAGGGCAAGCCAGTGGAGAATAACATGGCGAGTCAGCGTCTGCCCAGGGCCGATGTGAATGATGACAATTTGTGAGCAGTCGTACTCCTTCAGAGATCACGATGGTCGGAAGACGGGAGTTTTTCGTATTCGAAAACCATGTGTGTCATATACTGTGAATGGTCATGCCTCACCACACGAGCGTATGCATAGCATGCATAAGGAAAGAAGTACATTATCTTGTAATCATTGCAGGATACCAGAGCATGTCGTGTTTTGCAACCATTTTCCGATTTCCATATTGGCAAATTTCTCAAGTCTGTGTCTGCAGAATTTAATTCCCTCGAACAAAGACAGGGCAATTTGTTCGCCATGCCCTGATGATGTATTGGTCGTCGCACATACGAGGCTTCCTCGAGGTCTTTCATAGATCTGGTTTCCAAAAGCTATTGCTTTGTCGGAGCAGGATTCTAAAACAGTCGATGTCCGCTGTTGCGGTTGCAAGGCAAGAAATTTCGGGTTCAACAACATTGTCTTCCACCGCGAGGGCTGAAACGAATACCACAAAGGTGAGCAATCATAAAACGTCCCATCGTAACCCGTAGGACAGGCCTTATTGCGGGAATGTTCCTTCTCCCCAGCTCAACGGCTACTGGATCTAGGTCGGGAAAGCAAAACAAATTTGAACAAATCCACCCTACGGACGCGACAAGCACATTTGAGCAAGAAGACAGAGACGGCCGAAGAAGAACTCACACCATCCAAGCAGCCATGCTCACATGCACCTTATTAAACCGCGCCTCACTCCTCTTCCTCCTCTACGCCATAATGCTCCTTGCCCTACAGCCCGGCCGCCGCCGGGAGCTGATTTTCAGGTTGAGGGTCGCCTGGGGGTGGGAGCCAAAGCCAGCTGAAAGGGCCTCGCACCAGCCTGGTATCTGATGACGAAGGAGAGTGGTGGATACAGGGGCCCGGTGGCCGTTGTTTGTCAGAAGTTATGGAACGTCTGCAGGCGAATTTGGGTTTGACGGACAAGTGTGGCTGCTAGTGTAGAAGAAGGAGATGTGCATCACGGATGGGTCGTTCCTTTGCGTGCGTACGTGTGACGAGCTGGGGATGGAGAAGCCTAGATGTGTGTCACAAAGGGGTCAGCAGAAGGGAAAGACTCACCAGGAGGATCGGAAACTTAGGGTGAAGAAGTTCAAGACAACAGGAGTGATGAAGGCTCGAAATAGTGAATCCTGGGGATGTACCGAACTGATGCTTGAGGCTCGGTGAAACAATTTGTCCGAACCTCCTGAAGTCCTGGCCCACGAAGAAAGATGCGCTGACAGGGACCGAATTGTGACGCTCGCCCTTTCCAATGGCTGGATAGGTATTAGATCAGTTGTCGCAGGCAAGACTTACGGAAATAGAGTAGTGAAATTGATTGAGAAGCAAAAACACTTTGCAAGGAAGAAAACCTGAACACGATCCATTCTGCTCGTCCTCCCCCTTGCCGAACCGCTCCACGAAAGCCGCATCCTCTCCATGAGCAAAATGGTAGCGACCGCCACCGGACCCCCGACAACCGTCTTAGAATTCCTACCACACTATTTCCAGGCCTGCTGTGGATAAGAATGTACTCTCTTACATCTTTCAGCACACCGTCGTGATTGGACTAGGCACAGGGGGGAGTTAAGGTGCTTGACATGATTAAGGAATCGAACACAATTCTACATGATTATCTCGGTGTACATGTCCGGTCCTTCACAGACCATCGCCTCTTTTTATCTAGCCCAGCAATACATGAGGTTCTTGCGACAGTTTTGTCTACATGCCATGCCATCGTACCCATACATGTACCCATACAGATCTTGCGAGGTCCTTCTAATGTCCGTCCAAATGAAGTGAAAACAACGAAAAGCACACAGATAGGCATGGAATGACCTGACCATATCCACCCTTTTGCATCCATTTATCCATCCATCCATGCATCCAGGCAAGCAATCATCTCTCGATGACCATCAGAGATCCCATCAAAGCACACCCGCTTCATCATCATCTCATGCCTCATAGCTCATCACTCATTACCCTACCCGTTACCATGCTCACAACTCAATTTTTCATTCCCACACTTCCGAACCTACTCACCCGCCTTGCCTTACTCTTTCACAGGCCCCTGGCTCCGACTGCGCGGAGTCCTCAAGTCACACTTCCGCACAACAGTCACGCTCCCGCGGTCCTTGGAGTCCCGAACAACCACAAGCGCAAGGTCGTCCCGCACTCCAGCCGAAGACTTCTTGGAGACAGCGGAGCTACGCGACGACACGCTCCGCGCCATGCTGGGCGCCCGACTGCGAACCTTGCGGCGCTCAGAGGGCGGCGGCGGCGGCGGGATGGGACCCGCGAGACCTGGGCTTGGCGGGATGGGAATATCGGCAGGCTGAGGGCTGGGAGCATCGGTGGGCGGTGGCGACTGCGGCAGCGGGATGTTTGCGTAGCCACTCACGCCGCTGTTGAGCCCAGCCTCCTGCGCCGCCGCGAGGCCCTCGATCAGCTTGTTCGCCGCGGCGAGCTGCTCCGCCAGGCGGGCGCACTCGCCGCGCAGCGCGGGGATTTGGGCCGCGTGCGCCTCGAGGTCCGCTACCTGTGCCTCGAGGCCGGCCTTCTCGGCCGTGAGGGTTGGGACCTTGGATGCCTCCTCCTCGAGCGCCGGGACGCGGTCTGCGATGGCTTTCGTGTGGCTCAGCTCGACTTGGGCCACGACTAGGGCCGAGGCCGCCGTGTCGCGCTCGCCTTCGAGCTGGGTGATGCGCTCGCCCAGCTCGGTTTTCGTGGCCTCGACCTGCGTCGCGAGCTCCGCGTTCTTGGCTTCTAGGTCGGCGGTCTTGGTTGTCAGCTCCTGGTTCTGGGTCTGTAGGCCCTCCAGCTCCGTCTTGGTGGCTGCTGCTTGTGCTTCGGAGTCGGCGGTCTTGGTCTCGACGCCGGTAGGCTCGGGCGCGGGATCCTCGGGCGCAGGCGCAGGCGCCGGCGGCGGCTCGGTGGGCGTGGGCTCTGACTCAGCCTTCTTCTCTTCAAGGGATGCGGCCAGCTTCTGGAGCTCCTCGTGCTCCGCTTCGAGAGTCTTGCTCTTCTCTTGCAGCTTGGACACCTCGCCCTCTGAGTCTGCAAGCTTGGTGCGAAGATCGAGCAGGTCCTTCTCCTGGTTGACGGCGAGGAGTTTGTGGCCGTCGAGCTGCGTCAGAAGAGTGTCTCGCTCTGAGGACATTGTGTCGGCTCTAGCCTGTTCTGCTCCAGTCTTTGACTTTTCTTCGTCGACCTTGGCTTTCTCCTCGGTAAGACTGTCCTCCAAGATCTTGATGGTGTCTTTGAACTTGTCGACATCTGCGTGTGCGCCGTCGATGTGGACATTGAGGACGGCAATCTGTTCTTCCATGTCTTGAACTTGAAGCTGGTGCTTAACAGTGAGGCCAGCAAGCAAGGCGTCCTTTGCAGCTTCGAGACCATCCACCTGCTTCTTGTGCTCCTCTCTCAGGGAAGCAATATGTTCCTGTGTCTCCTTGGCGCGTGCTTCGAGGTTGCTAGTCAAGCTGGTGATCTGCCCGTCACGCTCCTTGACCTTGTCCTCGAGGCCGGACTTAGCCTTCTCTAGCTCACCGATCTGTACGATGAACCCGTGCTTCTCCTCAACAAGCCCCTTCATCCCGTTCTCAAGCTCGGTGATACGAAGGAGGTAGCCCTTGACGTCCTGGTAAAGCCCGTCGCGCTCACCATGCAACGCGCCAATCTCCTTCTCCTGCTCATCAACGCGCGCCTCAAGCGGACCCACACGGCCCTGCAGCGACTCCTTGATGATCTGGAGCGACGCGACCTGCTCGACAACGAAGCGCTCCTTATCACTGACGTGGCTGAGCGTTTTGGACAGGTCGGAGCAGCGCTTCTCGAACTCGTCCTTGATCTTCTGCAGGCCCGCGCGCTCCGCCTCGGTCGCCTCCAGTGTCTTGGCTTGTGCGTCGAACCGCGTCTTGAGGTCCGACAGAATCTTGCCCTGGTCAATGAACGACTCCTGGAGCTTGTCGTGCTCCTTTTGAGCCTTCTCGATGTCGCTGAGCTTCTTGTCCATCTGCTGCCGCTCTTTCTGTCGAGTCTTCTCGCGCTCCTTCTCGCGCTCCTTTTCGGCCTTCTCACGTTCCTTGGTAGCCTTCTCGCGCTCCTTGGCCGCCTTCTCGCGCTCTTTCTCGGCTCTCTCGCGCTCCTTGCTGGCGTTCTCGAGCTCGGTCTTCTCCTTCTGGAGCTGCTTCAGCTGTCGCTCGTGTTCCTTCTTGCGTTCTAGCTCGGCGGCCTCTTCCTTCAGTCTCTTCTCTAGCTCGACCCTCTCCTTCTCCTTGACCTGCAGCTTGCTTTTTTGAATCTCCAGCTCCAGCTTCTGGACCTCCTTGGTCTGCTGGACGAGCTCCTTGCTGAGGTTCTTCTCCTGCTGGGAGAGGGTAAGTGCAGCTGGCTTCTCCTCCACCCTGACTTTGACCTTCTCCGGCTCCGCGAATCTCACCGAGGGCACACGCTTGATGGCCACGGGCGTTGGGGCCGGGGCGGGCTTGGCGTCCTTGGCCTGATTCTGCTCGAGCTTGAGCTGGGCGATCTTGTCCACCAGTGCCTCCTCGACCAGCTGGCGCTTCCGGAGGTCGTCGCGGTGCTCACGGTGCTCACGATGCTCGCGCGAGTCCCCAGACCGATTGACCTCGATATGGATGTGAGGTGCACTTCCGGAGCTGTTCCTCGCAGACGAGGAGCTCGTTTCGGTGTACGTCTTGGCAGATTGGTTGCTTGACATAGTCTTGGTCGATGATGAAGTTGAAGACTCTTTGCTTCCATTGGACAAGATGGACTTTGGTGCCGTGTGGCGAAGGATAGATGGACGATGACTCTGGGTAACCGAACGGGACTGGGGCTGTTCTTGTCCCAACGCCTGTGTAGGAGTTGTTGTCCTGGACGAGGATGATGTCTGGGTTGGCGTGATGTTGTAGGTCTCGCCTTTCTCCGTTACGTCCGACGCAACACTCGTAGCATTTGTGCTGGTTGACAAGCAGGACGCGCTATCCCCTTCAGAATCCCAAATGTTGTCACTAGAGAAGTGGTCCATGGAAATGTTGGAGTTGGACATGGACAACTGGGTTGTCAGGTCCGTCGGCCGTCGATATGGGACGGTAGACTCGCCAGGAAACGCACCGGGCATGTGCATCTGCATGGGATTCTGACTGATCTGTGGGCCCATAGTGCCTGGGAGCCCCAGGTGATTCAGGCTTGGTGTGCTGCTCGAGAAGGGATTGGCCGACGGCGGAGGTACAGACCGGCTGCTGCTCGAGGACACGGGAGGCGGTTGAGGTGCCACCGGTGCTTCTCGGATTCCATGCTGGCCGCCGAAGATGCTCTGTTGCGAGCTGCTAGTGTACGCCGGCGTCGGGCGTTGATAGGATGGGGCAGTGGCGCTGTGCGACACTTGTGGCCTGTACTGCTGCTGCTCGAGTCCATATGTAGGTCGCGCAGGGACGGCAGCGGTGCTCACACTTGGCCGTGCATTGCTAGCGGACTTGGTGCTCCTCGAGGGACGGAGCGAGGCATTCTGGTGACTGGAAGAGCCGTTGCTGGTTGACGATGGTGGAGAACTTCCAGTCGACGCCTTGGTCGAGCTCATCGAGACACCGGATGTCTCAGAGGCGTCGTCATAATCCAGGTGTCGTGACAGCCGTCGAGATTTGGTGTCATGTGAGCTCGACCGTGTCGATGGCGACCTGGAGGGTCTCGGGGTGGAGGATTCTGTGCTGGCTTCATTGCCGGCTCGTTGGGTGTTGCTCGTCTGAGTCTTGCCGTCTCCTGGCCGGAAGTACTCCATGCCTGGAAAGGCCCAGGAATGTCGAGATGTCATGGCTGCTGGCTCACTGATGAGTTTCTGTCGTCGTTGCCTTTGCGTGAAGATCCTGCCTGAAGATATTTGATGAACGAGTTCAGCGGTCTCGGTAACGCTTCGTGTTGTGATATTGGAGTTGTAGAGACTTGGTTCTCATGGTATCCCGGCAGAACTGGATGTGTGCTGAGTCGTTGGTGACTGTTTGTTTGTCGGGACTGATGAGCAGAGCGAGACCCTCCGACCAAAGGAGTAAGGCGAGCCGCAGTATTAAAGGGAGCAACGTCAAACCGCAAGACCGGACCAAAGTCACACAGGCCCAAAGGATAATACCACCAACCCAAGCAAGAGTCGATAAATTTGCGTCTCAACAGTGGTGCTACACGCAATAATTGTTGTGGCAGGTGTCCCAAAGGGGCAAGACGGGCTGTTCCTCGCCTGTCCGTCCCGCGATACAAACTTTGGTTGGGCACCGACGACATGGGGGTGCCCAGCTGCCAGCCAACAGGGGAGACGCTGCCGACGGCTCGATGCATTCTGCCCTGCGTCTGCACATCCACATCCCACCCTGCAGTTGTTCGGCCTAGCCTGGATCAAACAAGCGCCGCTAGGGGCCGAGAGGCACCTGGACATCCTGCTACGACGCTGGGAATAAGTTGACGGATTGACGGGTCTGGATATGCCAGAACTGGTGGTCCTGGTGGAGGGTGTGGCCCGCCCCGGATTTCCAGGGGTTCCAGACTTGGTCGATGTGATGGTTTTCTGTGGACGTCAACCCTCTTCTCCTCTCGCAGTGCCCACTTCGCTGCGTCCAGAATGCAACACCTCTTTGCCGGTTGATTTGCAGCATTGGCCCACCACGTTCTGGATGTCAACTGTGAGTCAAGTTCTGCTTCTCCGGGATGCGAGTGCACTGGCAATGTCCCGGCGTGCTTCCATTGGACCCAGCTGCAGAGCCCGAGAGCCCAAGAATTCGTTTTGTGGGTGGCAAAATTAGATTCGGGTTCTTTGTGCGACGTACAGGCTGGACAAGCATCCCGTAAAAACCTGGTCTGGCATTCTGACTGTTTCCCAATAGCCTTACTGCCATGCCAGTCAGTCCAGTCAGCACCCTGGGCACACACACACGCACGCGCCAGCTGATGCTGAGTTGTCTGCTCTTTTCACCAGTCGCTGGTGGTGACAGCTTGCCTCGTACGACTCGCCTCGGCTCAGATGACGGCGCCGCGACACGCCCAACTTCGGCTCAACAGTCCGGGCTCGTCGCCGAATGGATGTCGGGTTTGCCCTGCTTCTGCGGCGCTTTCCCAGCCACCATCCACGGCCGAGGGGCCGTGGCTGATTCGCGTTCTAAGTTCGCATGGTGTCTGCATTGGTTTGCTTTTCAGAAATAGTGGAGAATGGGCTGCAGTTTGCAGTCACCTGCACGCATATCTCAAGACACAAAGGGGAGTAAGGGGGGCCACGTTGGTGCCCGACTCCTGCCCTCCGGCATCCGCCCCCAACCCCTGATTCGCCGTGCGTCTACAGATCGACAAGTTTAGAACCCTTGGGAGCCAAGCTTGACCACCCTCTTTCGACCAGACGTGACAGTCTGTATATCACGCTGCAGTCAGTCCCCTTCCATCTGGTCTTTCTTGCGTCATAGTTCTCTTTCGGTCTCGCCCAAGCTGAACGCAGCTTGCGCAGCTGTACATGCCTGAGGGAGGTGCGGAGACGGCGGGAAGCATGCGGTCGCACTGGGTGTCTTGGTGCCCAGTAATGTCTACAACCTGTAGGGATCCCAGAGGTTGGCCAACCACTTCGGAGTACGTGCATTGTCCGTAGAAAGGGGAGGTCATCCTATATGAGGTTATCGTACGACAGAGTATACAATGGCCGATTTTTCCATGGCTGGTTACTCCATTCGAGGTTTCTTCTACAAGGCGGGTTTCCATTACCTACAGAATGGCATCCTACATGAAGGTTTTTCACTGGAAGGAATAGCATGGACTGCTCAAGTCGTACCCGGACAGTTGGAATTCCTGAGTTATACTGCTATGCCCGGTGCGCTGCTCTACCTATATGGGTACATGGGGCCTTCATCCTGCCGCAGGCGCACGTTGCGGGTAGGGCTGCAGAGCCATGTGTTGGCTCGGCGACCAATAAACTTCTCCGCTCTGGAGCCTAGGAGCCCGTCTGTGCATTGATGCCCCTAAGCATAGACTTCCCGCGGCTATTGCACAACGGGAGCAATAACAATGCTTAAGCAGTGGCAGGAATGCAGGTGTATATCAACGAAATCAACAAATACAATATCAATATCTAAATTGCCAAGTCGCATCCTATCCGCACTCAACTGAAGGGCCCACGCCGAGTAGGGTGCATGATCCACTTCAGCATTTCGGAGTATGTTTTCCTTCCGCTACCAAGTCCTTGGGACCCTTCACCATGTTTTGGATTAGGTCCTGACTGTGGATTCATGGCGATGCTAGGTCCAGTCTGTCCTTCTCGCTGGATCTGCACATCTTTGATGGCCATGAGCTGCCCAAGCAATGCTCTCTCGGCCTCTAGGAGTTGGAGCTCTGACATCGCGCTAAAGTTCGTTGAGTCAGGATCAACCACCTTGCTGCCGCCTGGAGCTGAAGCCTTCGCCCCTTGGTGAAGCTTAGCATATCCCAGCCCGGCAGTGCGCCTCGTGCTCCTGCGCCGCGTTTCTCGCATCGCGCCAGTGGGATCCGTCTCTCTCACCACCTCTTCAATCTCTTCTTCTACTTGTTCCAAAGAGAAGACTTGAACTGCCGGTATAGAATTTGAACTAGACGTCTTCTTTTGTTCACGCACAGGCTGCGGAAGGCCCTTTAATTCAAATGGATCCGGCCCGAGGGCCTTCATTTCAATCGTCTCGTGGCCTTGAGCGTCACTTACGTCCTCCTGAGAATTCTTGGTGCCATGTTCTAGGTCTGGCGGCTTCGTGCTGAACCTCATCTGTTCGGTGGACTGTTCCTCTGGCACTTTGGATGAGGTTGGAAATAAAGACCCCTCATGCTTTTTGTCTCGGAGTTCTCGGAACAGAAACTGTAGGGTATTCAAAACCTCAAGGGACTTAGCTCGGTGCTCCCCTGTCACCAGCATCCTCTCCAACACCAGATTGAGGAAGCCATTCAGGGCTGGATCAACGTCCGGGTGAGTCTGAGAAATATTCTGGAGGATGCGAACGCGCTGGTGGGTGTCAGCTCCAAACGTCTCGATCCCACGTGCGCCTAGTGAAGTAGGTGGGTTGCTTTACCTCTTTGACACACTCTTTCACGACAGGAGAGAGTCTTGTGTTGGCACGTATGTTACCGGGTGAAGATCCGTCAGAGGCCACCATCCGGAAAAAGTTGTCCACCCCAATATCTCCTCGAGACTGTCTGCCCTCCTTCAATCGATCCTGGGCGAAGTCCTCCACGCCTTGTGCCCCAAGTAGGAGCCAAGTAGCGAACTCTAGGTAAACGCAACCCAAGGACCAGACATCATAAGCTCTAGATACCGGTCCGTCAGGTTCCTGCTCAAATTCAGGGGCGCTATAAGCCATTGTCACTGCCGTGGTGGACGGCTGGTGTCGCATCCGTGTCTCAGCTTGGTGGAATCTGGTCTCCCCGAAATCGCTTATCTTCAGAACCCCAAAATCTCCTCGATATCGCTCTTTGGACTCACTTTGGCGAAACCATAGAACATTTTGGGGTTTGATGTCGCCGTGCCTCCCATATGCTCTTGACGGCAGCCCAGATGTTCCATGAATAATAGTCAAACCATCAGCAAGGCCTGCGCATTGTTCTAGTAACCAGAGAACCAGAGATTTTGTCAAGGATGGCTGAGGCATCTCTTTAACCCAGAGATCCGCGAGATTCCCATCAGCCCATGGGAAAACCAGGAAATGGGATTCTCGCCATTGGTACGACGCAAGTATTGTGTTGAGGTGGCTATGGCGTGGAAGCTTAATTAAAGCCGACATTTCCATGTTGAACGCTTCCTCAGTCAGGGAACGAAGTTCTTTTACCGCAAATTCGGTGGCGTTCTGCAGATCAACGGTCAGTCTGTGTGATTACTGACAGCTAACGGGGACTTACAGATACTCGTGAGAAGTCGAAGTGTGCTGGATGTATTCTGACGCGCCTGATTGTTGAGCGGCCTGTCTCGATCATCCTGTCTGAAGCGACCCATGGCAAGACAATGTTCCGGTGTAGACGATAGAAGAGTGCTTCACCGCTGTCGTCTAGAGTAAATCGAGGAGCTAACATTGACCACTGCTCCGTGTCGAAGAATCCAATTTTGCTCCTATTCAATCTTTTGAATGAGTTCAATCGAAGGGCTTCTTCTGTTTCCGGTGACAGATCCGTGTCCCTGCGGTAGAAATGTCGACCATCGAAGAGAAAAGGCAGATCATCGTCACTAAGTCCCTCCGCACGCAGATCCTCCAGAATTTCGCAAGCCTCGGTGAGTACCAGAATCGCAAAAAGTTTGCGAGCCGATCGGAGGACATAGTCCACTAGCACTGATAGCTTTTGTCTTTCGATTTTCATTGGTTTAGCAAGGTAATCGTAAACCAAAGGGTAATCGACGAGCGATTCCAGAACGTCATGTGGAAGAAAGCGACGCTCGTTGCCTTCTCCGGCTGACTCCTCCATAGATAAAAGCAACAGGTCTTCAAAGCTAATCTGACTTTGCCGTACCATCGAAGCCTCTTCAGCGGGGCTGAAAGAACGGGGCAGGCCGCTGAGGATTGACTGTCTGAAGGGAAGCTGCTGATCATAAATTCTGTCGACCTCTTCTGAACGCACTGTGCTGATCTCAGCTTGCAGCTGAGAAGCACGTCCGGCTCCACCTATATGGATCTCCTCATTGTCAATACGATTGGTTGCGGTCATCATGCCAGCAGAATGATAGACTTACATCAGGCCAGTGTCCAACCCTGCACATCCAGTAGACCCAGTGAGCGAGTGTCTAGTGACTATATAGAGGTTGGGAGAAGGGAAGGAGTCCACTCACGTTCTGTTAATGTCGCTGAATAATTTCTCAGCAGATACTATATGCGCTATGGGCTCAACGTCATGGCTGGCAACGATCATGCCACACAGCTTATTACCGCGGACAACCCAGCATCCTGAGGTGCCACGTGCTGTTGCTGGATTTTAGCGTGATATTCCGACCTCATTACAGTGGCAGGCCACTCACTCAACGGTTTATTGTTTTTCAGTCGGATCATCCTCGTGGCAAACTGCCTGCCCCGCACAAACATGAATGGGGTTTCCCTAAGCAACGTTGCTGGAAGGATGCACTCCAGCTCAACAATGACGCCCAGGTCTTGGTCCATCTCAGCCAGTGAGAACAGCTCATGGTCCATCACTAGACCGTCAAGGGATTGGACTCCACCACCAGTCGTGAAAGAGTTCTGAAGACTGAACGGAACATCCAGCAGAGCAAAATCCGCGTCCTTCGTCAAATCTCCAAGATTCCCAATGGATACGCTTGATGGATGCTGGGGT